>NC_053489.1:525733811-526371311 GCF_905171775.1 Rana temporaria
ATATATCTATAGATATAGATATATATATATATATTTTTTTTTTCAGGTCAGTCAAAACATTTCTCTGGCACTCCACTGACTAAATAAAGGCATTCTCCTTTAATTTTAATGTCTTATCTGTAAAGCCCCACCCTTGATCCTATTCCTCCCCATTTTATTCATCATGCCTTCATATCTCTTTGTGTTATCCTTTAGTGCTGGTATTTCCTTGTTGCGGGAGTCAGCAACCTTTCCACTTTAAAGCCTCGTACACACGACCGAGGAACTCGACGGGCGAAACACATCGTTTTCCTCGTCGAGTTCCTTGTTAGGCTGTCGAGGAACTCGACAAGGCAAGTTTCTCCATTCCCGTCGAGGAAAAACAAGACATGCTCTCTTTTTGGCTCGACGGGATCCTCAACAGTTTCCTCGTCGAAAAATTTACACACGACCGGTTTCCTCGGCAAAAAAAAAATCCCAGCAAGTTTCTTGCTGTTTTTTGCCGAGAGACTCGGTCGTGTGTACGAGGCCTAAGGGGTCTATTTAAAAAAAATCACTGGATGAAAGTCAAAAGCATTCACCCAACCCTCACAAATTTTGACCATATTTTGTTTAATGTATTGATTTTTCTATCATCTTCAGTTCCATCTAGTGGCCCTAATGCTGTATTTTTTTCTAAAATAGAATGTTATGGCCACTAGATTGAGCTAACAATCATAGGAAATTATTGAATTTGTCGTATTTACAAGCATTAGACAACTGGCGCGCCAGTGAACAATAGAGCATTTTTTAACTCATATTTGTACTGTTAAAGCGGTTGTATACCTGCAGAAAAAAAAAGATGGATGTAAAAGAAAAAAAAACTGTAAGGCAAAGGCATAATGAGCTAGTATGCACCACATACTAGCTCATTATGAAATACTTAATTTAGAACGAGGCTTCGGTATCTAATCCCGGTCCACGCCGAGTGAGCTGATGATTTGCCCTCGTAGTGTCTTGTAGGTTCGCGACTCCGGCACTGTGAGTGTCCGGAGCCACGATGACATCACTCCTCCGCATGCGCGCAGGAGTCTTCTTCCTGGCAAGGTCTCGCAGTGCCTGCGGGACCTTCAGCCGAGCATTCACAGCGAATGTGCTGCTGACGTCAGCGGCTGCATGCAAAGTGAATATCTCCTAAAACGTACAGGTTTAGAAGATATTAATGTTACCTGCAGGTAAGCCTTATTATAGGCTTACCTGTAGGTAAAAAAAAAAAAAATGGGTATACAACCGCTTTAATAGCAAGTTACATGTCTTATTATATAATAATTATTGACTTTAAAGAGCAACTAAAACTAAGCAAATTACTTGTTCCAGGTAGGTTACCTCTAATGATGTGTATAGTAGGTGTGACTGTCAGCTGGGTAAGGTAATATTACTAGTTTTATTTATGCCAGATACATTTGAGCAGTGTGATTTTCTGTAGCTGGCTATGAGAGTTCCAGCAATAGTACAGTGAGAGTGTCATGTGCCTCATTCTCCCCTTTCTCTCTCCTCATTCATTTGTGTATGCAAAAAAAAGTTTTAAATTTTTGTTTAGGTTAGAGAAGGTCTTCTAATGCAGCTTAAAGGGCAACATTAAAAATTCACAAATCTTTTAAAGGAGAAGTATAGCCAAAGCTTGTTTGGCTGTACTTCAAGTTCTGCACGCAACACTTAGAGGCACTCGGGTTCCTCCTGACCCTAGCCACCATCTGTTCCACCTCCAGTGGGGCTTGGGCTGGAGATACAAGGGAGGCCGACCTCATCATTTCAGAGTCCTACCAGGTATGTGACAGGAAAACTGCGAGGAGAACCAGCTCTCTTTTTTCCCGCCGGGATTCCCTACGGACTTTTTCCCATCAGAAAACCCGGCCGTGTGTAGCAGAAACCGGACATTTTTGGCAGTTTTCATGTGGGGAAAAACTGCGATTGGAGCATAAACGCAGTCGGGGTTCCCAAGGAAAAGCTCTCATCTGAGCAGGGGCGGACTGACAACTCATGGGGCCCCCGGGCAATAGAAGATTATGGGGCCCCCGGGCTTACAGATGGCCACCACGCCAGGAGGCAGTGCAGAGGCGGGGCAGCTAAAGTCTCTGGATTTTCACATCAAAAGTATGTCAGTTTCGGACATATCAGGGACAGATGTAAAATAAACACAGATTTTTACATACTGTCCCTGGGTTTACTGAGCCTGGCAACCCTGATGGGGCCCCCTAGTGGCATGGGGCCCTCGGGCAGTGCCTGACAGACTCAATGGTCAGTCCGCCCCTGCATCTGAGTTTTCCTGATGGGAAAACCGATCGTCTGTATAGAGGAAAAGTAAAGAGCAGGTTCTCTGTTTTCCCTATGGGATCTTCGACTGGCCTTTTCCCGTCGGGAATCCCGCTCGTGTGTACTAGGCATAAAAGTTAGCAGTTTCACTTGTTGCTTCTCTTTAATATACTGATCTGTGGCTCCTCATGCAAATTGTATCCATTGCTGCCTAAGCATTCAAAATGAGACTATTAGTCTCTAAGCTTTTTGCCTAAATCCCAGTTCAAGAATAAAAAAGAATTGCCACAATTAAGATAATTAGAACATTTTAGAAAACCAAAACATAGCATCTCAGATAAATAAAAATAAAAAATAAATCTGGTATTTGCATTTGTGAGCAATGCCTACCAAAAATAAAATGATTTCATTTCCGTTGGCATCTGTGCTTTTATGTTATGTTTTTCATCCCCCAGATAAATCATTACAATGCTATTCCACCCATGCATGGCCAAGTTATAATCAATGCAAAAGAGGCTCTTATCTCATTACAAATCTCTAAAGTAGGTTGGCAGGACCAGGGGATTATTACAGTCAACTGGGTAAATGCTACCATTTACAGTATTGATAATAACAACCAAATTAGCAATTGATTACAAAGTAACAGTTCTGTATTCCCAATGTGCTCCCACTGAGAAGACATAAAAATGCTAGACACTTCATGACATCCGCAGACTCTCATCAGTAAAATCTGTACTCTCAGGATTATTATCATCAAAACATGAATAAACATTTGTCTAACACATTCATTTTCACTTGTCATATAGTAGACTGCCCGGTGTTTGCAAATGATACGGCCATTCTGTGTGTTAGGTCACAGAATGCTTGTTATAGCTTGTAGATTTCCATTATTTGTTGTAAATTCTTTTTCCTGTTCACATTTATACCTCTGTTGTCATAAATGCTTTTATTTTAGTGCTTGTAAATGCATTACAATTAGAAATCCAATTCATAACTCTGTGGATGGACCAGATTTATGTAATGGAGCTCAGCATGTTTTTGAAAAAAAAAAAAAACAATATGTATCATTTTTGTGTGGTAAAGTGAACCTAGCAACCGATACTCTATGGCAGGGGTGTCAAACTCAATTTCTTCGTGGGCTTCATCAGCAATATGATTGCCCTCAAAAGGGCCGGTTGTATCTGTAAGATTAGATGTCCAGCGCATCCCCTCCCCTTACATTAGATGTCAAGAGCCACCCCTCCGTCAGAAGATGAGTCCCCCACCGTCCCTTACATCACAGTGCACCCCCTTACCTTATGCTGCTGCAGGGAAGAAGCTGGATGCATTGCTTGAAAGCAGAAAGTACAGGGTCTGGAGAAGGACCAAAGAGAGCTGGAGCTCTCCTGCAGAAATGGCCTGGAGGGCCGGATTCGGCCCGTGGGCTTTGTGTTTGACACCTGTGCTCTATGGTGTTTTCATGTTAAGTGCCATGCATAGTAAATATGTAACATTTAATCATACCTCCCAACTTTTTGAGATGGGAGCGAGGGACACCTATTAGCATATGTATGTAGGCATAGGACACACACCCTGCCACGCCCCCCTAAAAGAGAATTATACAAAAAAATATTAGTTAAACCCACAAGTGCTTTATTTTTACCACTACTATTCCTTTATATTGGCTTTTGAAGTTCAAAAATGCAGCAATTTATTAATTGGATGAAAGATTTAGCACTGGGAAACACTTTTTGAAAGACAAATAGTGCATTTTATATACAACTATATGGATCAGACCAAAATGAAGGACAAATGAGGAGGACAGAGGGACTTTGGGCCTGATCCACAAAAACCCGGCGTAACTTAATTTTTCCCGTTTAAGTTACACTGCCGCAAAATCTCTACCTAAGTGCCCGATCCACAAAGCCTATAAATTTTGAGCGGTGTAACTTAAATCCGTCCGGCGCAAGGCGTTCCTAATCTAATGGGGCGAGTACCATTTAAATTAAGCGCGCTCCCGCGCCGGACGTACTACGCATGCTCCCGACGTTATTTTCCCGACGTGCTTTGCACGGTTTTACGTTGCGCCAGGTTTTGAGAATCGCAACGGGCGTAAAAAAAAAAAAGAGTTGCGGCGGGAAATTTTTTTTTTTTAAAAAAAATGACAGCGACGCGGGATAGAAGGGTCTACTTTTACATGGTGTACTAAGTTTACACCTTGTAAAAGCAGCCCTAATTTTGCGACGGCAAACTAATACTTACGGAGAAAAAACGAAGCGTAAAAGCTTTTTGGATCTCCGTAAGTGCTAATTTGCATACCCGACGCTGGATTTCGACGAGAAATGCCCCCAGCGGCGGCTGCGGTACTGCATCCTAAGATCCGACAGTGTAAGTCCCTTACACATGTCGGATCTTCTGACTATCTATGAGAAACTGATTCTGTGGATCAGTTCCATAGATAGAAACAGGGATACGACGGCGTATCAGTAGATACGCCGGCGTATCCCTTTTGTGGATTAGGCCCTTTGTTCCTAATCAGGGACAGTCCCTCGAAATCAGGGACAGTTGGGAGGTATGTTTATATGTATTTATTCCCTCTAAAAGAGATTGTAGTGCTTCAGCTCACTAGGCCATTGTCTGCTTTTCTTCTAAGAAAGACAGACCCATCTTTGTTCACAGGGCTGGTGTTAGAAATTATGGGGCCCTGTACAGCCTACCTGACAGGGTCTGAGGCCTAAGCCAGACCACCACTCCCCCTAGCCCACAGGCAGCGAGCAAAGAAAAAGGAGGCAGCATGGCCTGTGTGCCTTGGAGAAATAAGGATGTGGCAAACTGAACTAACAGTGGGAGGGCAGGCAGAGGTGTATTTAGGTTTTGTGCTGCCCTAGGCCTGACTAAACTTGCGCACCCCCTAATTTAAATATGACCCACCCCTTGCTGTCAAAGCCACACCCCTTCTTCTTTAAGACCCACTCTGTCATCTTCATGGGAAAAGGACAGAGTGATGCCGTGGGTGAAGGACAGAGGGACGTCCTGGGAGAAGGACAGAGGGTTGCCGTGGGTGACGGACAGAGGGACGCCGTGGGAAGAGGACAGAGGGATGCTGTGGGAAGAGGACAGAGGGACGCCGTGGGAAAAGGATGCCGTGGGAAGAGGACAGAGGGATGCTGTGGGAAAAGGATGCCATGGGAAGAGGACAGAGATTCGCCGTGGGAAGAGGACAGAGAGGGATGTTGTGGCGGTCAATAAGGCCTAGAGAATAGCAGGCTAGGCACTTCCTAATGGCTCAGTCCCTGGGAACAGTAATGGAATAAAGAAAGAAAGTGCAGTGCCAGTACGGAGCCCGCCCCAAAGGCGGGTTCAAAATGCTGTGTCAAAAAAAAAGGGAAATAACACCCTTAAAATTACTATATCCCAATACATATGACACACACTGTGGAATGATAGGGAGAGTGTCCAAAGCAAGGACTCCCCTCTAAATAAAGTAAACTGTAACTAAGTGTTCATAAACAGTGAAGTAATAAGTAGTCCTGTGAAGTTCAAGGGTTAAACCCAAGACGATCTGTCCACTTCAAACTACTAATGAGTGTCCAAACACTGTGAAAAGTGATAATGAAACAATCCCCATGAGGTCAGCATGGAAGGTTCTCCTCAAGATGCAATCCCAGGAACTCAGAAAAGATGAAATACCCTTACCGGACTTCGTAGACCCACAATCACACCCTACTGCGGTGGGTCACCAATGCGTGTTGGGCCGATTGCCCTATCTGGTCACTGTCGCGGTCCAATTCACTGCTTGCACTAGACGTGGTTCACCTCAAACTGCGTCTGGATAGGACTGCTGCCAGATACAAAACTCTGATCCAAATTCCAATGTATATATTCAGCTATGCTTAAAACGAATAAGCTCCAAAAGAAAGAAAGGAGAAAAAAACTCCTCATAGTGTAAAAATGCTTAAAATTTAATAATACAATTTCAAAATATGAACACTGAAATCCAAAAACAACCACATCCAAATCCACATCAGCCAAAAAATCCAATAGGTAAAAATGGAAAATTGTCATACAAAATGCACAGTATTGAGATGGATAGGACCAGTGTGCAAAGACTTCAACAGGGGCATACACTGGACCCCCATCTCCCCTGCGCTTAAATAGATGCCACCATTGCACTTACATGAGACCCCATTCTCGTGCGCGCCACCGAGTCAGCGTGCGTGTCAAATCACTTCCTACTTCCGCCCTACGTCTGAAACATGCGCTCCAGGGCCGGAAGTGGAGACAATGGATCTGTCCCCTGATGGGACTATATTGATCCTTCCTTGGATCACTGCCGGCCTCATCATGTGTGCATTGGAGGATGTTTGGATTATTTATTTTCTTAACCCCCCTGGCGGTATCCCCGAGCGTGACTCGGGGTTGGTTTTTCATGTTACGATCAGTAACCCCGAGTCACGTTTGGGGTAGACATGCAGAGCCTGCAGCGTGCGCTGGCTTACCTTCTCCTGGATCCAGCGATGTCACCACGCTGTGTGAGCGAGCGGGACCTCGCTCGATTCACACAGCGTCCTCCTGTGCCGCCGATCTCCGTTCCCTGCGACGTTACGACGCACGGGAGCGGAGATCGGCGCCAAATTCAAAAAAGTAAACAAACACTATACATACTGTATACTGTAATCTTATAGATTACAGTACTGTATGTAAAAAAAACACACACCCCTTGTCCCTAGTGGTCTGCCCAGTGTCCTACATGTCATTTTATATAATAAAAACCTTTCTTTCTGCCTGAAAACTGTAGATTGTCCATAGCAACCAAAAGTGTCTTTTTATGTCAAAAATGGTTTTAGATCAGCTAGAAAACAGCGATAATAAATTATAATCACTTGCAGAATTGTGCGATAGCGATTTGCGGGGAAATTCGTCATAAAAAAAAAAAAATAATGACAGCAACAATTCTGCAACTGAGCAAATTTCAGTGATTTTGAGTTGATTACATTATTGAATAATTTTTATTTTTATTATATTATTACTTGCTATAATTATTTATAATTATTTATTATATTATAATTTTAAATTTTGTTTTTAAAAAAATGTCATACCCGGGATGCCTATTAGATTCTTGTTTGGTCAGATTTAAGTGAGTTATTCCTAAAAATCACAGGCCTACCGTATAAAACGCAGAATTTCCTTGCAAATAATTGTACCGCTTTTGGTACGTAATTCCAGACAGAATCATACCGCCAGGGAGGTTAATAGTTCTTTTGTACAGCCTACATTCCCATAAAAGAAGTGGGTATTAGTTAGTGCCCACAGCATGGGAATGTGGGGGTCAAAAGAAAAACAAAAATTTAAATTGATTACCCGACAGGCATGTGTATCCCAGGTGGGAAAAACGTGATTCTAGGCGGGAAAACACGTGGATTCTAGAGCTATACACATGTTTGGGGGCTATATAAGACCCCCGCATCTAGGCTCAGGTCACAGTTGTCCCCATAACGGCTTGGCGAGCTCCCCTTTCCTCCCACCCTGTTGCAACACCTGTTATGTGGTTTGTCACCCTTGGATCAAGGGGGGACTTTTAATGAATGTTTTTATTTATGGTATTCGCTCGAGTTCTATGACTGAGCGAGATATTGAGTTTTAAAAAGTTATTTATTGATGAATATAATAAAGATTAATACAAAAAAATATGTTTATATACCACAAAGGTGCTGTGGCCATTTTATCACCATTATAAATATATATATATATATATATATATATATATATATATATATATATATATATATATATATATATATATTTAATAATTTTAAAGTTGTGTGTTTGGATTATTTATTTTCTTAATAGTTCTTTTGTACAGCCTAGATTCCCATGCTTTATAACTGGCTCTGTGAGAAACGCTTAATAACTGGCTTTGTGAGTAAAGCATAATACACGTGGGCCGAATGTTAGCCGGCTTTGGCCGGAGTGTAAGGTAGTTGGTCGAACAGAAGTCGGCCTCATGATCAAAAAAGGTCTGCCAACTGGCTCCCGATTAGCGCTCTTAGCCAATGGCTGAGAGCACCGACCAGAGAGTGTTCTAGCACAGCAGGGGAGATCGGTGTACTAACATATGTTTTTTGGTACAGTGGCTCTGAACTTAGCTGTTAGTTTAGTGGTGTGTATGAGGCCCCATACTCACGACCAAACATGTCTGCTGAAACTGGTCCGCGGACCAGTTTCAGCGGACATGTTCGTTCGTGTGTAGGCAGTAACGGACAGGATTCCAGCAAACATTCGTCGGCCAGACCGTTTTCCAACGAACAACTGTTTCCTGGTCTTGCTTTAAAACAGTCTGCTTGAATCGTGTCCGTCAGACATGTTCGGTCGTCTGTACACAAAAGCAGCGTACAAAAACCCCGCGCATGCTCAGTCCAGTATAACTAACAAACAATAGACATGTTTTCAAATGAAAGCAAAAAGCCTTTTATTTAGGCAAATGTCATCTCTAAAAATAAACAGAACGGCAGCACTAGAATAGATAGCAAACTATATGCAAACTTGCATTTCCAACATGGTGAAGGATAAACTTCCAAGCCTCAGGAGCCAAACCCAAAAATATGAAGCAGCAGCACAGAAACAAAGGAACCCAAACTGTGGTAGTCCAAACAATATGTCCTTTATGTGGAAGGAAATGGAAGGCAGAGAATCAACGTTTCCTCCTCTTTCCAGCCTTCCCTCCAGGCAGCCTTCCAGCGGATCTAACACGGGGTCTTGCAGGTGGGGTCGATGTGGCAGCAGGAGGATGGTGTTCCGCAAGCCGGGCCGGGTCACATAGCCCAGTGTCTGGGGTCAGCAGGCCCTTCTGCATCCACCAAAGGACCTGGTTCATCAGGGCCTTTGCCAGTCTTCTCTGGCCCTCCTCCCCTTCATTCAAATCGTGGGCCAATGAGGCACTGAAGGCCTCTGTGGGGTTGAGGGGGGCC
Organism: Rana temporaria; assembly: GCF_905171775.1. NCBI lineage: Eukaryota > Metazoa > Chordata > Amphibia > Anura > Ranidae > Rana > Rana temporaria. The sequence goes on from NC_053489.1 coordinate 525,743,030, forward strand.
CTCATGATGGCGCTTGCCTCCTGTATCATGCGGAGGCTTGCCTCCTCCACAGGCCTCAACTGCCTCCTTCGGCCTGATGGCCTCACCTGGGGGGGAGAAGACTGGCTGGTGGTGGTTCTCCTGGCCTGGGGGACCTGCTGCAGGCCACTGGGCCCAGCCTCCTCCTGGCTGCCACTGACCCCGGCCTCCTCCTGGCTGCCACTGACCCCGGCCTCCTCCTGGCTGCCACTGACCCCGGCCTCCTCCTGGCTGACAGAGACGTGAGGATCTGCCACCTCCTGGCTGATCTCTTCTTCCTGTGTGCAAAAAAAAGGACATTTTTTACAATTTCGCTAAATAAAACCACACTCATTTTCATGTTTTTCGTTTAGTATTTTCTGTTCATTATTACTTGAATACACTCTACTTCTGACCCCTGCAGTTGTCATCCCTGACACCTATTTGTCTGTACACCTTTTTTTTGTGCTTTTTCCCAGCTTGGCTTTTCTTTTACAATATCAAATCATTAATCCACCAATAATTATTTACGCCAGAAATATAGAGGAAACTACTATACCTCCTCATCGAAGGGTGGCAGATCTGCATCTCTGTCAGCCAGGCCCTCTTCCTCCGACTCTGCAGGGCTGTGGTCATCTGGGGAATGTCCGCTGGAAGGTAGCATGGAGGAAAGGTTGGAAGAAAGACTCGACATCGTTTTCCTGCCTTCCATTTCGTCCCGCAAAAAAGCCATCTGTTTGTAATACCACAGTTTGGGTTCCTTTGCTTGTGTTGCTGCTGCTCCCGATTTTTTGCTTTTATTAGCTTTATATGCTCTTCTGTATGTGCTTCTCAGGTTGGCAAGTTTATCCTTCACCATGTTGGCAGTGCATCCTGGCACCCATGTTTGCATATAGTTTGCTAGCTCTTCTAGTGCTGCCGCTCGTACCTCTTTATTGCAATATAACGCGTGTTTGGAATTCCACAGGATGGGCGTGTCCTGATATTTTTGGAGTAAGGCCTCTATAGCTTCCTTGGTTTGTAGTTGGTCCATTTCCCGTTATGAAATATGATATTTCTTTTTGAGTCTACATTCGCAAAACATAAACCAAAGAAAAAAAAATATTCAAAAGGATCAGCGTTGACCTTGATATAATATGTGTCTTCAAATTTATTACCTATATCTAATTACAAACACAGTCTCTCTTGTTTAAACAATGATTGGCAGCTCGGCCGCATTGGTTGTACCAAACATTGATTTGCTAGATGCAGAGCCATTGTTAACATTGCAGTAACAATTTTTAAGATAGAAAAATAAACAATGATTACAAATGACAGTATTCATCTAGGCACTCTTTCATGTGTAAATCTCATGCCCCTGACAATGGATGACATAAAAGACACTTCCTAATGACCTCTGTACAACCAACACTTGAACAATACTTTGCCTGATCTGAATACACCATTCAAAAACTTGTCAATGAGGTACAGCATTGTTCACATCTCTATTTTGTGAGTTGTCCAAAAGCATTTGGATACCAAAATAACATTGTGGTACCCCATAGACAGAATAGCTTAAAACGGGTGCAACCAACAGCCCAAACCCCCATCCCATGTGTCTACATTTTATAGGCCTCTGCTGATCCCATTTTTAATTTCCTTACCTTCCTGTCTCTCGCTCCTCGTTTCTCACGCTCGCCTAATTACCGCGTAAGATGCGTAATCTCGGCGTGCACCTTTTAAACACTCCGCATATTTATTAAACCCCGCCCTCGTCACCTTTGCTAGGCCCCTAATCAATGTGTTTAGGAAATATGGCGTTAACTGTGTATGTTCTGGATGCGCTTGAAGATTCTCCGCGTAACCTACGTAAACACGTTGTTTGCATTCTCTACACTCCGCGTATGTATTAAACGCCGCCCTCTTCTCCGCCCATGGCGTAACAATTCATCTTTTCCCCGCCCATAATCTCTGTGGGAAAGGAAAGATGGCGATGTCACACGAGCGGGCACGATGCTCTCATGCCACAAGTGAAGGGACAGAGGCAGGGACGTCCCGATCAAGGCAAAGAAGATATAAAGCCACTAATATGCGGTTCCAGGAAATGGTGGAGTTAGTTTACATCATGCGAAAGAAGGACTATGATGGTGAATTAGGGCCATACAAGACCCCTAACCGCCGAAAGGCACATATTATGGACAAGGTGGCGAGGAGAATGCAGAGGATGTTTGGGATCACCAGGTCCAAGGAACAGCTGGGGAAACGCTGGTCAGACTTAAAATTGAGGGAGCCACATCAGATGAAGAAGATCCTTAAAATTCTGCGTAAAAGTAAGTAAATATATTTTGGGGTTGGGGGGGGGGGGTTGATAGTCTGCAATAATGTGTTGCCATGTATATTTCACCATCTGCCTCCTTGGCCTGCTTGTAATTTTAAAGACATGTTGTCATTTATTTTTTATGACATAAATAACTACATATTTACAAATAGTGTTCTTAGTAAACCACGTAACATCACATAGTTTCTCAGAAAGGCTCGGTTATTCCAGGAACAACACACCTGGACATGGCTCACTGGCCAAAAACTTTGTTTGTAAACATTGTGTAAAAGCTAGTTCTAAAAAATAGAATTAGGAGAATGGGAAAGGCAAAAAGGATTCATTCTAAAAACAGTGGTAATAAAGCAGATGTTTTCACATCTGCAATGCACAGCACCTGTGTCTCCCCAAATCAAAAATGGGTTTTGGTAGGGTCTCCCAAAAATACAGTTTAGGGGGGACATCCATGTGTGTCACTTTGCTAAAAAGGGGCAGGATCAGAGCTTGCCATAGAAGTAATTGCAAAATGTAGGTTTGGTGAAAGATAAAAGTAACTAAATGAAAGCCTCTTCTAAGCAATGTGTGCGATTTATGCTCTCCAATATCTGTGTGCTGATGAGTCTACATTTTTTTTCTTGTTATTTAAGGGGAAAGAAGTCGCCAGCATTTGGAGGAGGCAGAGAGGGCCAGACAAGGCCAAAATCTTCCATCTCAACATGTGGAGGAGGAGGAGGATGTGGAAGGAGAAGAGGATGTGGAAGGAGAAGAGGATGTGGAAGGAGAAGAGGATGTGGAAGGAGAGGAGGAAGGAAGAAAGGATGAAGGAAGAGAGGAGGAAGAAGTAATTTTGGACTTAGAATTTATAGCAGATGAAGGGCAAGTGGCGGAAGAACAATTTGGCGAATTGAAAGAAGGTGGATTGATGGATGAAGGAGGAGTCGAAGATGATGGGGAAGTGGTGGAAGAAGGAGGAGTGATAGAAGATGATGGGGAGGTGGTGGAAGAAGGAGGAGTGATAGAAGATGTCGAAGAGGTGGAAAGGAGAAGCCCATCAGGTCAGTGTCACCCTAGCTTGATTAAAAAAAACATATGTAGATAGGCCTCATCCAAAAATAATTTTGTAAATGACCATTTTTTTTGTTTTTAGGGGAGGAGGATGGTGTGTCAATATTTTCACGTGCAAGTGCTGCTATAATTATTCAACAGGTAATGGAGTGCAGCACTGAAATGCACAATATGCGTGAAAGGATGGTTGTCATGGAACAGAATGTAACAAATGTCCTTTTGGAATGCAGCACGGAAATGGACAATATGCGGCAAAGAATGATGGTCATCGAATCTAATTTCAAAAATATTATTGACATGATGGGCCGTGTCAAAGACTGAAACATCCCCCGCCCCCACAAACATTTTTACTGTTTTAATAATGAATACGCCAAAATTTGAAGATACACACACAGTGTGCCAACATGTGCTATCTGCCATCACAGAATATCTAGTGTCTGTGCTTTGTGGGTCCAACCCCCTCCTCCATCCTCAAGTAGTTGAGAGGAAGGGTTTGCTCCCACAAAACACAGACATTGATCACCCATGATGTCAGATAGCACATGTGGCCATTTGTCTGTTGAACCAATGACATTTGGCGAGTTTGCACTGAATGTGTGTATCTTCAAATTTGGGCGTGTTCCAGTGCGAAAGCACACCATGACTGACTGCTGTTGTGAATTTTTATATTTTTATATTTTTATTTTTTTACTTTTTGACCATGTTGTACATTTTTGGCTACTATAAAGTTTAGACCATAAAGAATAAACACCGATAAAAATTCAAAATATATATATATAGAATTATAAATCTCTCTAATCACTGAATTTAGTGAAGTCGAGATTTGACTCCTAAATCTCCACAACAAATATTCGTATTTAAAAACACACCAAAAAATTAAAAAAAAAATAAAAAATTATAGGTTTTTGGGCATAAAAAATATGCCGAGAAGAAAAAATACAAAGGCGGTAAACACCCCACCAAAAATATTCTATATATATATATGTAAACAATAAATCAAACTATATTTGATAAACAAAACTGTGAACTTGTTAAAAAATGTATAATCTTCATACTATTTTTTGTTGAATTACCTGAAAAAAAAAAATAAAAAAAAAAAATTATTGTAGACTCCTAAGTACAAAAGCAGGGAGTAATGAAAAAAATATAAACTAATTTGTGGGGTCATGAACAAGCAAAAATTAAAAAAAATTGACCTACAAATTTTCTAATGGAGTTGCTTCTTATTTCTAGACTCAATACCCTGTTTGTAGATGAGTGAATACTGTGCAAAATGTGGTTAATTACTAAAAGTGGAGAAATCAATTATGCAGTAAAATGGCAGAAGTTAGTTAGAGAACCAGGAAGACAGATAAAAAGAGAAAAAGCATTAATGACAAACAACTGTATAAAGTCCAATGGTCTAATTATTTATTATTTGTGAGAATATTCCTTTCTTTGGGGGCCGAATTAGAAAGAAATATGATCTGGCATAGCAATGGCCCCCCGACCCATGAAGTACTGAACATATTTGTCGCGTACCTCACGAGCTGATTGGGGGGCCAAGCCAGCGCGACCAGTGTCCAGCCCGGGAAGGGGATCTGAGGGTAGTCTTGCCTCAGAACCGATGTCGGGTAGGTACGTCTGGGAGTGCCTGCGTAAAAAGTTGTGCAAAATGCAGCAGGCAAATTCAACGGTGTCCAATTTATATTCCGCCAGATGTATCGATGTCCTGAACAGGCGGAACCGGTTGGTGAGTATCCCAAAGGCATTCTCGACTACCCTCCGAGCCCTGGCCAACCGAAAATTAAACACACTCCTCTCTGAGGTGAGGGTCCTCTGGGGAAAAGGCCGCATGAGGTGAGGACCAAGCCCGAAAGCCTCGTCCGCTAGGAACACAAACGGAAGTCCTTCCACATTCTCTTCATCTGGTGGCAATGCCAGACCACCAGCTTGGAGACGATCATAGAAATCAGTCCGTGCGAACACTCCCCCATCAGACATCCGGCCGTTCTTCCCCACGTCCACATATAGAAACTCATACTGTGCCGACACCACCGCCATCAACACAATACTATGATAACCCTTGTAATTATAATAGTAGGACCCCGAGTGGGGTGGGGGCACAATGCGGACGTGTTTCCCATCTATTGCTCCACCGCAGTTTGGAAAATCCCACCGCTGGGCAAATTGGGAAGCCACAGACTGCCATTCCTGTGGTGTGGAGGGTAGCTGTGGGGACAAACAAAAAAAGAGATTTAGTACTTTGGCACAAAAACATCCTACAAGCATCCTTGTGAAAATTCACAGTATTAAAATTGCATTTGAAAAATGTGCATGGAGAATTTGGGGAATGAAATATATAGGGACACTTAATTAAGAGACTCCACAGCCCTCTGATGGGGACTAAAAAAAGTTTGCAGGGGGGGGGGGGACACAAAAACCAAAAATTAGAGTTTTTAAAAAATGGAAAGGTGGGTTTGTCCCTAGGATAGCATGCTAGACAGGTTAATATTGGGTAAGGGACAAATATGCAGGTAGGTCAAGAATAAAACATGTAAAGCTTATATCAACATGCATAGGGAGAAAAGGGAACGTTAGTTAAACACACAGCATATCTGGGAAATTAAAAATAAAGTTAGTTGGCCACATTATTAGAGCCAGGAAACTTACCTTAATATACTCCTCATGCAGAACTTTAATGATGGCAGCACACGTGTCCGGTATGATGACCCCAAGCGCCTGCGGAGAGATGCCTGTCGAGAACTTGAGGTCCTGCAGGCTCCTCCCAGTCGCCAGGTACCGCAACGTGGCAATAAGCCTCTGCTCGGCCGTGATGGCTTGGCGCATCACAGTGTCCTGCCTCGTGATATAGGGGGACAGAAGTTCCAGCAGACTGTTGAATACGGGGTCCGTCATGCGGAGAAAATTCCTAAAGTCATTAGGATTATTCTCCTGGAGTTCCCTAAGCAGAGGCATATGTGAGAACTGGTCACGCTGGCGCAACCAATTCTTGGTCCAGAAACGCCTCCGCCCCCTGTTTCTGGCCAAAGTACTGGAAAAATGAACATATCCAGCAGCCATCCCATAAACAGCACCAACTCGCGAAAATTGACGCTGCTGCTCCATCATGGCTTCAAACCGGCCGGCTGGTCAGTCAAGAACACACTCAAACAGAAAGCACTCGCAAATCCAGCACTACCTGCGACAAACGTGTGACAAACAGATACGAGCGCACAGGATGCAACTGCAAAAGCAGAAACAACCTGCTAGCCTATAGCCGAATGACAACTACGTTAACGCAAGCACACGCACTGAACCCGTGAATACACGCTGTCAAAGCCTGGAGACCGAGAAGCGCGAATCAGCTCTAACCAAACCTTCACTAACACGAGCAAACCCGTAACTAGCAAAAGAGGAACAGAGGGCGGCACCATTAAGTTTGGTCTTCCCCTTTATAGTGACGTCGTACGTAGTTTACGTGCACGCGTTCCGGTACGACGGTAATTTGGTCCGCTGGTGTGTACAAGCCAGCGGAACCAAACAAAAATCAGCCTTGTACGCCGGAAACTGTCCGGCAGACAGTTTTCAGCGCACAGATCCGGTCGTGAGTACAAGGCCTGAGACTTAATGCTTTATAACTGGCTTTTTAGTAGTCACAAAGCCAGTTATTAAGCAGTATTCACAAAGCCAGTTACTAAGCATTGCTTACAGAGCCAGTTATAAATAAAGTTTGCTAATAACTGGCTTTGTGAGTACTCCATATTATCTGGCCTTTTGAGTCATGCTTTATAACTGACTTTGTAGCCACTACTTTAGGAGTTTCAAAGGGAACTGCACCTTATAACAGGGCTTGATAATTTGTTTTCTGGAGTAGTAGCTCCTAAACCCTGTTCTAATGCTACAGTCGCATGTGTGTTTAGGCACAAAGCAAATGGCAGGTGCAGGAATCTGCTGGCTCTTACTGCTGTTTTTGACACCTGTGAGTGGATAGCTGTGTTGCCTTTTGTGTGTTCTAGAGATGGAGGTGCAGGAATTGATGTGATCTGAGGTTGTGAAGGTGCAGGAATTAAGGTGATCTGAGGTGTCATTGTGCAGAAATTACGGTGATCTGAGGTGTCATGATTCCGAAATTACGGTGATCTGAGGTGACATGATGCAGGAATTACCGTGATCTGAGGTATGAAGGTGCAGGAATTACGGTGATCTGAGGTGTGACGGTGCAGGAATTACGGTGATCTGAGGTGTGAAGGTGCAGGAACTACAGTGATCTGGGGTGTCATGATGCAGAAATTATGGTGATCTGAGGTGTCATTGTGCAGAAATTACGGTGATCTGACTTGTCATGATTCAGAAATTACAGTGATCTGAGGTGACATGATGCAGGAATTACGGTGATCTGAGGTGTGAAGGTGCAGGAACTACGGTGATCTGAGGTGTGACGGTGCAGGAATTACGGTGATCTGAGGTGTGAAGGTGCAGGAATTACGGTAATCTGAGGTGTGAAGGTGCAGGAACTACGGTGATCTGAGGTGTCATGATGCAGAAATTACGGTGATCTGAGGTGTCATAATACAGAAATGACTGTGATCTAAGGTGTCATGATGCAGACATTACGGTTATCTGAGGTGTGAAGGTGCAGGAATTGCGGTGATCTTAGGTTTCATGATGCAGAAATTACGGTGATCTGAGGTGTCATGATTCAGAAATTACGGTGATCTGAGGTGTCATGATGCAGAAATTAGAGTGATCTGAGGTGACATGATGCAGAAATTACGGCGATCTGAGGTGTCATGATTAGTGTTGCTCACGAATATTCGAATTGCGAATATTCGACTCGAATATAGCATATTCGAGAAATCGCGCTATATTTCGAATTTCGCGGTGAATATTCGCAATTCCGAATATTCGATTTTTTACATTTTTTTTTTTTAGAACAGATCACATCCTAGATATCTCCATCGACGTCTAAAAGCATTGTTGGTATGATTAGAGACCCTGGGCCGAGTAGCTGAAGCAATCATTTTATATTGCCGAATATTCGCAATGCGAATATTCGGCAATAGGAATATTGCGCGATTTTTTTCTCCGCCCTTTTGCATCAGAGCCAATCAGAGTTCTCCTTCCACACTTGTCAGAGGTTAGCAACCAATAGGAACCTGCCTGCACGGACATTATATAAGGTCACTACCAGCACCATTTCATTGCAGATTCAGAAGCTGGCTAGAGAGTGTGGAGGCTGTTTCTGTGTTCCTGTGTCTGTTCCTGATTGATTTATATCATCATCAGCATAGTGCTGCATTGCTATTTAGTGATTCCAGTGCATCTTTTCCAGTATATCAACTGCTTTTTTCAAAGCAATAGACCCAAGAGCTTTTTTCAAAGCTACGTTTTGTGCTGTTTTGTGCTGTTTTGTTCATCTTGTGTTACTGTTTGATCTTGCATCTTTGCTGTTCAGTGATATTTGCTAGTGATTTCAGTGCACATTTTGCTGAGCTTTCTAAAAGAGCTTTTTTCAAAGCTAAGTTTTGTTCATCTTGTGTTACTGTTTGATCTTGCAGCTTCGCTGTTCAGTGATATTTGCTAGTGATTTCAGTGCACATTTTGCTTAGTTTTTCCTAAAGAGCTTTTCTAAAAGCTAAGTTTTGTGTTCAGTTTAGTTAAATTTTGTGTAGTAAGTGTACACACTGTTAGTGTACATTTATTTCATCTAGCTTAGCTTAGTGTGTGTTTAGTGTCTGTGTTTTGTGTTTAAAAAAAAAAAAAAAAGTTAGTGTTTGTTTAGTGCTTTTTTTTCTTTTCTTTAATTTTGTAGTCCTTGTCTTTGGTGTACTACTTTTCTTATAGTTTAGTAGCTGTCTGTGTACGTCTTTGTCTGCGTGCCTGTCTTGTAAAAAAAACACATAAAAACACATTTTCCTCACATTTTCCCCCCCCAATAAAGTTTACCCCCCCCACACACATCAGCAATCATGAGCGGCATCCGTGGCCGTGGCAGCAGGGGTAGGGGAGTTACTCCCAGTGCTGGGTCGCTGCCAGCACGGGGTACCTCTCGTGCTCCTACTAGTGTTAGAGGATCGGGTGCAAGGGGAGTCCGCCTGATCCGGGGGTTCTTCCCATCGGGCAGCCGCCCGATATTGCCATCTCAGGCTGAAGTAGTGGTGGACTACATGGGGCACAGCAGTGCCACTGAGTCGTCGGTCCCGACTCACAGTAGTACCACCATTACACCGGTGCCTGTAGTACCCCCCCCCCAGCCCCCAAGAGTCCAGCATCTTACTGTTCGACAGCGACAGTGAGAGGGATATCTTGGGGGAGGCCATGCATCAGGCAGACCTCCAGCTCTGTCCTGATGGTCAGGACCTTTTTGAAGGGATGGATGAGGAGGATGGGATACCTGCTGGCAGTATCCCAGAGACATCCCTTCAAACTGGTGCTGCTGTTTTGGTGCAGGAAACAGCAGCACCTAGTCAGACCCAGGCGTGGGTGAGGGGACAGCGGAGCCAGGCTAGAGGCTCCATGTCAGTTGGTTCCCTCAGACCAACACATCTCAGCCCTTGGTCTGACATCTCTGGGGGCGAAGAGGGTGACCCATCATGGTTGCCATCTGACGCGTCGGCTCACTACGTCAGTGACGACGGGGAAGGTAGGCACCCTGGTGAAACGGTGCGCCAGGTCACCACCAGGGAGACCATCGTCAGGGTCTCCACTGGTGATGGCAGCAGGAGGTGTCAGGAGGAGCAGCAGCAGCAGCAGCAGCAGCAGGCAGCTCCACCTGTGCGCACCGAGTCCCAGCAGGTGCAAGTAAGCGTCACCCCATCTGACAGGAGGGCGGTGCTGAAGTCACCTGTCTGGAACTACTTTACCCTGGTGGCAGACAACCCTACCGTGGCCATCTGCCGGATTTGTAAAGTGAGGGTGAAGAGAGGGAAGTGTTTGGCTCGGGTGGGTACCACAGCCCTGAACCAGCACCTGAGGATAAACCACTGGGCGGTGTTTGACGAGATGAAGCGTGGTGGTGGTAGCAGCGCCACCACCACAAGTGAGCAGGGTACAGCAGCCCCTGCCACATCTTCATCTCTTTCCAGCAGGTCATGCCCCCCCGCTCCCTCTAGTAGAGGTACTGGTACCGGCAGCCAGACCTTCCGCGTCTGTGTCCCGCACTGCCGTCCGGCGCCAGGCGTCAATTTCAGACGCCTTTGACCGCACCACTCCCTTCCCCCCTGGAGACCGACGTGTGCGTTCCCTCAATGGGCTCCTGGCAAGGGTTATTGCCCAACATCTGCTGCCCTTCAACATAGTTGACAGCAACCCCTTCAGGCAGATGTTGGAGCAGGCCCAACCCCAATGGCGTGTCCCCAGCCGCCATTTCTTTGCCAGGACTGGTGTCCCTGCCCTACACCAGCACATTGTGCAGAATGTAACCCTGTCGCTGGATCACGCTGTCAGCGACAGGGTTCATCTGACAATGGATGGCTGGACCAGCAGGCATGGGCAGGGGCGCTACATCAGCTTCACGGCCCATTGGGTTTCCCTCCGAGGCGTCGGTGAGGGATCGGCGGCAACCGATCTTGTGGTGCCGCCCCGGGGTGTCCAGGGGAGAACTGCTGGTCTCCCTCAAGCCACTGTCTCCGCAGCTGCTGAGCCTCCCAGCAAGCGCCCCCGTAGCTACTCAAGTGTGGGGCACGTGCGCTGTCAGGCCGTGCTCCAGCTTGTTAGTTTAGGGGACCGGAGACACACTGGACAAGAAGTGCTGAAAGCACTTCAGGCTCAGGTCCAGAAGTGGCTGACACCCCGAAGGCTCCAGGCAGGTATGGTTGTCTGCGATAACGGCAGCAACCTACTCGCCGCCCTCAGTGCTGGCAGTCTGACCCACGTGCCCTGTCGGGCACATGTCCTCAACCTGGTGGTGCAGAAGTTCCTGCGCACTTATCCCGGGTTGAGTGACATTGTGCCAAAGGCGCGTAGGATTGCCAGCCACTTCAGGCGCTCCCCAACCACTACCGCGTCCCTGTCCGAGTTGCAGCGGATCAACAGGCTGCCCCTTCACAGGCTGATTGTGGACAGTGTGACGCGGTGGAACTCCACCCTCCACATGCTGAAGAGGTTGTGGGAGCAGTGAAGGGCGGTGAAGGAGTACCTGATGGACCTAGGCACTGAGAGGACTTCACTACAACTCCCTTTCATCACCTGTGCGGAGTGGGGGCAGATACACCAGGTCTGCCAAGTGTTGTCCTCCTTCGAGCAGGCGACCAAGATGGTCAGCAGTGAGCATGTCGGCCTCAATAACGTGCTGCCAATAGTGTTCATGCTGGAGAGGACACTAGATCGCCTGCTCGAAGCTGGGGAGAGTGCCTTGGTGGAGCAGGAGGAGTCAGCAATGCTCCACCGAGACCAGGGCCAGGACGAGGAGGAGGAGGAGGATGATGATGATGATGAGGAGGTGGTTGCTGGTGTCATCCCGGAGTCAGGGCCTGGTCAGGAGGGAGAGCCGGTGTTGGGGGCACCGATAGTCCGGGGGTTGGGCATCTCTGAGCGTGACCAGCAGCGCCTCAGGGATGAAGAGTCGGACCTCATTGACCTGGGCAGCAGTGAGGAGTCACAGCGGGCTGTGCTCTTCCCCATGGCTGCCCACATGCTGAGATGCCTCAGGAGGGACCCCCGGGTTAAGACCATCAAGGCGAGGGATGATTTTTGGATGGCCACCCTTTTGGATCCCAGGTGCAAGGGGAAACTGGAGCAGTTCATCCCAGCCAGCCGGAGGCAGCACCGGATGGAGGAACTGCAGGCAGGCATTGTGAGCCGGTTGGAGCAGGCAACTCCCCGGCCTCCAGTTGTCCCCCCTCATCTCACCCAGCAGGTGGCTGCACCCAGCAGCAGCCGAGCAGGGGACCTAATGGATGAGATGAGGATGTTCTTCCAAACCGAGCGACCCAGTACCAGCACCAGCAGCAGCAGTCACCACCAGCGGCTGGCCCACATGGTGGCAGACTACATGGCGTCCGTCGGTGCTTCTGACAGTATGAGCACCGACGACCCCATGGAGTACTGGGTTGCCAGATTGGACACCTGCCACGAGCTCGCTCAGTATGCGCTGGAGTTATTGTCTTGCCCCCCCTCCAGCGTACTCTCTGAGCGGACATTCAGCGCGGCAGGTGGGGTGGTCACGGACAAGAGGACCCGTCTGTCCACAGACTCCGTGGACAGACTCACATTCATAAAGATGAATGAGTCCTGGATCGGCGGTGACTTTCTGGCACCCGTCGTCGGTTCAGGGCGCTGAAGGGTCCCTTGTCATGCATTCCCTGATGGAGCCCCGGACCTGATGTATTTACAGTGCTGAATATAACTATTTTAACACCTGAGAAAATCAATGTTAATATTTGGTACAGTAGGCTTTCTTTGCAATTACAGCGGTCAAACCTTTCTTGTAGTTTTACACCAGCTTTGCACACACTGGAGGAGGGATTTTGGCCCACTCCTCCACACAGATCTTCTCTACATCAGTCAGGTTTCTGGGCTCTCGCTGAGAAACACGGAGTTTGAGCTCCCTCCAAAGATTCTCTATTGGGTTTAGGTCTGGAGACTGGCTAGGCCACGCCAGAACCTTGATATGCTCCTTACAGAGCCAATCCTTGGTTATCCTGGCTGTGTGCTTTGGGTCATTGTCATGTTGGAAGACCCAGCCTCGACCCATCTTCAAAGCTCTAACTCAGGGAAGGAGGTTGTTGCCCAAAATCTCGCAATACATGGCCACGGTCATCCTCTCCTAAATACAGTGCAGTCACCCTGTCCCATGTGCAGAAAAACACCACCAAAGCATGATGCTACCACCCCCATGCTTCACATTAGGGATGGCGTTCTTGGCATGGTACTCATCATTATTCTTCCTCCGAACACGGTTAGTGAAATTATGATCAAAAAGTTATATTATGGTCTCATCTGATCACATGATTTTCTCCCATGACTCCTCTGGATCAGTCAAGACACCTATGTCAGCAGTTATTTCACACTCTATATACTCTTATTACCACTGCTGTTCATCATGGCACCTACTGCCCAAGTGATATGACTCTGTATCAACTACTACTGCTAATACTACTACTGCTGCTGCTCAGTCAAGACACCTATGTCAGCAGTTATTTCACACTCTATATACTCCTATTACCACTGCTGTTCATCATGGCACCTACTGCCCAAGTGATATGACTCTGTATCAACTACTACTGCTAATACTACTACTGCTGCTGCTGCTGCTGCTGCTGCTCAGTCAAGACACCTATGTCAGCAGTTATTTCACACTCTATATACTCTTATTAACACTGCTGTTCATCATGGCACCTACTGCCCAAGTGATATGACTCTGTATCAACTACTACTGCTAATACTACTACTGCTGCTGCTGCTGCTGCTGCTCAGTCAAGACACCTATGTCAGCAGTTATTTCACACTCTATATACTCTTATTACCACTGCTGTTCATCATGGCACCTACTGCCCAAGTGATATGACTCTGTATCAACTACTACTGCTAATACTACTACTGCTGCTGCTGCTGCTGCTCAGTCAAGACACCTATGTCAGCAGTTATTTCACACTCTATATACTCTTATTACCACTGCTGTTCATCATGGCACCTCCTGCCCAAGTGATATGACTCTGTATCAACTACTACTGCTAATACTACTACTGCTGCTGCTCAGTCAAGACACCTATGTCAGCAGTTATTTCACACTCTATATACTCCTATTACCACTGCTGTTCATCATGGCACCTACTGCCCAAGTGATATGACTCTGTATCAACTACTACTGCTAATACTACTACTGCTGCTGCTCAGTCAAGACACCTATGTCAGCAGTTATTTCCCACTCTATATACTCATATTACCACTGCTGTTCATCATGGCACCTCCTGCCCAAGTGATATGACTCTGTATCTACTACTACTACTACTGCTGCTGCTGCTCAGTCAAGACACCTATGTAAAAAGTTAATTCCCACTCTATATACTCCTATTACCACTGCTGTTCACTGATACCACTGATAGTTAATTTATCCCTTAACTACCCCCATTTGTGAGGGTCGGGGTTTTTCTTTAAAGTCCCATGCAAATCAATGGGAAATGTATGTTCCCACATAACTTCTGTACGCCTAGAGATATTTCAATAATACCTGCTATACATATTACTTATATGCCAAATAAAAATATATAACAGTTAAATTAACCCTTACCAACACCCTTATATAAAAGATGGGTATATTTATATTACTATGATTTTCCTCCCCAAAAGGTTAAGATAGGAAGACCGGGCAACGCCGGGTATTCAGCTAGTAATAGTATGAAATGTTTTCGGTTATTATTAAGCTAGATGTGTTGATGTTGATGTTGATGTGTTAGATGTGAAGTTAGATGTGTTTAAAAAACTAACAATTTCAATAAGAAATGAAACCTTTGCAAAATATAACATTTTTTATTAAAACAAAAAAAAAAATTAAGACATGAACTTCTGAAGCTCTGCCACCTCATCCATGGTTTTCGCCATTTGTTGCACCAGCTGCTGATTTTGGCGCGTCAAAAAAAGTATCTGCTGCTCATTTGCCAGTACTCTCTGCGTCATGTTTTTCACGGCAGCTTGTTTCCCCTTGAGCTTTTTTATAACTGTTAGGATATAAGAAAAAAACATTTGGATTTCAAAGACCGTTACGAAAGATTATTTTCAGCCATAAAAATAATAAAGTCGGACTTAAGAGACTCTATGAAAGAGGATCTGGCAGAGGCAATTCTCTTCCTTAGAACTCTACATTGCATTTATTTGCATTTGCTAAGCCTAGAACTACATTTCAAGATTAATAAAAACCATTTCTAGGTTTTTCAGATTTTTTTTTGGTTCATTATAGATAAGCTTTGTTTTTGTTCTAAAACAGCCAAATAATGTGGTCTGTATTTTTGAACTGTTAAAGATCATGTTCCTGATGTTTAAGCCTGCTGCTACTATCCAGTCACTTGATTGTTTTCATTGTGTTTGTCTTTTGCTTAAACTGTGCAATACAGTAGACTGTTGGCTTCCCAGCCAGTAGTCCTGTGGTAGGTTGCGTTTCTTTCCCTCAAGGAATCTATAAAATACATTCGCATATTAATACAGAGGAGTCGGAGTCGGAGTCGGGGAGTCGGGGAGTCGGAGTCTGAAGTACATAAAACTGAGGAGTCGGAGTCGGAAAATTTATCTACCGACTCCACAGCCCTGCTTTAAATGCTGTCCATTTTTAGAGCTACATTTTATTGTTGAAATTTTATTAATCTCTTTGCACATATTTACCCTCCTGATTGATGGTAAAATTAACCGTCTCATCCTGCTCCTCTTCCTCGTCACCCACTACTCCACCAGAAGTTTCGGGGGGGGGGGGTGCAGCTCCTCCTCTTGCTCCTCCACAGGAGCTGGGGGTGGTGATGTGGATGGCCCTGGCTGCTCCTCCTCATCCCTCTCCTCCTCTTCCACATCCTCCTCCTGCTCCTCCTCTGCGGCCTGTCGCCTTGTGCGCTTGGGGCGCACAGTTGGTAGCGGAGCTCCTATAATAACACAATGTTCATATATTATAAAAATGTTTTCTAATGACGTATGCAAATTCTGTGTACTCTCCTGTATTGTATATGAATACAAATTAATTTATATAGACAGTTAACCAATGGGACAATGTTATATTAAAGGGTCTTGTGGGCACTACAGGGGACTGAGCGTGAGCTGGGCTGCCACCATGGTAAAATGAGCTGTTTTTGTCTCCTTTGTTTTGTTCAGACAATCTCATGTTAAAAAAAGGGCTTGATGGAGTACACGGGATTACTATAACAACCCCACGCCTAACACAGGAATTTAGTGGGAATCTATATATATAAAACTCAACGTGTGTGTGCATGTATGTATGTATGTATGTTCCAGCATCACGTACAAACGGCTAAAGATATTTACATGAAACTTGGCACACAGGTTACTTATATGTCAGCCACAAACATAGGATAGGTGGTTTAACCCTTACCCACCCCCATTTGCCATGGTCAGGGTTTTTCTTTAAAGTCCCATTCAACTCTATGGGAAATACATGTTACTTCATAACAGCTGTAGATATTTCAATAACACTTGGTCACATGTTACCTATACGTCCACTTAAAGTATAGGATCGTTAATTTATCCCTTAACTACCCACTTTGGTGATGGTCTGGGTTTTTGTTTAAAGTCCCATGCAAAGCAATGGGAAAAGTATGTTCCCACATAACTTCTGTGTTCCTGTCTGCTGTCCCATGTCTTTTTTCAACAGTACTATGAATACCTTGGCTGGTGGTGATATATGTTAGCACAACATGGCATCTTGGTTAACAACATCTGACCTTACATGAATTACATATGACCTTACATAACTGTCACCAAAGGAGCTGCGGTGGCTCAACGCGATTGCCACTGCGCTGACAAGCGATTCACCTCTGCAGCTAGGGGTTCGGATCCCGCTCTCGGCTACATGTGAATTGAGTTTGGTGGTCTCAGCCCCGCCCCCGTGGGTGTGCTATGCGAGGTGGGGTTGGGAGGACCCCCTCACACCCGCCATTGCCACCCGGGGCATGGAGAAAGGTGGCAGATTGCCTCTGGGGGAGGCCTCCCAACTCCTGCAGGCCGGCTCCTCTCTCTCTCTCTCGAGTTCACGCACAAAATACACTTTTGAAAAAAAAAACATAACTGTCAACAATAACTTACCTGGATGATATCTAGCCCGAAGACGTCTGACCTGTTCCATGTGGCGCCTCTTCAGGTCAGACCACTTCAACACAATCGCCAGCTGATTGTGTTGGCCGCCGAAGTCGGCCATTAGGGCACTGACCACAGCCTTTTTCTCTGGCTGCCTGCGGAGCTGGTCGTACCCTGTTTCCAGGAACTTCTGCAAGATGAAGAACAAAGTATATTGTAATACTTTTGTTGACAGCCTTATGGATATATGACGTAAATGTATGGTATTCAACAATTGGAAGCATTCTCGCCTTATTAATCAATGACAGGGGTAACATGACAGATTTTATATCCTGCCATTTCGGTCGCCACCTTTTTTGCATAAATATAGCAGCCATTATCATTTGCATAATTATGTATATATTATTAACAACACAGGATACACATATAGGGGAGATATGCGTTGCTAACTCTTTTCCCTGTCAGGAGCCTAACGCCCCGGGGGGTCAGAGACGGGACCTTTTCGGAGGACCACTGACGTATGCACCCGTCGCAGTTTTTTGTGATGTCACTCTTTAGGTGTGTGCACATTTTTCCCTGCAACGGGTGGAGTTTTTGGGTTGTGTTTTGCACGCCACAGGCTTTTCAACAGAAAAAAAACAGCTGGAGGCAGAATGGTTGCAAAACACTACGGGTTTGTTACCTAACTCAGGGTTTCAAGACCAGTCCACCTCCAGCTGTTGCAAAACTACTACTCCCATCAGCCACGGTCTGTCAGTGCATGCTAAGAATTTTACTTTTGCTGCATCTAGGGTGCCACAGTTTAGAGACCCGTGCATAAAGGCCTGAAAAATGTGGGCCTGCAGAACTTACAATACTAGAAGTGCCAGCATTCCCAGGCATGCTGGAAGTTGTAGTTCTGCAACATCTAAAGGGCAATATGTATTCGAACGTCCTTGGGCCTTGAGGACCCTGAAGTCAGGACGTTCGCATACGTCCTATGTCCAAAAAAATGTTAAATTCATTATGCTAAATAACAAGGAAAAGTGCCTAAATACACATTTACCAACCAGGGTGTCTGCAGCTGTCCAGGCATGCTGGGACTTGTAGTTTTGTAAAAGCAGGAGACACATTGTTTGTGAAATACTAATATCTGATCATATATACTAACTTTTAAACTAGACTAAAATGCAGTTGAAGATAATGAAATAACAGTGGTCAAAATACTTACACAAATCAGCATCTTTTCCTCAGATGCAGTGAAATTACTTCCAACCATCTTGCTCTGCGATTGCGTTGCGATCATAAAGTTGGAAACTGGCAAGGCTCCAGGAAATGGTCGCGTGTTGTTCGCGCGATTGCGCTGCTTGGACCGAGATGGGTCCATATGGCTTCGGCTGTATGGACCACAGTAACTCTTTTCCCTGTCAGGAGCCTAACGCCCCGGGGGGTCAGAGACGGGACCTTTTCGGAGGACCACTGACGTATGCAACCGTCGCAGTTTTTTGTGATGTCACTCTTTAGGTGTGTGCACATTTTTCACTGCACCGGGTGGAGTTTTTGGGTTGTGTTTTGCACGCCACAGGCTTTTCAACAGAAAAAAAACAGCTGGAGACAGAATGGTTGCAAAACACTACGGGTTTGTTACCTAACTCAGGGTTTCAAGACCAGTCCACCTCCAGCTGTTGCAAAACTACTACTCCCATCAGCCACGGTCTGTCAGTGCATGCTAAGAATTTTACTTTTGCTGCATCTAGGGTGCCACAGTTTAGAGACCCGTGCATAAAGGCCTGAAAAATGTGGGCCTGCAGAACTTACAATACTAGAAGTGCCAGCATTCCCAGGCATGCTGGAAGTTGTAGTTCTGCAACATCTAAAGGGCAATATGTATTCGAACGTCCTTGGGCCTTGAGGACCCTGAAGTCAGGACGTTCGCATACGTCCAAAAAAATGTTAAATTCATTATGCTAAATAACAAGGAAAAGTGCCTAAATACACATTTACCAACCAGGGTGTCTGCAGCTGTCCAGGCATGCTGGGACTTGTAGTTTTGTAAAAGCAGGAGACACATTGTTTGTGAAATACTAATATCTGATCATATATACTAACTTTTAAACTAGACTAAAATGCAGTTGAAGATAATGAAATAACAGTGGTCAAAATACTTACACAAATCAGCATCTTTTCCTCAGATGCAGTGAAATTACTTCCAACCATCTTGCTCTGCGATTGCGTTGCGATCATAAAGTTGGAAACTGGCAAGGCTCCAGGAAATGGTCGTGTGTTGTTCGCGCGATTGCACATGCGCGATCGAAAAATCGCAATCGCAATATGTTTTTTGGCTAAAATATCATAAATATTCGATTTCAGAGTGCTGCTACAGCAGTTTTCGAAATATCTGCAATCAATTTCGCATTCGCATTTTGTGAAATTGCGTTAAAATATCTCGAATATTCGATTTCAGAGTGAGCCAATCAGAGCGCTCCTACAGCATTTCTCGAAATTGCTCAATAAATATCGCATTCGCATGTTGCGATATTTCGATAAAATATAACGAATATTCTGAGCCAATCGGAGTGCTCCTACAGCATTTCTCGAAATTGCGCAATAAATATCGCATTCGCATGTTGCGATATTTCGATAAAATATCACGAATATTCTGAGCCAATCAGAGCGCTCCTCCAGCATTTGTCGAAATTGCGCAATAAATATCGCATTCGCATTTTGCGAAATTTCGATAAAATATCACGAATATTCTGAGCCAATCAGAGTGCTCCTACCGCAGTTATCAAAAATTCGCAATTATTTTCGCATTCGCAATAGCGAAAAATCGCAATCATTTAATTTCGATAAAATATCACGAATATTCGAATTTAGCGAATATATCTCGAATATTCAAATATATATTCGAGATATATCGCGAAATCGAATATGGCATATTCTGCTCAACACTAATCATATGGCAGCTCAGATCTAAATCGGGCCCAGTCTATCAGATTAACCACCTCAATACAGAGCACTTAAACCCCCTTCCTGCCCAAGCCATTTTTCAGCTTTCAATGCTTGTCACACTTTGAATGACAATTGCGCGGTCATGCAACACTGTACCCAAATGAAATATTTATAATTTTTTCCCCACAAATAAAGCTTTCTTTTGGTGGTATTTGATCACCTCTGCGGTTTTTATTTCAAAGCAACAATTACCCATGCAGCAAACAATAGAAACTTTTGCAGCTGAAGTTGAGCTGTGAAAATATTGTGTGGCACCTTTACAATGCTTGAGCACCTAAATCAGTGGTTCTCAACCTGGGGGTCGGGACCCCCTCGGGGGTCAAATGATGATTTGCCACGGGTCACCAAATCCTGGACTGTTCCTTGAAGCCCGCACTGTTCTCCCAGGAAGGGAGATGATAAGAGGGGGAAAAACAAAGAAAAAGGGAGAGAAAGGAAAAAAATAGAGAGCAAGAAAGACAGAGGGAAAAATGGGGGGGGGGGGACAAGGAATTAGGATAGAGAGAGATAAAGGGGAAAGAAAGGAGAACAAAGAGAAAGAGTGGTACATTCTAAAATGTACCATAAGGGGTTTGAATACTGTATGAGTGGAAGGCACTCAGGGAGCGCTAAATGTCCATGGGTTAGGGGCGCAAATTACTTGTCTTGTCTTGGGTGCTTTCAACCCACGCTATGCAAATAATTTTACTGTAAGGCCCCATGCACACGAGACGCTGGTAAACTCGAGTTCAGAGGCATTTGGGCATTTTTTTTCAACTGCCCCTGAACACATTTAATGTTATCCTATGTGTCCATGCACACATTCACGTTTTTTTGCGTTTTAAAGCAGTTGGGTTTAGGCTCGCTTTTTCAGAAGCAAAATTTTGGGTTCAGATGCAAAAGTGTTTGCGTTACAGACGCAAATCGCGGCAAAACGCCGCTAATTGCGGCAAAACGTGGTACCAGCGTTTTGCCGCGATTTCGTTTATAGGCGTTTTTAAAGGTGACCTATTTTTTTACATTAGAAATCTCAAAAATTATGGCAAATGATGAAAAACCATAAAAAAAACATAAAAAAAATGTAATTGCTTGCATTGTGACAATCCACAACTTGTGGCAGGTGACGTGGCCAGTGGACAATCCACAACTTGTGGCAGGTGACATGGCCAGGTGACGTGGCAAGTGTACAATCCACAACTTGTGGTAGGTGACGTGGCCAGGTGATGTGGCAGGTGACGTGGCCAGGTCACGTGACCAGTGGACAATCCACAACTTGTGGCAGGTAACATGGCCAGGTGACGTGGCAAGTGTACAATCCACAACTTGTGGTAGGTGACGTGGCCAGGTGATGTGGCAGGTCACGTGGCCAGGTCACGTGGCCATTGGACAATCCACAACTTGTGGCAGGTGACATGGCCAGGTTACGTGGCAGGTGACGTGGCCAGGTCATGTAGCAAGTGGACAATCCACAACTTGTGGCAGGTGACATGGCCAGGTGACGTGGCCAGGTGACGTGGCAAGTGGACAATCCACAACTTGTGGCAGGTGACATGGCCAGGTGACGTGGCAGGTGATGTGGCCAGGTGACATAGCCTGGTGATGTGGCAAGTGGACAATCCACAACTTGTGGCAGGTGACGTGGCAAGTGACGTGCCAGGTGATGTGGCAAGTGAACAATCCACAACTTGTGGCAGTTGACGTGGCATTTTTATTAATATTTTTTTTACTAGTAATGGCGGTAATCAGCGATTTTTATCGGTACTGCGACATTATGGCGGATACATCGGACACTGTTGACACATTTTTGGGACCATTGGCATTTTTCTACCGAGGAGTGCTATAAAAAAGCATTGATTACTATAAAAATGCCACTGGCAGGGAAGGGGTTAACACTAGGGGCGAGGAAGGGGTTAATTATGTTCTCTGTGTGTGTTCTAACTGAAGGGGGGTGGGACTGACTAGGGGAAATGACAGATCGCTATGACGATCAGGCATTTGCCCCCCTGACAGGACTGGGAGCTGTGTGTTTACACACACAAC
Organism: Rana temporaria; assembly: GCF_905171775.1. Classification (NCBI taxonomy): domain Eukaryota; kingdom Metazoa; phylum Chordata; class Amphibia; order Anura; family Ranidae; genus Rana; species Rana temporaria. The sequence continues at coordinate 525,765,111 of NC_053489.1, forward strand.
TCCCGGTTCTTGCACTGTAAAGAGCGATTGCGGGTGCCGTCTGGACCACTGGAACTCCACACCAAATTTAAAAACAAAAGACGGCGTGGGTTCCCCTCTGGGGGCACATTAAGCCCTTCGTTTGGTCTGGATCGTAAGGGGGAAAACCTATGCCGAAAAAGCAGCGTGGGGGTTCCCCCAAGATCCATACCAAACCCTTATCCAAGCACGCCGCCTGGCCGGACAGGAATAGGGGTGGGGACGAGCGAGCACCCCCCCTCCTGAGCCGTACCGGGCCGCATACCCTCAACATGGGGGAGTGTGGGCACTGCGCCCCCCACCCCAAAGCACTCTTGTCCCCATGTCGATAGGGACAAGGGCCTCTTCCCGACAACCCTGGCCGTTGGTTGTCGGGGTATGCGGGCGGGGGTCTTATCAGAATCTGGGAGCCCCCTTTAATAAGGTGGCCCCCAGATTCTGACCCCCCACCCTATTTGAATGAGTATCGTACCCCTACCCATTCACCTGGGGGGGAATGTAAAGTTAAAAAAACACACAACACAGATTTTTAAAATAATTTATTAGTCAGCTGGGGGGTCTTCTGCCGGGGCCCCCCACCCCCTTTAAGCTCTTTTTGATTGGGGGGGGGGCACCCGGGCTTAGTTGTTTTCTGCCGGGGGGGTGGTAACACCCTCACCGGCCTCTCTCCGCTGTCTTCCGCCGGGGCCCCGCACCCCCTTTAAGCTCTTTTACATTCGGGGGGGCACCCGGGCTTCAACGTTTTATGCCGGGGGGTGGGCCACCCACCCAGGCTTCTCTCTTGCCTCTTCTGCCGGGCCCCGCCCGGGCTTCTCTCCACTGTGTTCTCTGTTCCCTCTTCTGCCTGGCTCCACCGCGGGGGCCAGGGCTTCTCTCCGCTGTTCTCTGTTCCCTCTTCTGCCTGGCTCCACCGCGGGGGCCAGGGCTTCTCTCCGCTGTGTTCTCTGTTCCCTCTTCTGCCTGGCTATACCGCGGGGGCCAGGGCTTCTCTCCGCTGTCTTCTTCCTTCTTCTCTTCCAGCGATGTTGACACGATGAGCACTCCCATTGTAATGCCGTCTGAGCGGTGCGCATCGACTTATATAGGCATAGGGCGTGGTCACCGGGTGATGCCACCCTGCGACCCCACCCTTTGTGACATCACATTCCCATAATGCCCCGTGCACGCATGCGCAGTACACAAATAAACCTCCCGCAGGTTTAGGCGTACTGCCAGGCGTACGGCGATCATTTCACAAAAATCACTTTCACTTTCAATTCGGCCCGGGAAACTTAAACAAACACATGTCACTACACTTCCCCACAAGCACAGGGGTCTGGCAAACCATTTATTACATGGGCCTGTTGTTGTTTGTTTGCTGTGTTGTCCACCCTCATTTGGACTGCTTTAGATTTTTTGGTTAAAGAGTAAAAATTCTGTATCTGTATTGTTCAATAAATGCATTTTACTCATATGAAAAATTCAGCTTTTCTTAGTTCTGAAACCATTCAGACACATTAACATTAATGCTTTTCCTAGCAAGCTTCCCATGAAACATGCATGAAGTGCAGTGGTAGTTTCAAGAATTTCTTCAGTTCATGTTTCTGAGCTTTTCATGAACTAACAAATATGGTTCAGTATATTCTTAGTAACATGTCTACACAATATAATTTTGGGAAATAAATGAATCCGACCTATGTGATGGTAACAGTTAATACAAGTACATGTGTTTTACTATATATAAGCTCTTATCATCTGCCTTAGGTCTGCTGCTTGGAGAATAAGTGTGCTACTGATTATAGTTTTAGATGTTTTTTGTACATACAGCCAAATTAAACAAGCTTAAAAAAGCATAAAACAAACTTTATTGTGTTTCTACTACAGTCTAGTGCTATCCTCAATCTATTATACAGTCACTCTCTTCTATACCAGGGAGTTGAAAATAGTATCAAGCTTGGCACACAAACTTTCTATGAACAAGGCTGCCACCTCAGTGTTTCTCTCTCTTTTTCTACAGGCCAACATGGCCTGTTTCTCCCAAAAGGATTGAGTATTTATGATAAATGTTGCTTCCTCCTAAAGTGGATGTAAACCCGATTCATAAAATTTGAGCTGCAGTATTTTGTTATGTTTATTCAATGAGCTAATTCTCATAGCTCTCTCCTGACCCGTTCCTCTGTTATCAGCCTAATAACTCCAGACAAATTCTCAGACACTTTAGACAAAAGCAGCCTGAATCTTAAGTCCGGGGAGATTGCTAAAATAGATTAGCAGGGAGCAGGTTCTGTTACAAAACACCTCTGAGAGTCTCTCCCTAAAATGAGAGAGGGCGTGTGCCTTTCCTCCAATCAGCAACACTAGCTGTTGGCTGTATGCCCAGACATCACACCCTGTGTTAACCAGGAAGAGAAAATCTCCTAACACAATCTCAACTTTCTAAATGGTAGAAATACATACATGTAAAACCTATGCAGGGAGATTTGGTTCATCCCTGTGTATCATCTGAGGCTGTTCACTTCACTGGGTGTATGGAGGGTTTACATCCACTTTAAGGCTCAGTTTACACTGCAACACGGAGCGGCTCACGGCAAGGGTACGGTGTCTCCCTGTTCACTGTTACAGGTCCGACTTCAGTCCGAATTTTGGGCTGAATTCAAAATTGGAATGTACCCAAAGACGCACCTGTGCAATTCACACCGCAACCGCTCCGGAGATGTGTGAACCATAGAGAGCCAGTTGCAATCTCCTGACATGCAAATTGGATGCAGGGAAACATCCAATTTGCAATAGTGTGAACCCATCCGGATAAGCACACCTAATTAAGCTAGCTTATAAGGATCCCAGTAGTGAAAATAACACCCTTCATTGTTGACTTATATTTCCATGGAGTTTCAATTCTCTGCAGGATCAGAGTAATCAAAATGTATTTCTAAAGCCAGGCTCGGGGAGGAGCCTCCCCTTTTTAGTGCATACTACTCCAGTAAAAACGTGTCAGATTAGGCCAACCAATCATCGGTTTTCAACATGATTTTGACCATGCCAGTTAATACAAACTCCAGGCAGACAAAGAACAGCAATTTTCCAAAGATAGATTATTTTTGGGGATTTAGTAGTGTATGGCTTGCCTTAAGCCCCGTACACACGGTCGGATTTTCGGCCAACCAACTTCAAAATCCGGCACTTTTCAAATTTCTCCGACCGTGTGTACGTTCCATCGGACCAACTTTTTTGGCTTCAATCGGACAAAAAGTTGGGTCTGTGAACGGACCAACTTTCTGTTCTGAAAAGTCCGATTGTGCAAAGTGCGACCGTGTGTACAGAAAACCATCGGATTTTTCAAAAAATGCTAAATGCGCATGCCCCGAAAGAAAGAGCACCCGGAAGCCAGCTGTCTAGTAAAACTAGCGTTCGTATTTGAAAATGCTCATTCGTCACGCGGCAAGTTTCGAAATCTCAAATAGCAGCGCATATTCTATTTTTCTTTAGAATGTCCTAATATGCACATCTGCTCAACTGGTGATACGGACGGATTAAAAAAAAATGTATTTACTTTGGATTAGTGTATTTTCTGGATATGAATCCAGCCTTTTTTTTCTTATTTATTTGAAATGCAAAACCAATAAATATCCCCAATTCTTTATGCTGGGCAAAGTAATAACTACCCTATTTATGTCCCTTCAATTTTAGCAAAGGGCCTGCCTACTCACAAACTTACATTTGACTTTCCACACATAATGCACAAGTTTTTAGCATCATCATTTTATTTAGCAAAAAATGGGAAAAATAATAACAGATCCAAATACAAAACAACAGGAAGGCAGCAATTGAAGAACTGGTTGAGTTGGCAAAGCCTCTGTACCCCAGGGCATACATAAATTAGGTTATAATCTCCAAACTTGGGGACCTGAGCATTAACTAAAATATAAGGAGCCCAAGAAGATTGTGGTCTCCAAAAGATGGGGAGCAGCAGCAGCAGACATATTTGTGCCCAGGCTGTGGTACTTCAACAGGCTGATATTTCAGCATACCAAACTGGCCAACACTCTCCACACTTCACACCTCATCAGCTGAAGCGTTATAAATTTTAACACTCACACCACAATACCAAAAACAATAATATCTAAAAAATAAAGATTTTATGCCATAATTCGAGCATTTTTTCTTAAGCCAAACCAAACAAAACATACTCAACTACAAATAATAGCATAAATATGTTCAAAATCATAGATATTTAAAGATAAATTAGTATCCCCTAAAATCTGGGCTCTGAGTTGCCCACTGACCCCCATGCTGCTGTGGTGGGTTGGCTTGCTGGGGTGGGTTGGCTTGCTGGGGTGGGTAGGTTGGCTGGGGTGGGTAGGTTGGCTGGGGTGGGTAGTTTGGCTGGTGTGGCTCGGCTTGCTGGGGTGGGTGGGATTGCTGGGGTGGGTAGGTTGGCTGGGGTGGGTAGGTTGGCTGGGGTGGGTAGGTTGGCTGGTGTGGCTCGGCTTGCTGGGGTGGGTGGGATTGCTGGGGTGGGTAGGTTGGCTGGTGTGGCTCGGCTTGCTGGGGTGGGTAGGTTGGCTGGTGTGGGTAGGTTGGCTGGGGTGGGTAGGTTGGCTGGTGTGGGTAGGCAGGCTGGTGTGGGTAGGTTGGCTGGTGTGGGTAGGCTGGGTGTGCTTGGAAGCTTGTCTGTTGTTGGTAGGCCTGTTGTACATTGGCTGGAGGTGTGTGATCTATATCACAGACATGTGAAATAGGGGTTAGCTCCCGTTTCCTGGCCTTGCTAAGGAGCTGGACCATGATCCCCTCACATAGCTCCCTTTGATCGGCATCAATCTCCCGTAGTTTGTTTGCTATAAAACAGCCAAACCCTTCTGCACTATCGGGTGCTGTGGTGATGACCGATGTGGCCCTACTTAGAAAATCAGCCGTGGCATCATCCAGATGTTGCCTCTTCTTGGCCCTTTTCCTAGGAGGGTTCAGTGTAGGGATTCTACATTGTGTGGACTGTCTGCTGGGCCCAGCCTCTTCTTGGCTGGCAACGTCCTGTGTCTGAAAAAGGAGCATCATTTTATTTTCTTGCCATCATAACAACACATTAACATCATAGTCAGGGGCGTACCTAGAGCATTTTGCACCCGGGGCAGATCCAATATCTGGCCCCCCCCCCCCCACACGTTAAAATGTACAAACACCCCACTGTGCCCCCTGCATACCTCTGCATCCTTCAATATCATTTTGTTACTACTGTGTACCCCTCTCCACAACTGCACGTCTGGACCCCTTTACATTACCCAGCACCCTACACCTCTGGTCATGTCACCCCCCTAGCAACGCCACTGATCATAGTATATCTGAATGCACATATTTTCAGGAATACTATACCTGTGTCAAGCTGAGCTCCTCCTCCTCCTCCTCCTCCTCCTCCTCCTCCTCCTCATCCTGAGTTGGTTCAGCCTCAGTATCTGTGGCCTCTGCTGATGCGGATGCAAGTGTGGACAGATGTTTTCTTGGCTCTGTTTGGTCCTTTAAAAACATCAGGCTGCTGAAGTACCATAGCTTGGGCACATAAACATCATCTGCTGCCGCTCCCGATCTTTTTGAACACTCAATCTTCTTGAGCTCCCTCTTAAAAGTGCTCCTCAGGCCCCCAATTTTTGCTTTTATTTGGGTCTCGTTGGCCCTGGGGTACACAGTCTTTGCTTCTGCCACCAGTTCATCAATTGCTGCCTGCCTTTTATTTTTATTGGAGTAGTCTTTATTGGTGACCTGCCACAGACATGTGTGTGATCTATAGAGATCAATAAAAGCAGTGATGAATGCTTTGGAATTAAGCTTTCCACCCTTTGCTTTCGGCATTATTTGGATGAGATATCTGCAATAAAGGATACAATACGACCAATAAGTGCTTGCTGTAACTTCCTAACCTGCTTATACAATCTCTGTTTGCTCTAAGCTAAATCATGCAGTAACCACTAGTGTCCCAATGTATTCACCTACCTTCGTTCCGCGTAGACCTTCGGCTGCACGTAGAGTCGTTCCGTTAGGTTCGTGCATGCGTCCGTGACATCGAGCGCTCGTTCTTGATTTATATAGCCTACGCATGCGTGAAGCTTCGCTCTACGTGCGTCATGACGCTGGGGCGGGACCACAATCCTTTTTCTTCATGCGACATTCTGGGATGTGTGAGGGAGAATGTGATGGCGGAACCCACGAAAACGAATAGGCCCCGCAGTGGAGGCGTTTATAGAAAACACAAGGCCACCCCCATGAGCAAGGGGGAGATGGTGGAGATGGTTCGCATCTTTGAGAAGTACGATTACGATTGTAAACTTGAAAATTATGATAGGCCCAACAGCCATAAAGACTGGGTTCTGGAGAAGGTCCTCGCGGTATTGGAAGGAGATTATGGTATCCAACGAACGAAAGACCAAATCCGCAAACGATGGTCAGATTTGAAGCACAGAGAGCAAGAAAATTTAGAAGCCATTCACCGCACCATTATCAAAAGAAGTAAGTACATGTAATTTGAGAATTATTTGTCTGTACATTATAGATGGATGAAATTTAATGATTTAGTTTTCTGGTGGGGCCTACAGAAGAAGTTAATGGAAGTTTAAAAGCAGTTCATTAAAATTGTAAAGTTTTTATTATGTCTTGGCTACTTTTGCCAAATCCTTAATATACTGTATTCTAATTTTTTCAACAGGACAAAGGCACAGAGAAAGACACCACAGGGGACAAAGGGAGGCTTCCCTTGGCCGGGCTCCAACAGGGGAGAGAACAGGGGAGACAACAGGCCCCAAATCTGCCCCAAAACGTAAGTTAATAAAAATGCTTATGTGCTTTTGCCAGTGACAGGGGTGTTTAGAGATAGGACAAACGCCATGGTGTCAGGACTGAACTTAAGGGGTACATTACACTTTATGTTAGATGCGTGGCTCATCACTGACCATTAATGACGCATTTACAGGGTAGAGATGGGTAGAGGAGAGTCCCTGGGGATCAGAGTCACACAGAGTCACGCCTGCTAGATTTCACATCATATAAACCATATTGCCATAGCAAACAAGAGTGATGGGTGCCATCTGCCTGAGTTGTTTAATGTGGCCTAGATATAGACATGTCTTCATAGATTTTATATGACATCATACTCCTGTTCCCTAGCATAGCGTTTATTGTAATAATGCATAGTGTAGTACACTAGTGTGGCGCAAACTGGTTCACCAGGGCAAGGTTGGTGGACTTTAAAAGCAGCACATGTGATTATGTTAATATAATGTAATTTTGGCAACGATTCATAGATGATTTATTCTTTCATTTTAGAGGATTGTGAGTGTGCTCAACACCAACCTTTGCAGGATTTTGAGGATAGTGCCGGACCCAGCAAAGAGCCACCAGTCGACAGCACATCCCCAGACACCAGATATGCTGAGGGTGAAGGAGTGCAAGAAATGCAAGATGAGCCTTCGGAGGTTGTTGTTTGCCCAAGTAAGTTTTTGGAACATGTGCCTTGCAAAATCAACACCTGTTTTTTTTTTCTAGGTCCACACCACACACGCCTACACCACAATAGCAAATTATTTAGTGTATTCAAAATTTGAGCATGTAGAAGGGAGAGGTGGCAGTGGTGTTTAGGTAGATGCATTTGAAGACACATGGATATGCACCTGGCCCAAGATTTACAGAGTATTATCTGTAGTGTGTACATTCACTAGTAGTGTAGGTGTATTATGAAGATGAAAAAGGTTGTTAGGACTAATTGAGTGTCTAGGTTTAGGTAAGTATTTCAAGAAAATAGACCCCATTGTAACATTTTGGTTTATTTTGTGATTGCCTCAGTCACTTCACCATCAAACACATACTAAATTTTTGTCTTTTTCCAAGGCCACCAACTACCAGGATGCACTATTGGTCGGATCAGTGCTGATATGCTGCAGGCAATGACAGAGCTGGAAAATCTCAAGGAGGCTGCCACTGGTGTTCAGAGACGAATCCGGGATTATTACGACCTGTTAGCAAAATTTTAGTTTTTTTCTATCGTTGTTTTATAATTACAAATGTTCCCTCGTGTTCAAGGTTTTATCATGGAAATATTTGTAATTAGCCTTGTTTGCACATGCTCAGTTTGTGATAATTGAAAAAATTTGCACTAATTCTATTTGCACTACGCACATTTTGTAAAATCTGTGTTTTTTCTCCAAAAAAAAGTGTTAATGGTAGGTCATTACCACAAAATGACTATCTTTATGTGTGATTTCAGGGTCTCAGCTGAGTGTTTATCCACTCTTCTTCTCCTGGTGCCTACAAATGTCATTTTGTTATATTTTAAGGGCTTGACCTTAAAATCATACAAAAATGCACATATAGAAATGCCCAATGTATCGAGGCCAAAAGTGGAACAACTTGTCATTCTGACCCTGGGATTGCACCAGGAGAAGGAGAGTTGGTAAAGACTGTGCTAAGGGTCAGTTCACATCAGACGCAGTTCCATTCATTTTGGTGTGCATTTTTGTATGCGACAAAGATGCAGGCACAGGGTTTGACATGCACTCCATTATGGTTCCGGTTGGCTCTAGCTCACAACATGGTAGTCCGTTTCCGGTGATAAGGCTAACTACATGTTGTGAGCTACAGCCAACCACAACCCACGGGGCGCATGGAGACCACTGTGCATGCATTTTTGCCACACCCAAAGATGGAACACAGAATGAACAAAAGTGCATCTGGACAGACATTTACATTGCTAATTTTTTATTTGTTGCGTGAAGAAAGCTGAAAAAAGAAAAATTTTGAGGTAAAAAAGTTTGCTATGTCTAGGGCTGAGTTTGAAAAGATGCATGTTTAGCATTTTACCCAAAAAATACACAATTGTGTTATTCCTGAACTAACAATGTTTTTTGATTTTGTAAACTGCCAAAAAGTGACATTGGATTGTGCAGGATTGAACAAATATATTTTTTGAAACATTTTGTGGATTATTATTTATCTGATCACTACTACCAGTATATTTGCATATGGAAAAGGTGTGTATCAGAAACAAAAAGGCATAATAATAATACACATAGCTGTTTGTAACTTTAGAAAGGCTAATTAAACATTTGGTTGTTCTAAAATATTTAATGGTAATCACAGCAACATTTCATTAATCAGTAAAATAATAGTAATAAACAAACATAACAGCATCTTGTAAACGAATTTAATGTTTTCAAAAGGAACATCCTAAAGGTTCACAAAAAACTAAAGGACATCTTGCTGCCAAGGCACTGCCCCTCTACCCACAAAATACTCCATATATTGCTCCCGCACCAGACGGGCATTCTGGGAGGAGACAGCAGGTCGAGTTTGTTGCAGGGCTGGCATCACTGCATCTTCAGCTGGACGTCCACCTGAGGGGTCATCAGTATGCCCGGAACCTATGTAGTTAGCAGCATTCCTCCGTAGAAAATTATGGAGGATGCAGCAGCACAAAACAACATGATTTAGTTTGTATTCCGCCAAGTGAATGGCAGTCAGAAAAAGCCTAAAACGACATGACAAAATGCCAAAGGCGTTTTCAACCACCCTTCTGGCACGAGATAGTCTGTAGTTATATATCCGTTGCTCACGAGTGAGGTTCCTCATTGGAAAGGGCTTCAAAAGATGTTCCCCAAGAGCAAACGCCTCATCTGCCACAAATACAAAGTTGAGGCCCTCCACGTTGTCCTGCGCAGGTGGCAAATGTAAGGTGCCAGACGTAAGACGCTGATAAAATTCGGTATGAGCCATGACACCTCCATCAGAATGACGACCATTCATACCGACATCAACATATAAAAACTCATAATTTGCTGAAACAATAGCAAGCAGAACTATGCTGTTAAAGCCCTTATAATTATAAAAAAAAGAGCCTGAGGCTGGTGGAGGAACAATTCGGACATGTTTGCCATCAATGGCACCCCCACAGTTGGGAAAATTCCACTGATTGGCAAACTGGGCTGCAACATCCTGCCATTCCTCACGGTTTGAAGGAAACTGTGGAGTGAAGCAAAGAAAAATTAGTTAAGACTTGAGCAGAAAATATTATCAGCATTTTGAAAACATACATTATAGGGGCAAGAGAACACTAAAATATATCAAAACATTTGTGGAATAACAATTAAGAAGCAGAGCAAATAATATGCTTCATGACTCCCTCTGGTGGCAGATTAAATACATTTTGTGTAGATAATGTTAAATGCTTAAAGCTTGGCAAGTGGTAAGAACTCTCTCCTTTGCCATGGGACCAATATGGTGAACCAAGGAAGGATCAGGTTGCAACCGACTTGGGTTTTTATGACTGTCACACCAGAGGGTAGACAATAACCTAATATATACAAATAAGACAAAGTACTAATAAAATATTTTGGAGAAATCATGAAGTGTATCAAATGTGAAAACAAAGAAAAAAACTTACCCGAATATAGTCCTTCTGCAGGACTTGAATAATGGCACAGCAAGTGTCCGGAATTATGTGTCCCAGAGCCTGGGGAGAGATCCCAGTAGTAAACTTTATGTCCTGTAGATTTCTCCCTGTCGCCAAATATCGCAAAGTGGCTATGAGCCGTTGCTCTGCAGGAATAGCAGGCCTCATACAGGTGTCCTTCTTGCTAATATATGGGGACAGCAAGTTTAGAAGACGCTGGAAGCAGGCATCGGACATCCGAAGATAGTTCCGAAAATCATTCGGATTATTTTCCTGCAGCTCCCTCAGCAATGCCATATGTGAAAATTGGTCCCGATGAAGCAACCAATTTTTGGTCCAAACAGTCCTCCTCTTCCTGGTCCTGGTCCGGGCTTGAGCAATAGCCAGAACTCCAAGACCATAAATAGCCCGTTCTCTCGCTGGATTCCGCAACATCTCGTTATCGAGCGAACGCACGCAAAGTAACGAGCAAAAAGGCACGAAAATGGAAATCGGGAAAGCACTCACACGAAACGTAAACTAACTATATAGTAGCTGATGGAACGCAACGCGGGACGTACGAAACTTGAACTTCCTCTTTGAATCGCGTGGCCGTACGTTAAAACGTCACTACGTTCGTGTTGGTTGAGGAAAAAGTCCGAGTGTGTGTATGCTATGGGTGTGATCGGACAAATCAATTAAGTCAAAAATCCAAGGGAAATTTTGTTGGATGTCCGACCGTGTGTACGAGCCTTTAGATACAGAAATGCTACAAGGGCATCCCATTCTAGTCCTAATGAAGAAAAAAGACAAAACATTTGATGGGATTTTTAGGGCACCAATCAATAAATAACAACAAATGATTTGTATTTAAAGTATATTTTTCCACACTTTTATTTATACAAATATTCTTAAAAGCAGACCAATGATCAAAGTAGTTATTTAAAATTATTAAAAATAGCCCAGCATGTCAATACATATGTCCATTAATGAAATTAATCAAATCTGCATAAAGGCGTAGAAAGTCTATATTAATGAAAATGGGACTCATTCACTTATATAATCTTTCTATGCCTTTAATCCAGTGGTTCTCAACCTCTCTAGTGTCGTGACCCCTTGATAAAATTTCCCAAGTTGTGGGGACCCCTAACAGTAAAATTATTTTTGTAGCGTGGGTTGTCGGCACCCAAGGCAAGTAATTTGCACCCTAACCCACGGACATTTAGCACTCCCCGAGTCCCTTCCACTCGTACCGTATTAAAATCCCTTATGGTACATTTTAGGATGTACCACGCTTCAGGATTCAGTGACCCCTGACAAATCATCATTCGACAGCTAAAGGGGGTCCCGACCGCTAGGTTGAGAACCACTGCTTTAAGCAGATTTGATAAATTCGAGAGATGGACATATGTATTGACATGCTGTTTTTTTGTAATAATTACTGTGACCATTTTTGTGTACTAGTTTAAAGGATGTGGCACCATGAAACAACATAGACGTTGGTGGACTATAATTGTCTGCTCTAGCCCTAAGCAGGAGGCTATGCCTGCATGGTCATTGACCCAGACACAGCACAGAGCACTGGGACTGGTAGCCCCTCAAACCTCACCCTATGATGCACCACCTCAAAAGAGCTCTAAAATAAGGCACCCAGCTAATTCCTTCCTACTGTATAATTTATTAGGTTGCTTACAATAAAACAGATCCTCCAAAGGCTTACGATAGCATAATTCTGTAAGATATCAGATGATTTAGACTGTAACCACATATATCAAATTTATACTTCCACAGTCTCTTATCTATGACTGTAGACTCTTGGATTGCCTATCTTTCACCCACACTTAATTCCCATGTAATAGCAATTACAGTGGCAATCAGCAAGTCTGTAAAAAAAAAATCAGGCTATATTAAATAGGAAGAATTTAGCAAAATTCTTTAACCCCCAAAGAATGTACTAGTTAATGACTGAAAGTGGTATTAAATCCAAAAGCAAACATTTATGATATTGCAGCTTACGAATTCTTAGATGTGATGACTGCATTCATTTTCTTTCATCATTCATCTGGTAGTCCAGCCAATAAGTCCTTTGTTTTTCAAAAAGAACAAGCTCTTCAGCAGAATGTATCAGCTGTAAAGATGAGACAAACCAATTAACACTAGCAGGGAGTTTACAATGATCAGCTATTATTTATTTGTGTAATACCTTTATCCCAAAAGGAAAAACAATGGTTTGATGTAACTGCTTATATAGTATTGGCTGAAGTTTGGCATCAAATTGTTAGTGCGTTTAACCACTTAAGCCCCGGACCAAAATGCAGGTAAAAGACCAGGCCCCTTTTTGCGATTCGGCACTGCGTCGCTTTAACTGACAATTGCGCGGTCGTGCGACGTGGCTCCCAAACAAAATTGGCGTCCTTTTTTTCCCACAAATAGAGCTTTCGTTTGGTGGTATTTGATCACCTCTGCGGTTTCTATTTTTTGCGCTATAAACAAAAATAGAGCGACAATTTAGAAAAAAATGCAATATTTTTTACTTTTTTCTATAATAAATATCCCCCAAAAACATATACATTTTTATTTTTTTCCTCAGTTTAGACCGATACGTATTCTTCTACCTATTTTTGGTAAAAGAAATCGCAATAAGCGTTTATCGATTGGTTTGCGCAAAATTTATAGGCCCAGATTCTCGTAGAATGGCGTAAAACTCGGCGGGCGAAACATATCTGATTTACGTTACACCGCCGCAAGTATTACAGGCAAGTGCTTTATTCACAAAGAACTTGCCTGTAAAATTGCGGCGGCGTAGCGTAAATCACCCGGCGCAAGCCCGCCTAATTCAAATTAGCCGGGTAGGGGGCGTGGAGCATTTAAATTAAGCGCGTTCCCGCGCCGAACGTACTGCGCATGCGCCGTCCGGAAAATATCCCAGGGTGCATTGCTCCAAATTATGTCGCAAGGACGTCATTGGTTTCGACGTGAACGTAAATGGCGTCTAGCCCCATTCACGAACGACTTACGCAAACGACGTACATTTTTAAATTTCGACGCGGGAACGACGGCCATACTTAACATTGGTTGCCCCTCATATAGCAGGGGCAACTTTACGCCGCGCAAACCTAACGTAAACGTTGTAACTTCACTGCGTCGACCGCGCGTACGTTCGGGAATTCGCGTATTTAGCTAATTTGCATACTCGACGGGGAAAACGACGGAGGCGACACCTAGCGGCAAAAAAAAAAATTGCATTTAAGATCCAACAGCGTAAGAGCCTTACGTCTGTCGGATCTAATGGATATCTATGCGTAACTGATTCTAAGAATCAGTCGCATAGATACGACGGCCCAGATTAGGACTTACGACGGCGTACATGGCGTTGCGCCGTCGTAAGCCCTTTGAGAATCTGGGCCTCAGTGTTTACAAAATAGGGGATAGTTTTATTGCATTTTTATTCATTCTTTTTTTTTACTACTAATGGCGGCGATCAGCGATTTTTTTCGTGACTGCGACATTATGGCGGACACTTCGGACAATTTTGACACATTTTTGGGACCATTTAAAATGCATTGTTTTACTGTGAAAATGACAGTTGCAGTTTGGGAGTTAACCACAGGGGGAGCTATTGGGGTTATGTTTCACCTAATGTGTGTTTACAACTGTAGGGGGGTGTGGCTGTAGGTCTGACGTCATTGATTGTGCGTCCCTATATTAGGGAACACACAATCGAGACAGTGAAGAACGGGGAAGCCGTGTTTACATACGGCTCTCCCCGTTCTTCAGCTCCGGGGACCGATCGCCGGACTCTAGCGGTGATCGGGTCCGCGAGTCCTGGTCCCGGAGCTTCGGACCAGGTCGCGCCCGCGACCCACCATGCTGCCGACGTATATCATCGTTAGGCGGTCCTTAAGTGGTTAAACCTGCTAGTAAATCTAACACTACCCTCCCCCCAGACTGACATTGTTGCTGTCCAAAGGTACCCCCTGTACTCATTTATCCAGAGTGGGAGCACTGTAATACAGGAGGTGTGTTATTGGCCAGATGACCAAGTGAAAACAGAGGGTAAAAAGCCTAAAAAAAAAAAACTGATGCAGCACCACGTCTAATGATTGGTAAGCTGCACTATATTATATTTTTGAGTTTGGTTTTTATAACGCTTTAAGATCGATTGGCTTTAGTATAAATCACACAAATAGGAAACACAAGTGGAATACAAAGACACTGAATTTCAAAGGAGCCAACTTCCCTAAACTACGAACATATTAAATAAGGGCATTAGCCAATGCATCCCTTTGGGTAATACATTTAAAAGAACGAACAAAAGTCCTGTATGGCTTAACTATAATGTAAAAATGCATTTAAAAGCAAAGGAGAAGGCCTTCAAACATACAGGGTTGAGGGTTCAACATCGGCATTCAAACTTTATAAAGAATGCAACAAGAAATGTAAGGATGCAATTAGGGTGGCTAAGATGGAACATGAAAGACACATTGCAGAGGAAAGCAAAAAAAAAATCACAAGAAATTCTTTAAGTATGTAAACAGTAAAAAAGGGAGGACAGACCATATTGGCAAAAGCATTTGACACAGTTCCCCATAAACATTTACTGTACAAAGTAAGGTCCGTTGGCATGGACCATAGGTTGAGTACATGGATTGAAAACTGGCTACAAGGGCGAATTTAGAGTTCAGAGTGTAGTGTTCTGTGCTGGGACCAATCCTATTTAATTTGTTTATAAACTACCTGAAAGATGGGGTAAACAGTTCAATCTCTGTATTTGTGCACGATACTAAGCTAAGCAGGGCAATAACTTCTCCGCAGGATATAGAAACCTTGCAAAAAGATCTGAGCAAACTAATGGGGTGGGCAACTACATGGCAAATGAGGTTTAATGTAGAAACATTTTAAATAATGCATTTGGGTGGCAAAAATATGAATGCAATCTATACACTGGGGGGAGAACCTCTGGGGAATCTAGGATGGAAAAGGACCTGGGGGTCCTAGTAGATGATAGGTTCAGCAATGGCATGCAATGCCAAGCTGATGCTAACAAAGCAAACAGAATATTGGCATGCATTAAAAAGGGGATCAACTCTAGAGATAAAATGATAATTTTCCCGCTGTACAAGACTCTGGTCTAGCCGCACCTGGAGTATGCTGGAGTATCCTGGAGTATGCTGTCCAGTTCTGGGCACCAGTCCTCAGGAAGGATGTACTGGAAATGGAGCGAGTACAAAGAAGGGCAACAAAGCTAATAAAGGGTCTGAAGGATGTTAGTTATGAGGAAAGGTTGTGATCACTGAAATTATTCTCTCTGGAAGAGATGCTTGAGAGGGGATAGGATTTCAATTTACAAATACCCCACAATAGGGATAAAGCTTTTTTGCGGAAGGGAGTTTAACATGACACGTGGCAAATTTGAAGAAAAGAGGTTTAACCTTAAACTACGTAGAGGGTTCTTTACTGTAAGAGCGGCAAGGAAGTCGAATTCCCTTCCACAGGCGGTGGTGTCAACGGGGAGCATCAATAGTTTCAAAAAACTTGGTTGGGCTTGATGTTCTTTTTTCAACCTCACCTACTATGTAACTATATGTAACTGTTACACTCTGACTTTATTGTCAGTGATAGGGTACACATGACTGCAGACTAGTGGTCCAATAGGCATGGGCAAGGTAGTTTCATATCTTTCATGGCACACTGAGTCAATCTTTTGGTGGCCGTAGAGGATGCAAGATAGGGCACACTACTGGAGCTGCTGGTTTCAAAGGTCACCTTCTCCTCCCCTTTATGCTAACTGACCTCATCCTTCAACTTCCCAGAATCTGTACCCCCCCCAACCCACCCTTCACCCTGGAATGTATGCAGTGTGCCCCTCAGCAACGAATCAGTGGGAGTGGTTGATCCGCTGTGCATGCTGGGTAGGGGTACTTAAGAGACAGATGCCATTGGCGCAGGGTCCATCCGTTCGCACCCCGTGGCCCGCCTGGCCGGAGGTGCTTGCTGTGAATCCCAGCTCCGGGTCCACGGGCTGCGGCAGTTGTCTGACTGGGGCCTGTACTGCAGAGGTGATCCTGTGCTGTCCGTCCTGCAGGAGGAAGCCACTTGATGAAAGCGACCAGGGGAGGACCTATTGTGGTAGGGGCCATCCAAGAGGCTGGTACCTTAGGAGAAGGCCTGGAAGCTTCACCAAAGGATGCACTGTACACCAAGAGGCTTGATAGTGTCGCCTGTTGAATTCAAAGGTTCTAGTGAGAAAAGCTAAAGAGATCCGGGTGCTGAATCCTGTGGCAGAGGATTCCGGACCAAAATATCTCACCAAGAAAGGAAGGTCTGTGGCAGAGACTGTACTTTATTCCGTGTGCCATCTCGGCTGCTAGGCCAGTGAGAGGGACCTATCCGGGTGAGCAATACCCACTCTGGCTAGAGTGTCGACGAGAACTGTTTGCTGGAAACGGGAGTGTTTCCTTATTTTTCACCTGAACCTACCTACCCTTCCACCCCTCACTCCTCTTTTCTACTAAAGTTCTACAAAATAAACCCCAAGAGAAAGAGGTACATTGTGTGTGGACATTGAAATTCTTTGGACTCTCCTTTCACCCTGGACAGCGAGAATAGAGGTAACGTGCTGCCCAAAATCTAAACCAGCAGCTCCTACGGGGCTAGTGCTACATAAAAATATATATATATATTTTTTTAATTCAAAATTAATAAACAAAATAAAAAATAATAATTGTAAAATGTTTTAAAAAGTAATTTAAAAAATGAAGGGCTCATTCACACTCTGGCCCATACAGTGTAAATGCGCTCTCCCTATTTATGGCCACGACCATAAATAGGGAGAGTCTTATTAGTCATAGGATTCTCCTCTCCATTCACAAATCCTGTTACATGCAGTGTAATCAGTGAGGGAACTTTTCCCAATGGAGGAGGAGGGAGAATAGGGACATGTACATTTAAAATCACCTGTAATAAATATGTGATAAGGAAAATGATCATCTGAACTATCATAGGCAGGGATTTTTTTCAGGGGGAACTTGGGGGAACTCAGTTCCACCACCTTTGGCTCAGATCCTTTGGTGCCTGCTCACCACAATCACTTGTAAACACAGAAGTCTGGTTTCTGTGTTTACAAGTGACAGCTCTGCACTCTGTGTGTAACCCCCCCTGAACTCTGTATTCTTTATGTAATGCAATCCTGGTATTTAATGCCCCTTTAAGACCCGGGATCGTGGTTGAGTTCCTGCACCTATTTTCTGAGAAAAAAAACTCTGATCATAGGTAATCAGTTCATTTCAAGAACAGACAATGCTTTGATTATTTTGAAATCATAGAAAAGAACCTTTTACAGCTAGCTAGTTTTAAAGCTAATGCTTTTCTCAGTTTTTACTTTATAGTGATACCAAGGTAGAAACCTTCCCCTATACTGGAAAACAATCGTTTCATTATGTCCAGTCAGCCCGTTCATTCTCCGTGAATACTTAACTTGATCAGACAGCACTAACATTTTCCACCTTTTAGACTTTCTGTTATTTAAAGACATTTATATTGTATGTGTGAAGGGCACAAGCTGACCTGGAGGCACACAACACGCAGGATCTGTTCTATTTGTTATAAAATTATTTACATTGTCACTAGTAATTTCTACAAGAATACATTGCCTTTTTTATTGTTGTTGGTAACCTTAGCTAAATTGCTGCCTTAGTAACCTTTGTAACAGTACATGTTTAATATCTAAATTGCCATTTATAATGTGTAGCTTGATCAAGTGTTTAAATCGGTATATATGAAAGTGTATTTTTTCTGTCCAAAAATAAAAATGCTTAAAAGATTTTGCTGCACAACAGTATGACTAAAATGTGTTATATCTAAAATTGTATTACCTTACTGAGTATTTGGTCTGTTCCTCTATTTTATTGGTGGGATTGGTGGCGTTTGTGCATCTTCACATCACTTTTTTACATTCCTTTTTCCATGATAAAATGACCTTTGTTTACGCATGCTCTGATCATAATTTCTCAAGTTGGGAGTGGTAGTGGTGGACTTGAGCGCTTGGGGATTGTATAAACCATGAGAAGATCGCATAGTCTTGTGTTTTATCTGTGAGCTATGACTATCTAAGGCACATTTACAGAAGAGTAGTTAATACATGATTTCACTTTGTTATATTCTATATCAGTTGCACACTTGGAACTCATTTACATCTTTGCATTGCAGTAATGTATGGTAAAACATGTGTATTACTATGCACTACTGCAGTGCACAGTGACACGAAAACTATGATGCATTACAGTGTCATTAAAGTGTTTCTAAAAAAAAAAAAAAGAACAAACATGTTCTGTGCAGCCCCGATCCTCTTCTTTTTGGGTCCCCTACCAGTAGTCCTGGCTCCTCCCCTTGCCAAGAGCTCCCGATAGCAAACCAATTGCTATGGGGCACTCGAGCAGGCTCGCTCCTGAGCTGCACTATGTGTGCCCATTCACGCAGGGAGCATGACCGTTAGGAAGGCACTTATGCAGCAGTGTTATTTAACCATTTCAGCCCCGGACCATATTGCTGGTCAATGACCGGGCCCCTTTTTGCGATTCGGCATTGCGTCGCTTTAACTGACAATTGCGCAGTCGTGCGACGTGGCTCCCAAACAAAATTGGCTTCCTTTTTTTCCCACAAATAAAGCTTTCTTTTGGTGGTATTTGATCACCTCTGCGGTTTTTATTTTTTGTGCTATAAACAAAAATTAATATTTTTTACTTTTTGCTATAATAAATGTCCCCAAAAATATATATAACATTTTTTTTTCCTGCCATTTTTATTAATATATTTTTTTACTAGTAATGGCGGCGATCAGAGAGTTGTATCGGTACTGCGACCTTATGGCGGACACTTTGGACACTTTTGACACATTTTTGGGACCATTGGCATTTTTATAGCGATCAGAACTATAAAAATGCCACTGGCGGGAAAGGGGTTAACACTAGGGGGCGAGGAAGGGGTTAATTATGTTCCCTGTGTGTGTTATAAGTGAAGGGGGGGTGGACTGACTAGGGGAAATGACTGATCGCTGTTCATACATTGTATGAACAGACGATCCGTCATTTCTCCCCCTGACAGGACCGGGAGTTGTGTGTTTACACACACAGTTCCCAGTTCTCGCTCTGTAATGAGCGATCGCGGGTGTCTGGAGGTGATCGCGCCCGCTGGGCACGCGTGTTGGCGCAGGGGGGCGAGCGCGTGCCCCCATTGGCTGAAACGTGAGATGACGTATAGCTACTAACTTTTAACAGCAGCAGGAGCCAATGGCCTTCACTGCTGTGTAAACCAATGAAAAGAAAGAGACCACAGACAGCCTCTGCTCTCATGCACATCGACACCACCAAAAATATCATCGTAGCCTGCGGGACAGTACAGCGCTGAATGACATCATCCCCACAAAACTACTGAAAGAATGTGCCGATATATTGGCACCCACGATCTCGCAGCTCATAAATCAATCATTTGTGGAAGGCATGGTGCCGACCTCCCTAAAACAAGGCGTAATAAAACCCATTTAAAAAAAAACTAATCTCGACCCAAAGAACCCAAACCACCGTCGACCTATAACAGGCCTCAGCGTCTTCTCCAAGATCATGGAGAAAGTTGTAGTGCAACAGCTAAAACAGCATTTATACACCCATAAACTACTGGACCCACTACAATCGGGTTTCTGTCCAGGTCTCGGCACGAAAACAGCACTTCTCAAAATATAGGATGATGCGCTCAAAGCAGCAGATGAAGGAGAATCTTGTCTTCTGATACTGCTGGACCTTAGTGCAGCGTTTGACACAGTAGATCACAAAATCTTGCTGACTCGGCTCACAGAAGTAGCCAGAGTCGCAGACACAGATCTACCCTGGTTCTCATCATTTTTGGAAAATCTATCCCAGACAGTGAAACTAGGACCTTTCATTTGAAAGCACGGACCCTGACATGTGGAGTCCCGCAAGGGCCCCCCCTGTTGCCCGTGTTATTCAATATTTACCTTCTCCTACTCCTCAAAATAATCAGTAACCAGGATCTTCTCTATCATTCCTACGCTGATGATACTCAGCTCTACTTTTGTATAAACAACAAAAAGGACCAAGACCTCGGACTAGAAAAATCCCTCACTTTGATAGACAACTGGATGACGGGGAGGCACCTCAAACTCAATGGATCAAAAACAGAACTCCTTCTGGTCCATGCAAACACAAAGAGATCGGCCCGGACGACATGGTCGCCCCTGCCGATATTTGGACAAACCATTTCCCCTAGCACCAAAGTCAAAGGTCTAGGAGTCATTTTTGACTCCGACCTGACAATGGATGCTCAAATTGGGTCAGTAGTCAGCGGGTTTTACCATCTCCTGCATCTACTAAGAAGACTTGTGCCCTTCATTCCAAAAGAAGACACCGCATTAGTAGTAGGTACACTAATAAACTCCAAACTCGACTATGCTAACTTCCTGTACCTAGGTCTCCCAAAATACCAGATTACCCATCTGCAAGTAGTCCTGGTAACAGGCAAAAAACCCTGGGAATTGATTTCCCCCACCCTGAGATCCCTCCATTGGCTACCTGTCAAGGACCGAATCATATTCAAAGCCCCCTGCCTAACGCACAAGTGTATGCAAGGCATCGCCCCCCAATATCTATGTGAGAAAATAAAATACCACAACCCAAAGGTAAACTTACTCCTAATGTGTCTAAGGCCGAGTACTCACGAGCAAACATGTCCGTTCGAAATGTCCGACGGGCTGTTTCCGGCGTACAAGGCTGTTTTTTCATTTGGCCCGCTGGCTTGTACACACCAGCGGACGATATTTCCCTGCGGACCTGAACGCGTGCACGTAATCCACGTTTGACGTCACTATAAAGGGAAAGGCCAAAGTCAATGGCGACGCCCTCTGTTCCGCTTTTGCTAGTTACGGCTTTGCTCGTGTTAGTGAAGGTTTGGTTAGAGCTGATTCGCGCTTCTCGGTCTCCAGGCTTTAGCAGGTAGTATTTTCTCGTTCAGTGCGTGTGCTTGTGGGTACGTAGTTGGCATTCGGGTACAGGCGTGCAGTTCGTTCTGCTTAGCAGATTCGTACTGTGCGTTCGTATCTGTGTGTCGTGCGTTCTTTGCAGGTACCACTGGATTTGATTGTGCTTTCTGTTGGAGTGTGTTCTTGACTGACCAGCCGGCCGGTTTGAAGCCATGATGGAGCAGCAGCGTCAATTTTCGCGAGTTGGTGCTGTTTATGGGATGGCTGCTGGATATGTTCATTATTCCAGTACTTTGGCCAGAAACAGGGGGCGGAGGCGTTTCTGGACCAAGAATTGGTTGCGCCAGCGTGACCAGTTCTCACATATGCCTCTGCTTAGGGAAATCCAGGAGAATAATCCTAATGACTATAGGAATTTTCTCCGCATGACGGACCCCGTATTCAACAGTCTGCTGGATCTTCTGTCCCCCTATATCACGAGGCAGGACACTGTGATGCGCCAAGCCATCACGGCCGAGCAGAGGCTTATTGCCACGTTGCGGTACCTGGCGACTGGGAGGAGCCTGCAGGACCTCAAGTTCTCAACAGGCATCTCTCCGCAGGCGCTTGGGGTCATCATACCGGACACGTGTGCTGCCATCATTAAAGTTATGCACGAGGAGTATATGAAGGTAAGTTTCCTCATTTTAACCTCACAATGTGTCTTTAATAATGTGGCAAACTAACTTTTTATTTTATTTCCCAGATATGCTGTGTGTTTAACTAACGTTCCCTTTTCTCACTATGCATGTTGATATCAGCTTTTACATGTTCTTTTTATTTTGGCCTACCTGCATATTTTGATCTTACCCAATATTAACCTGTCCAGCATGCTATCTTCGGGCCAACCCCCACCATGCCACTTTTTTTTTATTTTTTTGGTTTTCTAAAAACAGTTTAAACACCCCCCACCCCCCCTTCAAAGTGTTTTTGTCCCCATCAGAGGGCTGTGGAGTCTCTTATTAATTAAGTGGCCCTATATATTTGTGCCCCGAAATTCTCCCTTCATAATTTGCAAATGCTATTTTAAAAATGTAAAGTTGCACAAGGATGCTTGTATGATTATGTTTGCAATGTTTATGTGCCAAAGTACTAAATCTCTTTTTTTGTTTGTCCCCACAGCTACCCTCCACACCACAGGAATGGCAGTCTGTGGCTTCCCAATTTGCCGAGCGGTGGGATTTTCCTAACTGCGGTGGAGCAATAGATGGGAAACACGTCCGCATTGTGCCCCCACCCCACTCGGGGTCCTTCTATTATAACTACAAGGGTTATCATAGTATTGTGTTGATGGCGGTGGTGTCGGCACAGTATGAGTTTCTCTATGTGGACGTGGGGAAGAACGGCCGGATGTCAGATGGGGGAGTGTTCGCACGGACTGATTTCTATGATCGTCTCCAAACTGGTGGTCTGGCACTGCCACCAGATGAAGATAATGTGGAAGGACTTCCGTTTGTGTTCCTAGCGGACGAGGCTTTCGGCCTTGGACCTCACCTAATGCGGCCTTTTCCCCAGAGGACCCTCACCTCAGAGAGGAGTGTGTTCAATTTTCGGTTGTCCAGGGCTCGGAGGGTAGTCGAGAATGCCTTTGGGATCCTCAGCAACCGGTTCCGCCTGTTCCTGACATCGATACATTTGGCGGAATATAAATTGAACACCGTTATATTTGCCTGCTGCATTTTGCACAATTTTCTACGCAGGCACTCCCAGACGTACCTAGCCCCCATGGGCTCTGAGGCAGGACTACCCTCAGAGAACATTCCTGGCCTGGACACTGGTCGCGCTGGCTTGGCCCCCCAATCTGCTCGTGAGGTACGCGACAAATATGTTGAGTACTTCATGGGTCGGGGGGCCATTGCTATGCCAGATCATATTTCTTTCTAATTCGGCCCCCAAAGAAAGGAATATTCTCACAACTAATAAATAATTAGACCATTGGACTTTATACAGTTGTTTGTCATTACTGCTTTTTCTCTATTTTTCTGTCTTCCAGGTTATCTCCAAAAATAGTGCACTTCTAGTGCCAGATTTACTTACTCAGATGTATTAACTAACCACATTTGCACATTATTCACTCATCTACTAACTGGGTATTCAGTCTAGAAATAAGAAGCCACTCTTTTTTCTGCTTTTGATGTCTCATTTTTTTTTTTTATTTTAGTCATTTTTTAACAAGAAATGTGTATTTTTAGGCAGAAAACATTTCCTGCAAATTCTTGAGACAAAATATTGGCTTTTAATTATTTATTTTTTTGTCTTTATTGACAGTGATTATCAATAATAATGATCGAAACACAATGTAAGAATAATTTCACTGAAACTATACGCAAGAATTTTTGGGCTTGTCATTTGTTTGTGTCTAATTTTTTAAACAAGATTTTAACACAACACAAAAATTTTTTTTTTTTTTACAAAAATTAGTTAACTTCTTTCTTTAGGTGAGATTTATTGTTCGTTTTGTGATCTGAAACTGGAAACATTTACAAACCAAAAAAGATCAACACCAAACAAAAATTTAAAAAAAGAACAGCAGTCAGTCATATGGATGGTGTGCTTTCACACTGGAACACGCCAAAATTTCTAAATGCACACATTCAGTGAAAACTCGCCAAATGTCATTGGTTAAACAGACAAATGGCCACATGTGCTATCTGACATCATGGGTGATCAATGTCTGTGTTTTGTGGGAGCAAACCCTTCCTCTCAACTACTTGAGGATCGAGGAGGGGTTTGTACCCACAAAGCACAGACAATAGATAGTCTGTGATGGCAGATAGCACATATTGGCACACTGTGTGTGCATTTAGAAATTTTGGCGTATTATAAAGTACAAAAATTAAAAAGGGTTTTGTGGGCGGGGGATGGGCGGGGGATGGGCTTCTGTGGTTCAGTCTTTGACACGGCCCATCATGTCAATGATATTTTTGTAATTTTGTTCGATGACTAGCATCCTTTGTCGCATGTTCTCCATTTCCGTGCTACACTCTGAAATGACATTTCGCACATTCTGCTCCATGACTAGCATCCTTTCCCGCATAATGTCCATTTCCGTGCTGCACTCCATTAGTTGCTGTATAATGATAGAAGCACTTGCACGTGAAAATTGTGCTACTCCATCTTCATCCCCTAAAAATAAACAAATTGGCATTCAAAATATGTAAATAATTTCCAGCCTATCTGCATATGTTTGGCCCTATTAATATAGGGGTGACACTGACCTGATGGCCTGATAATTTCCACATCCCCAATTTCTTCATCTTCTATCACTCCTCCTTCTTCCACCACCTCCCCATCATCTTCTATCACTCCTCCTTCTTCCACCACCTCCCCATCATCTTCGACTCCTCCTTCATCCATCAATCCACCTTCTTGCAATTCGCCAAATTGTTCTTCCGCCACTTGCCCTTCATCTGATATAAATTCTAAGTCCAAAATAACTTCTTCCTCCTCTCTTCCTTCCTCCTTTCTTCCTTCCTCTTCTCCTTCCACATCCTCTTCTCCTTCCACATCCTCTTCTCCTTCCACATCCTCTTCTCCTTCCACATCCTCTTCTCCTTCCACATCCTCTTCTCCTTCCACATCCTCCTCTCTTCCTTCCCCAGCCTCCTCCTGCTCAACATGTGGAGGTGTTTGATTTTCCGGGTGTCTGGCCCTCTCTGCCTCCTCCAATTGCTGGCGTCTTCTTTCCCCTATAAGAAATAATAAAAAACAAAAGGTATACTCATCAGCACACTGATATTGGATATCATAAATCGCACACATTGCATAGACGATACATTTATGATGATTTTTGGTTGTTTATTCTTTCAGCAATCCTCCATTTTTGGCGTAGTTCTAGGCCAAGCTCTGATCCTGCCCCTTTTTTGCAAAGAAGTGACACAAATGGATGTCCCCCCAAAACATTAATTCTCGTCGACCCTCCAAATAAATATACTTTGATTTTTGAGACACAGGTGCTTTGCATTTCAAGATGTTAAAACATCAGCTTTATTTGCATTTTGGAGAATGAATCTTGTTTGCCTGTCACATTCACTCAATTTAATTTCTGTGATTTTGCTATTCAACAATGTTGGAAAACCAAGTTTGGGGCCAGTCAGCCATGTCCAGGTGTGTTGTTCCTGGAGTAACGTCACATTTTTGCTAAACAATGTCATATTACGCGTGTTTACTATTTCACCAAATTTGTTTAAGGTTGTTATTTGACATAAACACAATACAGTATCTACACGTGTTCAAAAGTACAAGCAGGCCAAGGAGGCAGATGTGAAAAAATACATGTCAACACATTATTGCAGACATTTCCCCCCCCCCCTTAAATAATATGGACTTACTTTTACGCAGAATTTTGAGTATCTTCTTCATGTGATGTGGCTCCCTCAATTTTAAATCGGACCAACGCTTCCGTAGTTGCTCCTTTGACCTGGTGACACCAAACATTCTCCTCATTCTCCTTGCCACCTTGTCCATTATGTGTGACTTCCTACGGTTCGGTGTTTTGTAGGGCCCACATTCACCATCATAATCCTTCCTCCTCATGATGTAAACCAACTCCACCATTTCTTCGAACGCCATATTAGTGGCTTTATATCTTTTAGGCCTGGATCGGGACGGTCCAGCCTCTGTCCCTTCACTTGCGCCATGAGAGCTCCGTGCCCGCTCGTGTGACATCGCCATCTTTCCTTCCCACAGAGATTAGGGGCGTGGAAACGAGGAAATGTCCCGTCAGGGGCGGAGATGAGGGCGGGGATTATTGCATATGCGGAGTGTCGCGAATGCCAACAACGTATTGACGTAGGTTACGCGGAGAATATTCGCGCGATTCCAGAACCTACACAGTTAACGCCATATTTACTTTTTCAATTGATTAGGGGCATGGCAAAGGTGACGAGGGCGGCGTTTCATACATACGCGGAGTGGATAAAAGGCGCTTGACGTGATTACGTAGGTTACGTGTTAATTCAGCGAGCGGAAGAAACGAGGATTGTGAGAGAGGCAGGTAAGAAATTTAAACATGGGATCAGCAGCGGGCTCTAAAATGTAGAGCAATGGGATGGGGGTTTGGTCTGTTGGTTGCACAGTTTTATTAAGCTATTATGTCTCTTGGATACCAGAATGTTATTTTCGTACCCAAATGCTTTTGTAGACATCACAAAATAGAGAGATCAAAAATGCTGTGACTCATTAGTAATTATGTAGGGTGTATTCAGATCAGGCCAAGTATTGTTCTGTGTTGGTTGGACAGAGGTCATTAGGAAGTTTCTTTCATGTAATCAATGCTGAGGGGCAGGATATCTACACATGCAATAGTGCCTTGATGAATGCTGTCATTTGTAATAATTGTGTATGGTTGTAGATTTATATTATTTCCTGCAATGTAACCAAAGGGGCGGCATGTTAAAAAAAAATGTTAGCTAAAACCAACCAATGGGGCAGAGCTGGCCAGCATTTTCTAAACAAGAGACACTGTGTTTGTATTTCTATATAGGTACTACTTTTTTAACAACATATTCTATCAATGTAAATGCTGAGGCTTTTTTTAATTGTGTTTTTGGTTTCTTTTCATTTTTTCAATCTAGAATAAAAAAAACAAAATCATAAATTCACAATGGATCTCCTGCAGAGCCAAGACATTATCCAGCATTTGCTGGATACATTTCGGGAAATGCCCATCCTGTGGGATTCAAAGCAGGACCATTACCACAATAAGGACGTACGAGCGGCAGCACTTTAACAGCTAGCAGCATATATGAGGACATGGGTGCCAGAATGCAGTGCCAACATGGTGAAGGATAAACTTGCCAACCTCAGGGGCACATATAGGAGAGCGTACAAAGCTCACCAAAAGCAGCTAAGATCTGGAGCAGCAGCAAGACCACCAAAGGAACCCAAGCTGTGGTATTACAACCAGATGTCATTTTTGCGGGATCAACTGGAAGGCAGGCCATCAATGTCGAGTCTGAATCCATACCTTTCCTCCACGCTACCTCCCAGCGGGACTTCCCAAGATCACCACAGCCCTGCAGAGTCAGATGAAGAGGGCCTGGCTGACAGAGAGGCAGATCTGCGCCTCTACGATGATGAGGTATAGTAGTTTCATAACTATTTATGTAATAATATTAATTATTGTTTGATTCTTGACTTGATATTGGTTAATAAAATACAAGCTGGGAAGTAAAAATCTAAAATCGTGGGCAAACAAATAGGTGTCAGGGATGACAACTGCAGGGGTCAGAGGGTGAGTCTGTTTTCAAGTTTAAATTCAAGGCAAAAAATAAGATTCAAGCATGAAAATGTGAGTGAGTATATTCCTAAATATATTACAACATGTCCCTTTTTTTTACACAGGAAGAAGAGACCAGCCAGGAGGTGGCAGATCCTCTCCTCACTGACAGCCAGGCCGAAGGGGTCAGTGGCAGCCAGGAGGAGGCCGGGCCCAGTGGCGTTCAGCAGCTCCCCAGGACAAGCACCACCAGCCAGGCTCCTCCCCTTTATATTAGGCCACCAGGCCGTAAGAAGAAATTGGGGGCAGTGGAGGAAGCCAGCCTGAAAATGATTCAGGAGGCGAGTGCCATCATGAGGGCCCCCCTCAACCCCACTGAGGCCTACAGTGCCTCCGTGGCACATGACCTCAATAAAGGCACGGAGGAGCAGAGGCAATTGGCCAAGGGCATCATCAACCAGGCCCTTTGGTGGATGCAGAGGGAGCTGCTGACCCCAGACACTGGGCTATGTGACCCGGCCCGGCTTGCTGAACACCATTCTCCTGCTGCCACATCATCCCCACCTGCAAGGGCCCAGGGAAGACCCGCTGGAAGGCAGCCTGGAAGGAAGGTTGCAAGGAAGAGGAGACGTTGATGCCCTGCCTTCCATTTGATCCCCCACAAATGGCATCTTGTTTGGACTACCACAGCTTGGGTTCCTTTGGTTATGTGCTGCTGCTTCAGATTGTATTTTGTGTGCTTCCTGAGGTTGGCTAGTTTATCCTTCACCATGTTTCAAATGCAAGTTTGCATGTATGTTGCTAGCTGTTCAAGTGCTGCCATTCTGTTTTTGATCCTTTTTATAATTTGCTCAAATAAAAGCCTTTTTGTTGATTTGAAAAACGTGCCTATTGTTTGTAATACTGTGGGTATTATTTTAGGCATCAAACATTACAAACAAATAAAATGATTAATCTAAAATATTCACTAACTCATGTGGGGGGGGGGGGGGTCATTTGGTGTGCCAACATGGTAGACAATTTAAACAACCTTCAACAAAATCCTGTTAAATATACAAACAAAAGCTAAATCTAAACTATTTCCTATTAAAATATTCTAAATGGTGACATAACTATAAACACCTAAAGAAAGTGGGAAAGATAACCATTAAACATTAAAAGCAAAAAATTTGAAATGTGGAGGACCACTAAAAATATGATACGTCGGGCCAATAAAAGTTTGCAAAAATCTTACTACATCACAGCTAACAAATGTCACTTTTGAGTATGGAACAACTCAGTTGAAATAACATGAGCTAAATAACTGATTAGTTATAGCAAGAGAAGAATGAAGAAAACGACGGCATCAAGCATTGGTTATTGTGTGTTTTGCTTCAGTGTTCTATTGCTAGAATTAATCTTTCTATTGACGAATGTGCCATATCCCAAAGAAACGTGAGTTTTACCTGAACGAGCGCTCCCGTGGCCTCATTTAGTCTGAGCATGCGCGGGGTTTTTGTACGTTGGTTTTGTGTACTCACCACCAAACATGTACGTTCGGACAGGATTTGAGCGGACGGTTTTAAAACAAGTTTGGAAATAAATGTCTGCTGAAAAACGGCCCGGCGGGCAAATGTACGGTGAAATTCTGTACGCTCGTAACTACACACGACCAAACATGTATGCTGAAACTGGTCCGCGGGCCAGTTTCAGCAAACATGTTTGGTCGTGAGTATGGGGCCTAAGAGTTGTACTTTTCCATTCTGAGTAAAAGCAGCTAAAAATTAATTTAAAGATAGCTTATCTCGCAATAAGATAGGATGCCTGTTTAGGGACTCGGCCTAAACACAATGATTCATAAAGTGGGTGTTCTTTAACCACTTGCCGACCGCGCACCGTCGATATACGTCCACAAGGTGGCTCTGCTGGGCGAGAGCACGTAATATGACGTTCCTTTCTCCCAGCCGCCACTAGGGGCCACCCCCCCCCACAGTAAGAACACACCCAGGCATACTTAACCCCTTCCCCGCCCCCTAGTGTTAACCCCTTCACTGCCAGTGGCATTTTTATAGTAATCCAATGCATTTTTATAGCACTGATCGCTATAAAAATGCCAATGGTCCCAAAAATGTGTCAAAAGTGTCCGAAGTGTCCGCCATAATGTCGCAATACCGGAAAAAAAAATCGCTGATCGCCGCCATTACTAGTAAAAAAAATATAATAAAAATGACATAAAAATACCCCCTATTTTTTTACGAAAAATATGTAGAAGAAAACGTATCGGCCTAAACTGAGGAAAAAAAAAGTTTTTTTATATATTTTTGGGGGATATTTATTATAGCAAAATGTAAAAAATATTCATTTTTTTCAAAATTGGCTCTCTATTTTTGTTTATAGCGCAAAAACTAAAAACCGCAGAGGTGATCAAATACCACCAAAAGTAAGCTCTATTTGTGGGAAAAAAAGGACGCCAATTTTGTTTGGGAGCCATGTCGCACGACCGTGCAATTGTCTGTTAAAGCGACGCAGTCCCGAATCGCAAAAAGTACTCTGGTCTTTGGGCAGCAATATGGTCTGGGGGGTAAGTGGTTAATTAAACCTCAACTCAAGCATACATTTTAATAAACTTTAACTCAAACAAGAAGTGTAAGATAAGGCACGTACATTCCTTAAAAACAAGGGGTCATTGCGTAGAATGACGTTCACGTCGTATACATTGGCTTGTTGCAGGTTAATATCGAGCATGCGCACTGGGATACCCCCACGGACGGCGCATGCGCCGCTCTGAAAAAACGTCATTTACGTCGGGTCAAGACGTATAAACATAAAACACGCCCCCATCTCACCCTTTTTACGTTGTTTGCGTAAGTTGTTCGCGAATAGGGCTTTGCGTAGAATGACGTTCACGTCGTAAGCATTGGCTTGTTGCGGGTTAATTTCGAGCATGCGCACTGGGATACCCCCACGGACGGGTGGGGTAATTTACGTCGGGTCAAGACGTATTAACATAAAACACGCCCCCATCTCACCCAATTGAATTGCGCGCCCTTACGCCGACACAGATACACTACGCCGCCGTAACTTACGGCGCAAATTATTTGAGAATACGAGAATACTGTAGTTAGGAAGGCACTTATGCAGCTGCATTATTTAAAAAGGTCTGTTCTGATTTTTAGCACTGCCAGGTTTTTCAAAATGAATCCAATGTAATGTAATGCACTTTAATGATTTGTATTAATGTGAGTGTGGTAGCGCAAACCATAGTCTGAATAGAACTTTAATCTAAAAAGCAGTTGTCTATTCACACAGGGCAAAAAATGTCACCAGCACACCAAGGATGCCCAGAAGGGGTCCAAAGCTTTAATCAACGATCACATAGTTACGCAGGACCCCTTCATCAGGCATGTGATTCACACAGGAAGCGTGGCTCGGCCCAGGTCTCTGCTCTCTCCTCATTTTCTCACTAGCTATTATTATTAGCAGCAGGAGCCAATGGCTCTCACTGCTGTGTAAGCCAATGAGGAGTGCGAGAGACCCCAAAGAGTCTCTGCTCTCATGGACATTGCTGGATCGAGACCGGGCTCAGGTAAGTATAAGGGGTAATGGGGAGGGGGGAGTTGCACCCAGGGGATTTTTACCTTAATGTATAGAATGCATTAAGGGAAAAAATCTTGAGCCTTTAGAAACACTTTAGTTAGGAAGGCACTTATGGTGGCTACATTATTTAAAAAGGTCTGTTCTGATTTTTAGCACTGCCAGACTGTTCAAAATGAATGCAGTGTATTTTAATGCACTTTAACAATTTGTAATGTCAGTGCGGCAGCGCAAACCATAGTCTGAATAGGACTTTAATCTAAAAAGCAGTTTATTGTTTGCAAGCTATCCACAACCAATGGAAGACAGAATATCTTAATTTTGTTCTTAGACCTATAGTCATTTGTTGATCTGCTTTCTGAAGAATGCCTCTCAGCGGTAATTGATAAACTTGATTAAACATAACTCTCACTAGCTTGTGTTATTTTTAAGTTTTTTTAAAGCCTTTAATGCAGACCGGCTTTTCAGCATTCTATTGTTCAGCAAATGGGAGAATTATATTCGTTCTGCTAGCTTCAGCTAGTGCCATTGGGTGCACTGATAAGACTTTATTTTATAATAAATAACTATAGAACTTAATCAGAGTTTATAGCTTGAATAGCAAAGTCTGTGTGTTCCTAGTCACCAAGCTCGAAAATAAATGATAATTTGATTCCACACAGAATTTGTGAGCATGGAAATGTATATAAATATTTGGCATTTTTTATTTTCTTTCCTTCTGCATTTGCTGCATAGCCATCGGCAAAGTGATTGTTCTCAGCGCAAACTTTATATTTCAACTTGTAGACAAAAGGCTCGGAACTGAATTTAGCTCACACAGAGGCTGAGTGAACTGTGAGAAGAATCTTCTGAATCATAGATGCACAACCTATAGGTTTTGATACCAACCTTAATTTCAAACTCAATTTGTTTCCGGGTTTCAACATTATGAAATATTGCATTTATTCTTTAGTGTTCCCTTAAGAAAAACACATTTCTGAGCTCCAGAAAAAAAGGACAATACGCAGTCTTAATGAACCACACACAGAGCACAAACATCACTGAGCATATGTGCTGTAGATCAGGTTTCTAAAAAAAAAATGTAAATAAAAAAATTGTGTAGACGTGTTAATAAAATATGGCAAGTGTCACTCTCTTCGTGTGCAGGTGACAGCAGGTGACAGCAGGTGATGTCAATAGCGAGCAATAGTTACATAGTTAGTCAGGTTGAAAAAAGACACAAGTCCATCCAGTTCAACCACAAAAAATAAAATAAATAAATAAAAAACACAGTACAATCCCATACACCCAACTCCATACCCACCGTTGATCCAGAGGAAGGCAAAAAAAAAACAGCAGAGCATGATCCAATTTGCTACAGCAGGGGAAAAAATTCCTTCCTGATCCCCCGAGAGGCAATCGGATTTACCCTGGATCAACTTTACCTACAAATCTTAGTACTCAGTTATTTTATGTACATTTAGGAAAGTATCCAGGCCTTTCTTAACCCCCCTGACGGTAAACCCGAGCGTGACTCGGGGTTGGTTTTACATGTTAGGATCGGTAAACCCGAGTCACGCTCGGGCTGGACGGGCTTACCTTTCGCTGGATCCACAGGCTTGGTTTACTCACCTTGTCCCTGGATCCAGCGATGCCACCCGCTGTGTGAGCGAGCGGGACCTCCTCGCTCGATTCACAGTCCCCGTGTGCCGCCGATCTCCGTTCCCTGCGACGTTACGACGCACAGGGGTGGAGAACGGCGCCAAATTCAAAAAAGTAAACAAACACTTTACATACAGTATACTGTAATCTTATAGATTACAGTACTGTATGTAAAAAATACACACCCCCCTTGTCCCTAGTGGTCTGCCCAGTGCCCTGCATGTACTTTTATATAATAAAAAATTTCATTTCTGCCTAAAAACTGTAGATTGTCCAAAAGTGTCCCTTTATGTCAAAAATGGTTTTAGATCAGCTAGAAAACAGCGATAATAAATTATAATCACTTGCAGAAATGTGCGATAGCGATTTGCGGGGAAATTCGTCATAAAAAAAATAAAATAATGACAGCGACAATTCTGCAACTGCAAATTTCAGTGATTTTGAGTTGATTACATTATTGAATAATTTTTATTATAATTAAATTATTATTTGTTATAATTATTTATAATTATTTATTATATTATAATTTATAATTTTGTTTTAAAAAAAAAATCATACCCGGGATGCCTACAAGACTCTTGCTTGGTCAGATTTAAGTAAGTTATTTCTAAAAATTACAGGCCTACAATATAAAACGCCAATTCCCTTGCAAAATAAATGTACCGCTTTTGGTACGTAATTCCAGACAGAATCATACCGCCAGGGAGGTTAAAGCAATCTACTGAGCTGGCCAGAACCACCTCTGGAGGGAGTCTGTTCCACATTTTCACAGCTCTTACTGTGAAAAAACCTTTCCGTATTTGGAGGTGAAATCTCTTTTCCTCTAGACGTAAAGAGTGCCCCCTTGTCCTCAGTGTTGACCGTAAAGTGAATAACTCAACACCAAGTCCACTGTATGGACCTCTTATATATGTGTACATGTTGATCATATCCCCCCTAATTCTCCTCTTCTCAAGAGTGAATAGATTTAGTTCTTCTAATCTTTCCTCATAGCTGAGCTCCTCCATGCCTCTTATCAGTTTGGTTGCCCTTCTCTGCACTTTCTCCAGTTCTCCGATATCCTTTTTGAGAACTGGTGCCCAAAACTGAACTGCATATTCCAGATGAGGTCTTACTAATGATTTGTACAGGGGCAAAATTATATCTCAGTTGTCATGAAGAATAGTGATCCTCAAGCTCTAAGGAGGTTCATGAGATTTCTAAGGAGGTTCATGAGATTTCTAAGGAGGTTCATGAGATTCTTACCTGCAACAAAGAAAAGAAATGCTGCTGGTAAGAGTCAAGGTTTGTTTTTTCCAAAATGATTAGAGAGAAAAAATAAATATCGGGTTGCTATAGATAGCATATTTATTTTCCTCCAAATATCAATCAGCTTTAAAATATGGGGGAAAAGGGAATAGCCGCTCCAGGTGGGAACCCAGATGAATATCCTCCGTTGCAGACAACTCAGGTGCAGGCAATGCACTTAGCAAAGCAGGAACAAATATTGTCTCTGGACAGCCACACTCTGAACAAATTGTAGCCTTTTATTAAAAGAAGGACAGCACTACAAGTCACAGCAAAATAAAATAAAACCTGACCTCTGACGCGTTTCGCACTGAAACTAGTCATATAACTCAGCACTAGTTTCATACTTGCGTATAAAAATGTAATGTACAGTATTAGAGTTTACCCATCCATAGATATGGTGGCTGCTTTAGTTTTCTTTTCAGTTTTTTTTTTTTTTTTTACATGGTGACTCTGGACAGACACTTTCTTTCCTAGATTGACAATGCTCACTCACCGCACTATAGAGGGGAATCTTTGTCACACTAGGACAGAAAGCATGTAAGGATTAAAGAACACCTCCCTTTCTCCTCATCATTGGGGTGCTCTGTAGTTTACAGAGAAGAGAGCTGATTAAGACTGCTTTAGTAACACTGCAGAAGACACAGAAGCATATGAGCTCATTGGATTTCAGGAAGGATCCAGATATTTTGCACTTATTGAGCAGATAAAATAAAAAATAATTCAATTGTATATTTAAAAGACCGCATGGAAGCAAATAAGAGACGTTAATTGTTAGAGTTTACATACATTTTAGGCTGACCACATCATATTTCATCACACAAAAATACAAAACTATAGGTAGTATTTATATAGTGTATATCTCAATCTTATATAGTATACAAAAATTAAAATATAATTGAAGCCAAAATGTAATTTTCTAGTTCTGAATACAGTGGGGAAGGCTTAGAACCCGCAGAGGGGTTTCTATTATTGTCTGTGTCCCTGTTGGTCCATCCTTACTATTTTCCCTGGGGACCCTAAACACCAGGAGGGAAATTGAGGGGGAAACCATAATTTTTAACATGTCAATGGAACAGGAAAATAAGGTATATCTACCCATGAGTATACTTTCTCCAGTGATAACTTGCAGAAGTAGGATGTCTTTTTTTTTCTTAGGATATTTCTACTTACATTCTCTTGTGTCTCTGTGGACGGGATATACAGAGAAATCTTCCCAATGCCTCTAAAGTGACAGCAAATATTACTTTTACTCTTGTTAATCCCTTGCCGACCGATGCAAGACTATATACGGCAGCAGAATGGCGCAGCTGGGCATATGAACGTATGGGTATGTCCTCTTTAAGATGCGGCATTGTGGGCGCGCGTTCTCCGTGAGTGTGACCGCGGGTCCCGTGGAATCTATGTCCGCCGGGAGTCCCGCAATCGTCTCACGGAGAGGAAGAATGGGGAAATGCTGATGTAAACAAGCATTTCCCCATTCTGCCTGTGATCGGGAGCAGTGATCAGTGTCGTGTCACATGTAGCCCACCCCCCCACAGTTAAAACACTTAACTCCTTTAGCAGCCCTACAGGTTAACCCCTTCTCTGCCAGTCACATTTACACAGTAATCAGTGCATTTTTATAGCACTGATCGCTGTATAAATGTGAATGGCCATAAAATAGTGTCAAAAGTGTCCGATGTGTCCGCCATAATGTCGCAGTCATGATAAAAATCACTGATCGCCGCCATTACTGGGCAGCCAAGTGGTCTGGGGCTGAAGTGGTTAAAAAAGAGCTATAGAAGTTGAAAGGGCAAGTAATGTTCACTTTGGGTTGTCATTGCGCTGTAGCTGCCAGATCTGGCGTTCTGCTGATTATATTTAGTTTTAAAACATGCTGTACAGGTATGCTACAAGAGAAAAAACATCTAAAACATCTGGTACATCTAAAACAAACACTATGAGGACATAAGAAAATGGTATTTCCTTCTTCATATGTTAATTTCGATTTCTAACAACATATGTGCTGAAAATGTGTCTATATTTTACATTTTTTTACATTTTATTTTAATGTAACTAGTGTTTTGAGATTTATTTTTTCATTTTCTAATAGAAATTGATTTAATCCACACTAAAGATTTACTGTGCGAGTTCTCAAAACACAGAAATTTGAAAAAAAATATATATACGTCTAAGAGTTCTTTTTATAGCGTATTGAAAGTACAGTGTAATAAAAGATTAATAAGGTTAGCTCCTTTCAAGTTGGCCATAATCCTTGGCAAGCAGAACTAAGAAGCCAGGCCACAACACAAACACTTCCAATCATCTCTAGAGGAACAAAGATAAAATAGAAGAATCCCACTGTGAGACTTCATGGTCTTAGAAGAGCTGGCTAGAGTTTTTTTTTGAACTTGGCAACTTGGCAAGAATCATTGGCAAATTTGAATTTGTTTGAACTAAATCCATGCTGTGATGGACAGGACCCTGAACACACAGACAAAGTAGCCCACGCCGGTATGTGTATGATCACACCAGACAACAAATGATACAAATGACACATACCAGTGATCGAGGGTTAAAATAAATTAAAACGTGAAGGAAATTATAAGAATGTATAATTGGAGAACTAAGGAAATAGGGCATCAGGGGGCCCCCAATGTGGCGTACCCTATGGCCCTAAACCCGAGCTCAAATTCAATAAAAGGTGAAAAAGAGGCTGCAGGTTAATGCAGCCAAGGAGTAAAAGAAGTGAAAGTGTGAAGAAATTAAAAATAAATATAAGGGAGTGCGTGACAAAAACGTGTGGAGTGGGTAAGAGCCGAACCAGGGTTGGAACGGAGAGTTGCGAGTGCATGAATACAAGTGCCCACAATATGGTAGGGAAAAGAAGTACCCATATAAAATAATTAACATAATAAACAAGATAAGTGTATGGAAAGGATTACCATACAAGTATACCCCTATACAGTATGATTGATGTTCCCAAGGCAGTGGAGAATAGGGGAACCTAGATTAATCTACAAAAGAGAGTAGGTGGCTCATGGTAATACCAAAACGGCTGGTGGGTATCCAGTCCGCATAGGCTCATGGACCCTGGATGAGGGTCAAAGGGTCAAAGGGTCCTAGTAAAATCCGCCCTAATGGGAACTAATCAATCTATGCATAGAGAAAGGGCATACTCAAAACATATATATATACTCGATTAAATGAGATAATAATTGAGATAATGAGTTACATTATAAAAGTGGGGTCTTAACCATTCGATACCGAGAATGTCCATTGTCCAATCAGTCATGAAGATCAGTATCGATACTAGAATCACCAAGCAAACAGAAGCGATTCAGTTCGCATGCGCCGCGCTTTATAAGTTTTTCATTCATTCATTCATTCAATAATGAAGGAAGGAAGAAAGTATCAGTTAGAGGCACTCAGGGAGAAAGAGAAACGGGTGTGTTATCCACCCAAAAATTGTAAACAAAAAAGGGGGAGTATAGCCTCATATAAAAATAAATAATATAGTTCAAAACTTACCATCATCCCAGTTACAGTAGAAAAGGGGGAGAGTGGGAGCAAGGGAATAGTAGCTGAAGCTAAAGCCAACATTACCCACTCAGTAGGTTTGAGGGGATTATCTCGGTACTAATAGAATACAATAAACATTTACCGAGATAGTCCCCTCAAACCTACTGAGTGGGTAATGTTGACTTTAGCTTCAGCTACTATTCCCTTGCTCCCACTCTCCCCCTTTTCTACTGTAACTGGGATGATGGTATGTTTTTAACTATATTATTTATTTTTATATGAGGCTATACTCTCCCTTTTTTGTTTACATTCAAACAAACAACACTGATGACTTTTTCATTATTGCTGGTGACTTCAATCCCCGCAAACTTAAAGACAGTTTTGCCAAAGTTTTACCAACATGTGAATTTTGCAACAAGGGGAAACAACATACTCGACATTTTTTATACAACAGAAAAAAATGCATACAAGGCTGAACCCCGCCCCATCTTGGGTATTCAGATCACATCTCTGTTATGCTAGTCCTAGCATACAAACCGTTGCTTACACTTGCGAAACCGGTTCAAAAACAAATCATAGTATGGCCAGACAATGCCACCCCAGTACTGCAGAACTGCTTTCAGAGCACAGATTGGAACAATTAAAGAGGCAGGTCCTTTAAAACAATCATACAGACTTACAAGAGTACACTGAAACAGTGACTGCTTACATCAAAAAGTGCATAGATGATGTGACAGTCGCCAAGATCATCACCACACGTGCCAACCAGAAGCCATGGATGACAGCAGAGGTTCGTGGGCTGCTAAAGACCAGAGATGAGGTATTCAGATGAGATAAAGCAGCTCTCAAAACAGCAAAAGCCAATCTGTCTCATTGCATCAAGAATGCAAAACAACAATATGCTCAATAAATCAATAAACACTTTAGCGACAGCAAAGATACACGGGCCCTGTAGTAGATCTTTTACTTAATACCATTTCCCTTAATGATTATGGCCTATATTCAGGACTGCCCATTAAATGGTCAAAATCACACATTTTGCCTATTGATTCCTTTACTGTTACTAGTAGTAAGGCCTCACTTCCTTTATGCAGGACTGGTATAATTAGATATCTTTGGTATAGATAATTCCAGGAAACATCAAGATTATATGCATTTAAATGTTAAACTGCTTACTTACAACTGTGAAAATTAAGATTGGCTAATGGTCTCAGCCCCTGACTGGTATCATGGGATGTATTAACCTTGTTACATAGTTACATAGTTAGTCTGGTTGAAAAAAGTTCCGGCAGGGGAAACAATTCCTTCCTGATCCCCCATGAGGCAATCGAATATTTTCTGGATCAACTTTACCTAAAAATATTAGTATCCACATTTATTATGTACATTTAGGAAAAAATCCAGGCCATTTTTAAAGTAATCTACTGAGCTGGACAGAACCAGCTATTGAGGGAGTCTATTCCACATTTGCACAGCTCTTAGTGTAAAGAAGCCTTAACGTATTTGGAGATTACATTTATTTTCCTTCAGATGTTAAGAGTGTCCCCTTGTCCTCTGTGATGACCTTAAAGTGAATAGCTCAACACCAAGTTAACTATATGGACCACTTATTTATTTATACATGTTGATCATATACCCTTAAAGCGAAGTTCCACCCAGAAATTGAATTTCCGCTAATCTGGCACCTTTCAGGGGGGAAGGGGGAGCAGATACCTGTCTAATATTTTCTCCCACTTCTGGCAAAATATCCCTAACTGAAGATGCTGTCACCTGCACCCGGAGCCGAGGGATGGGTCAGCTTCGGGTGAAGATCGCAGAAGCCCTGGACAGGTATGTGTCCTTATTTTAAAAGTCAGCAGCTGCAGTATTTTTTTTTTGGGCGGAACTCCACTTTAATCTCCTCTTCTCAAGAGAGAATACATTTAAGTTCTCTAATCTTTCCTCATAGCTGAGCTCCTATGTGCCTCTTATCAGTTTGGTTGCCCTTCTCTTCACTTTCTCCAGTTCCCCAATAGCCTTTTTGTGAACTGGTGCCCAAAACTGAACTGCATATTCCAGATTAGGTCTTACTAATGATTTGTACAGGGGAAAAATGATATCTCTCTCTCTCTCTCTCTCTCTCTCTCTCTCTGGAGTCTAAACCTCTCTTAATACAAGAAAGGATTTTGCTTGGTTTGGAAACCACTGCTTGGCATTGCATGCCAATATTAAGCTTATGATCTACCAGAACACCCAGATCCTTCTCCACCATTGATTCCTGCAGTTTTACTCCCCTAGTATGAACAATGCTACCCATTCCCTTAGCCCTTGCTATTATTAAATGTGGGTTAAAAGGTTATACGGGCCTACAGTCTTCCAACCTGATGTTGACTCAGTGTCTTGCATGTTTTGCATGGCGCCACGCCCTAAGCACTAATGTAGGCATGGTATAATTTCTTTAGCTAAGATCTTATTTCGTAGGCAGATCAAATCCTTTGGATCTAAAAGAGGATGGCATTTTTGAGTCCTGGGAAACTAGACACTTATTAATCTTCTTGAAACCTACTGATAAGCTCACCCATCTATTTACAGTGCCTTGAAAAAGAATTTATACCCCTTGAAATTGTCCACATTTTGTCATGCTACAACCAAAAACATAAATGTATTTTATTGGGATTTTATGTTATAGACCAACACAAAGTGGCACATAATTGTGAAATGGAAGGAAAATGATAAATGATTTTCAACATTTTTTACAAATAAATATTTGAAAAGTGTGGCATGCATTTGTATTCAGCCCCCTTTACTCTGACACCCCTAACTAAAATCAAGTGAATCCAATTGTCTTCAAAAGTCACCTAATTAGTAAATAGTGTGTAATTTAATCTCAGCATAAATACAGCTGTTCCGTGAAACCCTCAGAGGTGTATTAGAGAACCATAGTGAACAAACAGCATCATGAAGGCCAATGAACACACCAGACAGGTCAGGGATACATTTGTGGAGAAGTTTAAAAGCAGGGTTAGGTTATAAAAAAATATCCCAAGCTTTGAACATCTCAAAGAGCACTGTTCAATCCATCATCTAAAAATGGAAAGATTATGGAACAACTGCAAACCTACCAAGACAAGGCAAGGGGAGCATTAATCAGAGAAGCAGCCAAAAGGCCCATGGTAACTCTGGAGGAGCTGCAGAGATCCACAGCTCAGGTACAGTAGGAGAATCTAAATGCTGCACTATTAGTTGTGCACTCCACAAATCTGGCCTTTATGGAAGAGTGGCAAGAAGAAAGCCATTGTTGAAAGAAAGCCAGAAGAAGTCCCATTCGCAGTTTGCGAGAAACCATGTGAGGGACTGTTCACTAGATCTGGATTCAGTACATTTGGATATTTTAGCCGCAATTTTTCTTAATTATTTATTTATCTTGGTTTATAATATTGCACTGCACTTTTCTGGTATAGAATTCTTCTATAGCCTAAGGGCGGAGCGTTTGACCGTAAATGTCGGCACGCAGCAATTGTATGTTTTTAGCTGCTTAGTCGAATCTCCATAATATCAACTCTTTTCTCTCTATGTCCAATAATCTCAGACTAATAGAGTTAGGTTAGGCACATTCAACCGCAGGTTTGATAGACACAGATCGCTATTATCACCGTCAAGTCGAATCTTCTTTCTACAGTATCTATATCGAACTGTTGTCGCAACGATACGAAAATATAATGGATACAAAAATAAAGCACTTTTTTATTGCGGATCTTTTGGATCTTGGATTCTGTTAAAACGAACATGAAAATCCCCAAAATTGCATTTGGACAAAAACAATTGCACATGTCTAATATTCATGTGTTAAAATGGCCTAGTCAAAGTCCAGACACTGTCTAGATGTGCAAAGCTAGTAGAGACATACCCAAAAAGACTTGCGGCTGTAATTGCAGTGAAAAGTGGTTCTACAAAAGTATTGACTCAGGGGGGCTGAATACAAATGCACGCCACACATAAAATTTCCAATAAAATACATTTACGTTTTTGGTTGTAACATGACAAAATGTTGATGATTTCAATGGGTATGAATACTTTTTCAGGGCACTTTATGTTTCACCATACCCATTTGATGTCAATATGGGTTAGCAAGGTAAAAAACAGCTTATAATTCATTAGCATCTGGATCATTTTTCCATGTGCTCTGGTCCTGCCAACAGATACAAGCATACTTATATACTTATATACAAATAATAATATTTCTGTATGACATCATGGAATCCCCTGAAAATTTAGAACCTTGGCTCTATCTTTAGCAATAAACATTTATCTATTTACCTATTTGCATGAGGTGTTGCTTACTGCTAACAAATTGATTGCTAAGGTGTGGATCCAAGCTGGGGTGCTTACCTTACAATGGAAGCGGAGAATTTTAGTACAAAAACAATCTAAGAAAATTTGGGGTACCGATATGTGGCAGGCAGAATCTTTTACTTGCTCCCCATTAAAATAAGCTCTTACTTGAACAGTGGCTCCTGTGTGTTTAGGTCCACTGTACTGAGACTGTCGTTGTGCCATATATTTATTTGTGATTTGCTATATCTAAGGATACTACTAAGTTTCAAATATCCCTATATTTAGAATGGCACACAATATTTTGATTTTTTATTATTGTTTCTCAGCTGTTTATACTCTATTTTTTTGGGCTTTACTATATTATTTTGCACTTATTCCTTTCAAAAAGTCTTTGATTAGGTACATTCCTTCTGTTTACGCAGAGACCTTGTTTTATCGTGTCCCTTAACTGAATACTGTATGTACGATATAGGTGCATGACTTAGTCAGCATTCATTTTGTTACTTTATGCCCATTTCAATTCTAAAAAAAACTCTTTTGGATTAAAAAAATAAAATGAGCGGCAGGTCAGGCCACAGGATGTAGCTGAGGATTACTTGGCACTGATCCCTGGTGAAGCTGAACCAACCAATGTTCATCTCAATAATGGATGGCTTTACCTTAGGGATGAGTGAAGGTTGCATTGCATGAGATGAAACACAGCCAGGATGGAAGACTTTGGAAGTGGTAGCTGGTGGGCCACACAGATTGTACAGGATCACTGTGCTCAAAGTAGTTTAAAGAGTAACTGCACTTTTGTTGAGAAAAAAACAATCCCCTCTAGGAGATCAATGTACATTGCAAGGATTTTAACAAACAGTGTTGCACAATCCTACCTGTTTCTGCTCTGTAGAAAAAGTTGTTTGTTGTCTGTAGAATGAATATACCGGTAAGTGGTACTGACTTTTTCATTATTAATCAGCTGATGTTCTAATTTGGAAAATGCAGGACCTGCATCCCTTTAGAAGTGTTTAACCTCTTTGCCACCACGCCATAGACAAACGACGTCTACAGCGAGGTCGAGTTGTTCTGGGAGGACATCCCTGGGACGTCCTCCCAGAATCCTCCTCTCGCGCGCCCCCTAGGGCGCGCTCCCGGAATCATCTGTGAGCCCCGGGTCTAGAAGACCCGGCGCATTACAGATCGCGGTAAATGGCCGCTGATAGCGGCCATTTACCACGTGATCGCTCCGTCAAATGACGGAGTGATCACTTGTAAACAAACCGGCGTCATGTGATGACGCCGGTTCCTCCCTCTCCTCTCTGTACCGATCGGTACAGTGTGAGAGGAGAGGGGGGAGAACGGAAGCAGCAGCAGCTGCTGTGGGCTGGATCTGTGACAAATGCAGTCACAGATCCAGCCATCCATCCCTGCGCAATACTCTGCAATAACACCAATACTCTGCAATACCCCCCATACTCTGCAATACCCCCCATACTCTGCAATACCCCCCATACTCTGCAATACCCCCAATACTCTGCAATACCCCCAATACTCTGCAATACCCCCAATACTCCGCAATACCTGCTAATATGACAGAAACAAGATTTATTTTTTATTTTTACAGAATTTTCAGTGTTTTTTCTTTTATAGCGCAAAAAATAAAAAACCCAGAGGTGATCAAATACCACCAAAAGAAAGCTCTATTTGTGGGGAAAAAAGGACAAAAATTTCAGAGGGGCACAATGTTGTATGACAATGTTGTCATTCAAATTGTGAGAGCACCGAAAGCTGAAAATTGGTCTGGTTAGAAAGGGGGTTTAAGTGCCCAGTGGTCAAGTGGTTAACTCTGTAGGAGTATCTCCCCAAAAATATATATTTTTTGTTGAAGAGAATGACATAAATCTGGCTTGTATCTTTTATACAGACTTCTGGGAAAATCAGTGAGCCAATTGCATAAGCAGGAAATTACATTTCAAGGGGTTTTAACATCATGTGGATTGTACACTGCTATTGTGCCTTAATACATTTCTATAAGCAGAAGCTTTGGGTTGCCAACGATTTCTTTTGCCAGGGATTTACAGTGAAC
Organism: Rana temporaria; assembly: GCF_905171775.1. Taxonomy (NCBI): domain Eukaryota; kingdom Metazoa; phylum Chordata; class Amphibia; order Anura; family Ranidae; genus Rana; species Rana temporaria. Next base: position 525,809,149 of record NC_053489.1, read on the forward strand.
TACACAGCCAGTGCACCGACTCTACTCATCAACAGCAATATATCAGTAGAGCTCGGGTGAGTGTTTTTCTTGTTTTCCATAAAGCAATGATGTACGTGTACGCTATGCATCTAGGTTGCCATATTGCATTGAATTTTACAGAAATTTACAGTGCCACAGAAGTTAAAAGAACGGGTCATTTTTGAAAACATTCAATTACAATATGGCTTGTGTAGCAATTGTATATGCTATATTATATATTTTTTTGTTATTATTTGGCATTTCCCACCCACAAAAGTAGAGTTATCCTTTAAAAATAAAGTCACACATGGCAGCTTCCATATTTCTATTCTCAAAGTTTTTTTTATGGGGCAACTTGAAAGGCTGCAAAATAGCAATATGCCTTGTTTAATGATGTCAATTATTGTGTAGTATAGTTCAGAGCTATTTACAGACTTTCTTTTTATCATGTGAGCAAATGAATGATTATGAAAATAAAAACAACACATACAAATATAAACCATAAGGGTGCAACGAAAACAACAAGCTTCATCTTTTTATTAATTTTTTTGTGATTGAACTTGACAGAACAAAGCTTCATTAAAGTCCTACATGCAGTGATGTTACTAATTCATTTAGTTTACTTCGTAGCGTCTACCTTAGTTTGAAGTTAATATAGCCTCAAGGTTACTCTCACATTGATTATGGGACTTCTGCATTCAGTATTGCTTGCCTGCAGGTGGGAAGTAAGTAGGGGTGAAATAATTGGGATTTGCAATAAATTAAGTATTCTAATGCAATCTGACTCACTTACTAAATTATGCATATGCTTTAATTTTGAAATGAGCCACATCTGAAAGTTGCAGTCTTAATCTGGATCCCTTGCAAGTGTACAAAAACGTATTTTATAAATTTACTGTGTAACTGTTGTACAAATGCAAATTAACCCATATTGTAGACCAGCCCTCAAAAATCCACTCGCCTGCTCACATTTTGTGAGTGGAGTTTGAGGGCTGGAGAGGAAGGGCTGCCTGGGAAGCTGGGGGGTGAGCACCGCCGGCATGCGGCAGTCCTTCTCCCAAAGCTTGTGGAGGGGAAGAGAGGAGACCGGGCAGCCGGATCATCAGGAGCATAGGGAACATCACTAGTGGCTTTCATTTCAATTGCAGCGTGTCCACTGCATGGTGGGCACAGATTGGCAACACGGTGAGCACAGATTGGCAACATGGTGGGCACAGGCAGCATGAAGGACACAGGTAGCATGATGGGCACAGATAGGCAGCATGGTGGGCACAGATTGGCAGCATGGTGGGCACAGGCAGAATGAAGGACACAGGCAGCATAGTGGGCACAGATTGGCAGCATGGTGGACACAGATTGGCAGCATGGTGGGCACAGATTGGCAGCATGGTGGGCACAGGCAGCATGATGAGCACAGATAGGCAGGATGGTGAGCACAGATAGGCAGAATGAAGGACACAGGCTGCATGATGGGCACAGATTGGCAGCATGGTGGGCACAGATTGGCAGCATGGTGGGCACAGATAGGCAGCATGGTGGGCACAGATAGGCAGCATGAAGGACACAGGTAGCATGATGGGCACAGATTGACTGCATGATGGGCACAGATTGGCAGCATGAAGGACGCAGGCAGCATGATGGGCACAGAAAAATGTATTCATCAGTTTAGGCTAATATGTATTCTGCTATATATTTTTGGTAAAAAAAATCGCAATAAGCGTATATTGATTGTTTTGTGTAAAAGTTTAGCGTCTACAAAATAGGGGATAGATTTAGGGACGTTTAATTTTTTTATTGTTTTTACTAGTAATGGACTAGTAGTTAAATTTTTTTGCGGGACTGCGACATTGCAGCGGACAAATCTGACCCCAAGTGACACTTTTTGGGGACCACCGACATTATTACAGTGATCAGTGCTAAAAAAATGCACTGATCAATGTATGAAGGGTTTAACTGTGTTCCCTGGGTGTGTTCTAACTGTGTGGGGGATGGGCTTGCTGGGACAACACAGAGATTGCTGTTGCTGATAACTAGGAGTTGTCTCCTGTCAGAATGGTGATTCGCCTTGTTTACCCTGTTCTGCCTCTCTTCACCAAGATCACGGGTGGCCAGCGTACATCAAGTATGCCGGACCCGAGGGAGCACTCCCGCAATGCCACATGCATGGACTGATGTACAGGTATGTTGGTTTGTGCAGCCAAGCCGCCTTGCCGAAGGTATATATGCAGTCGGCAAGGGGTTAAATTGCACAGCTGACCATTTACTTAATTTACAGAACTGATATATTATTTTTGTTTTATTATCTTATTTTTATTAAAGTTTTCCAAATTATTACAAAGAGAAAAGGAAACAGTGTACATCAAATTTTATAAAAGGTCGCTCAAAAGAGCAAATGATTTACAGCCACATTGCACAGTACAGGGAATTTCATATAGTAATTTACACAATGTCTGTAAAGTCTGTAATGTTGGGGGTTCGGGCTATAATCGATTCTGCTAGTTTGGACATATAGGCTGTTCACCTTGCAAGGGAAGTAGTACTTAAGAGAATTGTATTAGTGCTTAGTGAATGAGGTAAAACTTTGCTGACTTCCATCATCCATGTACAAGCAAAATTGCTGATTTGTATTTCATTTCTCCTTGCATGTGATATTCCTTTGACAGTGAAAAGTTACCAAATTCAATAACCTCTGGGGAAAATTTCCATGCAGAGTGTAACTTCCCTTGCAAGGTGAACAGCCTATTTGATACGACTGCACACTTTTTATCAATTCTGCTCAGTGGCATCATTAGTCACAGTGCATTGAGACCTATTGTGTTTTCAGTACCATGTAATTATTATCATTCATCACTAGTGATGAAGTTTCAGTTCATTGCTACCATGGTTTTGAGGTAAATCCTGCAGGTTGAAAATTTGCCGTACAGGCTAATTTATGTGCAAACTCACCCAAGAGAATTTTTTAAAAAACATAATGCCCTGGATGGCCTTTAAACTATGGCTAACAGAACTGAAAGGGTCAAGTAGGGTCGTGGCTCATGGGCACAGAGCCACCATAGTAGTGTTGAAGTTGCTGTAAGAAAAGTATAAGGAACACTGATGAACTACATAGGAAGAGACTGGGAACAGTTATGAAACTGAACTGTAATTCTGACTGCTAGCACTTTGGGAAATGTGCTGCCCCTGGTTTGTTGTTATTATTAGGAACTTTTTTGTCTTTAATCTCATTTTGTGGTTGATTTTGTTATTTTGGTTGATTTGCTGATGAAAGGCTTCCCTTTATAAGAAAATGATCTGGTTCTCAGAGCGTAGTATTTTGGGGTTTTAATGTTTTTGGAGGGTATATAATATTTTATAGATGATAAGATACCTGCGCTGGGATATCTGAGGTTAGAAGGCTGCTGCCCCCCTAAAACTGTCCCTTGTGAGAGGACAGGTATGAATGGTAGGTATGGGGGCTGGGGTGTTGGCGCTGCCTTGGTAAACTCCTGTCCACTAGGCACCTAATGGGTGAACTGCCCTGTAACACTCGGTCCTGTTGTGAATTGTTAAGGTCTGGAAGCGTTTCGATACCTTCGGGTGATTCTACGCTATACAAGCAATAAGCAATAAACAATAATATAGGGGGCAGGGACAATGCTGGAATATGACCCAAAGGGAGTAATGCAGTCTTAGATAGGGGAAAGGATTGTGCAGACTAAACAGTAGTGTAATGTGAACCCAAAACGTCAGTCACTACTAGGTATAAACACTATATGCTGATAGCCATACTATGGCTCCCTCCTAGAAAAAAGATGTAATAACATATGTGCATTAATATCCACTCTCTGATGCCATAATCACCAAATGAAATGTCCTGATGTGATAACTATAAGATGAATTGCATCAGTGCTGCTAAATATGATTCTTAGATGAACAAAGGAAGCTCTGCATCCGTGCAACAACAAATAAAATCACAATAAGGTGCTGGTGCCTGGGCTACTGCCCCCTGTGGAAGAAAAGCATATATGCAGAAAATATGCAGAAAATATTTGTATAGCTCCTGCTGAGCCAAACAATACTAGATCCAGATTCCTAAAAAGAGAAAATCATAGTGGGTAAATCACAAGAACAATACTGATGTATGAGCTAGTGTCCCCTGTGGGAAAAAAATACAACACAAAAGCTGCAGTGTCCACTGCAATGTTAAATCAAAAATGAAATAAATAAATAATGTCTGTGGTTCCTGGATTTAGAGAAAAAATAGTTCATCCATGTCCACTAGATCATATTCCATACGAGCTGTAAACACATATATATTGCTGATGAAAATAGTTGGAGTCCAACACGATGTTTAGGATGTGGGGGGAGTGCTCCTATAACATAATACAGCGTGGTACCGGTGCTCCCCTCAAGGTTCCCCACTCACCAGATAGAAGCTCCCGCTTGGGGTAACATGCATATATCAGGAACTCTTTGGGTCACTGCTCCACTATGCTGCTCACTCGCTCCCCCAGGGTAAGGAATCATCACCGTTGGTGGTCCGTGCGGCACAGCTTCCTTCGTGCCTCAGTGGAGAAAAACAGAGGGCTCCGTTAGTGTAATAAAGTATGACACCAGGTGTGACATATAAAAATAAAAATATTTATTCCAAAAAGGTGTGTATCATAGCCTGCAATAGAGGACAACTTTCCTAGGCAGGATAACTGTATTAGCAATGTGTCCACACTAAGGCTCCACACAATGCATACAGGCAGAAAAATGTAAAAAACATAAATAAAAGAAGTCTAAAAGTTCTAAAAAGCGCTAATAGCCAGCGTGTGAAACACTAGCTGGCTAAGCTGCATAACAAGCGTGTAGTACTCGGTGGTGGCGTGCGTTCCAGCCAAAACCACCTGACGCTCACCCGGAAGTGACGTAACACGTACAAGCCTGACGTACGTTTCGAAATGCTTTTCGTCTTCTGAGGCGTGTCAGTGCAACGTCAGCTGCTACTTTATATGGGAATCGTCGTGCCGCATCAGTCCGCCCACCCTTGGAGAAACATCCAATCAATCCACCCTATAGCCAAGAGCCTACCATTGGTGTAATTGAGAGTAATTTAGAGGGGGGGCCGAAACAACCCTGGAATATGCTGGACCGCAGCACGGCGTGGCCATATAACATCCATCATATTAGTTATACAATAACAGGGACACCGTCTTGAAATTATACAGATCGATCTATGTGAACCATACTAGATTATAAATGGGAGAACTTATACCAGATACACATGTAAGAAACCTGTGCATACTGCCAATAGTGTTATATCTATCTCCAGACTAGCCAATAGCCTCATATAAACACTAAGGGCCATATTCTCCAAGAATCTCCGCCTGCTTCGCTTAGGGCACTTACACTCCGCTGTCCCAACTTACTGGAGCAGGTGTTGTATTCCCCAACCACTTGCTCCATAAGTTGGGACAGCGGAGTGTAAGTGTCCCGGCGTAGCCTGGCGGATCTCCAAGGGGGCGGCTTCTATTCAAATGAAGCGCGCCCCCGATGCAAAAGAACTGGGCATGCGCCGGGCTGCAAAAAGCCCAGTGCGCATGCTCCAGTTCTCGGCGGAAAACGTCAATGACGCCGACGTGTGCGTCATTGACGTAAAGTCGTATTCAAGAACGACTTACGTAAATGACGTATCCGACGAAAAAAACACGACGGGGACCCGACGCCATCCGTAACATGGCCTACGCGAGACTTGCGGAAACTTACCCCTCATATAGCAGGGGTAAGTTTCCGCTTACGCAAACGACGTTAGCGACGGTTACGCGACGCGAACTCGTTCGGGAATCGGCGTAGAAGGATCATTTGCATATGCAAATGACTCCTTCACGTAAATGCCATCTAGCGGCGGCCGGCGTCATTGCATTTAAGATCCGCCAGTGTAAGATGGCGGATCTTAAGTGTATCTATGCAAAAATGATTCTGAGAATCAGGAGCATAGATACACTGGCGTAAAAAGGAAGTTACGATGGAGTATCTGACTTACTCCATCGTAACTTCTCTGAGAATATGGCCCTAAGTGAATCAGCGGAATGGTCTATGTATGTGGTGATACTAGCTCATACATCAGTATTGTTCTTCTGATTTACCCACTATGATTTTCTCTTTTTAGGAATCTGGATCTAGTATTGTTTGGCTCAGCAGGAGCTATACAAATATTTTCTGCATATTTTCTGCATATATGCTTTTCTTCCACAGGGGGCAGTAGTCCAGGCACCAGCACCTTATTGTGATTTTATTTGTTGTTGCACGGCTGCAGAGCTTCCTTTGTTCATCTAAGAATCATATTTAGCAGCACTGATGCAATTCATCTTATAGTTATCACATCAGGACATTTCATTTGGTGCTTATGGTATCAGAGAGTGGATATTAATGCACATATGTTATTACATCTTTTTTCTAGGAGGGAGCCATAGTATGGCTATCAGCATATAGTGTTTATACCTAGTTGTGACTAACGTTTTGGGTTCACATTACACTACTGTTTAGTCTGCACAATCCTTTCCCCTATCTAGGACTGCATTACTCCCTTTGGGTCATATTCCAGCATTGTCCCTGCCCCCTATAGTGGGCAGTTCACCCATTAGGTGCCTAGTGGACAGGAGTTTACCAAGGCAGCGCCAACACCCCAACCCCCATACCTACCATATAATATTTTATGTTTACAGGGCATTTATTTTAGGTCAAACTCCTTTTTTCAGAAAGGATTTCCCAAAAAAGTGGGCTATTTTTGTGTTCTTTTCATTTTAACTTTTTCCTAACCACTTTCCACCCTTAGGACCCTATACATCCTAGTGATTACAGTACTGATACTGGACTTATGCCTACAGTTGCAGACATGACCGCGGTATATATATTTTCAGTCGGCGATGGGGCACTTTTACATGTGGTGGAATGGCATCCCCCTCCTCCTCGAACAGAAGGACCCAGAATTGAAACTGGCAGTTGCGCCGGCTGACCATAGAGATGAAGGAGGAAAGGAAGTTTCCAGTTCAACAATGTGGCCTACAAAACTGGAAGCAACAAGCAGTTTGACACTTCTGCTTTCAGTCTGTTGGTTACATGCCAATACCAGCTTGTAAGAGCATCTGATCAAATCTATCTCAGTTTGATCAGATGCTTTTAAAGTCTAGCCACTTAAGCCCCGGACCAATATGCAGCCTAAAGACCCAAGGGGTTTTTACAGTTCGGGACTGCGTCGCTTTAACAGACAATTGCGCGGTCGTGCGACGTGGCTCCCAAACAAAATTGGCGTCCTTTTTTCCCCACAAATAGAGCTTTCTTTTGGTGGTATTTGATCACATCTGCGGTTTTTAGTTTTTGCGCTATAAACAAAAATAGAGCAACAATTTTGAAAAAAAAGCAATATTTTTTACTTTTTGCTGTAATAAATATCCCCCAAAAACATATATAAAAACATTTTTTTTCCTCAGTTTAGGCCGATACGTATTCTTCTACCTATTTTTAGTAAAAAAAATCGCAATAAGCGTTTATCGATTGGTTTGCGCAAAATTTATAGTGTTTACAAAATAGGGGATAGTTTTATTGCATTTTTATTTTTTTTTATTTTTTTACTACTAATGGCGGCGATCAGCAATTTTTTTCGTGACTGCGACATTATGGCGGACACTTCGGACAATTTTGACACATTTTTGGGACCATTGTCATTTTCACAGCAAAAAATGCATTTAAATTGCATTCTTTATTGTGAAAATGACAGTTGCAGTTTGGGAGTTAACCACAGGCGGCGCTGTAGGAGTTAGGGATCACTGTGTATGTGTTTACAACTGTTTGGGGGTGTGGCTGTAGGAATGACGTCATCGATCGTGTCTTCCCTATAAAGGGAATGACGCGATCGATGCGCCGCCATAGTGAAGGACGGGGAAGCCGTGTTTACACACGGCTCTCCTCGTTCTTCAGCTCCGGGGAGCGATCGCGACGGAGCGGCTATAAACAAATAGCCGCGCCGTGGTCCCGGATCGCTCCCCGAGCGGACCCGACCTCCGCATGTAGCGGGGGGGGTCCCGATCGGACCCCCCACCCGCTAATAGGGGAGGACGTACCCATACGCCCATGTGCCTGTACGTGCCATATTGTGGACGTATATGTACATGGGCTGGTCCTTAAGTGGCTAGAGGAGAGATCTGGGGTCTAATGGAACCCAGATCTCTCTATAAAGAGGATCGGTCAATAAAGTTGAATACATTTTTTTAAAGGTACAATATTTAACAAAAGTGTTAAAAAAAAAAAATAATACAATTAAAAAAGGTGAAGCATCCCCATGCTCCTGTGCAAAGGCTCAGTTCCACACACATATGTAAACAATGATTGCACCACACATGTAAGGTATCTCCACAAAGGTCATAGCGAGAGCAAGAATTATAGTGCCAGACCTCCTGTTTAACGCTAAACAGTTTACCTGTAAAAACTTTTATATCTTTACTTATTGAGATTTTCAGGTACCATAGTTTGGCACTGTTCCACGGGAGTAAGCTGTTACCGGTTTAATTGCATCTGATCAAACAAATCTTGGTTTGATTAGATGCTTTTAAAGGCTGTAGTTTGTTACCAATTCACAGGGTGTACATCATTATAAAATATGACATGCTAGGTATCTATTTACTCAGTGTAATGTCATATTTTAAATTTTACAAAAATTGGGTATTATATTTTGTTAAAATTGTGTTTGAAAAACAGATGTGCAAATATCGTGTGACATAAAAAATTGCAACTACAAAAAAGATTTCTCCTGGGCCTTTGCTTTCAGAAATTATATAATGTTTGGAGGTTCTAGGGTAATTATCTTTTTAAAAAAATGCTGTTTTTACATGTATGAGAGAAGTGTCAGGTTTGGGCAACTTGGGGTGCTCAAAGCTCAGCATTCTATTGTTACTGACCATCTGTACTTGGGGAAGAATGCCTTGCATTGTTTGATAGAAAAAAATGTGCTAAGTACAATGTGCACCTAAATAAATTCAACTCACAATATATCAGTCAAATTCACTGCACCCCTATCCCCATAGTAAAATTAAAAGTTAGACATACACTGGTTAGGCTTATTATCTGTAATTAAAAGTGGCCTGCTGTTGGCCAATTTTACACTGCTGTATCTTAATCCTTGTAGTAAAATCCTTTGGGTAGATTCACATACAATGGCCTAAAATTAGGACGGCCTAGCCTAGTCTTTTTAGGCTACACCGCCGTAAATTCTTTAGGCTATTAGTGATTCTCAAACCACTTACCTTCAAATTTTCGGCGGCGTAGCCTAAAACGAGCATAAGCGCGCCTAATTCAAATGACTGGGAGGGGGGCGTGTAGTATGGAAATGAGGCTTGACCTCACGTTTTTGACGTTTTTTTACACTGCGCATGCGCCTGGCGACTACATTTCCCAGTGCGCACTGCGGCTAAGTAGGCCGTACGGGCCTATTGATTTTGACGCGTATGTAAACGATGTAAATCCCGATTCGCGGACGACTTGTGCAAACGACGTAAAAATTCGAACGGCGGCCATACTTAACATTTTTATTCCACCTCATAGGTGGAATAACTTTAGGCGGCCTATCGCGTACGCAAACGACGTAATGCGACGGTGTAGGCCCGGCGTACGCTCGTGAATCGTCGTGAATTGGCGTATCCCCTCATTTCCATAATCTAGGCCGGCCGCAATGTAAGCGCCACCTAGCGGTAAGCCAAAACATTGCAATCTAAGATAGGACGGCGCAAGCCGTCCTATCTTAGATATGTTTAAGTGTATCTCTGTTAGAGAATACACTTAAACATAGGTCGGCTTAGATTCAGAGTTAGGTCGGCTTATCTGTAGATAAGCCGGCCTAACACTTTGTGAATCTACCTATTTGTCCCTAGTACATTTCAGACTGTTCTCCCTGACTAACCTGCTGCTGGCCAATTTTACACTGTGATATTATCTGCAGTCTCACAATTCTTAATGAGAGTTGGATAGAAATTGGCCAGCAGCCGGTCAGTTTTGTAACAGTGAGAACACAGACAGCCTTGGCAAACTACTTATCAATTCCTGTCAAAGTGGACCTATTACCGCTTGATAAAGAAGCATGTGTTGCTACTAAAGGTACCTAAAAAAAAAGACTTTTTTTTCCCCAAGTTAAAAATGATCAGATCTGTGTGATGCTGTATGCTTAGCTAATTGTAAAAGACAAAAAAAGAAAAAAAAATCAATTCAATGGCCAAATATGTGTTTCCAGTTTATTCTGTCAATGACAATGTTCATGAAAATCGTACTCTTCTATAACATCACATAAAGCTTCAAATAATACCTAAACTCAAGAAACAAAAATGTAATATATTGTAGCTAAAAAATATTTCACACAGCAGGCTGAATGAAAAAATAAATAAAACTGAATTGATTCCTCCATCAACACATTTAAGGTGGATGAAGCAATCCTCCCTGCTGTGCCATTGTATTCCCCCACCACAGAATACAGTGATCAGTGCTGTAGCCAATTTACTACATGCACTAATTGAAGTAGAATTTTCCAACACGCCTGGTCATGAGAATTTGATCTTTAGATTGACTTCTCATGAACTGGAATGGGCATAGATGGATCAAAATTCAGCCAGTCCCCGCTGAATGGCTGAATTTTAATCAATCTATAACCAGTTTTAGACTGGGCCTGTGTGAGGAACTGTTTTTGACTGAGGACAAGATATAGAAAGTTAAACTGAAAATTATATTGTCAGAAATAGGTGCTTCATGATTAGTTTGCAGCATGTTCTCTGTGCAGTACAACACCAAAAATCCAACACCCAAAATATTTATGTGGTCATTATTCATGCACATATTTTTGCTATCATAGCTGTCCAATATACGCTGACCATGCTGGCCTTTCAGTGAGGATCGCATTTAGTCAGTCAGACATGTAGGGCCAAATCCACAAAGAAATTGCGGATCTTAGTTTTAGGCAGAAAAGTTACACTGGCGCAATTTTAGTATTTTAGGTAGCGATCCACAGAGCACTTACCTCTAAAATTGCGCCAGTGTAGCTGATCTCCTTGCATCTTAAGCGATCCCTAATTAAAATGGGCGATTCCCATTTAAATTAGGGCGCGCTCCCGCGCCGGACGGACTGCGCATGCGTGTGACGTCATTTTTCCCGACGTGCATCGCGCATACGTAGTTTACGTCGGGCTTTGTGGATAGCGACGGGTTCGTAAAGTTACACGACGGGAAAAAAAAATCAAATTTAAAAAAAAACGCGGCGATCGAAAAAAAGGTATGGTTTTGCATGGTCTACTAAAGTTAGTCCATATAAAACCAACCTTAGTTTTGCGCAAGCAAATTCGTAACTTACGCAAATCACACAATGCCTAAAGCTTTGTGGATCTCCGTAAGTACTAATTTGCATACGCAAGGAGGGATTTCGACAGCGGCGGATGCGGTACTGCATCCGAAGATTCAACAGTGTAACTAAATTACGGATGTCGGATCTTCTGCCTAACTTGGGAAAAATCCTTTTGAGGATCGCTCCCAAAGTTAGGCACAGAGATACGCAGGCGTATCTCTTTTGTGGATTTGGCCCGTAGTCTCCAGTACAACCTGTCAATTGAAATAAATGATGTTTACATAATGTATGTATTTTTTTGGGGGATCTAGAAAAATTGTGGCAGTAGACATGGAATTCACAGCCATCCAGTCATGTTGTATCCCTGTTGAGGGCTGTTGCTCTAATTCCTGTTACAGTTGGAAGAAGTTAAAATGTATTTTAGGCCTGGTTCACACTGGTGTGTTTTGACATGCGATTTGGCATGTCAAATCGGCGGAATTTGACGCAAATTGCCGGCAATGGCACCGTCCTAATCTGTGCGACGCCACATCTGCGGCGCTGCACCGATTTCAAAAGTAGTTTCTGTACTACTTTTTGCGATTTCCACCCGCAATTTACATTGACATCTGTGCAGAAACCTGCACAGATGTCTCTATAATCGTGTCCGAAATCGGGACTACCAGCGGGAGTGAAATCGGGCGAGTTCAGCTGAACTCACACGGCTTCACTCCCGCAGCCCAGTGTGAACCTGGGCTTAGGCTCTTTCTACTTTCTGTGCCCCCCATTTTGGAGGTGTTTCCCTACTTACTATCCTTGTGACATCATATAAGAAATGGCCTGTGTGGGTGTTACAGGGACAAGAAGGAACTGCCGAGACTAAAAACACTGTCAAAGTTCAAACCCTTAAACTTGGTATACACTAGTCGTTTTTTTTTGTTCAACCCAGCTGGGCGGAACAAAAAAAACTGACAGTTCGGGAGGAGCCGCTGTACTAACTATCCGATTTTAGTACTGCAATCTCCCTTGCTGTTCTATTATGTTCTGACAGGGGAACGCCCGGTCAGCACTCTAAGGCCTTGTACACAAGATCAGTCCAAACTGATGAAAACGGACTGAAGTTCAGTTTCATCAGTCCAAACCTACCGTGTGTATGCCCCATCGGACTTTTGTCCTTCAGACCAAAGTTTTAGAACTTGCTTTAAAATCGGACTGATGGACGCCTGACCGATCGGTCAAAACCGATGGTTAGTACGCAAAAGCATCGATTTAAAACCTGCGCATGCTGAGAATCAAGTAGACACATGCTTGGAAGCATTGAACTTCGTTTTTTTCAGCACGTTGTTGTGTTTTACGTCACCGCGTTGGACTCGATCGGTTTTTGAATTGATGGTGTGTAGGCACATCAGACCATCAGTCCATCAGACCATCAGACCATCAGTCCGTTTTCATCAGTTTGGACTGATCGTGTGTACAATGCATAAGCCATTGGCTGAAAGTGCTGATTGGAAGCTGATCGGCAGACCTTTTTCAGTCACGCCCCTTTGTCAGAAGCTGGTTGAACGGCCGGTTAATGTCGGATCGGTTGCCATACACATGTCGAATGTCGTCTGGTTTCTATTGAACCGACCAATGCCATCTGAAATTCGCACCATGTGTACTAGGCTTTACTCACTTTGTTAAAAATGCATTTCTGTCTGTGTCCCAACTTGAAATATTTCCCATCACCTCCTATTCTGACAGAAAGTGGAAGTAAAATGTCTCTGAAACGGACCGAGATAGCAAACATTTTATGGATGCGCTAACCCTTCCATGGTCAACCCAAAAAAAGAAATAAAAAAAAATTGTCTGAGGCTGGACTTTAAATTTGTTTATCAGCACCATAAAAATATAAAGGAAATGATGTTGTTTTTTTTGTTTTTTTATTCCAGATAAACGAAATGCCTATTAAGATGTTAGAAAGGTGAGTAGGCACAAAATTGTTGATAATGCCATGTGAATTGTTCTTATTACTATTTCAATACAATTCAGTCTAGCCATTAAAAATAAAGGTAGTTAAATAAAACAAGGAATACAGGGAGGATTAGGAGGCCTGTGCTAATTTTTTATAGACTTTGGGTTTCTTTATTAGTAAGCTATCAGCATATAAAAAAATAAAAAAATAAAAAGTCTCCAAAATGTAATTACCTAAATGGCTTCATGAATACTGTAGCTGACATGATTTAGGCACCATGGATATTTGAAAGAGCTTTATAGCTATACCTGAGGGGAGACCATCAAAAAGGAAATATCAGTAGCTCTTGATGAGGCCTTTAAAACAGCAGGGTTTGAGTCTGGTAGTTGTTTGCTTTTCAACTATTGGTATGCAGTCAGTGTACTCAACCGGGTAATGTCAATTGAGCAGACAGTGAACACTTATTGAATAGCAATAATTAAAACTGTTGTTATTTCAATCAGCAACAAACAAAACAATGACCTGAAAAAAAGCAATGTTAGTGTAGCGCCTGTGTACTTTCAGTACAGGTGCTATGTCAAATTTAGAGGGGAATGAGAGAGTTATTTTGCTCTCATTCATTATGATTCGTTAAATTAGGTTTCTGTCTGGCTGGACTGTCCTGTGGTTCCATTTTGTGTTTCAAAGATACCGTTCCATCTTTGGATAGCAGGTGGCGCCAGAGGGGTCCAGGGAAGGGCGCCTTCTGTCAGCAGCCAATGAGGGGAGTTTCTCCTTCGTGGGGCATGCTGGGGGAGGGTACTTCTAGGGCGGACGCCATGTTTTGGGTTCTTCGCTTGTTCCGGGTGCGGCACCCACCTTTAGGGTGTGCACACATCATGGGCCCCGGCGAGATGGCCTACAAGGCTGGGGCGCACGTGCTACGCAAAGTTCCTGGTTCTGGGTCCTCATGGCCCGGAGCACCTAAAGCTACAAAGGGGCCCCAGTGAATTACTGGGTCCCTACACTTCAGGAAGGAAGGAGGAAGATCCCAAGCGAGTTATGCTGTTTGATGGGGAGTCAGTCTGAGGTGAGCCCGGAGGCAGGCAATCCAACAGGGCCTAGACAATCCATCGGGAATCACAGTGACTGTACACTGACAGTTTGTTCGATGGCAACCTGTTAGTCGGTGACCATACAGAAAATCTACCTGAGGGAGATTCAGGCAAATTGTATTTACTGAGAGGATTCGCTCTACCATCCATGGGCCAGATTCACAAAAGAGATACAACGGCGTATCTCCTGATATGCCCTAGGATCCGACAGGTGTAATTGTAATTGAATTACACTGTTGGATCTTAAGGATGCAATTCTAGGTCGGCCGCTAGGTGGCGAGGCCATTGCGGCCAGCGTAGAATATGCAAATGAATAGTTACAATGATTCCCGAACGTCGATCTAACTTTACGTAGTTTCCGTCGAGTTACGCCGCGTAAAATTAGGGCTGAGCCCTAGTTGTCCTAAGCCATGTTAAGTATGGCCGTCGTTCCCGCGTCAAAATTTAAAAAACAACGTTGTTTGCGTAAGTCGTCCGTGAATGGCGCTGGACGCCATTTACGTTAACGTCAAAACAAATGACGTCCGTGCGATGTCATTTAGCGCAATGCACGTCGGGTAATTTACCCGACGTAGCATGCGCAGTACGTTCGGCGCGGGAACGCGCCTAATTTAAATGGTGCCCGCCCCATTTGAATTGGGCGGGCTTGCGCCGAGCGCATTTACGTTACACCGCCGCAAGTTTACAGGTAAGAGTTCTGAGAATCAGGCACTTACGCTGTAAACCTGTGGCGGTGTAATGTAAATCACATACGTTACGCTGCCGTGGAGCAACGTAATTATATGTGAATCTGGCCCCATGTTCCTGAGTACTGACCTGTGGAAGAGGTCTCACTACTAATCCTAATTCTACTAGAGCCAAGTCAGTTTCAGAGACTTGTTCTTGTATCTTAAAAACTGCTGATCTGGGATTTTTACTCACATCTCTAGGGTTTACAGAAGATGGTCCGAAAAAGAGAAACTATGCAGTGAGCAGAAAATGTGGGGACTAAAATGCCTTGCTGTCAGAGGTGAAAGGAGAATGGGCAGACTGGTTCAAGATGATAGGCAACAGTAATTCAAATAACCACTTTTTACAACTAAGGTATGCAGAATACCATCTCTGAACGCACAACACATTGGACCTTGAAGCAGATGGGCTATAGCAGCAGAAGACCACACTGGGTGCCACTCCTGTCAGCTAAAAACAGGAAACTGAGGCTACAATTCACACAGGCTCACCAAAACTGGACAATAGAAGATTGGAAAAAAGTTGCCTGGTCTGAAGAGTCTTGATTTTAGCTGCAACATTCAGATATTGGGGTCAGAATTTGGCATAAATCTTAAAGTATGGATTCATCCTGCCTGTTATCAAGGGTTTAGGCTGGTGGTGGTGGTGTAATGGTGTGGGGGATATTAACTTGGCACACTTTGGTCCCCTTAGTACCTATTGAGCATTGGTTAACCACTTAACACCCGGACCATTATGCAGGTAAAGGACCTGGCCAGTTTTTGCAATTCGGCACTGGGTCTACTTAACTTACAATTGCGCGGTTGTGCGACGTGGCTTCCAAACAAAATTGGCGTCCTTTTTTCCCCACAAATAGAGCTTTCTTTTGGTGGTATTTGATCACCTCTGCGGTTTGTATTTTTTGCGCTATAAACAAAAATAGAGCGACAAATTTGAAAAAAAATCTATATTTTTTTACTTTTTGCTATAATAAATACCCCAAAAAAAGATATCATTTTTTTTTCTCCTCAGTTTAGGCTGATATGTATTCTTCTACATATTTTTGGTAAAAAAAATTGCAATAAGCGTTTAACGATTGGTTTGCGCAAAATTTCTAGCATTTACAAAATGGGGGATAGTTTTATGGCATTTTTATTAATATTTTTTTTTACTACTAATGGCGGCGATCAGCGATTTTTTTCATGACTGCGACATTATGGTGGACACATCGGACAATTTTGACACATTTTGGGGACCATTGTCATTTTCACAGCAAAAAATGCTATAAAAATGCATTGTTTACTGTGACCTGTGTGACCTCATATGTGTTTCTAACTGTAGGGGGGCGGGGCTGGACGTGTGACGTCACTGATCGCCTTTCCCTATATCAGAGAACAGACGATCAGTGACATTGCCACTGTAAAGAACAGGGAAGGTGTGTTTACACACAACTCTCCCCGCTCTTCAGCTCCTGTGACCGATCGCAGGATACCGGCGGCGATCGGGTCCGTGGGTCCTGCGGTCACGGAGCTTCGGACCGGGTGGCGGGCACGCACCCCCCACGGCTGGGCACTTAAGGGGACGTACAGGTACGTGCCTGTGCCCAGCCGTACCTTTCTGCCGACGTAAGTGTGCAGGAGGCGGTCCTTAAGTGGTTAAATGCCATGGCCTAGCCGAGTATTGCTGCTGACCATGTCCATCTCTTTATGACTACAGTGTACCCATCTGTGATGCATTTGCCTATATGTCTCAGTCTAATTCTCCCTGCTTGCCCTGGGTGATTCTGTTCTCGGCTAACAGGTTATTGACGTGCTAATGTCCCCTCACTATTTCTAAAGGTTAATTGATCTATTGTGTTGTGTGAAGGAGATCTGTGTTTAAGTGGCTTGTGTTAATTATTCTGATTGCTCCAGTGTGGTAATTATCTCTCTATATGCGGGGTCGAGTTGTCTAGTTAATGTATTCAGTACAACTAGTATTCAGCGTCCTTGATGTCATTGTCTAAAGAAAATGTGTTTTCAGACTCGGCTCCGTCGTGTCTGCCTATAATCTGTATGGAAGCCCCAGTGTGAGGGGGGCGGAGATTTGTCATTGTAACAGTTTTGGAAATGACATATAAGCTGTGTGATATAACATTAAAGTCTGTGTTGTTCCAGCAGTAAGCTTGGCATGTGTGGCTTTCTGGGCGACTCCAGGGATATTCCTTCTCGTGGAATATTGGGGTGATTTTCGTTATGGGAAGAAGGGAACGTTGACGGGGATATCATACCAATACCGTCACAATTGGTTGGCAGCAGTGGGATTTTTCCCTTCTATTCCCCTTCACACCCGGATTCCAAGCAGACACTGGAAGAACTACTGGAAGTTCGTGGAAGGATTGCTAGCAACAAAACCAAGCGGGTCATCATAGCAGAATCAATGGAGATAGACCAGGAGGACGGGATTGCAGCAACGCCAGCAGTACAAGAGATGGAGACACCAGTGATTCAGGAGGAGGAATCACCAGCCAACAAGCTAATGAGAGAGAAGCTAGCGTGGTTCGGCCCGAACCCAACGGCAGATGTGGTGCTGAGAGTGATGGACCTGTTAGCGAAGGAGGCTAAAGAAATAAGGGACGCAGAACTACAGAAGGATAAACAAATAAGAGACGCAGAGCTACAGGAGGCTAAAGAAATAAGAGACGCAGAGCTACAGGAGGATAAACAAATAAGAGACGCAGAGCTACAGAAGGATAAACAAATAAGGGACGCAGAACTACAGTTAAAACTGGCAGCAGTCCAACAAGCAGCCGCACCTTCTCCGAACAGTGAGTACAGCACAGCAGACACAAGGAAGATTCCGTTTAGCGCTTTTAAAGCTTTTGATGAAAAGGACTGTGAAATTGATAACTACCTGGCGGATTTTGAGCGACAATGTAACCTGCACCGAATAGCTAGAGGAGAGTGGGTTGCAATATTGTCAGGCAAACTGTCAGGCAAAGCTTCTGATGCTTTCCGGACCGTGCCAGATCAGGATATCCATAGCTACGCCAGGGTTAAAGAAGTGCTCCTGGCTCGTTATGCAGTAACCCCAGAGTCCCACCGACAGAAGTTCAGGGACTCACGCAAAACCACGAAAGACTCTTACGCGGAATGGGCATGCCAGTTGTCCCTGTCGGCCTCTAACTGGGTTAACAGCAGCCAGGCCACCACCGCAGAGGACATTTTGCAACTAATGCTCCTGGAGCAATTTTACAATCACATCCAGACGGACGTCAAGGATTGGGTGAGAGATCGCAGGCCCATGACTCTACCAGAGGCCGCGAAGTTGGCGGATGAATATGCGGATACTCGCAAGACAAACCAGGTCACACCACGGGTACAACCTCCACAACCAACGGCGCCCTCACACCCACCAGCCGCTAGATACCAACCGCCTAACAGACCGATGACATCTAGCCCTCGCTACCCACGCCAGGAGGACAACGAACAACGCAGCTTCCGGTGCAAACAGTTGGGTCACTTCAAGCAGAATTGGCCCATGAATGACAACACCAGGTCAAATTGGTCTCAACCGGGGTACCGCCCACCAGCAGCAGCCCATTGTGTAGACTCGGCTTGGGATCCCCAGGAGCTGGGTCAGGAAGAACCATTGGGCACCCCTTACGAAGCCCTCATGGTACAATCTGTTATTACGGACAACAGGGAACACCATTGTCAGCTGGTCATGGGCGACAGCCATGAGCCGGAGGGGCCTTGGAGGGAGCTGGGCAGAAAGAGGCACCGCCAGCTACCCTCCAAGAAGAAGAGGTCCTGGAAGTCATATAACCAGCGGACCTGGGAGGAGAAGAAGCGACTGGAGGAGATGGAATCGCAGCGGGCGCCCCAGATGCGGGCCGAGATGTTCGCCAAGGGCCCACCGGTGGCCCCTTACACCACCACCCAGTTCCTGATGATGAAGGACCACGTGGAAAGCCTGCAGGACATGAGCAAGCAGGATCTGATCCGTGAGTACATAGAGCTGGAGGAGTGCATAAGCCGCATGGAGGAGGAGAACAACCACCTGAGGTCACAGCGGGCTGACCCCCCCAGGCTCCATGAACTGGAGATGGAGCTGGAGAAGCTCAAAGAGGAGAACCGGTGGCTGCGGAGGGAGCAGGGGGTGGCTGACCTTATGGGGCTCTGAGTCCCCTCCCCCCCCCCCGGACTCTGAGCACCAGTGCTACAGCATTTCAACAAATATAACTTTTTCTTTTTATGAATCTCCTGTGACTGTCACTTCAGAGCCATAACCTGCCCCTCCCATAGCGGGACACCTAGATGGCGGCGCACAGACCCATTCGCCGTCTTCACACTGACTTCTGGTGACTTTGCAGATCGCACAAAGACTTGGGGACTGACCGGTGTGTGATCTGACGACCCGGTGGCATACCTGAGTCTGAAGCAGTTGCCAAGGGAGGTCAGTCACTGCAAACGGAGTTAACCTCGGACTAAAAGCTCTAAACCCGTCAACCCTACTGGACCAGGGAAGGTCCAACCGGGTTTGTCGTAGCAGGGAGAAAAAGGGGGGGCCATTGTGATGCATTTGCCTATATGTCTCAGTCTAATTCTCCCTGCTTGCCCTGGGTGATTCTGTTCTCGGCTAACAGGTTATTGACGTGCTAATGTCCCCTCACTATTTCTAAAGGTTAATTGATCTATTGTGTTGTGTGAAGGAGATCTGTGTTTAAGTGGCTTGTGTTAATTATTCTGATTGCTCCAGTGTGGTAATTATCTCTCTATATGCGGGGTCGAGTTGTCTAGTTAATGTATTCAGTACAACTAGTATTCAGCGTCCTTGATGTCATTGTCTAAAGAAAATGTGTTTTCAGACTCGGCTCCGTCAAGTCTACCTATAATCTTTATGGAAGCCCCAGTGTGAGGGGGGCGGAGATTTGTCATTGTAACAGTTTTGGAAATGACATATAAGCTGTGTGATATAACATTAAAGTCTGTGTTGTTCCAGCAGTAAGCTTGGCATGTGTGGCTTTCTGGGCGACTCCAGGGATATTCCCTCTCGTGGAATATTGGGGTGATTTTCGTTATGGGAAGAAGGGAACGTTGACGGGGATATCATACCAATACCGTCACACCATCTTCTCAAATAATCTCAAACTGGTTTATTGAACATGACATTGAGTTCGCTGTACTCCAATGGCCTCCACAGTCACCAGATCTCAATTCAATAGAGCACTTTTGGGATGTGGTGGAACAGGAAATTTTCTTCATGAATGTGCAGCTGACAAATCTGCAAAAGCTGCCTCATGCTATCATGTCAATATGGACCAAAATCTCTGAGGAATATTTCCAACACCTTGTCGAATCTATGCCATGAAGAATTAAGGCAATTCTGAAGGCAAAAGAGGTCCAACTCGGTACTAACAAGGTATACCTAATAAAGTGGCCAGTGAGTGTATATTTATAAGCCTGGGGGGCAAGTTGTCACTTCCTTATATCAGCATCAAATCCATAACAGAAACATTTGCTAATTGTATATCATAAATTATTCCCTTTTTTTCATGGTTTGCTTAGCTTGGCTACTAGCTCAGGGTGGCAAAAAGGAAATATCACAGGATGGGCTTATGTTGAATTTGATGAACTTTTTATGCTCCATATACTGTATGTATCCCCAAAAAGCATGGGCATCTTTTATGTGGGCATTTTTTGCCTGATGACATATTCAATGTTTTGGGAATACAAACAAGAAAAGGCTAAACTGCGGCCATTTAGGCTTCTCTATAGCATCGGAAACACTAATAGGTTTATTCTGCATTTCCTTGCTATCAATCCAGATCCCATACCATGCGACATAACCAGCATCATCTCCCAGTGTTTTATAGGTACATCCTAAAATGGCCATCTTAATGTACCATCTTAATGGCCATCTAGTACACATCTAAGAATCTGGTATTTGTTTGTAAGAGAATATGTGATAAGATAGTAGCAGTGGTGGTGGACAATCATAACACTGACACACCACAATAACACCACAAACGAATTGTTCTCATCTGTGCCATATTTGCAAGTTGGATAGTTGCCAAGCTATATAGTACCTAATACAGTTAACAAACAGGACAGTTGCTGTGATGCATGCAGCACAAAAATATTTACTGGATTTTCCCTTGCCCACCTTGGAACGTGAAGTCTCGGCAGCACTGTGTGACAGAGAAACACAGAAGGACAATATAACTCTGGATTCAGCCAGTGGGTTGTGACATAAATGGAGTTACTGAAGGGAATTATTTAATGAATGTTGACTGTGTATAATCAATGGAACCCAAGCTGGTAAAAGAAAATAACATCTGTTGCCATTAAAAACACATTATTGATTTTATTTTTTGAATAAGCTATTTAGATGCTTCAGCAATGTGACAGATATAGACAGTCTAAGTGTGACAATAACAGATGTTTTTTGTCAGGTTTAGCAAAGTGGAATAATGAGTTATAAGTTTGATTCAATCATATATCACTGACAAAAATGGTTTACCTGTATGCCTTACAAGACATCTGTCAAGGATTAGGTTGAGTCATATATCTACACTACAAGTCCTTTTGCTTTTTGCCATTATATAAAAGTGTATATAAACAAACATATAAGCCAAATGCATTATTGCAGATGTTCCTGTGATGATAAAAAAGGTAATAATTTTTATATGTCCTACTTTCAACTTAATTAAAACAGCAATAAATATTTGTGACACTCGCTTTTCTAGGGTGACAATACATACGAACAAAGTATGGGTAAGGATTAGCAGTGGCGGCTGGTGCTCAAAATTTTTGGGGGGGCGCAAAGGAAAAAAAAATTGCAGTCTCACTGTGCCCAAACGCAGCCACTGTTACATGCCATCAAATGCAGCCACTGTGCCATCAATTCGCACCACTGTGCCATGCCATTAAACGCAGTCACTGTGCCATGCCATCAAATGCAGTCACTGTGCCATCAATTCGCACCACTGTGCCATGCCATTAAACGCAGTCACTGTGCCATCCATTGTCACCACTGTGCCATGCCATTAAACACAGTCACTGTGCCATCCATTGTCACCACTGTGCCATGCCATTAAACGCAGCCACTGTGCCATACATTGTCACCACTGTGCCATGCCATTAAACGCAGCCACTGTGCCATCCATTGTCACCACTGTGCCATCCATTGTCACCACTGTGCCATACATTGTCACCACTGTGCCATGCCATTAAACGCAGCCACTGTGCCATACATTGTCACCACTGTGCCATGCCATTAAACGCAGTCACTGTGCCATCCATTGTCACCACTGTGCCATGCCATTAAATGCAGCCACTGTGCCATACATTGTCACCACTGTGCCATGCCATTAAACGCAGCCCCTGTGCCATACATTGTCACCACTGTGCCATGCCATTAAACGCAGTCACTGTGCCATCCATTGTCACCACTGTGCCATGCCATTAAACGCAGCCACTGTGCCATACATTGTCACCACTGTGCCATGCCATTAAACTCAGCCCCTGTGCCATACATTGTCACCACTGTGCCATGCCATTAAACGCAGCCACTGTGCCATCCATTGTCACCACTGTGCCATCCATTGTCACCACTGTGCCATGCCATTAAATGCAGCCACTGTGCCATCCATTGTCACCACTGTGCCATGCCATTAAACGCAGCCACTGTGCCCTTTAATGGTCGCCGCTGTGCCAATTGTCCCCACTGTGCCGTGTGCCCTGTAAATTGCGTTCTTCCTCCCCCCCCCGCCCGGCACTTACCTTTACTGGAGTCAGGCATCCACGTCCCACGATGTCTTCTCCCGCCCTCGATGACTGACAGGCGTCTCAGCCAATCAGGTTACAGGTAGCAAGAACCGGCCAACCTGATTGGCTGAGGCGCCTGTCATCTTATTCAAGGGGCGTACAGTCTGTGCGCTCCGAGAATAAGATTCCGGGACCCGGGGGCTGTATTGGGAAAGCCTATCAGAGCCGTTGGCTTTGATAGACATTTCCCTACAGCCAACCAGCTGGCGTTATTCAGATGGCCGGACATTGAGCGCCGACCATCTGAATAACAGCGGCAGCGGCGAAAATAACATAGATTCGTGCAATGCATGAATCTATGTTATTTCACTCAGTGGCGGTGAGAGCCAGAGGGGGCGGCGCTCCAGCGCCCTCTATGGACGAACCGCCACTGGGGTTAATTGTAGATTCAGGCCCCGTACACACGTCCGAGAAACTCGACGGGCAAAACACATCATTTTACTCGTCGAGTTCCATGTGAAGCCGCCGAGGATCTCGGCGAGCCGAAAATTTCCCATTGAACAACGAGGAAATAGAGAACATGTTCTCTATTTGGCCCGACGAGATCCTCGTCGGCTTCCTTGGCCAAAAGTGTACACACGGCCGGGTTTCTCGGCAGAATACGGCTCCGATAGAGTTTCTGGCTGAATTCTGCCGAGAAACTCGGTCGTGTGTACGGGGCCTCATACTTACCTAGGTGGATGCATCATCGGTCCGAGAACCGAATGATCGATCCCTGAGCGGAGAGCTGCTGCATGTCAGTCAGCAGCTCTCCTGCTCTGCTCCTCAATGCTCACTAAAGCGCTGAGCTGTGGAGGGATGGGGAGTAACCATCTCAGCGGCTCTCAGTCCAGGCACCTGGCGGATCCAGACTCCCAGAGTCGGGATGACGTGTGCCCAAACTGATCTGTGTGACATCAACAGAGAGCAGATTTCAGACCGCTCTTTGCTGAAAATGGGTTACTTTCTCCAGTTCCCCGATATCCTTTTTGAGAACTGGCGCCCAAAACTTAACTGCATATTCCAGATGAGGTCTTACTAATGATATGTAAATGATATCTCTCTCTCGAGTCCATACCTCTCTTAATACAAGAAAGGACTTTGCTAGCTTTGGAAACCGCAGCTTGGCATTGTATGTTATTATAGAGCTTATGATTTACCAAAACCCCCAGATCCTTCTCCACTATGGACCCCCCAGTGGTACTCCCCCTAGTATATTTGATGCATGCATATTCTTAGCCCCAAGTGCATAAATTTACATTTATCAACGTTAAACCTAATTTTCCACTTAGTCGCCCACTGAATAGCTTGGTGTCATCTGCAAATAGAGAAATAGGTTGGCCCCTGGCAAAGGATGTCAGGAAAGGGTTACTATTGGTAACCGTGTGAATTATAGCTCATATGAGAAGGTCCAAGTTATGAAATTTAATTTTAATAAACACAAAATTAGTACATGTAAACATAATTGGATAGTATTTTAAAGTGCAATTCAATAATGCAAACAAACGTCCGGATGCCTTATATCTACTCACGGTCAGTCCTTTAGATGATTATTGATCATCTAGGGTCAAGTAAAGAACAGAACTGGTATAATAACCAGTCTGTGACAACAAAATTTGTTGAAAAGGGACTGGCTGTGCATACCTCCTAAGGGGAATAAGGTATGGGGCTGATTGGGTCAGGTAAAAACTGGGGCGCAGATGATGGAAAAAGGTCATGCACCAATAATGGTATCTAAGTGACTAAATGGAGGGGAGGACTAAAGCTGGATCACCAATGTTCAGAATGGTGGGTAAAAGAAAGTTCTTCTATTATTGACAGGTCCTAGTCCTCGATATATGTGTGATACAGTTACTGAGTGTCCATTTAATGAGAAAAACTGTGCAGCATGTATGATCAGCTGGGGATCCCGCTATGTGGTCAGCGCCTAGATCAGGCGTCTCAAACTGGCGGCCCTCCAGCTGTTGCAAAACTACAAGTCCAATGAGGCATTGCAAGAATGACAGTTACCAGTATGACTCCCACAGGCAGAGGCATGATGGGACTTGTAGTTTTACAACAGCTGGAGGGCCACCAGTTTGAGACCCTTGACCTAGATAAACATAATGTAGGTTGAGTTGAATATAATACACAACCTTATTGAGATTATACAGGAGGAGGCAGCTATTTTAGTATTGCGCCTAGAAAATAAATATTGTGGACATTGAATAATGATTTCACAGTTTCAGGGGTACTTATCCATCCCATGTAGGTGCTCCTGTTGTTGCGATAATCAACTTGAATCCACTCAAGGGATAAGTGAAGCTGTGTGATTCCAAGTGCTGCCCGCTGCCACTAGTGCATTAAGTGGATGTTACGCACTTGGCGAGTAGCAATAGGTCCTTGGTGGGTACCTCCAGGCTGTCTGCTGCATGATAGAGTGACCGTCTGACCTTTAGCATCCCTCCCAGGAACAACGTCCTCATAATCAGAATCCCATGCAAAACCACGTCACATGACGGGACGGCTCGTGACGTCAACGCGTTTCGCTAGAACGTAGCGTAGCTTCAACTAGATGACTATTGGGCGGAAGACTGAAATGGTACTTTTAATACCAGACTTTTAGGCATAGCTATTACTAAGCACTAGTTTCAGTGCGAAACGCATCAGCAGTCAGGTTTTATTTTATTTTGCTGTGACTTGTAGTGGTGTCCTTCTTTTAATAAAAGGCTACAATTTGTTCAGAGTGCCGCTGTCCAGAGACAATCTTTGTTCCTGCTTTGCTAAGTGCATTGCCTGCACCTGAGTTGTCTGCAACGGAGGATATTCATCTGGGTTCCCACTTGGAGCGGCTACTCCCTTTTCCCCCAATTCATTATAGCCACAAGTGATTTTTAAATGACTTTTTTTCCTTCAGAAATGACACTTTGTGCAGAGACAGACACCCCCCCCCTAGGTACGAAATTTAAAGGAATATTTCACTTTTATTGTTTCTCTTTAAGCATTATTAAATTCACTGCTCCCGAAAAAACTTTAGTTTTTAAAACTTTTTTTGCATTGAAACATGTCCCCTGGGGCAGGACCCAGGTCCCCAAACATTTTTTAGGACAATAACTTTAGCTTTAGATTTCTCCCATAGACTTTAAACTTAAAGGGTCACTAAAGGAATTTTTTTTTTTTAGCTAAATAGCTTCCTTTACCTTACTGCAGTACTGGTTTCATGTCCTCATTGTTCATTTTTGCTTTGAAGTAGCTGTAATTCTGCTGTGATCTCCACACTTCCTGGTTGCCTGTTTCCTTATAACCATGGTACTGGGAGATTTTCACGGTGGTCTAAGCTGTCATTACTGTGTGTCTAAAACTCCTCAGAACCAATCAGATTCATTTTAAAAACAAAACACTGCCCTGGATTTGTTTGTTTTTGCTCTGTGAGTCTTCCCGACTCACCTCTCACCCGGAACTTCATGTATGTACCTTTAAAACCGAAAGTGAAACTAGAGGCACATTATATGATAGATTAAATTCAATTTTTAATCATTTTTAAAAGGAATCAGTTAACTTTTATGTCTCTATACCCAATAAACAGTCATTTCAGCCAAAAAAATGTTTTCCTTTAATGACCCTTTAACAGAGTGTTCCGCGGCTTTTCGAATTTGTCGCGAACACCCCAAATTGTTCGCTGTTCGTCGAACAGGCAATGTTCGAGTCGAACATGAGTTTGACTCGAACTCAAAGCTCATTCCTATTCAGGAGTTTGTCCAAATGCCTAAACAGCCATGGTTCAGTTCAAACCTATG
Organism: Rana temporaria; assembly: GCF_905171775.1. NCBI lineage: Eukaryota > Metazoa > Chordata > Amphibia > Anura > Ranidae > Rana > Rana temporaria. Next base: position 525,835,791 of record NC_053489.1, read on the forward strand.
TTTGGATGGAACCTTAAACTTATCCCTACATGTGAGGAACATAATGTCATAATGTCATAAAGTTATTGTTTTAGGAGTTTGAGAATAACATTTTTTAAATGTGAAATTGTGGGTCAGTTCATATTTGTCTACATGGATAATATCCCAATCTATTCCTTCTCCTTTATTGAGCACTTTGATGTTAGTGCAATTTTATCTAAACTCTGACATTGCTCCCTGTATGCCAAACTTTCTAGGTATACATTCAATATATCAGCCATTTATTTTTTCTGGGTTATATTATTTGTGACACTGAAATCATTATGGATTACCCCAAAGTACAGGCCATTAATCACTTGGCCCAGTCTCCCAGATAGCAAGGATGACTTGCCACAAATTTGTGGCAGTGTTGAATTGTAAGTCTTGTTAACTTACTGCACATTTTCACTGGCAAGTTGTACACTTGCATAGCACTTGACGCACAAATTCTAGTTGACACTTTTCCAATTTGTAGCATTTTGCGTGGCAAGTCTCTAGCAAGAGTAAAGTTGCAACAGTGAGTCTACAGCAAGAGCTCTGCAAGTCACAGTGACCCCTGTGGTGGGATGACTATTGCACAACATAACTGAACCAGAATTTGCAGTAGCCTTGGGGAACGTTTGCAAAGAAAGTTGATCTGGAGCCATGCAATTGGGACATGCTGCAATTGTGCAACACATTTGTGAAGTCTGGCAAGTTTAGCAATAGCTTAGCAAGTCATTTTCAAACTTGCAACTCAATTGCTTGCTATCTTGCCTAAAGATCTAAAATAATTCCAATGCTTCCTGGGCTTTGCAAATTTTTATATAAAATTATTCCATCATACATAGTTGTGCTCATTAGTGCCCTATACAAAAAAGGGAGCTTTGGCCTCCATTGATCATCTCAGACTTTCCAATCTCAAGTCACACTGGGGGACAGCCTGTAACCCCCAATGTGATGTCACTTCTGGTTCCACACTCCATGCTGGTTTCAGAGACTTCCAGTTTTGGCTGTCGAGTGGTCCCACGGTTTTCTCCACCATGATAGCTGCTACTGAAGTGTCTTCCTGAGTTGACTGTTCCCTGTAACATTCCTCTATCTACTGACAAGAGCATTACCTATGGTTCATGTGGGTTGCCATTTGACGTATTGCACTTACTTGCTAAGCTTCCCTTATTTAAGCTGCTGCCACCCCTGTTTGTGGGGAAGATACTTTAACTCCACGGGGTACCCCTGAACATTATTTAAGACGTAGAAATACAGGTTGCATCAAGGTTTTGTAGAGAGCATGTTGTACCATGATCAGCACCAGCCTGTTCTTTTCTTCTTACAACCACCCTCAGACCAATGGGCAGACTGAGCAGACAAATAAGTCACTAAAGGCATATCTCTGTTGATTGTTTCATACAAACAACTTGAATGATCATCAGTAGGGGAAAGAGGGGAAAGAGACCGCCGCTCCAGATGAGTGCACTTCGGTGGTGAGTCTGAACTCAGAGAGATCCAATGGGTGCAGGCAATGCATTAAGCATATAAATGTAAAAAACAATAAAAGCCTTTAATCCAGTAAAAAAAACACTGCACAAACAGAGAAACAGCAAACGGTGGGATAATATAGCTGACGCGTTTCACATTGTTATACAATGCTTGAATGATCATCAGCCTTACCCTGTGCCCAGTTTGCCTACAACAACTGCTCCCCCTCTTTCACAGAAATGATTCCCTTCTACTGTGTTTATGGCTTCATTCCTACTTTTTTTTCTGGAGAACTCCTCTGAAGTGCCCAATTCCAACAGTGCTGTCCAAATGTTTTCTCAAATTTGGAAAATTTAGAGAAAGACCTAGGCTTGTTGTCTAGGATTCTTACTTGCATTTGAGGCCTTTCCATTCCTGCTGCTGTGCACAAGGTTGATGAGAGTCTCATGAGGGACATCTCAAGCCATGTTGTCAAAAGTGAAAATAAGGTGCACGTTACTTCTTTTTATGTGCCACTACCTGGGTCATAGGTTAACTTTTGTTTTCATAAAATCAATAAAAATTGGTCAAAACAAAATATCTGGCAAAAAACGGATCTTACGGAACGGATGCAAACGGACAGTCTGTTTACATCAGCTCATCCATTCTGTTCTGCTTCAATGGATCTGGACGCAGGCTGCTCAGTTTAAAAAACCTGAACTGAACGTAAGCGGATGTAAACAGATACGCATGCGCATCCATTGATATACGTTTGTCCATAGAAATGCATTAATGTCCGTTTTTTTATCCATCAATGGATGGATGAAAAATGGACAAACAGAACACCCATGTGAAAAAGGTTTATGTTTTATTCTTTGTTTTGCTTCCTCTTGATTTGATGTTTATAGAATAAAATATCCTTATATCAGTAGATTTGGTTAGGGATACTTTAAAAAATCTGGTGTGTATGTTAATTTACAATTAAACACAATTAAATAATTAGCCTTCTGTTTGTTTTACGATTCCATACTTTGGGAAAGTATTGAACTTCTTGAGACTAATTGCCAATATTTTTTCATAGAAAGTGAATTGAAAAAAAAAAAAACACAGCAAGTCCTAGAAGAAAGTGAGTACAGCCTGTAATTTTCAGTGGGGCAACTGTATGTTTTATATATGGTCACCCTAAGGCTTTTTTATTTCTAAAGTAAATATTGTCTGTTTCTGCCATGTTTTGATATATATATATAATATACATCTTTCATCCCTGTAAGTAACAAGCTAATAATACTATCAGCCTATTAAATCTTTCAAGCTCACAATTACAGACTACTTTAGATATAGATGTAGCATGATGGTTTTCCTTTTCTAAAATCTGCCAAGGTTGTTTTTGGCGTGGTAGAATGCAGGCCCGTATTTACTCCATCTGCCGCCCCAAGGCCAGGTCCTTCAATGCCGCCCCCTCACACACACACACACACACACCATCACATAGGGGGCCTTCATCCAGACCGGCCCAGGGCGCAACATCTCAGGGTACAGTGCATATCAGGGCATGGTACAGAGCTCAGCACATCAGGGCACAGCACATCAGGGTACAGGGCACAGCACATCAGGGCACAGGGCACATCAGGGCACAACACGTACAGGGCACATCACATCAGGGTACAGGGCACAGCACATCAGGGCACACCACATTGAGGAACAGCACATCGGGGCACAGGGCACATCAGGGCATGGGGAACATCAGGGCACGGGGCACATCAGGGCATGGGACACATCAGGGCACGGGGCACAGGTCACATCAGGGAACATAGCACATCAGGGCAACAGGGGAAACATCAGGGCATGAAGCACATCAGATCACATCAGGGCACATAGCACATCAGGGCACATCAGGGCCCATAGCACATCAGGGCACGAGGCACATCAGTGCACATAGCATATCAGGGAACATAGCACATCAGGGCACAGGGCATATCAGGGCACATAGCACATCAGGGCACATGGCACATCAGGGCACATGGCACATTATGGGGCACATTATTTATCAGCCAGCATGCAGAGTAGCGCAGGAAGCGTGTGTAATATGTTCTCACTCATGTCACTCTGCTTCCCGGCGGCCTCACCTCTTCTCTTCTCGTCCATCCCAGATGATGTCACAAGAAAATGGGGAAGGGTGAGAAAAGAGGAGGGGCCACCGGGCAACAGAGTGACATGAGAGAGAACTTATTACACGCGCATCCTGCGCTACTCTGCATGCTGGCTAAATCTCGATCTACCCGTGGGCGATTGACGGCTAGATCGCCTCGGACCTCCGATGCAGATTTGGCGGCCGATGTGACCAGCCCACTCCTGGTAGTCACGATGGCCAGTCCATCCCTGCCCCCTGTTGCCGCGGCGCCACCCCCTGCACCCACTGCCACCCGAGGCCTGGCCTTGGTGGCTTTGTCTGGAATCCGGCCCTAGTAGCATGAACACAAAAAATTTCAGCACATCGATTTTTACCAAAAATAAACTGTATATGATTTTTTTTCTTTAATACTGTATATATTGGTGTATTATACACACAGACATATAACACACATCTTAACTTTAAAAGGGAAGTTTCAGGAAAAACTTTCCACAGCCCCCTGCATAGTACACAGCCCCTTGCACAACACACACAGCTTTATAATGAAAGGGGGTTGTGTGTTATCCTGGCACACCTCTGTAAAGTCAGTTTTTTTCACAGCGTTTCTAGCAATGCCCTCGTTGGAGCCACTTGAATTACTGTTTGCCTGGGCCTCCCTCTGTATAATCTGCAGCCAAGCACAGGGTATTTTTTTTCACACACCCAGGTGTATGCACTCTTCTGCTCGTTGTCTCCAATAACCAGTCTAGGGGATGTGTTTTTTTTTGTTTTATTTGAATAACTTGGATAGGAGAAGGGGTTTCGTAGGATACCCAAAATTAACTATTCACAAGTGAGGCCAGCTTTCTCAATAGAACTGTGAAGCAGACTGTCAGTAGAAATATGCAGCAAGCTGTACAGAATACAACTAGTCCCTTTATAGTACGAAGAATTTAGTGGACCTTGCTTACACACAGCAACTAACTTTTAGCACCCAGAGGGGGAATTAGTAGCACCAGTCTCTAGGATCCCTTTAGGGAGTCTGTACTCATAAGGCCTTGGCCACAGGTCACCTTCCTTCTTGATACTAGACAGGATAAATAAATCAATGCCTTTATTAAAAAGAGGTAAATAATCCCAAAAATGCAAGCCACAGCAAACAACGGAATACAGGAGCTGACGCGTTTCACACTTTCAAAAGTGCTTATTCATAGCAATGTGGCACCCGTCTTTGTGTTTGGAGACCCGAAGGCAAGATCAGTGGTGATGTGGAGATCCTCCAACCTTTGCCCAACCAGCCTGGAATGCAATTTTCACTAGCCGAAACAGTGGCATGGCACTGGAACTTAGTAGGCCAATCAACTCTGCACCTTAGTCCTAAGTAGCTTCTAATCTGTCATTCAACTGGAACTCTAACTATAATAAGTGGCCATGGGATGAATAACTTGGCTCTAGCCAATGCTGGTAATTGAGCCCTAAGCTAAGACTAACTACAGAATCCTATATTACTATATGGAAGAATAATGTACAAATATGGTGGCTGCCATTGCTGACCTGGTTCTAAAAATATTAGTTGACCATGGCCTTTGGCTTCACTAATTTTTGAGTCACTGTCCCAGAACAAGTATGTAAAGCAAAAAAAACACCTCATCTTTGTAGGTATTCCAGGTCAGTAACTCATAAAGCATTCAAACTATTGGAACATCATGAAAACCATGCAGATAGCCTTTTCTTAAAGCAGAAGTCTGAATTGCCAGCCTCAATAGTTTTTCAGTACACATTTCCTTTAACACATTTATGAGTCTAAACCACAATTTTTGAACCTGGAATTGTTTTGAAATCGTTGAGTAGTGCTGGCATGCAGATGTCAAATGCATTGGTTCACCCCTGTTTTACTCTAATAAAGTGTGCCTGGCAGGCTATGGGCATTAAACAATTGACATATTCTTAAAAGGTAGTAGAATAACTTGTTAGGTATAAAAAAAAAAAAAAAAAACGTTCTATTTAAATATATTCCTCAATAGACATAATATAAATCTACTATGTGTGTATCAAATGCTTTGTGAACACAGATACTACCATATAAAAGTAGCAGTGTCATGACCTGCCATATGAAGCTTCAATAAAATGATTTTTGGAAGTGCAGCCGTTAGGAATTATTTCTTCACATTACACAGCATGCGAGCTTGGCTGGCACCTGACTAGCGTGTGTGGGTATTAACCAGATACTCACTCACCACTGCACTGACTTTGCAGAAAGCCGAGCTGAGGACCCAGCAGGTCCCAACCATGACAAGCTGCCTGCAGAAAACTTCAGGGGGTGAACACAAGACTAGTCACTTATGCACAAGGAGAGGGAGAAGCAGTGACTGGTATAAATACAGGAATCTCCTGCAGAGAGGAAAAGTTTAAAGGCTAAGTTCACCTTTGGAACATGTTACATGTTCCTCCCATATTTAGGGGAGGACAGCAGGCGGCGGATCCTTTCCCTGCACCCGCTATCACAATATAAAAACAGTGTTCTATTAACAAATGAGCTGCAAGTACCATCGTCCACCGCAGCCGACAGTTTGTAATTCTCAATGAGCTGCAACGGTGGTGGTAACCACTATTGTAATTTATTGATTCTTCCTGCAATTTAGTAAATGCCTGCCCATATTGGAGGTACAGGCAGACAGTAGGATCCTGGCATTGCAACCCCAATTTATTATACCGGGTGCAATGCTTTACAGACTCCAGTGTAAAAAAAATAACGAATGCAATTTTTTTTACCTGCAAAAAAATTTGCATTCTTTTTTAGTTTTTATGAAAGGTGAACTTATCCTTAAACACTAAATTACTGCACAGATCTGCAAGAAATACACAATACGCACCAATATTCAAGTACAAATACACATGCCTTTTCTATGCTTTGAAACAAGCCACCCTGACTACTCTTGCTTGGATCTACAAACATCACAACAAAGACTGTATAGTTGTTTCAGATGGCTTTTAAACAGCTTAGAAACATTAGAGGCTGACTGACAAGATCTGGGTGCAAAAGAAAGTACAGGTACTCCTCACTTAACGACCAGGTTTTCGTTCCAACGACCAGGACATTAAACAAATTGGTCGTTAAACAAGGAGCCACAAGTAATCAATATTTTAAGCATTCTTAACTACTGTACTGTATTGTGAAAAAAAAAGGTCTAAACACAAAACGCCTGCTCAATAACGTTGTTTTAATTTGCATAAGTACAGAACACAAACTGAAATACTGTATTGTACAATACAATGATGTACAGCGTGTCGTTCGGGTGAGCGATCGTTAAACAGGTAAGTTGTTAAATGAGGAGTATCTGTAATAGGGAAAGAGCTAAAATGTCAATGTCTGTGTTGTAAATTTTGAAAAAGAATTCCTTCACAATGCTTATAGTTACAGAGATGAATAATGGCATGTTTTAAAGTACTTTTATTGCTTGCTCAAAATATGTAAACTTGTACTTGGGTACGGGTTCACGTTAAGCATAATATTTTGCTAACAAGCATTAATAGGACCTGATTATTTTCTTAATTTCAAAGGCTGTAGCTCACTTGCAATATGTAGCCAAATATTAAAACCATATATTTATCTTGGTAGAATTGCTCATTAGTTTTCAAGTGCTTTTTCTAATGGGTTCCAAGCAAATGCTGTGAGTGCCAAGTACTCTCAGTCCTACCCTATCAATGTGTGTGAAAGTCTGTCTACACGGCAGTGTAGGCATTTTGGAACAGCAGGGGAAATGGATAGAGTTTGATCTGAAAGTGTGCACTGACCAATAGTCAAGTAATCTATTATGTATCTCAGTGTGTTCTGACCTGATTGAAACATAAACTCCTTGTGTGCAACCTTATCCAACAGAGTTCTTTTTTCTTTGGCTTTAATAATGAAACACTTGAGTGCTTGATGGATGTTTGTAGAAGTTCCACCTATGGTGAAAAACAACAGAAAACAAGAAAAGTGACAGATCATCTATTTAGTTGGCTTTCTTTTCCAAAACATTGTCATTGTTAAAATGCCGTAATACACTGCTTTTCAGAGACTGTATTTAAAGAAGCAGCATATTTTCAAAGGTCCAATTCTACCACCTTTAGCACTTAAAGGAAAGCTGCCAGAAGAGAAACACTTCAGTTTTCAGTTGGTATTGTTGACTTGTTTTTAATACGCTTCTCTGATGCCTTGTACACACGATCGGAATTTCCGATGGAAAAAGTCAGACGGAAATTTTTCATCGGATATTCCGACCGTGTGACGGACTTAGAAAGAGAACATGTTCTCTTTTTTCAGATGAAAAAATGTTCTATTGGAAATTCCGTTCGTCTGTATGGAACTCCGATAGAGAAATAAACATGCATGCTCAGAATCAGGTCGAAGCATTGAACTTCATTTTTCTCGGCTTGTAGTAGTGTTGTACGTTGCCGCGTTTTGGACGGTCGGAATTTGGTGTGACGGTGTGTATGCAAGACAGCTTGAATGGAATTCCGTCAGAAAAAATCCGTTGGAGTTTATCCCGACGGAAACTTTGATTGTGTGTACGGGGCATTAGTGTTGTAATTTTTATGCATATAAATATCCAAAGTAGGATCATGTCCTATGAAGCCAAGCCATATGAAGTCAATTACTTGTAACTCCATATAAGTGACTTTACAACACTAACACACATCATGTAAAAACATAAACAAAAATGTGATACCAGGAATGTTTGCAGGTATCCAGAGACTGTGCAAGAAAAACAATGCCATTTATTCACAAAATATATAACTATGTGAAATCTCCCTAGCTGGTATATACTGCTAGATGTTTAGCCCAGAAAAGGTGACAGTTTCTTGGTGGACTTGCTCAGGTGGGTTTGAAGTAGAATCAGTGCCTCTGCAGCACGGTTGTTTTTCACACAGGATGTTAAGAATTTAGCTACTTCTTCCCCTGGACGAACATTTGGGCAGAGACTGAAACCTTTTTTTCTGCCCAATTTGTGCACCAGATCTATATTTTGCTATCTGTGGCATTAAGAGGCCTAACTACATTGGAGGAATCCTCTTCCCTCCCCCCTTTCTTTCTGCTTACCAGCAGACTGGGGGCTAAATATGCCCCTAGTCTGGCTAATTTGTTTATGGCCATGTGGGAGGAGGATGTCGTCTATGTTTGCCAACAACCCCAACTCAAGTTGTGGGCCAGGTACATTGACGACATCCTCCTCCTTTGGGACGGTCCTCTTGCCGAGCTCCAGTCCTTTATGACATTTCTTAACAACAATACTAGGGGTATCCACCTCAATTTTGAGGCGAGTCAATCTAATATTAACTTCCTGGATCTCACAATTTCAGTTCAGGCAGGGGCTTTTTGTACGAGTACTTACTTTAAAGGTACAGATAGAAATTCCTACATCCCTACTGACAGCTGTCATCATGATTCTTGGCTGAAGTCGGTGCCAAAGAGTCAATTTTTGCGCATCAAACGCAATTGCTCTAATGAGACCGACTTCTTGGACCAATCAGCTATTCTAACTAATAGGTTTTTGGAAAAGGGGTATGATTTGGGTTCCCTTACATCTACACTTGAGGAAGTTAAGACTGTTGATAGAGCTCAACTACTTAAGAGTAAACCACGGGACACTAGCAGGTTGCCTGTTGTCCCCTTTATTACCACCTTCTCTACTCAGCATTTTAGTGTAAAAAAACTCCTTAAAAAACATTGGCACATTCTCAAGAATGATCCAATATTGGGCCCTATTCTACCTGACAACCCTCAGGTGATATTTAAGGGTGGTTCGGCCTTGAGACATAAATTGGCCCCCAATGTTCTTGAACCACCTGTTATTAAAACCACCTTCCTCAATTCCTTTACTGGTTTTTACCAGTGTAGGAAATGTCGGGTGTGTTCCCTTAGTGGCTGTACACATAGAAGAACGCATAATTTCACTTCTACGGTCACAGGTGAACAACACACAATCAAACCCTTCATTACATGTGCGACTGAGGGGGTGGTTTACTTGCTTCAATGCCCTTGCGGGCTCCAATATGTGGGCAGAACCAAGAGAGCCCTCTCAGTGAGACTCAATGAGCACATCACAAATATTCTAGCCGGTTTTTTGAATCACTCAGTATGAAAGCACTATTGCTTGGCACACAACAGGGACCCCTCAAAGACAATCTTCCTGGGGATTGATAGATATAGCCCTCATTGGCGTGGTAGTCCACTAGTGAGGAGCATCTCTAGATCAGAAATGCTATGGGTCCACAAAATTAAAAGTTATACCCCATATGGACTCAATATCGAGGTTGACGTCAACGCTTTTATTGACAACTCTTGATTCTTTATGCTAGTTTGTGTTTATTATATGGTCCACCTTGTATTTGTGAACTCGATCTGAATGACAGGTGGACCCTTATGTTGGCCTATAATTAGGCCTATATATACACATTTATAATTGGAGACACATTTTTAGGCAAATTTGGTTCTATTATCTGATGCTGGTCATTAATGGGCCTTTTTTATATTTTATTTTTTATTTTCTTGGAGTCTTATTCTTATTCTTATTTTTATTTTTGTCTAATTTTGATCATTAATATCAATTAATTTTTCATTTTTATTATCACATTTATTCACATTCACGGATTAATATTAATATATTTTTTACATATTTTTTCACTATATATAAATATCTCTATACTTCATGTACTTGAAGGTATATTAAATTTATTTAATTAATATTTAATATTTCACATTATTTTTATATATTTTTATATTTTTTCATTATATAAAAATAATTTTATAATTCATGCACTTGAAGGTATATTAAACTTATCTAATTAATATTTAACATCTCATTTTTTCACTTATCCTAGATTTATCTTGCAATCTAAATATTTTATGCTCGAATCTAGGTCTTTATACGCATTAAAAAAACTTTTTTGATTATTCCATTTCTCACAGTGCACAATTTAAACACATACATTTTTTGTCACTGATCTATTTATATTTGTACGGCAATTTAAATATTATATGCCCTATTTTTGACCTTTAAAGCATTTATATAGTTCCCTGTTAGTCATACAAGGAAAAATATTTTTTCTGGAGATCGTAATTGACCTCCCTCTAAGATAAATGTCTTTTTATGTTGCTATCATATAAACATATTTTATGCCCATATAGGCTCTGGTTGTTATATATAATTCGACCACAAGAGGGCCCTTTAATTTTTAATTTGCATTTGCATATAAATATATTTTATGCCCATATAGGCTCTAGTTGTTATATACAATTCGACCACAAGAGGGCCTTTTAATTTTATTTGCATTTTTTTTTCAATTTTAAATTGTCCCAGCGCAGCCACCATGAGCGGTCAATTAGCCCGTGGATTCAGATCGAGGCTTGGTTTAGCTGGAGTGTATTTTATGCGATGTGTCAGCACGTCGCCCGTGCCCCAGATGACGTAATTTTATGACGAAACGCGCTTCGGGAAGGTAGCGTGCTGATGCAGGACGTGTTGTTCAGAGTGGACGGGCGTTTGTTCCGAGCCGGCCGGCTTTTCTCTGTTTTTATCCATATTTGATTTTGTAAGTGCAAATTTTTTATCTATTAAACGTACAGTGTTAAACGTACTTCACTATGTGGGCCTCCTTCTTTTTTTCTATGTGTATTGTGTTTGTATGACACTTCGTTGTTGCAGCTTCGTTAGTAATTTTGACTGTTTCTTAGCGCGGTAATTTTTTTCTTTTGTACCAGCAGACTGTGTTTGGTTTAACCCTCTGCTGCTGTAAAAAACGAGCACTAAAATATCCAGCTGGCTGTCTGGGTCAGCTATACACATACAGCCACAATGTTGGTTCTCAGGTTCGTGTTCATCTTTTAAATACGACCCGTCTACTTCCATGCTCCTGATGAAGCGTTTTTACGTGAAACATGTTGAGCAAAGCAAGAACCATGCATATTGGACCCACATCTAAAGATACACACCTTATATATATTTTTTTACTTTCAATACATTTTTATTGAGAATGAAATGCACGTACAAACAATACATATGCAACAGATAATACAATAATCCGGGAGAAAACTTCCCCGTTAAAACTGAGAACATTGCAACCATGAAAAAGTAGCCATATAATCCGAAAAGGTTGTGATACCCTTTAGGAACTGGTACAGGCATAGAAGCAGAACAGGAGGATATTCTGAGGGTCCCACTGATGTAAGGCGTTGCCACCACGAAGTCCAGGTCAGGCCCCCTGAGGAACAAGGGTCCCCCCACCTCCGGCACCCCGCTAGGGATCATGCTGTGCCGAAGGCGTGGTCCCCCCGCAACCCCCAGGACCCAACCGGGACATCGGCTGACCAGGTGGGAAAGGGGAAAGCAACCATAGTGTTATAGCCATGTGAAGGTATTCCCCTCATTACTCTGGAAACGGTAGAGCCTCAACGATCACCCGTGTACTTATATATATTTTTATTGTTTGATATTTATGTATTCTCATGGTTTGAGCGTACTTACATTATTATAAGGTTCTGGAAGTGTTATTGAAATACCCGCTGGGTTCCTATGCTGATGTAATATTGTATTATGAGTTTAGAAACTTTTTTAAATACAGTTTTCTATAATAAACATCTATAGATTTTTATATTCATTACTCGTGTGCCGCCAAAAGTCAATTTGTTCTAGTTTAGATTAGTTTCCATTTTCATTATACCGGGAGGCTGGCACACTTATTTTGATGCATTCACAGTGTCACCCTGTGATGATGCATATCTGAGCAAGCTCCTTCTAAAATAGAATCAGTACACACCTGAGCTCATCATGACACACCTGACATTCACATCCTTATTCCAAATCAGTGACTTACCAAACATTGAGGCTGGGTTCACACTATTGCGAATTGAATGCGGATATCTGTGCGTCTTTTGGTCCATTCCACGACTGAATTCAGCCAAAAATTTGGGCTGAAATTGGACCTGAAACAGTGAATAGAAACGTACCGGACCTCCTGCTGTGAGCCGCTCCATGCTCTAGTGTGAATCCAGCCTAAAGCGGAAGTAAACCCTCATATCCTTTACATCCAAGGAAGCTGCCATCTTAGCCTCTGTTTGACACCAGTCATTTGATGGCTTAACAGTTCAGTTGAGAGCACAAGCAACGCTGACAGTTATCACTCAAGGCATATTTTGCATGTAGCTGTTTTGGGAAACCATTACGTTTCAAGTGAATGAGTAGGGGTAGCCCCCCCCCCGCAGACCACCGACAACCAACGGCCAGGATTGTCGGGAAGAGGGTCTTGTCCTCATCAACATGGGGACAAGGGGCCAGATCCACAAAAGGGATACGACGGCGTATCTACTGATACGCCGTCGTATCCCTGTTTCTATCTTTGGAACTGATCCACAGAATCAGTTTCCAATAGATAGGCAGAAGATCCGACATGTGTAAGGGACTTACACTGTCGGATCTTAGGATGCAGTACCTCGGCCGCCGCTGGGGGCATTTCTCGTCGAAATGCCGCTTCGGGTATGCAAATTAGCACTTACAGAGATCCACAAAGCTTTTACGCTTCATTTTTTCTCCGTAAGTATTAGTTTGCAATCGCAATATTAGGGCTGCTTTTACAAGGCCTAAACTGTTTAGGCCTTGTAAAAGTAGACCCTTCTATCCCGCGTCACCGTCTTTTTTTTTTTCAAATTTTTTTTTTTCCCGCCGCAACTCGTATTTTTTTTTTTACGCCCGTCGCGATTCTCAAAACCCGGCGCAACGTAAAACCGCGCAAAGCACGTCGGGAAAATGACGTCGTGAGCATGCACAGTATGTCCGGCGCGGGAGCGCGCCTAATTTAAATGGGACTCGCCCCATTTGAATAGGAACGCCTTGCGCCGGCCGGATTTAAGTTACACAGCCGAAAATTTCTAGGTAAGTGCTTTGTGGATCGGGCACTTAGGTAGAAATTTTGGGCAGTGTAACTTAAATCCAAATATTTAAGTTACGGCAGCTGGCTGTGGATCTGGCCCAAGGTGCTTTGGGGTGGATCTATACACCTGTGTGTTTATCCACCTGGGAGACATAGGTAGTCTGTGCAGCTGTGTGCAGCCAGCCTCTTGTCTCACTACTGCATGGACCTTCACTGATCTTCACTTACATGCCAGTGTGCTGCACAGATCGCCTTTGTCTCCTGGACAGATAGACATGGCTCTCTGCAAATGTGCACAGATCCATGTGAATAAGCACATTTTTTTTTTTTTTTTTTACTTTTTTTTTTTTCATGGATCTTGGGTCCATTTACATAACACAATTTGGCCTCTTCTTCCTCTTCTTTTTTTTGGCAGTGGGTGAGCCCTGAATGTTGGAAAGAATGGTGCCATATTATGAAGTAATGCCATTCTCTGCAGCACTGGTAAGTCCTGGGTAGCTTGGTAAAGTACCCCCAAAGGGTGGGTTCTTGAAACCCTAAGCTCACAGGCAGAGGGCTAAATGATACTTAGCATTATAAAAAGTGGAAATCCAATGGCAGCAGCTAGGGTTGTCCCGATACCACTTTTTTAGGACCGAGTACAAGTACCGATACTTTTTTTCAAGTAGTCGCCGATACCGAATACCGATACTTTTTTTAAATGTGTCCCCAAATGCAGCCATGTCCCCCCCCATATGCAGCCATGTCCCCCGCATATGCAGCCATGTCCCTCTAGCCATGCCCCTCACATATGCAGCCATGTCCCTCTAGCCATGTCCCTCACATATGCAGCCATGTCCCTCACATATGCAGCAATGTCCCTCACATATGCAGCAATGTCCCTCTAGCCATGTCCCTCACATATGCAGCCATGTCCCTCACATATGCAGCAATGTCCCTCACATATGCAGCAATGTCCCTCTAGCCATGTCCCTCACATATGCAGCAATGTCCCTCTAGCCATGTCCCTCGATGCGGCGGCACGATGCGGCGGGGGGGGGAAGGGGGGGGAGTATTCTATTTAGGTATCGGGGGTATGTGCGCGAGTACGAGTACTCCCGCAAATACTCGGTATCGGTCCCGATACCGATACTGGTATTGGTATCTGGACAACCCTAGCAGCAGCAGTAGGGGGTAGTGAGTCTTTAGAGGACAGTGTCAGAAAGAGAGTGATGCCTAGTACACACGATCGTTTTTCCCGTCGGGAAAACTGCAGTGTTTTCCTTTGGCCAGAAAAACCGGACATGTGTATGCTCCTTAGCAGTTTACCCGACAGAAACATGTTCTCTTTTTTCTCGCCGCGAATGGCGGCGGTTTTTTCCCTATGGGAAACACTGCGAGGGAGCATACACACGGCCGGTTTTCCCAACCAAAGTTCTCCTGGCAGTTTTCCTGTCGGGAAAACTGGCCATGTGTACTAAGCATGAGTATTGCTGCTTTTTTGTTTTAATGTGCTGAGCATTTTTTTTTCTAGCCAAATAGCTTGCCAAGAAAATGTAAGAACATTTTTAAGAGGAGCAATGGTGTTAATTTTCTTAAACTGGATAGTGTAATATCTGATGCAGTTCTGCATAGAAACCTTCCTGTCAAAGCTTAACTGAACAAGCTAAAGTTAGAAGCTGATTGGCTACCATGCACAGCTGCACCAGATTTTGCACTCTCCAGTTTTAGTAAATCAACCCCAATGTTGGTAATTCAATGAAAAATGACATGCAACTTGCAAATGGCTTAGTGGGCAAACCATAAAAAGAAATTAAAGTGGTAAATCTCAGTTAACTGATAGAAGGCCTCTGTAGAGTTATGGGAAGGCCATAACATTAGATATGAAACAAAAAGGAACAATAACACAAATAAAATTAGAGCAGAGAGGAAATATAGAAGACGTCAGATACAGCAATTTTAAAGTACTCAAGGTTTAAAAAGTAAGGGAATTACTGATCTAATACTGCCATTCCAGAGATACTCAAGACTAAATAGGAGTTAGAGAGATTGGACAATTTATTGCAGGAGTCGCTAAAGGCCACTAACATGTCAAGGCAGTACAGACCCTTTCAGGGTCAGTTTCTTCTGAAATGTTTAATATCAAGGAAAATGAAGTTGACATTAAAATTTAAACATCATTTCAAAATATTTCTTTATAATAATATCTGGGTATTTGCCCATAAAAATGCACTTACTGTTACAGGGTGGAAATTCTCTGATCCTGTATCCAAATTGTTCTCCTTTCCCTGTTCTCACCCTGTCACACAAGCTTCCAATGGAGACTAGAAATTGGTGGTTCAACATACACAAGTGTGGTCACATTGTTATCACTGTCACATAAACTTGCCATGTAGCCATAGCTGAAATGCATGCATATAGACAGGATGTGGCTGCAAAGAGGATGCAGGATGTAGTAGCGGAGTGAAAATAAATATTTAATATGCTAGGATGTGCACCTTCAAAAACATCAGCAATAGTAGCCAATTATTTTTTTCTTGATGGGCTCTTCTTTGACATTGTCTTACTGTAAATGAGCATTCTAAGATAAAAAAACGTTTACTAATAGCTTCCCATATGGCCATTGCATATAAATGACCAGACAGGAGCTTCTCTCATGTGGGTAGACATTCCCTTATGTCCTTCCACTTTTGTGCCTCATGTGCACCTTCTTGAGGAATGCAAATGCCTACTCTGTGTCCCTTGGACCCAGCAGATCACAGATTGGGTTACAGGCTAATGAAATTGGTCCTTTACTATATGATTGCTGTGACTAATCACAGCAATCACACATGTAATCAAAGACTGCCTGTAGTCTTTGAGCCATTTCATCCCACAGCAAATGACTGTTAAAGGAAACAAAGTACTTATTGCAGTGATTGGGACTTCAGTAAGCACTTAGAGTGATAAAAAAAAACGATGACCACTTCCCCCACTCTGATCAGTACAATGTCATTATGGTGACATTGTACTGCTTTGTCTGTTGACACTTATTGTTGCATTGAAGACACCGGGCTAGATTCAGATAGATCAGCGGATCTTTAGATCCGCGTAATCTATCTTATTTACGATCCGCCAGCGCAATTTTTTGAGGCAAGTGCAGTATTCAGAAAGCACTTACCTCGAAATTTGCGCCGGCGGATCGTAACTCCCCCGGCGGAATTCAAATTCCGAGGCTAGGGGGAGTGTATTATTTAAATCAGGCGCGTCCCTGCGCCGATCGTACTGCGCCTGCACCGGCCGCGATTTTTCCCAGTGCGCATGCTCCAAATGACGTTGCTAGAACGTCATTGTTTTCGGCGTGAACGTAAATTACGTCCATCCGTATTCGCGACCGACTTACGCAAATGACGTAAAAATTCAAAACTCGGCGCGGGAACGACGGCCATACTTAACATTGGATACACCGCATATAGCAGAGGTAAGTATACGCCGGAAAAAGCCGAACGCAAACGACGTAAAAAAAAAAGCGACGGGCGGGCGTTAGTTTCTGAATCGGATTAGATCCCCATTGAGAATGTCTGTTAATGACAAAACATCGTCTGGGAAGGCGCACACTGACGTCACCGCGTTCCATCTGAAGGAGGAAGAGCTCCTATTGCCGGCCGGCATACATACACGCTTTTAATCATGAGATGTTTGTAAGTACATGTCTTATGCATTTTTATTAAATATTTCGTACGGTATCACGCTATGGTCCGTTTTTATTTATATACCGAGGATATGTTCAATCATCGATGTGGTGCAATTTGAGATCTGCTCCCTGAATCCCTCCCCAGTCTGATGCTAATCTGATGTGGAGCCCATTGAATAGAATCTGTCTACATGCCTAATGTTTGGGTGGTTCTGGTAAGTGGCTTTCAGTTTGGTGGTGGTGTGTTCACACTGAAGTTTTGCTGACACATGGTGGTGCTGCTACGAACCTTTTATTGGACTGAATGTGTTTTTATTCATATTATTTATTATCATTGCTTTTTACCAGCCTGATATCTGGTTTCCTACTTGGCGCAGTTTACTTTTATATTGGACTTTATATGCTTATCACATTTCTTCTGCTGCCTTGACGCATATATATTTAGAACGTTTTCGACAAGCGCAGTTTTTTCTCCCTATAGTACTGTTGAGCCAAATACCAAGCTGCTGAGAGGATCTAAGGTTCATCCAGAACTGCCGCAAGCTGCACCTGTCTGGACAGCTGCTGCTGTATTACCAACTAAGGGGGCACCCCTACAGTGTAGAGAGAATGCTCCAGCATCCAGAGACTATCCATATAGGACCAGGTGAGAGGGTCTCGGACCCATTTAACAGCTTTAAGTAACTAGTGATCCCATGCCACTCTTAAAGAGGCACACTTACTGACTAAGGATAACCTGTCAACTACATATCCCTGAACTTTTCGTTCCTCAAAACACATTTTTGGTGGCCTACCTAGGGGCAAAATTGGGTTGGGAAAAGTGTGTTAAATGCTCAAGCCTAATCCTTCTGGTCCGAAAAATCTCAAGTGAGCTAGTCTGTCTTATACTTCGTTACAGAGGAGCTCCAAACGTTTTTCTGAAAATTGAAAGTCAGCAGCTATAAAAATAGTAGCTGCTAACTTTTACCAAACAGACATTTGTCTCAGGATCCAGCGCTGTGCTCACCCAAGAGGTTACTGGGGACCGTCTTTAGTCCCTGTTGCTGGCATCCCAACTGTGGGCACCCGGTTCTGTCAGCTTAAGGCTTCACAGCCCTTTACTGCACTATGGGAATGGTATTGCACACAGGGCCAGATTAAGAACATCATGGGCCTGGTGCTGAGGATTTTGGTGGGGCCTTTTATAAATAATAAATGCGTGGGAATGACATCAACGCAGCCCGGCCAAGGCAAGTGACCAAAGGCACAGAACCGAGAAGGAAGACCGGGTGAAGATGGAAGCGCCCGGGCCCCGCCGGATTCATCACAGCGCAGCACTGGAGGGCTCAGTCTGAAAATTTAAGTGTACCCTAATGTGCTAATATGCTGTGTATACGTGTACGTTGTGGCATAACCTACCCCAGGGCCTCTAAAAAGTAGTAATGTCAGGAAAGTTTACTACCGCTTTAATATCACAGGATTCCAGGAGCCTCTCATGGGGCCCCCTACTGACCCTGGTGGCCCTTGGGCAGTGCCTAAGTGCATAGTTGCCAACATTTAAAAAATATTTTCAGGGACACTTTTTTATACAAGTGCTATATTTAGAGTAGCTGAGATCCCTGATGTTCCTCTATACATCACAGTAGTTATCACAATATTAAATTAGTACTAATAATGGGGCAGTACAAATATTAGAACTGAGATTTCCTTTAGTTGAACTATCAAACGTGTGTCCATTCTAGAGCTGGTAACATTGAGGGTATTCAGTATAATTTTAAAGACCTGTTTTTGTGGGTAAGCGATATAGGGGAGGAGTATGGATGGTATATAAGTGGGAAGTATGTGCAGGTGAGGGAGAGGAATGTGGAGGGTCTAACAGTGGGCATTATGTACAGGAGAGAAGTACAAAGGGTACGGCAAAAGGCACTATGTACAGGAGAGGAGTGTGAAGGGTATGGCAGTGGGCAGTATGTACAGGAGAGGAGTGTGGAGGGGATGACAGTGAGCACAGGAGAGAAGTGTGAAGGGTACGACAGTGGGCAGTATGTACAGGAGAGAAGTGTATGACAGCAGGCACTATGTACAGGAGAGGAGTGTGAAGGGTATGACAGTGGGCAGTATGTACAGGAGAAGTGTGGGGGTATGATGGGGCAGTATGTACAGGAGAGGAGTGTGGAGGGTATGACAATGGGCAGTATGTACAGGAGAGGAGTGTGGAGGGTATGACAGTGAACAGTATGTACAGGAGAGGAGTGTGGAGGGTATGACAGTGGGCAGTATGTACAGGAGAGGAGTGTGGAGGGTGCAACAGTGGGCACTATGTACAGAAGAGAAGTGTATGACAGCAGGCACTATGTAAAGGAGAGGAGTGTGAAGGGTATGACAGTGGGCACTATGTACAGGAGAGGAGTGTGTAGGGTATGACAGTGGGCACTATGTATAGGAGAGAAGTGTGGAGAGTATGACAGTGGGCACTATGTACAGGAGAGGAGTGTGAAGGGTATGACAGTGGGCACTATGTACAGGAGAGGAGTGTGAAGGGTATGACAGTGGGCACTATGTATAGGAGAGAAGTGTGGAGAGTATGACAATGAACGCTATGTATAGGAGAGGAGTGTGGAGGGTATGACAGCGGGCACTATGTATAGGAAAGGAGTGTGGAGGGTATGACAGTGAGCAGTATGTAAAGGAGAGGAGTGTTGAGGGTGCGACAGTGGGCAGTATGTACAGGAGAGAAGTGTATGACAGCAGGCACTATGTACAGGAGATGAGTGTAAAGGGTATGACAGTGGGTGCTCTGTATAGGAGAGGAGTGTGGAGGGTATGACAGTGGGCACTATGTACAGGAGAGGAGTGTGTAGGGTATGACAGTGGGCACTATGTATAGGAGAGAAGTGGGGAGAGCATGACAGTGGGCACTATGTACAGGAGAGGAGTGTGGAGAGTATGACAGTGAGCACTATGTACAGGAGTGGAAGGATGTTTAGGGACTGCGTAGTGGTTAAGCGGGGGGTATGACAGTGGGCGCTCTGTATAGGAGAGGAGTGTGGAGGGTATGACAGTGGGCACTATGTACAGGAGAGGAGTGTGTAGGGTATGACAGTGGGCACTATGTATAGGAGAGAAGTGTGGAGAGTATGACAGTGAGCACTATGTACAGGAGTGGAAGGATGTTTAGGGACTGCGTAGTGGTTAAGCGGGTCATACATGGATTGAAATTACGCCAGTTATGCAGAGACCAGCCATAGTCGATCTATGTATGGGCTAGCTGGTTTTACACAAGTCAATCTATTAATAAACTTGAGTACAACCAGTCTGTTAGGTTTTTCCCAAAACAATCAGTGCTGCCAGCTATATTTAGCAACACTGATCATTGTATTCACTGGCAGAACACAATAACACTGCAGGAGTGATTCCCCCATCCACAGGTCAGCAGGTGAGAGGGTGTGTGGGGACAGGCTTGGGGGAGATACTAGTCAGTGGCTGGGTAGGCACTGGTAGTATCAGAGCCAGATACACAAAGTTTACATACGCCACGATCGTTAGAGCGAGAACAATAATTTTAGTACTAGACCTCCTCTAACTCTAAACATGTAACCTAAAAAAAATTTAAAGCATCGCTTAGGATACCAAAAAAATTTGTGCTAACTTTAGTGGTTTTTTTTAATGAATGAAAGTTTATTTCCAAAAAACACGTTTGAAATATTTCTGCGCAAATACCGTGCTAGAGCTGCACAATTAATCGTTAAATCGTGATCTCGATTCAACCCCCCTGACGATCTCCAATGCAGTTTGAGTTGATTCTTTCATATAACAAGTGGAGGGACTTTCAGCTGTCAAAAGAAAATATCTGGGGAGTCTGCCAAGTTTTTAACAGAAAACATTGTAACTAACACTTCCTTCTTAGATCAAAAGGATAAACTTCTGTGTGTAAAGAACAAATCCCCCAAGTTTGTAACAACATGAAACATTGTAACCAACTATCTTCTTAGATCAAACTTCTGTGTGTAAATGCAGGAAATGTAACGACTTAAAGTCCAACACTTGTTTCTTAAGTTAAAAAGCAATATTTTTTGCTAGAAAATTACTTGGAACCGCCAAACATTATATATATTTTAGCAGAGACTCTAGGGAATACAATGGCTATTGCTGCAATATTTTATGTCACACTGCATTTGCCCACTTCAATGAATAATAAAAACCATAAAAACAAAACAGTAAAGTTAGCCCATTTTTTTTGTGTTTTAATGTGAAAGATGATGTTACCCTGCAAGAATCGTCAGAGAATCGTGATCTATCTTCTAAGCAAAAAAATTGCAATTCTCATTTTAGCCAGAATCGTGCAGCTCTACACCGTGCAAAATAAAGTTGCAAAGACCACCATAGAGTAATTTTCTAGCAAAAAACAAATGATGATTTTTACATGTAGTAGAGAAGTGTCAGAATTGGCCTGGGTGGCAAGGGGTTTAATTACCATGAGTAATATACAAATAATTATTATAAGCACTGTGATCCTATCAGTCTGCTGCAGTGTGTCAGCTTGTATTTATACTGGCCGCTCTGAATGTAGCTTCTGACAGGCTGTGCAAGCAGACCCGTATCTCCGGAACCAAAAATGATAGCTATCCCATATTTTGACCAGTTGTGGTGTAGGTCTTCAACTACCTACCACCCAAATGTGGTGTTTCTGTGACCTCTGGTCGTCGAGCTACAACCCCCGAAGTCAATCTTTTTTTTTTCAGATTTTTTTTTTTGGGCAAATGGGCCTATCTTGAGAAAGTAGCCTGGAGCTGCAGCTCCATCAGCCCCCTTGTTAATCCGGCCCTGATTGCACATTTCCTGTGGGACATGTTCCAGAAGACAGCAGGGGGGAAGGGTAGAAGGTGAACCTTCAAAAACCTGTTAAAATCAGTAACCCGATTCCCCCCCCCCCCCCAAAAAAAATGTAAGAAGACAAATTTGGTCACATAATTATTTATATGACTATGGGCCAGATTCTCGTCCAGCGGCGTATCTTTGCGGTGGCGTAACGTATCCGATTTACGTTACGCCGCTGCAACTTAGACGGCCAAGTGCTGTATTCTCAAAGCACTTGCTCCGTAAGTTGCGGCGGCGTAGCGTAAATCGGCCGGCGTAAGCCCGCCTAATTCTAATGTGGGACAGGGGGGCGTGTTTTATGTTAATCTTCTGTGACCTGACGTGATTGATGTGTGCATTGCTCCTAATACGCCATAAGGACGTATTGGTTTTGACGTGGACGTAAATTCCGTCCAGCCCCATTCCCGGACGAGTTAAGCAAACGACGCAAAATTTTCAAATTTCGTCGCGGGAACGACGGCCATACTTAACATTGGTATGCCGCACTTACGCCACCATATAGCAGGGGTAACTATACGCTGGGAAAAGCCTAACGTAAACGGCGTAAATGTACTGCGTCGGCCGGGCATACGTTCGGGAATTCATGTATCTTGCTGATTTACATATTTCGACGCGTAAATCAGCATACACGCCCCTAGCGGTCAGCGTAAAAATGCAGTTACGATCCGACAGCGTAAGAGACTTACGCCTGTCGGATCTAACAGATATCTATGCGTAACTGATTCTAAGAATCAGGCGCATAGATACGACGGCACAACCAAAAGATACGACGCGTATCTGGAGATACGCCGTCGTATCTCCACTGAGAATCTGGGCCAATGACTATAGGCAGTACCTACATTTTTCAGAGTAATAAAAAAATGCTTTTAATTGGATTGATTTTGGAAAACTGCCTATACAGACTTTAGGAAGGGTTTCCTAACCGTTGTGCACCTGCTAGCAGCAGTACTGTAATAATTAGGTTGAGCTGTCATTGCTGAATACATATGATAACTGCATATGTCAAAGTGTACATTTTTTGCCCCTGCAAGTAGTCAATAAAAATATTGTAAGTAGTTGAAAAATAGCATCCTGTTCTGGTTACACGGATAGGACTTACCGCCTTCTTTATTTTTTTTTATAAAGCATTAGCATTAGAACTCAGCTTTTTATCTGACAGAGGGGATGATAATAATCAGTTAGTTTTGAAGCAGTGGGGAGAGGAGCAGATCAGCGACAGTGAGAGATGACAGGCAGGGAGGGGAGGAGGGAGGAGGGGGACAGAGAGAGACACATGAGAGCTGCAGACAGCAGCGTATGACAGAGGCACGTACATTGACAATGGTGTCAGGCTCAGCAGCCCTGATTTATCGTGGTCAGTGTACAAAGGGGAGGGTTGAAACTGGCAGGATCAGCCAGGTATTCTGGCCCATTCCAGTAAGAGAGGACTATAATCCCTTTGTGTTTTTTTTTTCAGCTGTTCCCCATTGGGGACACACTCCCTTCACTTCCTGTCTCATAGCTACAACAGGAGGTTAGAAGGAATCCCTCCAGAGTGAGGGAAATCCCTGGTTGTCACCAGGATTACCAGAATTCCCTTTTATTTCTGTCCTGTTGACAACTGAAAATTTTTAATCTTCCTTCACTTTTATTCTCAGTGTTAACAATTACCAGAATAAATAGACACAGGGGGCCGGATTCAGATAGGTCAGATAGGTTAGCGGATCTTTAGATCTGCGTAACCTATCAGATTTACGATCCGCCGCCGCAAGTCTTTGAGGCAAGTGCTTAATTCAGAAAGCACGTACCTCAAAACTTGCGGCGGCGTATTATAAATCCCCCGGCGGAATTCAAATTCCGCGGCTAGGGGGCATGTACAATTTAAATCAGGCGCGTCCCCGCGCCGATCGAACAGTGCATGCGCCGTCCGCGAATTTTCTCATCGTGCATTGCTCCAAATGACGTCGCAAGGACGTCATTGGTTTCGACGTTAACGTAAATTCCGTCTGGCCGTATTCGCGAACGACTTACGTAAACGACGTAAAAAATTCAAAACTCGGCGCGGGAATGACAGCCATACTTAACATAGGATACGCCGCACTTACCCCTCCTATAGCAGGGGTAACTTTCCGCCGGAAAAAGCCGAACGCAAACGACGTTAAAAAAAAGCGCCGAGCGGTCGTTCATTTCTGAATCGGCGTAAATGCTCATTTGCATATCCGACGCGTAAAAGATACGGAAGCGCCACCTAGTGGCCGGCCTGGAATTGCAGCCTAAGATCCGACAGTGTAAGTCACTTACACCTGTCGGATCTTAGGCAGATCTATGCGTAACCTGATTCTATGAATCAGGCGCATAGATACGACGGCCGGACTCAGAGATACGACGGCGTATCAGGAGATACGCCGTCGTATTTTCTTTATGAATCCGACCACAGGGAATCTCCCTATCAGGGGCACAGACAGCAATATAAACCTGAGAGGCATTCTAATCTCTCACTATCTAGCCAAAAAAGATAATGGTTTTGCCTTTAGTTATACTTATGTCCTGAAAATTTCAGTGTGCACCTGTTAACTGACAAAAAAATATATAGCGGAAAGGGCATGTGTAATAAATGTATACAACTTTCATAACGACTTTCCCATGATTCAAGTATTTAGAAATTAACAGTGCTGGCTTGCATTACAGATCAGAAGTGTGGGAACTGCTCTAAAATATGTGGCTGAGGCAGTCGACCGCTACTTGTTCACATTTGAGTCACTTTGGCTCATTGCACATGTATAATTACTAATAATTACAAAAATACATCAGGAAGATTTGTGTGCCTGGTATGCTGTGGGTAAATGTTTACAAGCTGTTCCCTTGTGTTTTATCAGACTGACTGGCAAATTAATATGTTGACAGGTACAGGGCCCATTTCAAGATCAAGTATGAAATAGTCACATATAAAAATGTACACTTCTTACCATATATCACAATCCTAAAAGCTGTTCATACATTTTAAGAAATCCTCTCTTTTTGGCTTAAAGGGGTTGAAAAGCTTTGTTTTTTTATTTTCTAAATAGGTTCCTTTAAGCTAGTACATTGTTGGTTCACTTACCTTTTCCTTCAATTTCCTTTCTAAATGTTTTTTTTTTCTTTGTTTTCTTTGTCTGAATTTCTCACTTCCTGTTCCTCCTCAGTAAGCTGTTCTGGCTGACTAACCACCGCTCGGATGATGGTGGCAAGTTTACTGAGGAGAAACAGCAAGAAAAAAAAACATTTAGAAGGGAAATCGAAGGAAAAGGTAAGTGAACCAACAATGCACTAGCTTAAAGGAACCTATATAGAAAATAAAAAAATGAACCTTTACAACCCCTTTAAGTTTTAAGTGTTAATCATTGCATCACTTTGTTGTTACTATACAGTGCTGGAGGCATTGGAAAAATATATTTTACCTACCCAAGTTAACATCTGAGATTTAACGCCCAACTTTAGCTTCCCGTTTCCATGCACTTAGAGCACTATTCACGCCTTTATTTTTGTTTTAATTCTATATACATACCTTTTTCAGGTGTCTTTGATCTTGTGTTCTCCTTCTCTGGTGGTGGGGAGTTCCTGAATGTGGCTGCATTCTTCTGGAAGTCTGATGATGCACCTCCAGCGGCTGAGTTCTTAACACCCTGGCCTCACAGGAACTGTGATGAGTAACACTGGGCATCATTCAATCCAGAAGAGGATTGGTATTGGATCACAGAGTTGGTAACCCATGAGAAAAACTTTTTGGGCAATCAATTTTAAACTCTTCTATAAAAACCTGAAAACTTTTGAGACTTGTCTACAGTATATAATATTTCAAGCAATGACCCTAAAGCCGTGTACACACGATCGGTTTGTCCGATGAAAACAGACAGATGGACTGTTTTCAACGGACAAACCGATCATGTGTGGGCCCCATCGGTCTTTTTTCCATCGGTGTTAAAAAATAGAACATGTTTTAAATTTATCCTATGGATAAAAAAACGATAGAAAAATGTGATCGTCTGTGTGGAACTCCATCGGAGAAAAATCCACGCATGCTCAGAATCAAGTCGACGCATGCTCGGAAGCATTGAACTTCATTTTTTTCGGCTTGTTATAGTTTTTTTACGTCACTGCGATTTGACACGGTCGGAATTTAGTCTGATAGTGTGTATGCAAGACTGATGAAAGTCAGCTTCATCGGATATCCGACGAAAAAATCCATCGGATTAGATTCCATCAGATATCCGATCGTGTGTACAGGGCTTAAAGCCCTGTACACGCAATTGAATATCTGATGGAATCTAATCCGATGGATTTTTTTTAAAGACAAGCTTATTTAACCAAGCAATACAAATACCGATCTGATCTGTCAAGCTCAGTAACTCAAAGCAACCACATTTCAATGTCAAATTTCTGAAAACTGAATTTGGATTGGTTGTTCTGTGCTTCTGCGCTTTGACCTTTGTGCCTTGATCTGTGAAATAAGGAAACATAGGTCCAGAAAACAAAGTAACTGGAAAGGCAGTATTGTTATTTTGTACAACCTTTTTTTACAGGTTTTGTCTTTATTACCATTTAGTGTTAGCACGTATGAACTTGTTCATGTTAATGTCTCACTGTTTATTCCACAAGCCTGCACAGAGTATGAAGTCAGATTATAAACATCCCCTGCAATAGGAGTGTGAATTTTGTTGTGTTACACATGCTTCAAGAAATTCTTAGACAATTCTTTTTTTTTTGTTACCACTGTACTTTGTCGATTATATTTAAATTGACCCTGTCACTACAGGGCCATGTATACACAACGGACAGGTGGAAAAACAACAAGCTCAACAGTATACTTGAGGATAGGTTATAGGGTGCTCTGGGTAAGGTGGACCTTCTTTGGGGAAAAAGTTAATGATTTGGACCAGGCAGGAGATGGAATAGGCAGGTATTTTCTGGGAAAGCATCTCAGCAGCACTTCATTAGAGAGAAACGCACTCTAGTAAAGACAAAGCAAAAAAGGCACTTCTAAGGCCTCGTACACACGGGCAAACATGTCCGATGAAAACGGTCCGCCGGACCGTTTTCAGCGGACATGTCCGCCCGGAGATTTCTGTATGATGGCTGTACACACCATCATACAGAAATCCGCACGTACACGATACGCGGTGACGAGGCCGCGTTGGGAGCTGGTTGGGGCCCTTTGACCTCACTTCTGTTTATCCGCGCTCCACGCTGATCCCAACAGCGCACCTGCACTCCCTGGATTTCTACACACAGTTTTCCACTGCTAGTCGGACGGATTACCATCTGCGGCTGTCTAATACTGAAGGAAACCTTCCTGCTGGACATCATACACACATATATTGATGAGCATGTATACTTCATACATCATGTAAGTGTTTATAATCTTGTTTGGGCAATTAAAATTTTGTTTTAATTGCATTTCTTTGTCTTCTACAGTATACCTACCTCCTCATTTCACACTTCTAGGTATGTAGTATTTTTGCTCTTCCTCTACATGTTGTGATTCTTCTCGTCAGCTCACATGTGACAAACGTCTATGAGCTGGCAGGAGAAACCAAAGTATGTGGCAGAGGTAACATATGTGTGTGTACGACGTCCAGTGGGAGGGTTTCTTTCAGGATGTGTCAACCGCAGATGGTAACCCAACCAGCAGTTGAGAGCTGGTTGGGGCCCTTTGACCTCACTTCTGGGTATCCGCGCTCCACGCTGATCCCAACAGCGCGCCTGCACTCCCTGGATTTCTACACACAGTTTTCCACTGCTAGTCGGACGGATTACCATCTGCGGCTGTCTAATACTGAAGGAAACCTTCCTGCTGGACATCATACACACATATATTGATGAGCATGTATACTTCATACATCATGTAAGTGTTTATAATCTTGTTTGGGCAATTAAAATTTTGTTTTAATTGCATTTCTTTGTCTTCTACAGTATACCTACCTCCTCATTTCACACTTCTAGGTATGTAGTATTTTTGCTCTTCCTCTACATGTTGTGATTCTTCTCGTCAGCTCACATGTGACAAACGTCTATG
Organism: Rana temporaria; assembly: GCF_905171775.1. Classification (NCBI taxonomy): domain Eukaryota; kingdom Metazoa; phylum Chordata; class Amphibia; order Anura; family Ranidae; genus Rana; species Rana temporaria. Next base: position 525,863,805 of record NC_053489.1, read on the forward strand.
AGCTGGCAGGAGAAACCAAAGTATGTGGCAGAGGTAACAAGTATTGGAAACACCCAGATGTTACTGCTCCATGAGGAACAGAAGAAATCCATTCACCAGTTCTGGGTATGGGTGAGTATATGACTCTTTCCCTCTCTCACTCCCTTTCTCATATGAGAGAGCTGCTGCCTTGTGATTGGTCAAGCCCTGTCACAAGGGTGTGAGAAAGGAAACCATAGCCCCATGAATGCTCCAGCCCAGCTTGCTGGAGCCTACACAGGTCTCTGGACTTCTTTGCTGGTCCTATAGGATAGCACTGGGCCAAAATAAGGAATCACAGCAAGGGAGAGGTTTCAATGCTTACCAATACTTGGAAGTGGTGGGTATTTCACTTTTATCCTGATGGCTGAACAGAGTGGCACAGAAGCGAAGAAAGGTGAGAACATTGTTGCCAATGAATAGTCAAACAAAAGGGTCACTATAAAGATGATATTACACTTGATTGTCAGCACCAAAAGGGTCCTGAAAAATGGAAAGTTCTTTTTACTTTGCTGTGTGCTTATTAACCACATATTATTATTAAACATTAACAGAGTTGACATATAACAGATGGGCTAGTCAGTCAACCCAACAGCTGAGCACAATATTAGTACAGATATACGAGTATCAAAGCACAATATATAGTATGTGGCTGAAAACCTTTTTTTCAGATTCATTATTGCTTACCCATGTAGAAGATCTATTTAGAGATAAATGGAAAAATCCTTGCATGAGATGGAGCAAATTAACTCACATTGATGTTAAACTTTTTAGTAAGGGTGATTTTTTTCACAGCCCTGGAGAGATCAGAGAGAGAGAGAGAGATATTATATATGTATATCTTTGTAGATTAGTAGGACAGTTTTAGAAAAATTCACCTAGATTAAACAATTTATAGAAAGCCATTAAAACTATATGTGTCTTGGAGCTATTGCAACTAAATCCAGACAAAGTTCTAAGCAGTGTCCTGTATAGCAATCCACCAATTCCGCATGCTTATTTAAGAAGTAATGAAGGATTGCAAAGTATAATTTGCCTGAGTAAATTTTTTTAGTGTGTGGGAACTGTTTGTTGTGCCTAGGTTACATCCAGGTGATATGGTGTTGGACAGGGGACTTCATAGTCAAGGATGTTTCAACAAATGACCATGTCCTGGGTTCCAGAGGTCTGTGTCAGGGATCGGATGGGAGACTGAATTGATGAGGTCGGCCTCTCTTATATCTCCTGTCCTGGCTCCGCTGAAGGTGAAACAGAGGAAGCCGAAGGACAGGAGGGACACGAGTGCCTGGAGCCGGGGGTCCCGGGAGAACAGCTTGGCAGGGTTCAGCGGCCTGGAGTAGTTCGTGATGAGTTGCGCATGAACAAGTGAAAGCCAGGCAGGTAACCGAGGGTTAACAGTGACCAGGGGCATAGACAGGAGCAAGGTCTCAGGGATAGCCAGGTTCGTCAGCAAGCGGGCAGTGAGGTACCGAATCGTAGACAGAGCCAGAGTCAGGAACAGAGCCGGGTCAGAATACTGGGAAAACATACAGGATCAAGCAGGATTACAGAAACAAGCTGGAGATCAGTCAGCAAGGGCACAAGAGCCCAGACACCCTTTAAATAGGCTGTCTGGCGCCAAACTGAATTAGGCTCGTACGTGTGCGCGCGTGCCCGTATCTGTGCGCATGCGTGCCCGCAATTGCGAGCTCTGGCGCGCATGCGCGCATCTGTGAGCCATTCTATGGCAAAGACTATGCGCTTGTGCACGTCTATGTGCAAAGCGTCTTACGGGAATTCCCTGAAAGTCTGTTTATGGGTATAGCTGGACAAAGAGGCACAACCCCTCTTTTGATTGCCTTTGTGCTGAGGTTCTTTCCTGGTCGCCTCAATGCAGTAAGACATGTTTTCAGGAAGTGCCCTGTGCATCTCTTCACTCTCCTCCCTACCAGAGGAGTACCTCGATTTTAGCAATGTCTTTGACAAAGGCCAAGCCGGTAGTTTGCCTCCACACTGGTCGTATGATTGCGCAGTCGACCTTCAACCTGGTGCCATTCCCCCTCATGGCCGCGTTTACCCTTTGTCTGTCTTGGAGGACAAAGTCATGGAGGAGTATGTTGCAGACGCACTTTATCAAGGATTCATCCGCAAATCCTCGTCTCCTGTTGGTGCTGGCTTCTTCTTTGTGAAGAATTAGAGTGGTGAACTGAGACCTTGTATTGATTATAGGGGTCTAAATTGTTTCACAATTAGGAATGCTTATCCGATTCTGTTGATTACGGAGTTATTTGACCGCCTCAAGGGAGCAACGGTTTTCACAAAGCTTGATTTGAGAGGGGCATACAAACTTGTGAGGATCAACGAGGGTGGCGAATGGAAAACTGTGTTTAACACCAGAACAGGTCATTACCAGTACCTCGTAATGCTGTTCAGCCTTTTGCAACGCTCTGGCAGTTTTTCAGGAATTTATCAACAAAGTCCTCCGATGTTTGTTGCAGCTATGTGTGGTGGCATATATCGAGGATCTCCTCATATTTTCCAATTCCCTAGAGAGCCACCACACAGATGTCTGTTGTATGCTTCAGAGGCTAATAGAAAATAACCTGTATTGTAAATTGGAGAAGTTCCATCGTGAACATGTTAAATTCCTATTTAATACATATTTGTTAATTAATATTTTTTGTCATTTGTTATGACATTAAACTCATTTAGGTTAGTTGTACATGTTGTACATCAATTGTTTAAATCTTCAGAATCTTTTACATGTGTGTGTCCTTTGGGCAATGTTTATACCTATGTCATCCACCTGGTGGCCCTTGCTGTATTTTGGTCCAACAGCTAGGTCACCTATGTGAGGATATAATTCCTTTTATCCACTGGTTTGGAGGAACTTGTGGTGCCCTCCCGTTTTTCCCACTGTAACACAATAGTAAAAAATAAAAAAGAAAACAGACTGCTGCACACCCTTAAGAGTTAACTACAAAAATATTTTATTCAAATAGGTATAAAAAAGACACATGTATGTCAGGTATAAATACACAGGTCCCCTAAATATGGTGGACCTACCCAGAAATGGTCCCACTGGATACCCACTCAGAGAACGGCAAATACCAGTAACTAATACTCGATCATCCAAAAGGAGACCATAATCTACAATCAACGCCCCCACCCTCCACACAACAAGCAGAACCCCCCCCCCCCCCCAAACAAAGAAGCACACAGGAGCCCCAACTGTTAACAATTTCCTGATAATTCCTCACAAATAGCAGTGGTTCCCTGTAAATCACAGGTGAAAAAAACCACTAGCTAGATGATGGGATATCACAAGGATGGATACCTGAATGAGACATGAAAAAATCCACTAACTAGTGGTAAATGGTAGCACTGTTCCAATGGAAACAAATGATGGACAAAAAAGTCAATGAGACAAAAAAAGGGGGTTCTGACCCTGAAGGAAGTCCTCCCGTGGAATTCGCCGTTTCGGGCTTAGTATTATTTCCTTATAGATATAATTTCATTGATGAATAGATGTAATGAAAACATTCAGATAATAAACCAACAGAGACACTGTGATGATGATCTCCACCATCGGATTCATTTAACATATATATTGCCGTGGATAGTGGACAGGTTCCCATAGTAGGTGGGTAAAGTCCATTCAGAGCATCAGAGCAAGTATGTCCATATAGCGCTAATTTATCCTATTGACAGCTCATATTCCATGAGATTGTGTCTGCAAGTATGGATGGATAATTGGTGCTCAGCCCTGCAATATGCTAATTGGTAGGTGACAGTCTTGTAGCAAACATTCTTCAGCAGTATCAGTGCTGGGTTTTACTCACGATTCTGCTGTCATTCGTAGCTCAAAGTAGTAGCTATTCCATCCAATCACGCACTGCTCAAAGGGATTGCAGCCGCACTGCAGGGATGGTTTTGGGGCATCCTGTTCCAACTTAGCCACAAGGGCACCCAAGGGTGCCAGCTGTCCTCCTAGCTGGTCCCCTCATCATGCTCCAGGTTTGTCTTTGTCCTGTGCCCCCCACCCTTGGCTGTTCCGTCTGTTTTATACCATCTGCGCGGTGTGCCGTTTGTTCGGCGACACTGCTGGTGGCCCACATTCTACCATCCTCTCGTTCCAGCCTTGCATCTGGTCGTTTAAGCATTAGTGGCCGCTTGGTTGCCATGTCGACCATCAGGCGTCCCAGCCTGTCCTCGACACAATGCATGATGGTACTTGTGGTCTCTGCAGGTTGTGGGGTTGGGCTTAACTTCCTGGAAGCATCATTGGCCCGCTCGGCGTTCGCTGACGTCATGATGTCAGACGCCGGGTTCAGATGCTACATTAAGCCTGCTCTCTCGCATTGTTTGCAGATTGTCTATTCGAATGTACTTTCCCCGGTTTGATGGAGTTTTTTCCATTTTCTATTCATTCAGTACTTTTTGCGCCCTTCTATCTTTTTCTCCTTTTCTCATTTTGGATTATTAATCTTTTAACCTGGGAGACGTTCGTTTTCATACAATCTTTTGTCATAATCATATTGATCAGCATGGCCCATGGGCCTAATACTAAAATAACTTTTTATCTAACTTTTACTGTGTCTTTTACTTGTATATATGGAGACCTGCTGGTCTGTTTTGAGACATTTGTTGAAACATTGTCTCAATTTCTCAAACTTTAATGCTCTCAGAAGATCATTTTCACTATTTCTATACCTTGTTCATCCCCCCTTTTTCTACTAACTTTTTTATTTCAATATACATTTTAATTATCTAATCTTCTGCCATCAGGGAGGATTTTTGGCAGCCATTTCAATTTTGATAGCCATTTATTGACACCGCGATAGGCGTCCCTTTCTCAGATCCTCATTGATCACCTAGTGTGCGTGAGTATTTAACCTGTCACTTTTCAAAAAAATAAATCATTAGATCTCAAACTCAATCATTTTCTCATGGTTTTGTTTTTTGGTTTTTATTTTTTGTTTATTGCCTTTTTTGTCCCCCCCCCCCCTTTTTTCATTTTTTTCATTTTTTTTTTTTTTTTTCATTTTTTATCTAATTTTTTGGTTTGTTTTTTGTTCTTTCTTTCCTCTTTTCTTCTTTTTTTCTCCCCTGTTTTTCTGTCTTTTTCTTCCCCCTTTTTGTTGTTTTTTTGTATTTTGGACCTTATTGTCTGTTCATACAGCCCCAGATGCACCATATGCTTCCATAGCACCTGTTTGTGACTATATTTGGAGCCTGGTATTGACCCTATTCCAGGGCCCACCCATCCATCCCGGCCCTCGGGAGTGCCTGTGTCCTCCTCTCTGGTGGTTGGTTGTTAAGCTTTCTTGTTTGCCTCCCCTATTTTGGAATATTTTCTTGCCCTTAGCCACACACATGTTCTAGATATACCACATATTATCTGTATATTTCATAGCTAATTCTATGTATTCTGTTTTGTTCAGCTATAAACTTTATCTGCTTGGATTTTGCTTTCCCCTGAAGAAGCAAGTACTGCGAAACATGTTGGGAATATGTGATCTCCACGTGCAGTAAAGCAGAACCATGTATTTTAATGACCACTACTACCACTATCTTGATTGAATTTTATATATATTTAATAAAAATATTTTGTATTTTCATAAAAATATTCTCTTTCTCATCATTACTGCCATATCCTATGCACCGCAAATATCCCCTTTTTCTCCCATTGTCTTTTCTAATTTTCTCTTTGGGATTAGGTGCCTTACTTATAAGTGTTTTTACAAGTGCTTGGACAAAATTATACATGTTAAATTTCTGGGTTATGTAATTTCTACTGCTGTTTTTTCCGATGGACCCAAAGAAACTTCCTGTAGTCCTATAATGGGCCTGACATGTAGGTTTACATCCACTGCAACATTTTGTTGGCTTTGCCAATTATTATTGGAAATTTATTCGTAACTTTTCGTCTCTGGTCAGACACCTGACTGATATGACCAGAAAGGACGGCAACTCACAGAATTGGTCACCGGATTCCATTAATGTCTTTGAGAGTCTCAAGGCTGCCTTTGTTTCTGCTCCTTGGTTGGCACATCCTGATCCTACGTTACCCTTTATCCTTCTGTCTCAACGTCCTACCTCTGAGAGCTCTATGCATCCTTGTGGCTACTTTTCCAAGAAATTTTCACCTGCGGAGTGCAATTACAAGATTGGGGACAGAGAGTTGTTAGCGATCATTTTAGCCCTTAAAGAATAGAGGCATCTCCTCGAAGGTACCACTGTGCCAGTTCTCATTCTGACTGACCATAAGAATCTCACAAAGATTGCTGTGTTAACCTCCCTGGCGGTATGATTCTTTCAGAAAAAAGATGCTGAAAGCGGTACCATTATTTGCAAGGAAATTTGGTGTTTTATACTGTAGGTCTGTAATTTTTAGGAATAATTCACTTAAATCTGACCAAACAAGAGACCAGTAGGCATCCCGGGTATGACATTTTTTTAAAAACAAAATTATAAATTATAATATAATAAATAATTATAAATAATTATAACAAATAATAATATAATTCTAATAAAAATTATTCAATAATGTAATCAACTCAAAATCACTGAAATTTGCTCAGTTGCAGAATTGTTGCCGTCATTATTTATTTATTTATTTTTTATGACGAATTTCCCTACAAATCGCTATCGCACAATTCTGCAAGTGATAATATTTTTTTATCGCTGTTTTCTAGCTGATCTAAAACCATTTTTGACATAAAGGGACACTTTTGGTTGCTATGGACAATCTACAGTTTGCAGGGAGAAAGAAAGGTTTTTATTATATAAAAGAACATGTAGGACACTGGGCAGACCACTAGGGACAAGGGGGGTGTGTATTTTTTACATACAGTACTGTAATCTATAAGATTACAGTATACTGTATGTAAGGTGTTTGTTTAAGTTTTTGAATTTGGCGCCGTTCTCCACTCCTGTACGTCGTAACGTCGCAGGGAACGGAGATCGGCGGCACAGGAGGACACTGTGTGAATCGAGCGAGGTCCCGCTCGCTCACACAGCGCGGTGGCATCGCTGGATCCAGGGACAAGGTAAGTAACTTTGTCTACTGCTGCAGCGAGGCAAGCCCGAGTCTGACTCGGGGTTACTGCTTTTGGTATGAAAATCTCACCCCGAGTCAGACTCGGCAATACCGCCAGGGGGGTTAATGATGTTGACAAACTGTATATATGTAATATTTTTTTTGCACATATAGTAGTTCCACTTTGATCTGAGAACACACTGAGGGGAATATACGAAGACTGGGGCAAATAGAATCTCGAGCAGCTGTTCAAGGCAACCAAACAGATTCTAGCTTTTATATTTTTAAAGCTTTACTAAAAAGCTGAATTTGGAAGCTGATTGATTGCCATGCACAACTGCTCCAGATTCTGTCTGCTCTAGTTTTAGTAAATTCCTCCCATTATCATTTGCAGACCCTTTTCCAGCACAGAAAATATATAAAATGTGCAAGGATCTGTCCCCTTTTCTCATGCACACTTATTATTCTAGAATTTAACCTTTTAAAAACGTTCTTATTATCCTAATATTGTATTCTAATTTTGGTTTGTATTACAGCTACACTGTTACATACAGAAAATCTTTTTTGTTCTGTGATACTATAAATACTATGCACTGTGTGATACTTGTGCTACTACTGTTTTATATTCAGATAAAATGATTGTGCTGGATTTGTTGAGCAATGCAGCATTTATTAAGCACACAGACCTCATTATCAGTGTGAACACTATTTAAGTTACACATTTGTGAATTTTTCTTAGCCTCCCAATTGAATGCATTGCTATATTGTAAAATGGTTATGTAAACAGTATGATAATTTTATTAGATGAAAAATATGGGTCGCAAACAGAAAAATAATCTTTTAATGGGATATTTTGGCAGCACTTGCAGAAACAATTTTCCACACGATGAGGAAAAATCGGATTATTTAGTAAAATAAATGTCATATATTTTAAAGTATTGGAGTACTCATGTTTATTTTTTGCTTGTTCGAACGATTAGCGAATAGCTAAACTAAATTGGTGTTCTGTTAATGCAAAACTCCAGTTGCAGCATGAAGTGAAACAATTAAAAAAGTCGCAGGAAAAGTGTCTCTCTTTACTGGTTTTACTTGGAGAAATGTTTGTAATATCACCAGCCTCACCAGAAAAAGGCCTTTACCATACCTGTTTTTCTTTTATTTATTTCATATGTATACCTAGTTGTTATAATCATATGTAAATTTGTGAACCATGCTGTTTTTATGTGATAAAAGATGCTTTGTTTTTGTGCCACATTTTGTGCCACATGTTGTTATCCTTATAAGTTTATTAATGTCATGAGGCCCAAGGCTCCCCAAATTCATACCAGATCCATCAGGTCCGTTATGAATCTTAAGATCAGAAATGCAGAAAAACAGTGGAAGGTCCCATCCAAATTCCATACTAAATCATTCAGACTATACGCAAAAAAATAAAAAAACAAGGAGAAAAAAACATTATATTCTCTTCAAAATCCATACCAGATCCATATCTGGGCATGCAGCCCATTCCAGGCCAGAAAAAGAGGGAGAATGTGTCTCCCCAAACCTTACGTTTTACATTGCTGGAGTACATAATTGATGATGTACATAATTTGATTTACAACATCAATTTTTTTTTATTTTCATAGAGGACAAAGTCAAAAAGTGTCTGTGTTTTTATTTACAGCTTATTTTTTTTTTGTCAATGCATAGAGATACTATGTACCCCACACTCATTTTCATAGGGGGGGCTGGTATCTGGGGCTCTTTTATCTTTAAAGGGGAGTTTCAGATTCTCATAAGCCACCCGCCCCCCACCTGCCCACAGACCCCCATAGCCACTGGGGTAGAGTTGTGGGGAAGAGGTCCTTGTCCTCATCAACATAAACAGAGTGTGCTTTTCTAGGTAAGTCCCTCTGACAAGGTACTCTTCCCCCATTGAATGGACACTAATTAAGCTAATAATTTGGACTTTAACCACTTAAGCTCCGGACCAATACGCTGTCTAAAGACCAGAGGTGTTTTTACAATTTGGCAATGCGCTGCTTTAACTGGTAATTGCGCGGTCATGCAATGTTGTACCGAAACGAAACTTGCGTCCTTTTCTTCCCACAAATAGAGCTTTATTTCGATGGTATTTGATCGCCTCTGCGATTTTTATTTTTTGCGATATAAACGCAAAAAGACCGTAAATTTTGAAAAAAAATGATTTTTCTTATAACAAAAAGTAAAAAAAAATCGAATAAACTAAATTTTAGTCAAACATTTAGGCCAAAATGTATTCAGCCACATGTCTTTAGTAAAAAAAATCGCAATAAGCGTATATTTATTGGTTTTCGCAAAAGTTATAGCGTCTACAAACTAGGGTACATTTTCTGGAATTTACACAGCTTTTATTTTATGACTGCCTATCTCATTTCTTGAGGTGCTAAAATGGCAAGGCAGTACAAAACCCCCCCAAATGACCCCATTTTGGAAAGTAGACACCCCAAGGAAACTGCTGAGAGGCATGTTGAGTCCATTGAATATTTAATTTTTTTGTCCCAAGTGATTGAATAATGAGAAAAAAAAAAAAAAAAAGAAAAATGTGTCACTAAATGATATATTTCTCACACATGCCACGGTTATATGTGGAATTGCACCCCAAAATACATTCTGCTGCTTCTCCTGAGTACGGGGATACCACATGTGTGGGACTTTTTGGGAGCCTAGCCGCGTACGGGACCCCGAAAACCAATCACCGCCTTCAGGATTTCTAAGGGCATAAATTTTTGATTTCACTCCTCACTACCTATCACAGTTTCGAAGGCAATAAAATGCCAAAGCAGCACAAAACCCCCCCAAATGACCCCATTTTGGAAAGTAGACACCCCAAGCTATTTGCTGAGAGGCATGTTGAGTCCATGGAATATTTAATTTTTTTGCCCCAAGTCACTGAATAATGACCAAAAAAAAAAAAATACAAAACGTTGTCACTAAATGATATATTTCTCACACATGCCACGGTTATATGTGGAATTGCACCCCAAAATACATTCTGCTGCTTCTCCTGAGTACGGGGATACCACATGTGTGGGACTTTTTGGGAGCCTAGCCGCGTACGGGGCCCCGAAAACCAAGCACTGCCTTCAAGATTTGTGTGAGTGAAATCAAAAATTTATGTCCTTAGAAATCTTGAAGGCGGTGCTTGGTTTTCGGGGTCTCATACGCGGCTAGGCTCCCAAAAAGTCCCACACATGTGGTATCCCCGTACTCAGGAGAAGTAGCAGAATGTATTTTGGGGTGCAATTCCACATATAACCATGGCATGTGTGAGAAATATATCATTTAGTGACAATGTTTTGTACATTTTTTTATTTTAATTTTTTTTGGTCATGATTCAATCACTTGGGGCAAAAAAATTAAATATTCCATGGACTCAACATGCCTCTCAGCAAATAGCTTGGGGTGTCTACTTTCCAAAATGGGGTCATTTGGGGTTTTTTTGTGCTATTTTGGCTATTTTGTCAATGCATAGAGATACTATGTACCCCACACTCATTTTCATAGGGGGGGCTGGTATCTGGGGCTCTTTTATCTTTAAAGGGGAGTTTCAGATTCTCATAAGCCACCCGCCCCCCACCTGCCCACAGACCCCCATAGCCACTGGGGTAGAGTTGTGGGGAAGAGGTCCTTGTCCTCATCAACATAAACAGAGTGTGCTTTTCTAGGTAAGTCCCTCTGACAAGGTACTCTTCCCCCATTGAATGGACACTAATTAAGCTAATAATTTGGACTTTAACCACTTAAGCTCCGGACCAATACGCTGTCTAAAGACCAGAGGTGTTTTTACAATTTGGCAATGCGCTGCTTTAACTGGTAATTGCGCGGTCATGCAATGTTGTACCGAAACGAAACTTGCGTCCTTTTCTTCCCACAAATAGAGCTTTATTTCGATGGTATTTGATCGCCTCTGCGATTTTTATTTTTTGCGATATAAACGCAAAAAGACCGTAAATTTTGAAAAAAAATGATTTTTCTTATAACAAAAAGTAAAAAAAATCGAATAAACTAAATTTTAGTCAAACATTTAGGCCAAAATGTATTCAGCCACATGTCTTTAGTAAAAAAAATCGCAATAAGCGTATATTTATTGGTTTTCGCAAAAGTTATAGCGTCTACAAACTAGGGTACATTTTCTGGAATTTACACAGCTTTTATTTTATGACTGCCTATCTCATTTCTTGAGGTGCTAAAATGGCAAGGCAGTACAAAACCCCCCCAAATGACCCCATTTTGGAAAGTAGACACCCCAAGGAAACTGCTGAGAGGCATGTTGAGTCCATTGAATATTTAATTTTTTTGTCCCAAGTGATTGAATAATGACGAAAAAAAAAAAAAAAAAAAAAATGTTTACAAAAAGTTGTCACTAAATGATATATTTCTCACACATGCCATGGTTATATGTGGAATTGCACCCCAAAATACATTCTGCTGCTTCTCCTGAGTACGGGGATACCACATGTGTGGGACTTTTTGGGAGCCTAGCCGCATACGGGGCCCCAAAACCCAAGCACCGCCTTCAGCATTTCTAAGGGCACAAATTTTTGATTTCACTCCTCACTACCTATCAAGGTTTCGAAGGCCATAAAATGCCAAAATAGCAAAAAAAAAAAACAAATGACCCCATTTTGGAAAGTAGACACCCTAAGCTATTTGCTGAGAGGCATGTCGAGTCCATGGAATATTTTATATTTTGACACAAGTTGCGGGAATATGACAAACTGATTTTTTTTTGCACAAAGTTGTCACTAAATGATATATTGCTCACACATGCCATAGTTATATGTGGAATTGCACCCCAAAAGACATTCTGCTGCTTCTCCCGAGTACGGGGATACCACATATGTGGGACTTTTTGTGAGCCTACCACGTACGGGGCCCCGAAAACTACCTATCACAGTTTTGAAGGCCATAAAATGCCAAGATGTCACACAACCCCCCCAAATGACCCCATTTTGGAAAGAAGACACCCCAAGCTATTTGCTGAGAGGCATGTTGAGTCCATGGAATATTTAATTTTATGGCCCCAAGTGATTGAATAATGACCAAAAAAAAAAAAAATTTTTTACAAAACGTTGTCACTAAATGATATATTTCTCACATATGCCATGGGCATATGTGGAATTGCACCCCAAAATACATTCTGCTGCTTCTCCTGAGTACGGGGATACCACATGTGTGGGACTTTTTGGGAGCCTAGCCGCGTACGGGACCCCGAAAACCAATCACCGCCTTCAGGATTTCTAAGGGCATAAATTTTTGATTTCACTCCTCACTACCTATCACAGTTTCGAAGGCAATAAAATGCCAAAACAGCACAAAACCCCCCCAAATGACCCCATTTTGGAAAGTAGACACCCCAAGCTATTTGCTGAGAGGCATGTTGAGTCCATGGAATATTTAATTTTTTTGCCCCAAGTCACTGAATAATGACCAAAAAAAAAAAAAATACAAAACGTTGTCACTAAATGATATATTTCTCACACATGCCACGGTTATATGTGGAATTGCACCCCAAAATACATTCTGCTGCTTCTCCTGAGTACGGGGATACCACATGTGTGGGACTTTTTGGGAGCCTAGCCGCGTACGGGACCCCGAAAACCAATCACCGCCTTCAGGATTTCTAAGGGCATAAATTTTTGATTTCACTCCTCACTACCTATCACAGTTTCGAAGGCAATAAAATGCCAAAACAGCACAAAACCCCCCCAAATGACCCCATTTTGGAAAGTAGACACCCCAAGCTATTTGCTGAGAGGCATGTTGAGTCCATGGAATATTTAATTTTTTTGCCCCAAGTCACTGAATAATGACCAAAAAAAAAAAAATACAAAACGTTGTCACTAAATGATATATTTCTCACACATGCCACGGTTATATGTGGAATTGCACCCCAAAATACATTCTGCTGCTTCTCCTGAGTACGGGGATACCACATGTGTGGGACTTTTTGGGAGCCTAGCCGCGTACGGGGCCCCGAAAACCAAGCACTGCCTTCAAGATTTGTGTGAGTGAAATCAAAAATTTATGTCCTTAGAAATCTTGAAGGCGGTGCTTGGTTTTCGGGGTCTCATACGCGGCTAGGCTCCCAAAAAGTCCCACACATGTGGTATCCCCGTACTCAGGAGAAGTAGCAGAATGTATTTTGGGGTGCAATTCCACATATAACCATGGCATGTGTGAGAAATATATCATTTAGTGACAATGTTTTGTACATTTTTTTATTTTAATTTTTTTTGGTCATGATTCAATCACTTGGGGCAAAAAAATTAAATATTCCATGGACTCAACATGCCTCTCAGCAAATAGCTTGGGGTGTCTACTTTCCAAAATGGGGTCATTTGGGGGTTTTTTGTGCTATTTTGGCATTTTATGGCCTTCGAAACTGTGATAGGTAGTGAGGAGTGAAATCAAAAATTTGCGCCCTTAGAAATGCTGAAGGCGGTGCTTGGTTTTCGGGGTCCCGTACGCGGCTAGGCTCCCAAAAAGTCCCAAACATGTGGTATCCCCGTACTCAGGAGAAGCAGCAGAATGTATTTTAGGGTGCAACTCCACATATAACCATGGCATGTGTGAGCAATATATCATTTAGTGACACATTTTTCTTTTTTTTTTTTTTTTTTCTCATTATTCAATCACTTTGGACAAAAAAAAAAAAAATCAATGGACTCAACATGCCTCTCAGCAGTTTCCTTGGGGTGTCTTCTTTCCAAAATGGGGTCATTTGGGTTTTTTTTGTGCTATTTTGGCATTTTATGGCCTTCGAAACTGTGATAGGTAGTGAGGAGTGAAATCAAAAATTTACACCCTTAGAAAGCCTGAAGGCGGTGATTGGTTTTTGGGGTCCCGTACGCGGCTAGGCTCCCAAAAAGTCTCACACATGTGGTATCCCCGTACTCAGGAGAAGCAGCAGAATGCATTTTGGGGTGTAATTCCACATATGCCCATGGCATGTTTGAGCAATATATCATTTAGTGACAACTTTGCGCAAAAAAAAAAATATATATATATATATATTTATATTTCCCGCAACTTGGGTCAAAATCTAAAATATTCCATGGACTTAAGATGCCTCTCAGCAAATAGCTTGGGGTGTCTACTTTCCAAAATGGGGTCATTTGGGGGGGTTTTCAATTGTCCTGGCATTTTATGCACAACAATTAGAAGCTTATGTCACACATCACCCACTCTTCTAACCACTTGAAGAAAAAGCCCTTTCTGACACTGTTTGTTTACATAAAAACATATTATTTTTTTGCAAGAAAGTAAAGTTGAACCCCCAAACATTATATATTTTTTTAAAGCAAAGGCCCTACAGATTAAAATGGTAGGTGTTGCAAAAAAAATTTCCACACAGTATTTGCGCAGCGTTTTTTCAAACGCATTTTTTGGGGAAAAAATACACTTTTTTTTATTTTAAAGCACTAAAACACACTATATTGCCCAAATTATTGATGAAATAAAAATTATGATCTTAGGCCGAGTACATGGATACCAAACACGACATACTTTAAAATTGCGCACAAACGCGCAGTGGCGACAAACTACATACATTTTTAAAAGCCTTTAAAAGCCTTTACAGGTTACCACATTAGATTTACAGAGTAGGTCTACTGCTAAAATGACTGCCCTCGATCTGCCCTTCGCGGTGATACCTCACATGCATGGTGCAATTGCTGTTTACATATGACTCCAGACCGACGCTTGCGTTCGTCTTTGCGCAAGAGCAGGGGGGGACAGGGATGCTTTTTTTTATTTTTTTATTTTTTTATATATTTATTTCGCTTTTTTTATTTTATTTGTTAACTGTTCCTTCCATTTATTTATTTTTTTACCATTTTTATTGTTATCTCAGGGAATGTAAATATCCCTTATGATAGCAATAGTTAGTGACAGGTACTCTTTTTTTTTTTTAAATGGGGTCTATTAGACCCTAGATCTTTCCTCTGCCCTCAAAGCATCTGACCACACCAAGATCGGTGTGATAAAATGCTTTCCCATATTCTCAATGGCGCCGTTTATATCTGGGGGGGGGGACATTCCCTCCCACTGAATGTAAAAGCAGTCTAGAGGCTAATTAGCCGCTAGGACTGCTTTTACATGAAAGCCGACCGCTGGCTGAAAAGAATGATACCAAGATGATGCCTAAACCCGCAGGCATCATTCTGGTATAACCATTCAAAGTCCTGCAACATACCAGTACGTTGATGGTTCTTGTTGGACATGTATTGTAATCTTTTTTTTTTTCATGCAGTCTGTTGGCTGAACAAAAAAAAGATTGATCGGTGGGTATGCCCACCATTAGAATACCTCCCTTCATCCACCCACTTCTAATGATGGGCATACATGCACCATTTATATATGCCGAAGCATGGGGGCATCCTCCCGCAAAAAAGTTATGCCGCGTACGGTCGGACTTTTCTATGCCGCGTACACACGGTCGGACTTTTCTATGCCGTGTACACATGGTCAGACTTTTCCACAGGAAAGCCTCCGTAGGAATGTCAACCGTATGTACGCGGCATTAGGAGCAAAATCGCTCCTCCGCCCCTAATGCCCCCATGCTCCGGCATATATGCTCTTTTTTGAACTGTAGTGGTGAAATCACCTCCTACAGCATTGGAGTCGCGGCTTTATATATCGTGGGAGCAAACGCTGTTGCTGTCACGCTAAATAAATCCGCACTGCAACTGAATGGCGTACCTGCTAAGCAAATGATGGTTAACATTAAAACAAAGTAACATTCCAGTATAACAGTAAGATCATACCATACCTGCAAAGCAAATACCTATAAAAAAACATAGTAAAAAATAAAACATTTTTTAACGCAACCTGTGCCTAAAATATATATATATGCCAAAGCATGGGGGCATCCTCCCGCAAAAAAGTTATGCCGCGTACGGTCGGACTTTTCTATGCCGCGTACACACGGTCGGACTTTTCTATGCCGTGTACACATGGTCAGACTTTTCCACGGGAAAGCCTCCGTAGGAATGTCAACCGTATGTACGCGGCATTAGGAGCAAAATCGCTCCTCCGCCCCTGCTGCCCGCATGCTTCGGCATATATGCTCTTTTTTTTAACTGTGGTGGTGAAATCACCTCCTACAGCACTGGAGTCGCGGCTTTATATATCGTGGGAGCAAACGCTGTTGCTGTCAAGATAAATAAGTCCGCGCAACAGCTGAATGGCGTACCTGAAAACAGTAAAATAAATTACATACCTGAAAAGCAAGCATGAAAAAACATAACAACAATAAAACTTTGCAGAATAGAATACAGTAAAAAAGAGCAGAACAATAGAGAGAGAATAGAGAGGGAGAGAACAATAAAACGACAACTATTTTTGGTTTTTTTATTTTATATTTTTTTGTGTGTTTTTATTTTTTACTTTTTTTTTTTTTTTTTTTAACACTTTTTTTTGTAACTGTGAACTGTAACTTCAACTTTTCGGTTCCAGGTTTGGGTCTCTCAAAATGCGATGGCATCTTGGGAGACCCTGTGTGAGTGTGCCTAGCCTGTGAAATGTTTCACCCTACACTAATAATTAACGTGTGTGTGGAAGCGTTCAAAACATTCACCAATACAAAGACCAGGATTGCCAGGACATTTGGGACAAAAATAACGGGTGTCACGCCTAAATCCGCGCTTGGTACAGACACGACATTTTCTTTGGGGGGCTCGTTGGGTAGGGGTACTCGGGAGGACATAAGAAAAATGCCTCTCATGCAGTCGGCTTACTGCATTTGGTAGGAGATGGTGAGGTACAATACCGCCTGGATACAGGAGTTCTGTGATGATATCCCTCTGGAATTGAAGGAAGGATTCATTCCGTCCTGAAGCTCTGTATACGACATGAGCATTCAGTAGAGCCAATTGAAATAAATGTAGAGACACTTTTTTGTACCAGCGTCTCGTCTTACGGGCAATATGATACGGCGCCATCAACTGGTCGTTGAGGTCCACCCCTCCCATATTAAGGTTATATTCGTGGACACAGAGGGGTTTCTCCACAACACCAGTCGCCGTACGAATTTGGACTGTCGTGTCTGCGTGAAGGGTGGTAAGAACGAAAACATTCCTATTGTCCCGCCACTTCACAGCGAGCAAATTTTTACATCTGCAGCAGGCTCTCGCCCCCGGCCTAACACGGGCATCTACAAGCCGCTGGGGGAAGCCCCGGCGATTAGGTCGCACGGTGCCACATGCTCCAATCTGTTGATCAAATAAGTGGCTAAAAAGTGGCACGCTGCTGTAAAAATTGTCCACATACAAATGGTACCCCTTTCCGAATAAGGGTGACACCAAGTCCCAAACAATCTTGCCAGCGCTCCCCATGTAATCTGGGCATCCTTCCGGCTCTACCTGACTATCTTTTCCCTCGTAAACCCTAAAGCTCCATGTGTAGCCTGTGGCCCTGTCACAGAGCTTATAGAGCTTGACCCCGTATCTGGCACGCTTGCTGGGAAGGAACTGTTTGAAAGACAAGCGGCCAGCAAATTTAATCAGGGACTCATCAACGCATACAACCTGCTGGGGATTAAACAAGGCTGCAAAACGTTCGTTGAAATGGTTTACGAGGGGCCGAATTTTGTAGAGCCGGTCAAATTCAGGGTCTCCACGTGGACGACAAAGTGCATTGTCACTGAAATGCAGGAACCGCAGGATCGCCTCGTATCGTCTCCTGGCCATGTGAGCAGAGAAAATGTACATATGGTCAATGGGATGTGTGGACCAATACATCCGCAATGACGGAAATTTGTGTATGCCCATGTTGAGGGTAAGGCCCAGAAAGGTCTTAAATTCGGAAACCTCGAGAGGTTTCCATTCTTTGGCAAGGCGAGACTGGGGGTTAGCGGCGATGTAAGTACCAGCATATAAATTAGTCTGGTCCACAATAGATCTATAGAGATCTTCCGTGAAATACAGCGAATAAAAATCAAGTGACATAAAGTTCGCTGTATCCACCTGAATACCGGGTTGGCCAGTGAATGGGGGAAGTACAGGTGCTGTAGAAGTGGTGGGGACCCAATCAGGATAGGCAAATTCTACAGGAAGGGCACTATGGGCACGACGGGCCTGTCTCTGTCTTTTTCTTGGTGGCAGCGGGACACTACTTGTGCTTGCCACATCGCCAGCTTCAACTGCACTTATGGGACTCGCCACGTCACCAAGTGTTACTGCAGTGCTGGATAAACGACCAGGGTGTACTAGGCCGCTGGTGCTTGCCAATTCACCAGAAGGAATAGCGGCGCTAGTACTGGATCTCTGCTCCATACGAGGGTCCTGCGGTTCTTGCTGCTCAACAACATCAGAATGGGATCGGGTACGCCTGGCCTTAGCAGGGACCTCAACTTCGTCGTGCGAGCTATCTGACATGGAGCCGCTGTCGTAAATGGGTTCATATTCTGAGCCAGAATCTGTCAGATGCGTGACCTCCTCCTCTTCACTATCTGACATGCACATGAACTCCAAGGCCTGCTTATCATTGTACCTTCGGTTTGCCATTTTGGACTCTAAATTTAGTGGTACAATGGTAAGGATTCACAGGTAAAAAAAGCACCTGACTATAGAAAAGCAAATGTAGAAAACGCTTCAAAAAAAACTGTAAGCGATCGCAGGGATCAGGCCTGTCTCTGCGAACGCTGCAGTTATGTGTCTTGTGTTTTGTAAGTGACAGTGATCGATCGATACTGCACTTGGGTGGGTTGGGCTGGGCAGAGGGGGAAAACGCAGGTGCTAGCGGGTATCTGGGCTGATTCCGCTAACAATGCGTTTTTGGGTACCCTAAACTGCTGGGTACGCTAGTATAGATCTGATCAGATCAGGTATCGATCCGTTCAGATCCTATACCACTAAGGGGGGTGTATGCTTAGCGAGTGGGTGTAAGCGGTACTGGCTCTAACCTAACGCTGCCTGGGGTGACGCAGACCCTGACTGGCGCTAAAATTAAATTTATATCACCCGCCGGGTGATCAGGGGGTTAAACCTATTGGGTTATATACGGCGGGTGCTCTGATGCTATAAACAGCAAACTAACCAACCAGCGTCAACCGTAACACTTATACGGTGATCACTGGTGAAAGGGTTAACTAGGGGGCAATCAGGGGGTTAAAACCTTTATTCGGTAATATATGGGGGTACCTAACGCTTTCTAAAAACCTGGTGGCGAACCTAAAATAACTAAATAACTAACTGGCTAACCACGTCACCAGTGACACTTATACAGTGATCAGTGGTGAAAGGGTTAACTCTAGGGGCAATCAGGGGTTAAAACCTTTATTTATGGGGGTACCTAACGCTATATAAACCT
Organism: Rana temporaria; assembly: GCF_905171775.1. Taxonomy (NCBI): domain Eukaryota; kingdom Metazoa; phylum Chordata; class Amphibia; order Anura; family Ranidae; genus Rana; species Rana temporaria. The sequence goes on from NC_053489.1 coordinate 525,883,180, forward strand.
GGCGGCGAACCTCAAAAAAAACTAACTGCCTAGCGGCAACAGTGACACTAATACAGCGATCAGAAACCGATCGCTTAGTGACACTGGCAATAGGGGTGAAAGGGTTAACTCTAGGGGCAATCAGGGGTTAAAACCTTTATTTATGGGGGTACCTAACGCTATATAAACCTGGCGGCGAACCTCAAAAAAAACTAACTGCCTAGCGGCAACAGTGACACTAATACAGCGATCAGAAACCGATCGCTTAGTGACACTGGCAATAGGGGTGAAAGGGTTAACTCTAGGGGCAATCAGGGGTTAAAACCTTTATTTATGGGGGTACCTAACGCTATATAAACCTGGCGGCGAACCTCAAAAAAAACTAACTGCCTAGCGGCAACAGTGACACTAATACAGCGATCAGAAACCGATCGCTTAGTGACACTGGCAATAGGGGTGAAAGGGTTAACTTTAGGGGCAATCAGGGGTTAAACCTTTATTGGGGGGGGGGTAGGGGGCTACCCTGGACCTAAAGGGGCCTAAACCTAACTGCCCTGACACTTTTTTCTGTCACACTGACACTAAAAGCAGTGATCAGAAAATAAATGATCACTGCAATCAGTGACACTGTGACAGGGGGTGATCTGGGGGTGCTGGGGGGGTGATCGGGGGGGGTTATGTGCCTATGTGTGCTGTGTCAGTGTGCTGTTGGTGCAACTCACAGTACTGACGTCTTCTCTCCTCTGGAATCAAACGAAAAGACCGCCAGAGGGGAGAAAACGTCACTTCCTCCCTGCCTGTGTTTACAGTTACACAGGCAGGGAGGGCTCTGCTGCAATCCGATTCGCCGAGGGAGATCGAGAGGGGACGGCTGGAAACCAATAGCCGCCCCCTCCTCCCAGACCTCCCGTACACCGTTCCCGGCCGCCGCATGTACCGGAGGGGGTCCCGATCGGACCCCCGAACCGAGGTAAGGCGGGGACGTACCTATACGCCCATGTGCCTGTACGTGCCATATTGTGGACGTATATGTACATGCGGTGGTCGGGAACTGGTTAAGCGGCACATGGGTAATTCATGTAAAAATCTAGAGGTTTTTATTGTAGAAATATATAAAAACAGAAGTACATTTAAGACTGTTCATAATCATTAACCAGTCCTGTGCACTGGAAAAGAGTCACTGCAACATATTTCCCTCTGTCTGCCATTCATGCTCACTTACCTAATCCCAGCAACATGCACGTTCCCGCACGGTGCCTCTCTCTCTTCCTGTCCCGGCCTCTGAATGACATCATGTCAGAGGCGGGGACTAGAAATGCAGTAATCTGTCGGGTCACCCCCCCGCGCACTGGCGGAGAAACTGAAAGTACTGTGTGTGTGATGTGACTGGCATTGCATCATCACACAGTGCAGCGTGACCGGCACAGGCTGAGCTCTGCTGAGGCTCGCCTCGCCGCTCGCTGGCTGGTGGCTGGCTCAGTAGGGGAGCCCCGAGCGGAGGAAGAAGGAGGACAAAGTCAGACAGACACACACACACAGCGGCGTGGTCGTGTCAGCTAAAAAAAAAAAGCGGGTGTCACCCGGGTGCGGACCGCACCCCCTGCACCCCCTTAGCAACGCCTGTGTCTGTATGGCAGGGGGGAAACCTGAAAAGCCATGAAGCACTCCTTTGATGATTCATACAGTTCTAATTTAGATAGTTAGCTCCCCTTCTGTCTCATTTCTTTTCCACGCCATCCTTTTAGCAGAAGACATAAAGTCGTTTTTTTTTTAACACACAATCAAGTTTATCTGTGACATTGCTGCAATGTTCCCTTTCTTATGCCGCGTACACACGACCATTTTTAACAACGTTTTTTTCAACCCGATTATTGTTAAGCCGGCCTTGCCTACACACGATCGTGAAAAAAAAAATGCTCTAGCAAAGCGCGGTGACGTACAACGGCACTTGGGGCTGCTTTTGCTGATTTTGTGTTAGTAAAACTTTGGTGAGAGACGATTCACGCTTTTCAGTCTGTTACAGCGTGATGAATGTGCTATCTCCATTACGTACACTAGTTTTACCAGAACGAGCGCTCCCATCTCATAACTTGCTTCTGAGCATGCGTGTTTTTTTCACGTCGTTAAAGCCCACACACGACCATTTTTACGACGTTAAAAACTATGTGAAAATTTAGAGCATGTTCTAAATTTTTAATGGCCATTTTTTACGTTGTGAAAAATGCTCTGGAGCCCACACACAATCATTTTTAATGACATTAAAAATAATGTAATTTTTTACATCCCGAAAAACATATATTACTTGATTTTTTGTGCACACTACAAAATTGATGTCTTTGGGGTTATATTAGTTTGATCCCTGTTAACTGAACACAGATGGTGTATATTTATTTAGCAGGACTGATTTGAATTGAACATACAGTAAACATAATTTCTGTTGTTGTAGTATGAATACAAATCACACACACGTATTCATTGAAAGCTACTTTCTAATCTGTTTGTTATATAGAGAATAGTATAACAAAACTGAATGCATGATTTGCAAAACAATTGACAAAGGTATGACAGGACTGACCAACAGGAATCAATTATCAAAAAGTCTTATGACCACAACAAGTATATACAGCGCTCATACTGACAATACAGCGTAAGTAGATTTGGAAGAGAAGAATAAAAAAGAGGGAGCAAAAGTGCACTTAAAGTAAAATTTCAATTACAAGATTATCCTTGAATGTGTAATGAATGAGTAAAGAATTTTTTTGTTGCTAAGGGGTGTACAACATACAGTAAAAAGAAGGTAGTCTTTACACAAATTCCTGATACACCATGAGAATGGGACAAGCTACTGGCCTGTATACATTGTCACCTTGCAATTTTGACAGTTTGTGCATTTGATCTTACAAACAAAATCTAACTTATTCACCTTTTCTACTGCTGTGTAAGATCCAATGTTCTGGTCACATGGGTGGCATATTGATACAGTGCCTTGAAAAAGTATTCATACCGCTTGAAATTTTCCAAATTTTATCATGTTACAACCGGTAAACGTAAATGTATTTCCTGGGGATTTTTTGGGGATACAGTCCGACAATGCCACAGCAGTATCCTATATCAATCACCAAGGGGGCACCAGAAGTCACGCAGCCCAGAGGGAGATGAACCATATTCTGGCTTGGGCAGAGGAACATGTTCCTTGCCTATCTGCAGTCTTTATCACATGAGTGGAGAATTGGCAGGCAGATTTCTTGAGCCGCCAGCAGTTGTTCCCGGGTTAATGGTCCCTACATCCCAATGCCAGACGTAGATCTGTTGGCATCCAGATTCAACAAAAAGTTGGACAATTTTGTGTCAAGAACAAGGGATCCACTCACACTCGGGACAGATGCGTTAGTGACCCCGTGGGATCAGTTTTCACTGATTTATGCATTTCCCCCAGTTCAGCTCCTACAGCAACTTTTTCACAGGATCAAGGAAGAAGGGAAGCCAGTAATCCTAGTAGCTCTGGTGTGGCCCAGGAGATCCTGGTATGCAGAGATCATGAGGATGGCATTAGGGGATTCCAGGACTCTTCCATCTCATCCAGACCTGCTGTCACAAGGGCCGGTATTCCATCCTACCTTACAGTCGCTAAATGTGACGGTTTGGCTGTTGAAGCTCACATCCTAAAGAGTCAAGGGCTTTCTGCATCTCTTGGTGTGAAGCCAAGGGTTGGCACCCTCGAAAGTATGTCATAGGGAGAATTTTTGCCTTTCCACAGTTGGGACTAGAAATTAAGCTGGCCTTGAGTAAGATCTAGGGTCAGATCTTGGCCTTGGCAGTATTTTTCCAAAGGCCACTTTCTTCGCATTCTTTGGTCCGGGCCTTTATACAAGGGGTAACTCAGATAAGTCCGCCAGTCAGGTCACCCTTGTACCCATAGGATTTGAATCTAGTTCTGTCGGTTTCGCAAAGACAGCCCTTTGAGCCGATTCACGATATTTCTTTGCTTCTTTTGACAAAGAAGGTTGGTATTCTTAGTTGCGGTAACCTCCGCAAGAAGAGTGTCAGAATTGGCTTTTTTCTGTAAAGAGCCATACTTAATTATTCATAAGGACAAGGTGGTGTTGCGCTCTCACCCAACCTTTTTGCCTAAGGTAGTGTCAGGTTTTCATCTAAACCAGGATGTTTCGCTGCCTTCCTTTTCCCCAGAACCTCGTTTTGTAGAAGAAAGATTGTAGCATTCTGTCGATGTAGTGAGAGCAGTCAAAACCCAGAGGGGGCCAGGCAGCATCAAAATCAACTATTGCTAAGTGGATTTGTCAGGTGATTAGTCAGGCTTATAGTCTGAAGAAAATGGTTCCACCTTTTCAGGTTAAAGCGCACTCTACCAGGGCAGTCAGTCCTTCATGGGCAGTGCATCACCAAGCCTCTGTGGCTCAGATTTGCAAGGCCACTACTTGGTCATCCATGCATACATTTACAAAATTCTATCAGATGGATTTAAGATGGCAGGAGGATCCCGCCTTCGGGCGCAGTGTACTACATGCAGCTGTATAATTCCTCATGCCTAGCGGTGGCCATTTTGCTTTTGCTCCCCTCAGAAGGCATTTCTTTGGGACATCCAGTTATGACTATGGTGCTCTGTGTCCCGTGATGTACGAAAAAGAAAATAGAATTTTTATAACAGCTTACCTGTAAAATCCTTTTCTTCGAGTACATCATGGACACAGAGGTCCTATTGGGATATATACACTTTTGAAACAGAACTCCTGGGATATTGATCTGGTCAGTTAAGTAGCAGAGGGGGAGGGGTGTATACAGAGGGGGTTGTTAATCAGTTTCAGCTGCTTTGCTGTTAATTGAAATTAACAACAGATGCACTAGATGGGCAACAATGAGACAACCTCCAAAACAGGAATGTTTTTTCAGGTGTAGGTGAAGAGACAGGCAGTTACTCTAGGAGAGCTGGACAGAGCCGTAGAAGGTCCTTAACTCATCAGCAGGACCGGTACCTGCTCCTTTGTGCAAGGAGAAACAGAATGAGCACTGCCAGAGCCCTACAAAATGACCTCCAGCAGGCCACTGGTGTGAATGTCTCTGACCAAACAATCAGAAACAGACTTCATGGGGGTGGCCTGAGGGCCCGACGTCCTCTAGTGTGCTCTGTTCTCCCTGCTGGACACTGTTGAGCTTGATTGGCATTTTCCATTGAACACCAGAATTGGCAGGTCCACCACAAGTGCCCCATGCTTTTCACAGATGAGAGCAGGTTCACCCTGAGCATATGTGACAGACGTGAAAGAGTCTGGAGAAACCGCAGAGAACTTTATGCTGCCTGTAACATCATTCAGCATGACCGGTTTGGTGGTGGGTCAGTGATGGTCTGGGGAGGCATATCCATGGAGGGATGCACAGACCTCTACAGGCTACACAATGGCACCCTGACTGCCATTAGGTATCGGGGTGAAATCATTGGACCCATTGTCAGACCCTACGCTGGTGCAGTGGGTCCTGGGTTCCTCCTGGTGCATGACAATGCCCAGCCTCATGTGGCGAGAGCATGCAGTCAGTTCCTGGAGGATGAAGAAATTGATACCATTGAATGGCCCGCACACTCACCTGACCTATTTTCAAAAGAACACCTCTGGGACATTATGTTTCAGTCCATCCGGTGCCGCCAGGTTGCACCTCAGTCTGTTCAGGAGCTCAGTGATGCTCTGGTACAGATCTGGGAGGAAATACCCCAGGACAACATCCGTCATCTCATTAGGAGCATGCCCTGATGTTGTCAGGCATGCATACAAGCACGTGGGGCCATACAAACTACTAAGGACCATTTTGAGTTGTTGCTATGAAACTTCAGCAAAATGGACTAGCTTGCTGCATAATCTTTTCACTTTGATTTTTGGGGTGTCTTTCAGCCCTCTGTAGGTGGATAATTTTCATTTCCATCAAATGATGTGCCATCCTTTCATTCCTAACACATTACCCAGTCCATATCAGTATAGATATTCAGCATGAGATTTTTGCCAATTTTTTTGAGCAGTGTATATTGCTTTGCTACAAAAACTGTGGTACTCCCAGTAGGGGAGGGGTTATATAGGGAGAGAGATTTCCTGTCTTTTGGGTGTGCCAGTGTCCATCACCTAAAGGTGGCGATAACCCACATAGTTATAACTATGGTGCTCTGTGTCCCGTGATGTACTCGAAGAAAAGGATTTTACAGGTAAGCTGTTATAAAAATCCTATCTTTTGCTTACACATGATTGGATGATAAAAGACAGCAGAGCGTTCCCTCATTTGCCAGACTTTGGAGCAACTGCACTTGCACTTGCCTTTAGTAAACCGACCCCATTGTATTTGCAGCACTCTAAAGCTAGTCATACATAGCTCTGTTTTTTAGCCAGTGGGCTGACCTAAAAAACTGAACCGATTCCCCCATCCACACATTCAAGGTGGATGTGGGAATACTGCTTGTTGTTTTTTTGTATTCTGACAGCAGGACTCTCTTGCAATCAGAATTCAATGATCAGTGCTGCAACCCATTATTTGCACACATGCTGATTAAAGGGTCACTAAAGGAATTTTTTTTTTTAGCTAAATAGCTTCCTTTACCTTACTGCAGTCCTGGTTTCATGTCCTCATTGTTCGTTTTTGCTCTGATGTGGCTGTAATTCCTCTCTGTTCTGGACGCTTCCTGGTTGTCTGTTTCCTGATCACCACAGTACTGGGAGATTTCTCTCTGTGGTGACTAATCAAGGAGGTGTGTCTATAACCCCTCAGCACCAATCCAGTTTCGTTTTGCAAAACCTTCACTGCCCTCTATTGGCTCTCTGGCTCTGTACATCAGAGAACCAGGAAACAACAGCAAAAACGAAACTAAACTGTAGGTACATTATATGATTGATTTGTATCTATTTTTAATCATTTTTAAAAGGAATCAGTTAACTATTGTCTCTATACCCTGTAAACAGTCATTTCAGCAAAAATGTTTTTTTCCTTCAGTGACCCTTTAAAGCAAGGGTCTCAAACTGGTGGCCCTCCAGCTGTTGTAAAACTACAAGTCCCATCATGCCTCTGCCTGTGGGAGTCATGCTGGTAACTGTCCTTCTTGCAATGCCTCATTGGACTTGTAGTTTTGCAACAGCTGGAGCGCCGCCAGTTTGAGACGCCTGCTTTAAAGCAACATTTTACGATAAGCCTGTTCATAAAAAGTCCATCGCTAGCTCAAATTTTTATGAATGGAAACAGCCATAGATGGATCTAAATTTGGCTGGTCCCTGCTGAACCAGATGCATTTTGATCCATCTTTGGCCAACTTAAAGGGGTTGTAAAGACAAAAATATTTTCCTTTTAAATTAAAGTCTGACAGTAGCTGATAAAGTAAAAAGTAACATTTTGCATTATAACTAGTTTGATACCTGTTGAAATCGAGCTGTTTTATTCACCGCCAGCACTCCTGAATCATTATTCTCACTGACTTCCTGGTTTGCGGTGCGCATTCATTCTTGCTACATCACGGCCTAATGGGAACTACAGTTCCCATTAGGCTTAGCCTCCATGACTGTGAGGGATAAGAGAGCATCTTCACGCAGGGCTGTAGTCATAGGGAGGGGGTGAGCACATTCTGCTTTCTACCATGCAAAACGGCTCAGATGCTGGTGGAAAGCAAGAAGAGGAGAGACAGGAAATGGCATTTTCAAACCTGGATTACTGTATTTTGGAGGTCAAAAGGAAAAACGAGGTAAGTGATATTTAAATGCTCTTGCTTACAGCAATCAATTGATCTAATAAAAAACAAACCTTTAGTGTTCCTTTAATGCTGGAAAAAAGTTTTCTATTAGGAAGTTTTATAGCCAATCTCCTACAGTTTTAAAAAAGCCAGGGTTTCTGAAACCAGTAAATTATTATATATATTTTTTATTTACCGTAATTAAGATACTGTACTGCTTTTGGGTTGATCTGACATTGGAAAATTACTTAATACTTAAGAAATGTGATTTATGTTTAAAACTGTACATTGAAGTACACAAATGTACAAAACTGGCAATGCACATTATGGCCCAGATTCTTGTACAATGGGCGTATCTCTGCGGTGGCGTAACGTATCCGATTTACGTTACGCCGCCGCAACTTACACGGGCAAGTGCTGTATTCTCAAAGCACTTTCTCTGTAAGTTGTGGCGGCGTATCGTAAATCGGCTGGCGTAAGCCCGCCTAATTCAAATGTGGAAGGGGGGGTGTGTTTTATGTGAAACTACTGTGACCCAACGTGATTGACGTTTTTGCGCCTCATATAGCAGGGGCAACTATACGCCGGGAAATGCCTAACGTAAACGTCGTAACTTTACTGCGTCGGCCGCGCGTACGTTCGGGAATTCGCGTATCTAGCTAATTTGCATACTCGACGCGGAATTCTACGGAGGCGCCACCTAGCAGTCAAAAAAAAAATGCAGTTTAGATCCGACGGCGTAAGAGACTTACGCCTGTCGGATCTAATGGATATCTATGCGTAACTGATTCTAAGAATCAGATGCATAGATACGACGGGTCGGATTAGGACTTACGACGGCGTACATGGCGCTGCGCCGTCGTAAGTCCTTTAAGAATCTGGGCCTTTATACATAATAAATACACTAACTGCTGCCTACTGGTAGATTTGCTAAGTGAATACATGCTCAGATATAATTACTTCTTTCACGTTACATTAGTTTCACATACTAAAGCTTATCATTACAATATTAAAGCTGAACTCTGGCACAGCATGAACAATAGTAATTCTAATTAAATATAATAATTAATTGACACAAATTTATATTGGATAATGATGGCACAAAGCATGTATTGTATATGGACAGTATTGTATAGCTTTTAGTTTTACATTTTAAGTTACATCACCTTCACATTACAATATTATTAAGCATATGAAGGACTTATGCGTGCCCATATCTTTACTTAACTTAAAGAGGAGTTTTGCCGACGCCCCCCCATCCCGTCCAAAAAAAATAAAAAAAAAGTCAAAGTCAGGACTCGGCAGCTACGTTTACACATTACTAGTAGGGCACTTACCTGTCCAGGCATCCAGTCATGGTGTCATTACTGGAACCAATTCTTGAATCAGCTCTTGGGTGCTGGCTTTGCCATCTTGGCTAAGAGAAATCGACAGTGAAGCCGGTTTCCTACTGTGGAAAACTGCGGCGAACTGAGCCAGAAGTGGGAGTGGGTACCTGTCAAAATCAGGTACCCCCCAAGTTGTAAGTTAAATAGCGGAAGGTTGGAATCCCTTTAAGATTTTTATTGTTGTCTGTTTTCCTGTTGCAGATTTTATCTCATCGCAAATTTAACTTTCAATTCGTAGTTTCGTAAAGCCTCTGAGTCGTTGCTGGTCATCGTCCGACATTTACTCGGCACAGGCTTTAAATCGATTCACAGTCAGGCAATGCTGCAGTTTAGTTCATTGTTACTCTGTAGATTCATTCATACCATCGGTGTGTCGCCTGTATTACCACACAACATTTAGCTTAGTTTGCAAGCCTCGCAGCAGTGGGCAGGTCAATTCCACACGCTCCATGACAGCCGATTCGAATCCCGTTCGCATCATGTGACACAGCGATTCTAATCCTCGGCATGATTCGACACGTCCAGTCTTTACACACATATACTGCAAGTTTCTACAGCTTGGTCTCCCCCTCGAGACACCTGTCATGAGGCACCCAAGTCGCTACTCGTACCACTGTGCGCAAAGTCACTTTTTTATTCACAATTCATGCAATGCTTCGGTTCGCAGTTCAGGCACGATTCGGTACGTTCAGTTCTCATTCATATCACACGATCACGGACACGGGCCTGGACGGTGGTTCCTCCTCACACACACTCTAAGATTTTTTTCAGCTTCCTTGGTTTTCTGCCTCCCTCACAAGGCTTCTTTTTGCAGCACTCTATTGCACACATTAATGGCCACTCATTCGCATGTCTGTCTTTTCTCTCATAGGTCAGTTGAGGTTAGCTCGATCCATCCTGTACAAGGTTTGACACTCCCTTACAGATATAAAAAAGGGGGGGTTTATATATACATGCATATAGGGGGGCCAGTAACATTTGGGGAGTGGGGGGCAAGTGTGGGATAAGGGACTTCCATGCCAGGTTTAAACCTGGGCCTTCATGTTACTTTTCCACTGGCTTCCGGCCGTCTGAGCAATCTCAGCAACAACCAGAAATTTCGCAAACCAGTACATATAGAGTCAGGTGTGTAGTGCACAGTCTCCGCAGCACCTTTACGCCTCATTGACTTCACACACACTATTTGGCTGTTCATCTGGCGATTAGATACTGCCACATTCTTTTCTCTCGGTTGCACAGACAGTGGTTTGCTTGCAGACAGTACAAGCTTTAGCATTCCTTACCATACATCATGTACTACGGAATGCAGCATTTCTACTTAGGCCTCAACCAGACTTTAGGTTCTCGCCCCAGCACGCTCTTGGGCTCTGGTTCCACAGGTCTGTACTAGTGTTGCTCACGAATATTCGCATTGCGAATATTCGACTCGAATATAGCATATTCGAGAAATCGCGCTATATTTCGAAATTCGCGGTGAATATTCGCAATTCCGAATATTCGATTTTTTACAATTTTTTTTTTTAATCAGATCACATCCTAGATATCTCCATCGACGTCTAAAAGCATTGCTGGAATCATTAGAGACCCTGGGCCGAGTAGCTGAAGCGTTCATTGAATTTTCCAGAAAGATCGCAATGCGATTATTCGGCAAACGCAATATCGCGCGATTATTTTCCTCGCCCCGATCTTCCGCATCAGAGCGATTTTTACAGTTTCATTTTTAAAACAGATCACATCCTAGTGATCTCCATAGACGTCTGAAAGCATTGCTGGTATGATTAGAGCCATTGGGCCGAGTAGCTGAAGCGATCATTTTATATTGCCGAATATTCGCAATGCGAATATTCGGCAATAGGAATATTGCGCGATTATTTGCTCCGCCCTTTTGCATCAGAGCCAATCAGAGTTCTCCTTCCACACTCGTCACAGGTTAGCAACCAATAGGAACCTGCCTGCATGGACATTATATAAGCTCACTCCCAGCACCATTTCATTGCAGATTCAGAAGCTGGCTGTAGAGTGTGGAGGCTGTTTCTGTGTTCCTGGTTTCCTGTGTCTTTGTTCTTGATTGATTTAGATCATCACCAGCATTGCTATTTAGTGATTCCAGTGGATCTTTTCCAGTATATCAACTGCTTTTTTCAAAGCAATAGACCCAAGAGCTTTTTTCAAAGCTACGTTTTGTGCTGTTTTGTGCTGTTTTTTTCATTTGTGTTACTGTTTGATCCTGCAATCCTCCCTGTTCAGTTATATTTGCAAGAGATTTCAGAACACATTTTGCTGAGCTTTATAAAAGAGCTTTTCTAAAAGCTAAGTTTTGTTCATCTTGTGTTACTGTTAGATCTTGCAGGTTCGCTGTTCAGTGATATTTGATAGGCATCTCAGTTCAAATTTTGTTTAGTTTTCCCTAAAGAGCTTTTATAAAAGCTAAGTTTTGTGTTCAGTTTAGTTAAATTTTGTGTAGTAAGTGTACACACTGTTAGTGTACATTTATTTCATCTAGCTTAGCTTAGTGTGTGTTTAGTGTCTGTGTTTTGTGTTTAAAAAAAAAAAAAAAAAAAAAAAGTTAGTGTTTGTTTAGTGCTTTTTTTTTTTTCTTTAATTTTGTAGTCCTTGTCTGGTGTACTACTTTTCTTATAGTTTAGTAGCTGTCTGTGTACGTCTTTGTCTGCGTGCCTGTCTTGTAAAAAATACACAAAAACACATTTTGTTCACATTTCCCCCCCCCAATAAAGTTTAACCCCCCCACACACATATCAGCAATTATGAGCGGCATCCGTGGCCGTGGCAGTAGGGGTAGGGGAGTTACTCCCAGTGCTGGATCGCTGCCAGCACGGGGTACCTCTCGTGCCCCTACTAGTGGTAGAGGATCGGGTGCAAGGGGAGTACGCCTGATCCGGGAGTTCTTCCCATCGGGCAGCCGCCCGATATTGCCATCTCAGGCTCAAGTAGTGGTGGACTACATGGGGCACAGCAGTGCCACTGAGTCGTCGGTCCCGACTCACAGTAGTACCACCATTACACCGTTGCCTGTACTACCCCCCCCCAGCCCCCAAGAGTCCAGCATCTTACTGTTCGACAGCGACAGTGAGAGGGATCTCTTGGGGGAGGCCATGCATCAGGCAGACCTCCAGCTCTGTCCTGATGGTCAGGACCTTTTTGAAGGGATGGATGAGGAGGATGGGATACCTGCTGGCAGTATCCCAGAGACATCCCTTCAAACTGGTGCTGCTGTTTTGGTGCAGGAAACAGCAGCACCTAGTCAGACCCAGGCGTGGGTGAGGGGACAGCGGAGCCAGGCTAGAGGCTCCATGTCACGTGGTTCCCTCAGACCAACACATCTCAGCCCTTGGTCTGACATCTCTGGGGGCGAAGAGGGTGACCCATCATGGTTGCCATCTGACGCGTCGGCTCACTACGTCAGTGACGACGGGGAAGGTAGGCACCCTGGTGAAACGGTGCGCCAGGTCACCACCAGGGAGACCATCGTCAGGGTCTCCACTGGTGATGGCAGCAGGAGGTGTCAGGAGGAGGAGCAGCAGCAGCAGCAGCAGCAGCAGGCAGCTCCACCTGTGCGCACCGAATCCCAGCAGGTGCAAGTAAGCGTCACCCCATCTGACAGGAGGGCGGTGCTGAAGTCACCTGTCTGGAATTTCTTTACCCTGGTGGCAGACAACCCTACCGTGGCCATCTGCCGGATTTGTAAAGTGAGGGTGAAGAGAGGGAAGTGTTTGGCTCGGGTGGGTACCACAGCCCTGAACCAGCACCTGAGGATAAACCACTGGGCGTTGTATGACGAGATGAAGCGTGGTGGTGGTAGCAGCGCCACCACCACAAGTGAGCAGGGTACAGCAGCCCCTGCCACATCTTCATCTGTTTCCAGCAGGTCATGCCCCCCCGCTCCCTCTAGTAGAGGTACTGGTACCGGCAGCCAGACCTCTACTTCCACAGCACCCTCCACGTCTGTGTCCCGCACTGCCGTCCGGCGCCAGGCGTCGATTTCAGACGCCTTTGACCGCACCACTCCCTTCCCCCCTGGAGACCGACGTGTGCGTTCCCTCAATGGGCTCCTGGCAAGGGTTATTGCCCAACATCTGCTGCCCTTCAACATAGTTGACAGCAACCCCTTCAGGCAGATGTTGGAGCAGGCCCAACCCCAATGGCGTGTCCCCAGCCGCCATTTCTTTGCCAGGACTGGTGTCCCTGCCCTACACCAGCACATTGTGCAGAATGTAACCCTGTCGCTGGATCACGCTGTCAGCGACAGGGTTCATCTGACAATGGATGGCTGGACCAGCAGGCATGGGCAGGGACGCTACATCAGCTTCACGGCCCATTGGGTTTCCCTCCGAGGCGTCGGTGAGGGATCGTCGGCAACCGATCTTGTGGTGCCGCCCCGGGGTGTCCAGGGGAGAACTGCTGGTCTCCCTCAAGCCACTGTCTCCGCAGCTGCTGAGCCTCCCAGCAAGCGCCCCCGTAGCTACTCAAGTGTGGGGCACGTGCGCTGTCAGGCCGTGCTCCAGCTTGTTAGTTTAGGGGACCGGAGACACACTGCAGAAGAAGTGCTGAAAGCACTTCAAGCTCAGGTCCAGAAGTGGCTGACACCCCGAAGGCTCCAGCCAGGTATGGTTGTCTGCGATAACGGCAGCAACCTACTCGCCGCCCTCCATGCTGGCAGTCTGACGCACGTGCCCTGTCTGGCACATGTCCTCAACCTGGTGGTGCAGAAGTTCCTGCGCACTTATCCAGGGTTGAGTGACATTGTGGCAAAGGCGCGTAGGATTGCCAGCCACTTCAGGCGCTCCCCAACCGCTACCGCGTCCCTGTCCAAATTGCAGCGGAAGTACAATCTGCCCCTTCACAGGCTGATTGTGGACAGTGTGACGCGGTGGAACTCCACCCTCCACATGCTGAAGAGGTTGTGGGAGCAGCAAAGGGCGGTGAGGGAGTACCTGATGGAACTAGGCACTGAGAGGGCTTCACCACAACTCCCTTTCATCGCCTGTGCGCAGTGGGGGCAGATAAACCAGGTCTGCCAAGTGTTGTCCTCCTTCGAGCAGGCGACCAAGATGGTCAGCAGTGAGCAAATTGGCCTCAATAGCGTGCTGCCAATACTGTTCATGCTGGAGAGGACACTAGATCGCCTGCTCGAGGCTGGGGAGAGTGCCTTGGTGGAGCAGGAGGAGTCAGCAATGCTCCACCGAGACCAGGGCCAGGACCAGGAGGAGGAGGAGGAGGAGGAGGATGATGATGAAGAGGAGGAGGAGGTGGTTGCTGGTGTCGTCCCGGAGTCAGGGCCTGGTCAGGAGGGAGAGCCGGTGTTGGGGGCACCGATAGTCCGGGGGTTGGGCATGTCTGAGTTTGACCAGCAGCGCCTCAGGGAAGAAGAGTCGCACCTCATTCACCTGGCCAGCATTGAGGAGTCACAGCGGGCTGTGCTCTTCCCCATGGCTGCCCACATGCTGAGATGCCTCAGGAGGGACCCCCGGGTTAAGACCATCAAGACGAGGGATGATTTCTGGATGGCCACCCTTTTGGATCCCAGGTGCAAGGGGAAACTGGAGCAGTTCATCCCAGCCAGCCGGAGGCAGCACCGGATGGAGGAACTGCAGGCAGCCATTGTCAGACGGTTGGAGCAGGCAACTCCCCGGCCTCCAGTTGTCCCCCCTCATCTCACCCAGCAGGTGGCTGCACCCAGCTGCAGCCGAGCAGGGGACCTAATGGAAGAGATGAGGATGTTCTTCCAAAGCGAGCGACCCAGTACCACCACCAGCAGCAGCAGCAGCAGTCACCACCAGCGGCTGGCCCACATGGTGGCAGACTACATGGCGTCCGTCGGTGCTTCTGACAGTATGAGCACCGACGACCCCATGGAGTACTGGGTTGCCAGATTGGACACCTGCCGCGAGCTCGCTCAGTATGCGCTGGAGTTATTGTCTTGCCCCCCCTCCAGCGTACTATCTGAGCGGACATTCAGCGCGGCAGGTGGGGTGGTCACGGACAAGAGGACCCGTCTGTCCACAGACTCCGTGGACAGACTCACATTCATAAAGATGAATGAGTCCTGGATCGGCGGTGACTTTCTGGCACCCGTCGTCGGTTCAGGGCGCTGAAGGGTCCCTTGCCATGCATTCCCTGATGAAGCCCCGGACCTGATGTATTTACAGTGCTGAATATAACTATTTCAACATCAGAGAAAATCAATGTTAATATTTGGTACAGTAGGCTTTCTTTGCAATTACAGCGGTCAAACATTTCTTGTAGTTTTACACCAGCTTTGCACACACTGGAGGAGGGATTTCGGCCCACTCCTCCACACAGATCTTCTCTACATCAGTCATGTTTCTGGGCTATCGCTGAGAAACACGGAGTTTGAGCTCCCTCCAAAGATTCTCTATTGGGTTTAGGTCTGGAGACTGGCTAGGCCACGCCAGAACCTTGATATGCTCCTTACAGAGCCAATCCTTGGTTATCCTGGCTGTGTGCTTTGGGTCATTCTCATGTTGGAAGACCCAGCCTCGACCCATCTTCAAAGCTCTAACTCAGGGAAGGAGGTTGTTGCCCAAAATCTTGCAATACATGGCCCCGGTCATCCTCTCCTTAATACAGTGCAGTCACCCTGTCCCATGTGCAGAAAAACACCACCAAAGCATGATGCTACCACCCCCATGCTTCACATTAGGGATGGCGTTCTTGGCATGGTACTCATCATTATTCTTCCTCCGAACACGGTTAGTGAAATTATGATCAAAAAATTATATTATAGTCTCATCTGACCACATGATTTTCTCCCATGACTCCTTTGGATCAGTCAAGACAATTATGTCAGCAGTTATTTCACACCCTATATACTCTTATTAAGACTGCTGTACATCATGGCAACTCCTGCCCATGTGATATGACTCTGTATCAACTACTACTGTTAATACTACTACTGCTGCTTCTGCTGCTGCTGCCGCCCAGTCAATACACCTATGTCAGCAGTTATTTCACACTCTATATACTCCTATTCCTACTGCTGTTCATGATGGCACCTCCTGCCCATGTGATATGACTCTGTATCAACTACTACTGTTAATACTACTACTGCTGCTTCAGCTGCTGCTGCCGCCCAGTCAATACACCTATGTCAGCAGTTGTTTAACACTCTATATACTCTTATTCCTACTGCTGTTCATCATGGCACCTCCTGCCCATGTGATATGACTCTGTATCAACTACTACTGTTAATACTAGTGCTGCTTCTGCTGCTGCTGCCCAGTCAATACACCTATGTCAGCAGTTATTTGACACTCTATATACTCCTATTCCTACAGCTGTTCATCATGGCACCTCCTGCCCATGTGATATGACTCTGTATCAACTACTACTGTTAATACTACTACTGCTGCTTCTGCTTCTGCTGCTGCTGCCCAGTCAAGACACCTATGTCAGCAGTTATTTGACACTCTATATACTCCTATTCCTACTGCTGTTCATGATGGCACCTCCTGCCCATGTGATATGACTCTGTATCAACTACTACTGTTAATACTACTGCTGCTTCTGCTGCTGCTGCTGCCCAGTCAAGACACCTATGTCAGCAGTTATTTGACACTCTATATACTCCTATTCCTACTGCTGTTCATGATGGCACCTCCTGCCCATGTGATATGACTCTGTATCAACTACTACTGTTAATACTACTGCTGCTTCTGCTGCTGCTGCTGCCCAGTCAAGACACCTATGTCAGCAGTTATTTGACACTCTATATACTCCTATTCCTACTGCTGTTCATCATGGCACCTCCTGCCCATGTGATATGACTCTGTATCAACTACTACTGTTAATACTACTGCTGCTTCTGCTGCTGCTGCCCAGTCAATACACCTATGTCAGCAGTTATTTGACACTCTATATACTCCTATTCCTACTGCTGTTCATCATGGCACCTCCTGCCCATGTGATATGACTCTGTATCAACTACTACTGTTAATACTACTGCTGCTTCTGCTGCTGCTGCCCAGTCAAGACACCTATGTCAGCAGTTATTTGACACTCTATATACTCCTATTCCTACTGCTGTTCATCATGGCACCTCCTGCCCATGTGATATGACTCTGTATCAACTACTACTGTTAATACTACTGCTGCTTCTGCTGCTGCTGCCCAGTCAATACACCTATGTCAGCAGTTATTTGACACTCTATATACTCCTATTCCTACTGCTGTTCATGATGGCACCTCCTGCCCATGTGATATGACTCTGTATCAACTACTACTGTTAATACTACTGCTGCTTCTGCTGCTGCTGCTGTCCAGTCAAGACACCTATGTCAGCAGTTATTTGACACTCTATATACTCCTATTCCTACTGCTGTTCATGATGGCACCTCCTGCCCATGTGATATGACTCTGTATCAACTACTACTGTTAATACTACTGCTGCTTCTGCTGCTGCTGCTGCCCAGTCAAGACACCTATGTCAGCAGTTATTTGACACTCTATATACTCCTATTCCTACTGCTGTTCATCATGGCACCTCCTGCCCATGTGATATGACTCTGTATCAACTACTACTGTTAATACTACTGCTGCTTCTGCTGCTGCTGCCCAGTCAAGACACCTATGTCAGCAGTTATTTGACACTCTATATACTCCTATTCCTACTGCTGTTCATCATGGCACCTCCTGCCCATGTGATATGACTCTGTATCAACTACTACTGTTAATACTACTGCTGCTTCTGCTGCTGCTGCCCAGTCAATACACCTATGTCAGCAGTTATTTCACACCCTATATACTCTTATTAAGACTGCTGTTCATCATGGCACCTCTTGCCCGAGTGATTTGACACTGTATTGTCAATGTCTACTACTACTATTACAGCTCAGTCAAGACACCTGTGTCCCAATTTTTTGGTACACTATTGACTACTATGACCACTACTGATGCTGTAAAGTATTCCCCAAGTGTTTTTATGCTATGTATTACTATTACCACTACTGCTTGTAAATCATGCCTGTGTGATACTTAGTGGGAATGCTTTAATAAGCATTCCCAGTATGGATACCCGTAAATGTATTAATCTTAATTAGTGTGAATGCTTTAATAAACATTTCCAGTATTGATATACGTAAATTTAGTAATCTTATTATTCCTTACGTTTTTTGGTTCTGCGTAACTTCGGCATACTTTCAGCTATTGAGACCATTCAACTGTAAAAATGTTCGTCTCTTTCAGCTAATGATGGGACTTCTTCAAGTTTTTTTCTACTTTTTACACTTTTATAAATTTTAAGCTTTTAGACCCTTTTTTTAACATTGAAGTCAATGAGAACATCCTTTTCCCCTTTGAATTCACATGCCCTGCCAAAAGTTTCAGCTACTTCATACTTTCACTTACAGACACTGAAAAAACTGTAAAGCGGTCACAAAATATTTAGCTATCCGGCTATGACTTTTCAGATCGTCATCGTTTACAATTTTTTGTTGAAAACGCAATTTACGTTTTGCGAATTTTTCACAAAAATGCGATAGGTTATAATGTAATCCTATGGAGGGGATTTAGAGTCTGTCATGTGACCTTAACATTGGAGATCTTTGTAATTAAAAATATCTTTACAAAAAGGGGAAACAAAATGGTCTCACGCCCACAAGATCTACTTTTCATACACAATTTTTATATCAAAACGTAGCTATGCTTGTCTGGTTTCTGGCAATGTGATCAATTCTGCGATACGTATTTTAGTTTTAGTTATTGGAGCAACAGCCAGAAATTATGTCTCATAGACTCTCATGTTAAATTATCTAAAAAATGTTGCTGCAAAACTCACAAAGACGCTCTTTTCTAAATCGCAGACATGGCCACATTTTTAAGTTTATCAACATAAATTTCATATCAATGCGTTCACAAGGGCCGTGTATTTCAAACGGTGTAGTCGTTGTATCGATCGCATGTACGGTTGAGGATTTATTAAGCTTTGTTTGGAGGCTTAAATCATGTATTTGATCTGTGAATTAAAAGCGTTTGTAATGTTATTTCTTTCCATAAATAACTTTCCTGACCTCAGTGCAATATTCCTCCTCACTGACCTGGGGGGGAGGGGAAACCTCTTGAGGGGGGAGGGGCGACCAGGAAGTCAGCATACTCTATACTTTGCAGATAGAGAAAGAAGCTGTGTGTCCTAAAGATAGTGTAGTGGTTATGGTGAATGTCTTTGGCAAGGGGCTCAGCAATTAAGCTATTCAGCATTCCCACTCGCATTTTCCTCAGGAAATGCATTGTCTAGTTACATTATATTTTAATACTACTGCTGCTGCCTCCATGCTGAGTAAAGCTTCATGACCTCTCTGGCACAGCGGATTCACCAACAGCCTCCGCTTCAAGCTACCAGACCGGATCGTAACAGCAAGTGTAACTAAAACAATTAACCTTATGTTAAACCCTGGTTTGCGGCCTTTATACTGCAACCATTAGGCTGTCTGCAAGAGCAAATCTGCACTCTCTCTCTCTTTCTTGCTCTCTCTCTCTCTCTGTATATATATATATATATATATATTGTTGCTTTTGTTATGTTCATTTTTCAACAGTTTATTTTGTGTTCGTCGTGTCTGTGTCCGTGTGCTTTAGTTTGTCCTAGGTTTGTGTTAAATAAAATGATAGTATAAAATGTTTTTGCTTATTATGAAGTTAGATGTGTTGATGTTGATTTGTTCGATGTGAAGTTAGATGTGTTGAAAAACCTAAAAATCGATCTCAAAAAGAAATGAAACATTTCCAAAAAATAACATTTTTTAATCAAAAAATTAATTCAGACATAGCTGAGCATGAGCTTCTGAAGCCTTTCCAGCTCAGCAAGATATTCTAATTGCTGCTGCTCTAGCTGCGTATTTTGCTGGACCAGGTAGCGAATTTGTTGATGATTTCCCTTAATCCTCAGATGTGTCTTCTTTAGCAGCGCGTGCTGCTGCATCATCTTTCTTGCTACTGTTAGGATATAATAAAAAAACATTTGGATTTCAAAGAACGTTACCAAATAAATAAAATATTTTTTTTGCTTATTAATCAATCATTATCATGTGTATACACTTGTTATGTGTCTAACACATCCCGGGAGTGCAGAATTATTAGGCAAATGAGTATTTGGACCACATCATCCTCTTTATGCATGTTGTCTTACTCCAAGCTGTATAGGCTCGAAAGCCTACTACCGATTAGGCATATTAGGTAATGTACATCTCTGTAATGAGAAGGTGTGTGGTCTAATGACATCAACACTCTATATCAGGTGTGCATAATTATTAGTCAATTTCCTTTCCTTTGGCAAAATG
Source organism: Rana temporaria (assembly GCF_905171775.1). Lineage (NCBI taxonomy): Eukaryota > Metazoa > Chordata > Amphibia > Anura > Ranidae > Rana > Rana temporaria. The sequence continues at coordinate 525,903,570 of NC_053489.1, forward strand.
GGCCAAAAGAAGGACTTGACAGACTCTGAAAAGTCCAAAATAGAGAGATATCTAGCAGAGGGATGCAGCACTCTTAAAATTGCAAAGCTTCTGAAGCGTGATCATCAAACAAAAGAAACGTGTGGAAAAACAAAGGCGCAAAATAACTGCCCATGAACTGAGAAAGGTTAAGCGTGCAGCTGCCAAGATGCCACTTGCCACCAGATTGGCCATATTTCAGAGCTGCAACATCACTGGGGTGCCCAAAAGCACAAGGTGTGCAATACCCAGAGACATGGCCAAGGTAAGAAAGGCTGAAAGACGACGACCACTGAACAAGACACACAAGCTGCAACGTCAAGACTGTGCCAATAAATATCTCAAGAAAGATTTTTCTAAGGTTTTATGGACTACTGAAATGAGAGTGAGTCTTGATGGGCCAGATGGAAGAGCCCGTGGCTGGATTGGTAAAGGGCAGTGAGCTCCAGTCCGACTCAGACGCCAGCAAGGTGGTGGTGGAGTACTGGTTTGGGCTGGTATCATCAAAGATGAGCTTGTGGGGCCTTTTCGGATTGAGGATGGAGTCAAGCTCAACTCCCAGTCCTACTGCCAGATTATGGAAGAGACCTTCTTTAAGCAGTGGTACAGGAAGAAGTCACCATCCTTCAAGAAAAACATGATTTTCATGCAGGACAATGCTCCATCACACGTGTCAAAGTACTCCACAGCGTGGCTGGCAAGAAAGGGTATTAAATAAAAAAAAGTAATGACATGGCCTCCTTGTTCACCTGATCTGAACCCCATTGAGAACCTGTGGTCCATCATCAAATGTGGGATTTACAAGGAGGGAAAACAGTACACCTCTCTGAACAGTGTCTGGGAGGCTGTGGTTGCTGCTGCACGCAATGTTGATGGTGAACAGATCAAAACACTGACAGAATCCATGGATGTCAGGCTTTTGAGTGTCCTTGCAAATAAAGGTGGCTATATTGGTCACTGATTTGTTTTTGTTTTGTTTTTAAATGTCAGAAATGTGTATTTGTGAATGTTGAGATGTTATATTGGTTTCACTGTTAAAAATAAATCATTGAAATGGGTATCTATTTATTTTTTGGTTAAGTTGCCTAATAATTCTGCACAGTAATAGTAGTCACCTGCACACACAGATATCCCCCGAAAATAACTAACACTAAAAACAAACTAAAAACTACTTCCAAAAAAATTCAGCTTTGATATTAATGAGTTTTTGGGGTTCATTGAGAACATGGTTGTTGTTCAATAATAAAATGAATCCTCAAAAAATACAACTTGCCTAATAATTATGCACTACCTGTATACTTCTAGCATCAATACCATATTATGGTTCTACAATCTGACAGGTGCGCTTTATATGTTGTCCATTTTTATATCTACATTTTGTTGTTGAAATGTTATTAATCATTGTGCACATATTTACCTTCCTGAGCGAGGCTCACAGGACCGCTCTCTTCCTCCTGCTCTTCTGCTTGAGAAGTTGGGGTGGTGGGGGGGGGAATCTCCTCAGCTTGCTCCTCAGCAGGAGCTGGGGTTGGGGAGTGGGAGGGCCCTGGCTGCTCCTCTTCATCCATCTCCTCCTCTGCCGCATCCTCCTCTGCCGCATCCTCCTCCTCCTCCTCATCGGCCTGGCGCCTTCTGCGCTTGGCGCGGATAACTGGCATTGGAGCTCCTATAATAACACAATGTTCATATATTATAAAAATGTTTTCTAATGACGTATGCAAATTCTGTGTACTCTGCTGTATTGTATATGAATACAAATTGATTTATATAGACAGTTAACCAATGGGACAATGTTATATTAAAGGGTCTTGTGGGCACTACAGGGGACTGAGCGTGAGCTGGGATGCAACCATGTTAAAATGAGCTGTTTTTGTCTCCTTTGTTTTGTTCAGACCATCTCATGTTAAAAAAAGGGCCTGATGGAGCACACGGGATTACTATAACAACCCCACTCCTAACACAGGAATTTAGTGGTAATCTATATATATAAAACTCAACGTGTGTGTGTGCATAAATGTATGTATGTATGTATGTATGTATGTATGTATGTTCCAGCATCACGTACAAACGGCTAAAGATATTTATATGAAACTTGGCACACAGGTTACTTATATGTCAGCCACAAACATAGGATAGGTGGTTTAAACCTTACCCACCCCCACTTGCCATGGTCGGGGTTTTTCTTTAAAGTCCCATGCAAAGCAATGGGAAAATTATGTTCCCACATAACTTCTGTGTTCCTGTCTGCTGCCCCATGTCTTTTTTCAACAGTACTATGAATACCTTGGCCGGTGGTGATATATGTTAGCACAACATGGCATCTTGGTTAACAACATCTGACCTTACATGAATTACATATGACCTTACATAACTGTCACCAAAGGAGCTGCGGTGGCTCCACGCGATTGCCACTGCACTGACAACTGATTCACCTCTGCAGCTAGGGGTTCGGATCCCGCTCTCGGCTACCTGTGAATTGAGTTTGGTGGTCTCAGCCCCGCCCCTGGTGGGTGTGCTATGCGAGGTTGGGTTGGGAGGACCCCCTCACACCCGCCATTGCCAACCGGGGCATGGAGAAAGGTGGCAGATTGCCTCTGGGGGAGGCCTCCCAACTCCTGCAGGCCGGCTCCTCTCTCTTTCGAGTTCACGCACAAAATACACTTTTTTTAAAAAAAACATAACTGTCAACAATAACTTACCTGGATGATATTTAGCCCGAAGACGTCTGACATGAACCATTTGGCGCCTCTTCAGGTCAGACCACTTCTTAACAATGGCCTTGTGGTCATGTTGGCCGCCAAAGTCAGCGATTAGGGCGCTGACCACAGCCCTTTTCTCTGGCTGCCTCCGCAGCTCATCGTATCCTGTTTCCAGGAACTTCTGCAAGATGAAGAACAAAGTATATTGTAATACTTCTGTTGACAGCCTTATGGATATATGACGTAAATGTATGCTATTCAACAATTGGAAGCATTCTCGCCTTATTAATCAATGACAGGGGTAACATGAAAGATTTTATATCCTGCCATTTCGGTCGCCACCTTTTTTGCATAAATATAGCAGCCATTATCATTTGCATAATTATGAATATATTATTAACAACACAGGATACACGTATAGGGGAGATATGCGTTGCTAACTCTTTTCCCTGTCAGGAGCCTAACGCCCCGGGGGGTCAGAGACGGGACCTTTTTCGGAGGACCACTGACGTATGTACCCGTCGCAGTTTTTTGTGATGTCACTCTTTAGGTGTGTGCACATTTTTCACTGCATCCGGGTGGAGTTTTTGGGTTGTGTTTTGCACGCCACAGGCTTTTCAACAGGAAAAAAACAGCTGGAGGCAGAATGGTTGCAAAACACTACGTGTTTGTTACTTAACTCTGGGTTTCAAGACCAGTCCACCTCCAGCTGTTGCAAAACTACTACTCCCATCAGCCACGGTCTGTCAGTGCATGCTAAGAATTTTACTTTTGCTGCATCTAGGGTGCCACAGTTTAGAGACCCGTGCATAAAGGCCTGAAAAATGGGGGCCTGCAGAACTTACAATACTAGAAGTGCCAGCATTCCCAGGCATGCTGGAAGTTGTAGTTCTGCAACATCTAAAGGGCAATATGTATTCGAACGTCCTTGGGCCTTGAGGACACTGAAGTCAGGACGTTCGCATACGTCCTATGTCCAAAAAATTTTTAAATTCATTATGCTAAATAACAAGGAAAAGTGCCTAAATACACATTTGCCAACCAGGGTGTCTGCAGCTGTCCAGGCATGCTGGGACTTGTAGTTTTGTAAAAGCAGGAGACACATTTTTTGTGAAATACTAATATATGATCATATATACTAACTTTTAAACTAGACTAAAATGCTGGGCTGGGCTGGGACTTGTAGTTTTGTAAAAGCAGGAGACACATTTTTGGTTAAATACTAATATCTGATCATATATACTAACTTTTAAACTAGACTTAAATGCAGTTGAAGATGATGAAATAACAGTGGTCAAAATACTTACACAAATCAGCAACTTTTCCTCAGACTTAGTGAAATTGCTTCCAACCATGTTGCTGTGTGATTGCGCTGCGATCATAAGTTGGAAACTGGCAAGGCTCCAGGAAATGGTCGCGTGTTGTTCGCGTGTTGATTGCGCTGCTTGGACCGAGATGGGTCCATATGGCTTCGGCTGTATGGACCACAGTAACTCTTTTCCCTGTCAGGAGCCTAGGAGCCTAACGCCCCGGGGGGTCAGAGACGGGACCTTTTCGGAGGACCACTGACGTATGCAACCGTCGCAGTTTTTTGTGATGTCACTCTTTAGGTGTGTGCAAATTTTTCCTTGCACCGGGTGGAGTTTTTGGGTTGTGTTTTGCACGCCACAGGCTTTTCAACAGAAAATAACCAGCTGGAGGCAGAATGGTTGCAAAACACTACGGGTTTGTTACCTAACTCTGGGTTTCAAGACCAGTCCACCTCCAGCTGTTGCAAAACTACTACTCCCATCAGCCACGGTCTGTCAGTGCATGCTAAGAATTTTACTTTTGCTGCATCTAGGGTGCCACAGTTTAGAGACCCGTGCATAAAGGCCTGAAAAATGTGGGCCTGCAGAACTTACAATACTAGAAGTGCCAGCATTCCCAGGCATGCTGGAAGTTGTAGTTCTGCAACATCTAAAGGGCAATATGTATTCGAACGTCCTTGGGCCTTGAGGACACTGAAGTCAGGACGTTCGCATACGTCCTATGTCCAATAAAATGTTAAATTCATTATGCTAAATAACAAGGAAAAGTGCCTAAATACACATTTGCCAACCAGGGTGTCTGCAGCTGTCCAGGCATGCTGGGACTTGTAGTTTTGTAAAAGCAGGAGACACATTTTTTGTGAAATACTAATATCTGATCATATATACTAACTTTTAAACTAGACTAAAATGCAGTTGAAGATGATGAAATAACAGTGGTCAAAATACTTACACAAATCAGCAACTTTTCCTCAGACTTAGTGAAATTGCTTCCAACCATGTTGCTGTGTGATTGCGCTGCGATCATAAGTTGGAAACTGGCAAGGCTCCAGGAAATGGTCGCGTGTTGTTCGCGCAATTGCGCATGCGCGATCGAAAAATCGCAATCGCAATATGTATTTTGGTTAAAATATCATACATATTCGATTTCAGAGTGCTGCTACAGCAGTTTTCGAAATATCTGCAATAAATTTCGCATTCGCATGTTGCGATATTTCGATAAAATATCAGGAATATTCTGAGCCAATCAGAGCGCTCCTCCAGCATATCTCGAAATTGCGCAATAAATATCGCATTCGCATGTTGCGATATTTCGATAAAATATCACGAATATTCTGAGCCAATCAGAGCGCTCCTCCAGCATATCTCGAAATTGCGCAATAAATATCGCATTCGCATGTTGCGATATTTCGATAAAATATCACGAATATTCTGAGCCAATCAGAGCGCTCCTCCAGCATATCTCGAAATTGCGCAATAAATATCGCATTCGCATGTTGCGATATTTCGATAAAATATCACGAATATTCTGAGCCAATCAGAGCGCTCCTCCAGCATATCTCGAAATTGCGCAATAAATATCGCATTCGCATGTTGCGATATTTCGATAAAATATCACGAATATTATAAGCCAATCAGAGCGCTCCTACCGCAGTTATTAAAAAAATCGCAATTATTTTCGCATTCACAATAGCGAAAAATCGCATTCAATTAATTTCGATAAAATATCACGAATATTCGAATTTAGCGAATATATCTCGAATATTCGAATATATATTCGAGATATATCGCGAAATCGAATATGGCATATTCTGCTCAACACTAGTCTGTACATGACACAGACTGGGCACCCGAGCTATCGGTTATCAGGGTCAGTTACCTCCTGGCTATTCTTGGTTGCCACGCACCCTTGAGTCTTCCAAATTGACACTTCATCACACGTTCGCCAAACGCATTAATACGTATCATTACACCTCTCTATCTCTGACGACTTCTGTCATGCTTCTTGCATACTCCAACTTTACTAAACACATACCCCCCCTTTTCTTATAGCTGGAGCCATGTCACAGGACAACAGCAAGGATTTTGTCTCTGCCCCTCCGACACCCTCCGGGTGTTCAGAGAACAGCAGTGCTCAATGTCTGAGAGGTTGGACCATCCCCAAGTTTACTGTGGAACTACGGCGTAGAGGCATTCCTTACCCTGCCACAGCCAGGAAGGCTAGGCTGTTGTTTCCACTACCAGCAGCAGCAGCCAGACCCTCCATCCAGCAAGCTTCCTTACAGGCCATCACCGCGGCTCTCACCCAGTTACATGCCATGGTTGCCCAGCAGCAGCCACCCTGGGCATGGTCGCGGATCCAATCACAGCCCCCCCCCCCCCAGAGTTATGATGCCTGGCCGTCTCACCATCAACCCAGTGCATTTCATCCCAGCCAACATTAGGAAGGGCATTTTTGGAGGGCAAGGATGTAAACTTCTCTCATTATTTCGGTCAATGACATGTCCGAGAACAAGTCCTACACCTGGGGGGATGTCTAGTGGTCATAAGGTCCAAAGATTCCAGGCTTAATTGGAAGTTGTCCATCCCCAAGTGCGTTCCTGCTTTTGGCATCCTCAGAGATGTCTTGTGCTTGGTCAATCATAGCAGGAGGGAAGAGCTGGATCTGTACCTCCATGCTGTAGTTTACTTAGGGAAAGTACGGGGGTTTTGCATTTTACATTGGTCATTTACAGCAAAAGCAGCAGCCAAAGTTTCCCAGTTCCAAGTTGTGTGCCAATAAATAATGTTTAGACACAAGTATTTGGGAAAGCCACTCTTAATGTTTGAAATGTGTTCACCAAGTCTCACCGAGAGGGGGCGTTTTGTCCGGCCCATGTATTGAAGTCTGCATGGGCACTGGAACAAATAGACCACCCCTTTGGGGCGCATGTGGTCAAAGGCTCTATCCCGTACTCTTTAGAAGTACTGGTGGAACAAAACCTATGTGTGTTTCTCTGTGCACACCCATTGAGAGAGCACACCCCCCCCCCCACACACACACATTTATAGAATCCAGTGAGATTCTCAAAACAATTTTTTAACAGGAGGGTTTATGACATTGGGTGCCACTCGATCCCAGAGTGACGAAGCTCCCTTATAAATGATTTGTGGTCTATCAGGGAGAACTTTACATAATATTAGGTCATTATTGATGATATGCCAATCCTTTCTTATTAGGTTCCTGATACTTTTATGTTGAACAGATTACGTGGTGGCAAACGGGACTTGTGACACTTGATTCTCACGTGGTGGTTTGGCTTTCAGAAGGTCCTCTCTGTTCATATTATTGATTTCACCCAGAACTCTCATCAAGGAATCACTGGCATAACCTTTCTCTTTAAATCTATCAGTTAGAACAGCTCTCTGTAAACCCTAGAGATGTATGAGCGTGAAAATTCCAAAAGATCCGCAGTTTTCAAAATACTCAGACCAGCCCTTCTGGCACCAACAACCATGCCACGTTCAAAGTCACTTAAATCCCCTTTCTTCCCCATTCTGATGTTCGGTTTGAACTTCAGCAAGTCATCTTTACCACGTCTAGATGCCTAATTGCATTGAGTTGCTGCCATGTGATTGGCTGATTAGCAATATGTGTTACCAAGAAATTGAACATGTGTACCTGATAAAGTGGCAGGTGAGTGCAGGTTAGATGCACCACTTCACAGGCAGTTTCAGGGTGTCCCCTAGGATAGAATTAAAAAAATAAAAGTTTTCTTTGGTCCATGTTCCACAAGACAATGCCTTGCCCCCTAGCCCCCTCTGGATCAACTGTGAGTATAGGATTGCATATATAGGATTGTATAAATTCAAATTTACTTCCATTGGTTGAACTGGATGGATTTAGGGCCCTTTCACACGTGCTTGTCCATGCATGGTAAATACCCTTAACTCAGTTGTAAACTAGTACCAGGAAATAGACAAGTTTAGTGGTAAATTAATTCAATGTATTGGCAATGGTTAGAATAAATGGTGGTTTGAGCAAAAATGAACATGCAGAAGGGAGGTTCAGACACAGTTCACTAGACAGTATAATCAAAATGGCAAGTTAATTTAGAATAAAGTTCCATACCACTAGACTGGAATTAAATCATGAATCAGCGAGGTCAACAATAAACAATGCGCACACATTAACTACAATGTTAAATTGTATTACCAATACTCAGGGCTTTTTTTCAGCGGGAACGTGGGGGAACGCAGTTCCAGCACCTACTGGACTGATTGTATGTAATGGCAAGGGGTGCTGGGGTGTGCTGCAGGGTGTTGATGCTCACTGCTGGGGATCTATTTTTGCAGGGGGGTCTATTGTTGCTGGTGGGGGACCTATTGTTGCTGGGGGGGTCTTATGTTGTTGCTGGGGGTCAGTTGTTGCTGAAAGAGATCTACTGTTGGGGGAGGGGTCTATTGTTGATGGCAGCCAGATAGTCTATTAATGCTGGCTGTACGGAGATCTGTTGATGCTGCCTGGAGTCTATTGTTGTTGGGGGGGGGGGGGTTTTGTTGTGGGTGGTCCATTGTTGTTAGGGGGATCTATTGTTGCTGGATGCAGCGGGTCTATTTTACTGTTTTTCTTGATATCACTACCAAATTCCATACAAATTACTTAGCATCACAAAATTATACTGGGTTCCATATTGTCTAAAAGGGGCGGTACTGGGAGGTGGGTAGAGGCGGAGAAAAGGGGTGACGTGGAAAGGGGGAGTTCCTGCACCTATTGTCTGAGAAAAAAAGCCCTGCCAATACTACAACTATTCTAGAGTGCACTTTAGGAGAATGGCTAGTACAGTATATGGTGCAATGTACCTTGAGAGGTATCTCTTAGCAGAAGCAATAGGGGAAGGTCTCTGTGTAACAACTCAAAGGGACATTCTTTAGTCTTAACTCTTCTAGAATTGGACCCCAGTTGTTCCATTGGTGCATAGAAAATTGTCCCAGTCCAGCCTGCAGACAGCAATAAAGCTACTAGATGGCTGTATATATCAGGGAAGGGATATTTCCGTGTACAGTAGATTGGTGCGTGAATTAATGTGCAAACAGGCAGGCTATTAAAACTGCACTATGACCTTGTGTCCTTGCTATTTCCTGAATATTTGCTACCTGCCCTGTGATGACTTCCTGTTACTGACTTGATCTGCTCCAGACTCTGCCTGAACTTTGCTTGCACCGACCCCTGGCTTGTCTTTGGATTTCATCTCTGCCTACTACATCTGTTTATCTGCCCATCTGTCTACTGTTACCGACCCCGGCCTGACTTCGATTACTTTTCTGCCTGCCGCTTCTACTCAATCTGCCTTTCTGTGGCTGACCTGGACTGAACCTGCTAACCTGTGCCTATCTCCCTTTCCTGTTCCCTGCCAGTACAGTCTGCTTTTCAGCAACGCACAGCCTGCTCTTCAGCTAAGCAACTGCTCCTTTTCCACTGTGTACTCAGATGCTCCTGTCACTTTACCAGGGTTCCTGAGCCAGAGGTGTAAGAGAAGCTTACCTCCACACATCAGGCTCCACCACCAGGTATGTTACAGTAAGGTCAGTTATTAAGGGCTCAGTCTCTCTGGAGGAGATAGTAAATCCCCACAACAGCAGCTCACCAGTCCAAGTGATATTGTAGCTCACCATCTGGTAACATGCACCAATTAGTCACAACTCTGATCTGCACCCAGGTGACTCTGGCTGTCAGTAAACCTGAACTCAGCACTCCAGATCCTGCTCAGGTCGCCATTTTGCAGCAGTGGTGGTGCAATGTGCACTCTCCAGACTCCCTCCTGGCAAAAAAAGCTATGAAAATGCAGGCTGTGAAAATGAGAGTCTCTCTCCCCTGGACTATAGTTCCCATGGTGCAGTGCTGCCTGACTCAGTCTATTGAACTCTTACTGCTCAGCAGCTCTCTCCTCTTGCTGATATAGCTGTTACCAGTTCAGCACCGCAGGGCAGCAACCACAGAGAACAGTTGGAGACAGTGTTTTTCTCACTCTCTATTCTTAGCCAACCCCCCTGGCTACACAATTCATTTATATTTCCTGTTTTATTTAAAAACATCTGGGTCCACTGCTGGATTGGATTATGCTCTGCTGGTAATAATTATTTGGGAACATTTATATCTCAGACAAGCTGTTATAAATTAGTATATTTAGTATAGTATAATTAGTATATTTTCTGTGCAAAGTGCAGATACTAGTATATAGCTATCCTTGTAGCTTATTTATTAATAGTGTTGCTCACGAATATTTGTATTGCGAATATTCGATGGCATATTCGAGTATTCGCGATATATTTCGAATTTCGCGGTGAATATTCGCTATTCCGAATATTCGCATTTTTTCAATTTTATTTTTAAAACAGATCACATCCTATCGACGTCTAAAAGCATTGCTGGTATGATTAGAGACCCTGGGCCGAGTAGCTAAGCTGAGGCGATCCTTTTATGTTGCCGAATATAAAAAAAAAAATTGCGAAATTTCGCTAATGCGAATGCGAAAATGATTGCGAATTTTCGATAACTGTGGTAGGAGAACTCTGATTGTCTCTGATGCAAAAGGGGGGGGGGGGCTTTGTGTATGTTTCTGTTATGAATATTTGTATGTTTGATATTATTTTTTTTGTAAGAAGGAAAAAATTGCGCATACCTTAAAAAAAGGGGAGAATACAGCAGCAACTCAAAAATGTTATACAACATAAATTAATACAAGACAGAAAATGGAGTCGCTTTACAAGAATAAAAAATATGTCTAGTGACAAGACACGTGGGCAAATTATAAAATAAGCAAGCGCAAATAACTTGTGAAATACACAGTGAAACAAATATATAAAGAAATATAGTCCCAATAACAGAAAAATAATCTTTCATAAAAATGTCTTTGATATGTGAAGTGAAAAAAAGTCCAAAGCATGCAGCATGAACGTGTTCAATCTTCAAGGTGTTTGATTGACAAACGGCTGTGACAGATGGATAGAGTAAAGAATCACCACCAATGCAAAACACTTTTTATTTTCTATTGTAAAATATCACGAATATTCTGAGCCAATCAGAGTGCTCCTTCCGCATTTGCCGAAATTTCGCAATTATTTTGTATTGTAAAATATCACGAATATTCTGAGCCAATCAGAGTGCTCCTTCCGCATTTGTCGAAATTTCGCAATTATCTTGTATTGTAAAATATCACGAATATTCTGAGCCAATCAGAGTGCTCCTTCCGCATTTGTCGAAATTTCGCAATTATTTTGTATTGTAAAATATCACGAATATTCTGAGCCAATCAGAGTGCTCCTTCCGCATTTGTCGAAATTTCGCAATTATTTTGTATTGTAAAATATCACGAATATTCTGAGCCAATCAGAGTGCTCCTTCCGCATTTGTCGAAATTTCGCAATTATTTTCGCATTCGCAATAGCGAAATTTCGCAAAAATTCCATTTCGATAAAATATCACGAATATTCGAATTTAGCGAATATTTCTAGAATATTCGTCTATATATTCGTGATATATCGCGAAATCGAATATGGCGTATTCTGCTCAACACTATTTATTAATACATTTTGCCACATTTTTGTTTATTATAATGCTTAATTGAATTACAGAATGGACTACAGGACCAAAGCATGCAGATAGCGTACACCTCCTGGCTGGTCTGTCTTGAATATAGCAAGCGTATTGCATTATTTGTGTAAGCTAAAGCAACATTTTAATGCCCTAAATAATAGCAGTATAATAGCATTACATAATTAGAACAAAATGCTCCCAAGTGTATAGCCACAGTTTCCATTATCTGTCCTCATTTATTACACAAGATCCAGACTGAGGGCATATATTTACTTCATATATAATTGTTTGCAATAATTGTCTGAATCAGAGTGAGACCTAATTTTTAAATGAGTGCTTTAGGACTAGGGATGAGGCATATACGATATAAAACAAAAACAGACTCCATCTTGATTGTGTCTTTGAGTCTTTTGCTTAAAGAACAGGAGGTGCATCCTTATCTGATTCCTTACATTTTGGGAAAAGGGGCTTTTTTTTGATAATTTTGGCTGTGAAACCAGATTTTTTTCATCCATTGGCAACAGGCCAGAATTGTGTGATAGAAGTAGGAGCTACAGCAGATGTAACAGCTATAGGAAAGTTTATAGTTAATTGGATAGTACAAAGAGCTCTTCGGTGTGGGCCTTTTTAACATCTCTATTTCTGACATTGTAATTGTGTTCTGCAGCCTCTGCCTGCTGTTTATCAGCAATGATAAAAGTACCAGCCATTTGGGCACCACATGCACAAAGAAAAAGATGGCTATGCATCAAAAAGCTTGAGCAGCATCTTAATAAGACAAGTCAGCACCAAAAGCCATGCACTCCTCCTCCTCAAAAGCACATAGCAGCCACTTTCTTTTAGAGTGCTGCTAATGTTTCCCATTCCTCCTCCTTTTTCTCCTCCCATTCTCATTTTCATTCTTTTTTTTTTGGCTCTGCTAATCTGTTTTTTTCCTCCACCTTCTCCTTAAAGGGTTGCATTTCAGCTATTTCTTTGAACTCCTAATGCAGCTTTTACTTTCCCATCAAGGAATTTTTTTTGGACTGCAAATGTGGCCTTTTTCTTCTCTCCTTCATTTGAGTGCTGATAACAGACATGTTTTTAAGTGCTGTTAATGTGACCTTTTCCTCCTCTTCCTCAATGGTGCAGATTACCCACTTTCTTTATTGTACTGCTCATGCTACCTTTTTCTCCTCAATGGTGCAGAGCAACCGCTTGCCTTTCTAATTCTGCTCATGCTCCTTTTCCTCCTCCTCCTTTTCAGCTAATCCTGGCGTATTGACTATGAGATCTACAGACCTTTTTAGTACTGCTGCAGAAGCAGAAAAAATTACTTCCACAAATAATCTTAATGCCCAGCATCTTGTTGCCAGCTTTGCCAAGCACCCTGTTAGGTATCCAGTCACTATTATTTTTCCCAGAAGGTCATACGCCAACCACTGTTATTTTGCACAGAAAGCCATCCTTGTCCTCCACCAGCATCTTTGTCCTCCACCAGAAGCTGGGCTTCTGAGTTTACAAGTGAAAATGGTGAGTTGTGAGCACAGGGCTAGTGCCGGAGATGGCAGAACACTTAAACTATATCCTACAACTAACACCTGACCTGATCTACCTATCCTTTTATATCAACCATTGCCCTAACATGGAAAATAAACCTAAGGTAAAATTTACACTATTCCAGTAATTGATTGCCATATAGTATTGTAGAAAAATACTTGGCTATACTAGCTGAGATAATACTATTGTGGCACCCTTTTTTGGGGGACATAACAACTGACTCTCTTCAAACAGGTTAATGCACTAAACCTGTAGGTAAATAAGAGATTTAGAACCTTCTCTAAGTGGAAGAGTGAGTTTGATAATAACATTGGCACCGAGGACAGGGCTTCTATGAACAGAGCAGATTCCCTTCCTGGGAAGTTAACTAGTAACCTCAAAGTAATTGGATGCAGAAGAACTTATGCAGTCAGCATTTAACATTAACCATAAGTATACAAATGCACACCAGGTCAGAAATGTTATGAGCTTTATACATTGAAAGATTATTAATAGTACACAAATCCAGTGTACAAATAGATGATATCAGCAAAGGGCACAACAGGAGTCCTGGTAAAATTGTGCACATGTACCCGGGTATATATATTTATTAATAAAGATACCTCCAGATAAATGTTGCATCAAAGTCCAGCTGCAGTGACCCCTGAAGACGATTGTGATTCAGTGTAAGTCTTGATGCCAAAGACCTTAAAGGGGTTGTAAAGGAAAACATTTTTTTCATAATAATCATCCTTTACCTGCAGACATTCCTCTTTTCTCTTCCTCATTGTTCGTTTTTGCTCAGAAGTTGCTCTATTTCTCCTCTGTTCTGTTCACTTCCTGCTTGTCTGATTGTTACTCACCACCGTCAAGGGAGGCTTTACTGCGGTGGTCAGTGACGTGCTCGCCCCCTCCTGGCAACTACATCTGTACGGCAGGATGCTCTCTACGTGTTAGAGACTTCAAGGAGGTGTGAATTACTGGGCGTGCCACAATGCATACTGGGAAATTTAGTTCTTACATGAACGAGCGCCGCAAACCAGGAAGTGAATGAGAGAACAGAAACTAGAACGCCGGAGGTGATATAGATGAAGGAATTTAATAGGTATTTACTATTTTTTTAACAGAATCATTACACTATTCTGTCTGTCTACCTTGCAGACATTAATTTTAGGCAAAAAAAAAATTCTCCTTTACAACTCCTTTAAGACAAGTCTTGTAATGATAGGGACATCCTCCAAGACTACTCCAACAAGCCTGGAATATAGCTTCTCACCAGCAGAAACCGTGGTGTGATACTGGATCTCAGAATCAGCTTATCTACCCTGTCTTAGTTCCTAGTAGCATATAATCTGTCATGCATTCAGATCTTTAACTACCAAGTTGCCATTGGATGCCTAACCTGTCTCTATTCTATGCTGGTATTGAACCCTGAGCCAAAACTAACTTTAGAATCCAAAACCAGACACGGTTAACCAGAATAACAGGAGCTGCATATAAACTCACCAGACGAGTAACCAGATGAGTAACTTATCCCATTAAGTCTTTCATCTCACATATGACTTATGACTCATGTGTGACTAAACATTATGATTTAAAACACAACAGGGACCCCAAAGGCACTACTTTTATTGCTCTTGAAAAATATGTTTCCCATTGACGAGGCAGTAATAGAAAGCAGAATTTTTCCAGAGCCTAAACCAATTGGATCTATAAATTGGGCTCTCATGTGCCCCATGGTTTGAATGTGGACTGGGACATCAACTGTTTTATCAATAACAGTTGATGTCCCCTCCATCATACATTCATTACCATATGTCTTTCTAGTTTTGTGGTCAAATAGGATGGTTAGATGACCTTAGGGACACATTTTCATCACATGCCGTCCGATTTTGGGGTTAAATTAGATAGATGCCCTTGGGGATACATATGTTGTGTATGCATGGGTGGTTTATAAACCTTATATTTTTAATAATTTTTTATTATTTTCGAATTGGCATCATATTTCATTGATTTTATTGTTATATATATCATTTGGGATGATAAGGAATCGTGTCCACTTAATAAATTAAAAATTTTAATTTTTAATTTTTCAAAAATGTATTAAAATGTTTTCTATTATTTTTGTCTACAAATTTTATTATTGTAAAAGGTCATAGATTAGTACAAATGTGTAACCAAAACATAGGTACATCCGATATTTCAAGTATGTACTTAAAGGGGTTGTAAAGATTTGTTTTGTATTTTCTAAATGGGTTCCTTTAAGCTAGTGCATTGTTGGTTCACTTACCTTTTCCTTCGATTTCCTTTCTAAATGTTTTTTTTCTTTGTCTGATTTTCTCACTTTCTGTTTCTCCTCAGTAAGCTGTTCAGTAAACTGATCTGGCTGACTAAACACCGCTCGGATGATGGTGGAAAGCTTACTGAGTGAACCAACAATGTGTTAGCTTAAAGGAACCTATTTAGAAAATAAAAAACAAAACTTTTTTACAGTTTGTACCTATGTTTTGGTTACACATTTGTACTAACCTATGACCTTTTACAATAATAAAAATCGTAACCACTATTGTTCGCCTGGGGGTGTTATTACCATCCCAGGCCAAGGATGGCAGCAGCAGAGTCAGGGTGTATTGGGTGTCCCCCTTGGCAGCGAATCAGGGGATTGATCATCTCGCTGTGCATACTGGGGAGAAGTACTTAAAGGACAGACGCCATTGGACCGGGGTCATCGGTCTGTCGTCCCATGCACCTTGTGGCCCGCCTTGCTGGGGGTGCGTGTTCCTGAGCCCTGGCTCTGGGACCACGAAGGACCGGGGTTGTGGTTTAGCTGAGTAGGCCCAGTAGTTAGACTGGGTCTGCACTTTCAAGGTGATCCTGTGCTGTCTGTCCTGGAGGGAAGAAGCCACTTGATGAAGGAAGCCAGGGGAGGACCTATCCTGGAGAGGATGATGCAAGAAGCTGGTATCTTGGGAGAAGGCCTGGAAACTTCATCGACGGATGCATCATGTACTGAGAGGCTTGATGGTGATCGCCTGTCAGATCTGAGTTCTACAGAAGTTAATCTGAAGAGATCCAGGTGCTGAATCCTGTGTCAGGGGATTCTGGACCAAAAGTTTCTCCTCATAAGGGAAGGTCTGTGGCAGAGACTGTACTTTATTCCGTGCGCCATTCCGACTGTTGGCCAGTGAGAGGGACCTATCCGGGTGAGAAATACCCACTCTGGCTAGAGTGGCGACGAGAACTGTTCGCTGGAAGCAGGAGTGTTACCTAATTGAGATTATGCACCTGAACCTACCTACCTGTTTACCCTTCCACTCCTTCAACTACTTCTTCTTCTTCTTTTTACCATGTTCTGCAAATAAATCTTAGAAAAATAAGTGCAAAGTGTGAACATTGAACTTTTTCAACTCTCTTCTATTACCCTGGACAGCGAGAAGATAGAGGTAACATGCCACCTGAAATATTCAGCAGCTCCTTCGGGGGTAGTGCTGCACTAGGAACTTCCTGTCCATTTGTGGATAATTCAGCACATTGTGGAGTGAACAGCATCTCTCTTGACCATCTTCTTCTTTGTAGACACTGAGCCCAGTTCTACTGCGCAGAAAATGCTAGCCCTCCTGGCTGTCACCAGCAGCATCTGGCTGTTTCTCTGTCCAGTTCTCTAGACTGACTCTCTGCACCAGTCCTGCCCAACTGACACACACATCAGTACACCTCAACTAATAGCCTCCCTCAGTACTGCTTCTCCATCTTCCCTCCAGAGCTCCCCTGTTGGCATGGCCCATGTCTATTTCTAGGTTTCCTAATCCCCTGCCAGGCCCACTCCTGGGGATTGGCTGGGGGCCAATAAATATTTATGGCAGCTCTTCCTACCCTCCACCCACTAGTTCCAGAACATTCTCCAATATTCTAGAAACAGGGGAAGGCACCAGAGAGCTGCCAGGATGAGTCATCCAACCCTGGCCTCTAGTATCCCTAACCCAGATTTAATGACTTAGGTCTAACCCAGAGCCAGCTATGTTTTTTCTACTCTCACCACAAGTAGCACACACTAGAGGGTTCTACAAATATATGTGTAAGTTATATAACTAAAAGTTTGTTGGGCAAGGTATGTATTTTTTTGCTGATGATACAAAGGTGTGTATCTCTGGAGGTGTCTGTAACATGGTACACAATTTGGCATTGCTGGAAGACTGGCCAAAGCAGTGGAAACTGCAGATCAATGTTTCTAAATTTAAACTAATGCAAATAGGGAAAGATAATCCCTTGAGAGGGTACAATATTGGGGCACAGTGTTGGTCAGCACTACAGAGGAAAAAGATTTGGGGGTGCTATTTTCAGTTGATTGCAAAATGAGCAGGCAGTTGAAGAAGTGAAAAGAATTCTAGGATGCATCCCTATAGGGATCACCAGCAGGAGGAAGAAGGTTATAATTTCACTATATGGATCTTTAGTGAAACCGCATTTAGAATACTGTGTCCTATTCTGGAGACTTCACTTACAGAAAGATATTGATAAAATAGAATATGTCCAGAGACGGGCAACAAAAACGGTTAAAGGTCTGGGGACCAGAGACCACCTTCTGCAGAAACAATACACTAAGGTAAAGGGGGGGGGGGGGTTACTGATATGAGGAGAAACCTTTGTATCGGTGCCCCCTTACATTATTGTATTAACTCCCCCTTACATCAGTGACCCCCCTCAGACTGACCTGACGGTGCTGTTACTGACCTCCTGTCAGGTGCACCGTACAGGGCTCAGTTAGTCAGCTCCAGCTCAGTCAGTCAGTCAGTCAGCTCCACACATGTCTGACTTCTCCCATGACCCCATACCAGTTTCCACTCTAGACTCCTCTCCAGACTCCTCCTCAGAGACTGCAGACATTATATAAGACAAGAGATGGTCAGAGGTTGCGGACACGATACAAGAGATCAATGCAGCCTCATCAGTGCCCATCAAATGCAGCCTCATTTTTACCCATCAATGCAGCATCACTGTGCCCATTGATGCAGCCTCACTGTGCCCATCAATAAGCCTCACTGTGCCTGTCCATGCAGCATCACTGTGCCCATCAATGCAGCCTCACTGCCCATCAATGCAGCCTACCTGACTATGCTTGTCCATGCAGCCTCACTGTTCCCGTCCATGTAGCATCACTGTGCCCGTCCATGTAGCATCACTGTGCCCGTCCATGCAGCCTCACTGTGCCCATCCATGCAGCCTCGCTGTGCCCATCCATGCAGCCTCACTGTGCCCATCAATAAGCCTCACTGTGCCTGTCCATGTAGCCTCACTGTGCCCATCAATGGAGGGTCACTGTGCCCATTAATGCAGCCTACCTGACTATGCCTGTCCATGCAGCCTCTTCAGTGCCCATCAAATGCAGCCTCTTTGTGCCCATCAAATGAAGCCTCGCTATGCCCATTAATGCAGCATCACTGTGCCCATCAATGCAGCCTCACTGTGCCCATCAATAAGCCCCACTGTGCCTGTCCATGCAGCATCACTGTGCCCATCAGTGCAGCCTCACTGCCCATCAATGCAGCCCACCTGACTATGCCTGTCCATGCAGTGTTCTGCCTATCACACACGCTGGTCTAGGAGGAGGTGGGACACAGGGCACAGATGCCCGCTGTGCGTGAAATTTACACAAGAAAGAAAGGAGGGGAGCACTGCAACCACAGCTCAAAGCGGCCCCAAGGCAGGCGGCCTACCGGGAAATGTCCCAGTATCCTGGTAGGCCAGTCCGGCCATGGGCATGATCTCAAATTAACTGGAGGAAAGTTCAAAACTTAATTTTGGAAAATATTATTTTACTGAAAGGGTAGTTGATGCTTGGAATAAGCAGCAGAGGTAGTGAGATAATCCACCTCTGTCTACATTAAATGGTTTTAAACATGCTTGGGACAAACAAAAAAATGGGCAGACTGGATGGACTATGGGCCAGATTTACAGTCCGGCGGCGCAGCGTAACGTAACCGATTTACGTTACACCGACGCAAATTTTCTGTCTAAGTGCCCAATCTACAAAGCACTTACCTGGAAATTTGCGGCGGTGTATCGTAAATCCATCCGGCACAAGGCGGGCCAATTCAAATGTGGTGGGTACCATTTAAATTAGGCGCGCTCCCGCGCCGGACGTACTGCGCATGCTCCCGACGCAAATTTCCCGACGTGCTTTGCGCGAAATTACGACGCGCCAACGTTTTGTGAATCGCGCCGTGAAAAAAAGACTTGCGCCGGGAAATTTAAAAAAAAAAAAAAAATTCAAAAGCGACGGGGGAAAGACGGGTATACTTTTACATGGTGGAGTAATTTTCCACTTTGTAAAAGGTGCCCTATCTTTGCGACGGCAAACGAACACTTGCGGCGACGTAACAACGGGAAAAAGTTTTGTGGATCGTCGTAACTGCATCCTAAGATCCGACAGTGTAAAACTATTACACCTGTCGGATCTTAGGGATATCTATGTGTAACTGATTCTATGAATCAGTCGCATAGATAGAAACAGGGAAACAGGGATACGCCGTCGTATCCCTTGTGTGAATCTGGCCCTATATTCTTTGGACGGCTTTTTTCTGCTGTCACTTTTCTATGTTTCAATGTTTCTATTCCATGGGGTATATTTATGGAATATTGAATCTGAAATTAAGCAATGTTTGGTTAAAGTTGCTTTCACTGCTTCATGAATAGACATTAAATATGTGTAAAGAAAAATTCCGCGCCTAATCACAATATAAATTAATAATATAATAAGCTGCTCCTCAAAGACAAAAATAATTTGTAAACATTTGTAAATATAGAGTAGAGGGCGCTAAGCCCATACAATTAAGTGTAAAGTGCCGTGAATCAATCACCTATGATTGACAATCAATATCTCATAGAGTATTAAATTAATTAAAAATAACAAAATAAAGTCCCATCATATTGCAGTCAGCGCTGCACTTTGGAAAACACACACAAAGTGAATTCAAATGTGATCATGAAATAATATGCAGGAAAAGTCCCAAATAATAAAAGAAGACGATATTGTAATCCACTTCATTATTAACAGTTGTCCTGTGAAAAGAGAAAGTGCCACCACCGCTCTGAATAATTTTCAATTCCACCCAAGGTGCTTGAAAAATGAATTGCTCTTACCAGAGCTCGTTGACCCCTTTAGTGAAAAAGATGGTCAAACGAGCTTATGTAGGATTGTGCCTGCACACATGAGGATATGGACAGACCGCTTTGCAGATCCAGGAACTCCAAACGGGATATTATGCAAAAGAAGAAAAGCCAGGAAGCCCAATAGCGTGATACCGTTTAATTAAAAAGTCTTAAAAAATACATAAAACAGCCAAATGGCTCCTTACATTTGGGGGTGCCCACCCGGCACTGAGGCTGCGCACTTGTCACCGCTGAGTTGCGGTTTCAATTAGTAGGATTCTGCGAGGGGATGAAAGCCGCCGCTGACACACCATCGGATAGATCCTCGCCGACACTCCACAGCGCGGGGGGTACGTCACGTGACCAGGCTGCCTCCGACATACGTTTCGTTATAGTAACGTCATCAGGGGGGCGTGCCTGGTCACTAAGCATGATGGTATATGTAGTAGGTAAGTGGCGGTAATTGGTGGACGAAAAACAAATGCACATACAGCCTCGGTGCTGTTTGTCAACCAATATATACAACACCGTATGTTAATTTGCTTAGGCTAGTAGATAGGCAACCAGAGAGATATATAACATGAAAAATTAATACAGATAGCACCGTTTTAAGAAGTTCTAAAACCGCTAGCATACATGATATTATAAAAAGCGCAGATCTCGCATCCCTCCGGACGTGCAACATCCGCAATTATACCAAGAAACGAAAAAACAACCAATCTATGAAAAACACTATTATTATTCGCACTATAATAATTTTAAAATCTCTGTGGAGGAAATAAGGTAAACTCGAACTAGACAGGGAAACAACTCGCATAGATATTTAGAGGAATTACATGAGTGCCACTGCTTCCCTCTGGACGTGCATCATGGATAGGTCTAAAGGAAATGGGATTGCAATCTAACTAAACAGTGAGACCAACCTACATGGTATTACAAAAACACCAAGCAGGTTCCACTGGTTCCCTCTAAACAGGAATCTAGGTGGCAACCAAAATTGGCATAAGCTAATAACCATAAAGTGAAAAAGGACTTGTAGATATCTCATATAGAGACAGTCTATAAGTCACTCATATGAATAAACACATAAACCGTCCAAAAAGACAAAAAAAGAAAAAATATAATGAAAAAATATAATGGGAGGATAAAAAACTGAAGGACTCTAAATAAAAAAAACACTCAATCATCAGTCAAGAAACAGTTGAGATCTAGTTCAACATCCAATCCTGATGGTTGCATGGTGCGTAGTTTGTGTACCCATTTCATTTTGTTCTGGGAAACACTCCGTACCATATGTGTACCTCGCCAATTCTTATCAATTTTGTCTATGCCATAAAAAGTACATAAGCTAGGATCACTTCCGTGATGGCTGGCGAAATGTCTTGAGACACTGTGATTAGGAAAACTCTTTTTAATATTTGCTAAATGTTCATTGATACGAATCTTAAGTTGGCGAGTGGTTCTACCAACGTACTGCAAATTGCAGGGACATTCAAGCACGTATGTAACGTGATCAGATCCACATGTGATCAGGGGTTTAATATTGAAAGATTCACCTGTCACATTGGATCTGAACTCCGTTTTTTTCTTCTTATCACCAGGATTACGTGTAGTTCTGCATGCTTTGCATCTTGTACAATGATGAAACCCAGATCCATCCAAAAAAGTGACCAGTTTCCTTGGTGGATCGGGAACATTGGGAGCAATTTTATTCCTAAGACCTGGAGCCCTTTTATAGATGAATTTGGGCACTTTTGGGATGGATGTAATCAGATCTTTATCTTTCCTCAAAATGTGCCAATGACGTTTGAACACAGATTCCACTTGGCGATATTGCCTGTGGAACCCAGTTATAAAAGGTACTTCGTTTTTATACTCTTTTTTGGGTTTGGGGACCAACAGTGATTGTCTATCAAGAACTGCCACTTGGTTATAGGCTTGTTTCAATGTGGCTTCAGAATAACCTTTTTCTAGGAATCTGGTAGTTAGGAGTTTGGCCTGAGTCTCAAAATCTTCTTCAATGTCACAATTCCGTTTCAACCTCATAAATTGTCCTTTCGGGACTGCCCCTATCCAGGAGGGATGGTGGCAACTATGGGTGGGTACAAACCCGTTGCGGTCCGTAGGTTTAAAATAAGTGAGCGTTTGAAATTTAGAGTCACTCTTTTTAATAGTAAGATCCAAATAATTTACAAAAAGCTTACTGGTTTCAGCTACAAAAGTAAGGCCATAATTATTCAAGTTCATTTGGGCTATAAATATCTCAAGACATTCTTCAGAACCTTCCCAAAAGAGGATGATGTCATCGATATAGCGTTTATAGAATCTCAGGGATTCTGGTCGATTCGAAAAAATTGTCTCATGTTCCCACTTATTCAAAACAATGTTCGCGACACTTGGTGCATACCTAGCACCCATGGCTACACCGCCAACCTGATTAAAAAATTGATTATTAGCCCAAAAATAATTGTTTTTCATAGCTAATTCAAGTCCCCTTATCAAGTAATTGATTTGTACCTTTTTTAGCTTAGAAAAACTGGTTAAAGCCCATCGAAGGGCAATTAAAGCATCAGTATGTTTAATGTTCGTATAGAGGGATTCGATATCCACCATTACCATGATGGTATGTTGGGTGGCTGGCAAGGTTTGAAGTGCCACTATCAAATCCCTACTATCTTTTAGATATGATGGACTTTCTGAAACCAGTGGCTTAAAAAAGCCGTCAAGGTACACTCCTAACCGAGAAAAGAGAGAACCTATTCCGCTGATTATTGGTCGACCGGGAGGGTTGACCTTATTTTTGTGGATCTTAGGTAAAGTATATAAGACTGGAATTTTGGGTGCATGTAAGACAATATAATCAGCCTCTTTTGGGTTTAGAATACCTCTTTCGAGTCCCTCATTAACCCAGACAATGAGCAGGTTCTTAAGCTTAAGCGTGGGATCACTCCCAAGAGGCTGATAAGTGTTGCTATCATCAAGTTGATTTTTCATTTCTTGATAATAGTATTCTTTTGTAAGAATCACAAGGCCTCCGCCCTTATCGGCCGGTCTCACCACTATATTTTTATTAGTTTCTAATGTTTTGATAGCTTCTCGAAAATGTTTGGTGGATTTAGATGGAATGACTTCCATATCACGGATATCATCCTGAACTAAGGTACGGAAGACCTCGATGTAATGATTGGAACCACGATGAGGATTGAACACGGATTGATTCCTCAGTCCGCTATGTATAAATTTTTCCGGGCTTTTTGGTCCATAGTCCTGAGTACTCCCTGCAAAATGTTTTTTAATGTTGAGTTTCCTAATGTGTTTCTCTACATCAATAAAGACCTCAAATTTTATCGATGTCTTTATTGGGTGCAAACTTGAGGACCTGTTGTAGAACCTCCATTTCTGAATTGGAAAATTCTACTCCAGCCAAATTAAAAATTCCTTCAGTTATTCCAGCCTTTTTCTTTTTCTCTCTCCCTCTTTCTCGTCGTCCTCTCTTTCTAAATACTCTTTGTGATGGACGGGGGATTTGGGGGGGATACGATAAGTATCCTTCCACCCCCTCCCATCCCCCCCCCTGTTGCTGGTTATAATAGGGTGCCGGTCTCCCTCAAAAATTGCCTCTGTGACCCCCCCGAGGGGGTCTAGGAGGATAGGGTGGACGATAAGGCTCATAATAATGATAGTCTTGACCTCTATCATCTAGAGCACCAAATCTATTGTAAGTTTCTACTGGCTGGGGATAAGGATGACCATAAGTATTCGGTGGGGGATAAGTAGAGGGTTTGTAGTAGGGAGTGGTATGTTTAGGGTTATTTTTGATAGCCGTTTTTTTTGGGGTGCTGGATATTTGTACTGTTTTTTTCTTTTCAGCACTTTTGGTAGGCTGAGGTGGGCGCTCACCATCTAAACTAGTTTCCAGTGGGTCACCCTGTCTAAGAGTATCTTGCCACTTGTAGACCTTATTTTCCTCAAAATCTTGTATATCTCTCTGGTATTTCTTTAATTTTTTGTTTTTGATCTTACTATCATATTTGGATAAATGTACTTGCAAAAGTTTGGATTTCTCCATATATTCACTACTGGAACTAAATGGCTTCATTCGTTTCTTAAGGTCTGCGATTTTGGATTCCAGAAGCGTATTTTTAGCTTTCCGTCTCTGGACCATCAGCTGCATAAGCTTCTGTTCGCAGGCGTTAAAAAATTGATACCATTCTTCGATTGATTGTAAACTATCACTCCCATCGTTGGGACCGATATCCCACCTAAGGCGCCTGGGGGTGAGGTTTTTGCTTATATATAGTTCAAATGAAGCAATATCCCACCACACTCTGATCTGTTTCTCCATATCAAATTGTAACTCTTTGAACCCCTTATCTAGATCAATGTTGGGACTTGGGGTTTCTTGAAAAATTTCATCTAGGTTAATGTGGCGTTCTCTCATGAAATTGAAAACATCCATGGCTGCGTGAAAGTATGGTTTAGAAAAGCAAAGATTTAAAAACCTCAAAAATGTGTAAAGAAAAATTCCGCGCCTAATCACAATATAAATTAATAATATAATAAGCTGCTCCTCAAAGACAAAAATAATTTGTAAACATTTGTAAATATAGAGTAGAGGGCGCTAGGCCCATACAATTAAGTGTAAAGTGCAGTGAATCAATCACCTATGATTGACAATCAATATCTCATAGAGTATTAAATTAATTAAAAATAACAAAATAAAGTCCCATCATATTGCAGTCAGCGCTGCACTTTGGAAAACACACACAAAGTGAATTCAAATGTGATCATGAAATAATATGCAGGAAAAGTCCCAAATAATAAAAGAAGACCGGGTGGGCACCCCCAAATGTAAGGAGCCATTTGGCTGTTTTATGTATTTTTTAAGACTTTTTAATTAAACGGTATCACGCTATTGGGCTTCCTGGCTTTTCTTCTTTTGCATAATATCCCGTTTGGAGTTCCTGGATCTGCAAAGCGGTCTGTCCATATCCTCATGTGTGCAGGCACAATCCTGCATAAGCTCGTTTGACCATCTTTTTCACTAAAGGGGTCAACGAGCTCTGGTAAGAGCAATTCATTTTTCAAGCACCTTGGGTGGAATTGAGAATTATTCAGAGCGGTGGTGGCACTTTCTCTTTTCACAGGACTGTTAATAACGAAGTGGATTACAATATCGTCTTCTTTTATTATTTGGGACTTTTCCTGCATATTATTTCATGATCACATTTGAATTCACTTTGTGTGTGTTTTCCAAAGTGCAGCGCTGACTGCAATATGATGGGACTTTATTTTGTTATTTTTAATTAATTTAATACTCTATGAGATATTGATTGTCAATCATAGGTGATTGATTCACGGCACTTTACACTTAATTGTATGGGCCTAGCGCCCTCTAGTCTATATTTACAGACATTAAATATAACTGATAAAAAAAAGCTTGAGTTTTTTAGAACTAAATTGTCTAGAATTGGAAATAATGGCATCAGATTCATGAAAAGGTGTTTATTCTTAAAATGTATTCTTCTCTTTAAATCCCTTTTTCTATTTGTTAATCTTTCATTCTTCTGAAATCCTGACACCCAGGCTTCCAAAAAAATGTTTTAAAAATTGTCCAATAAACCCTAATGCCGCGTACACACGATCAGTTTGTCTGATGAAAACGGTCTGATGGACCGTTTTCATCAGACTAAACCGATCGTGTGTGGGCCCCATCGGTTATTTATCCATCGGTTAAAAAATTAGGAACTTGTTTTAAAATTATCCGATGGATAAAAAACCTATAGAAAAAAACAATTGTCTGTAGGCTTGTCCATCGGTTAAAATCCACGCATGCTCAGAATCAAGTCGACGCATGCTTGGAAGCATTGAACTTCATTTTTTTCAGCACGTCGTTGTGTTTTACGTCACCGCGTTCTGACACAATCGTTTTTTCAACTGATGGTGTGTAGGCACGACTGATCATCAGTCAGCTTCATCGGATAACTGATGAAAAAATCCATCAGACCGTTTTCATCGGATGGACCGATTGTGTGTACAGGGCATTAACGTTAAAGTGATTCTAAAGGCATATTTTTTTTAAATTAAAATCAAAAAGATATTAAACTTACCTCTTACCTATGGTATTGCACAGAGTGGTCTCTTGCTGCTTTTTTTAATGCAGCCCAGTGAGCCCACAACATTCCACAGTTGCATGGTTGCTTGTTAGTGTGCTAAAATGCACGTGCATTGAGGTGCATTTGGGTGTCTTTTAAAATGAATGTAATGAACAATAATTCACCACATAATTGATTGTGTATTACCATGTGTTGCACTAATACACCTTCAACCACAACTTATAAGGGTGAAGCCAGCCTAAAACTTAAGGTGGTTCTAAAGGCTGAATTTTTTTTTACCTTAATGTATTCTCTGCATTAAGGTAAAAAAAAAACTTCTGAGTGCAGCTCCCCACCCCAGCATCCCATTAGACTTACCTAAGCCTACTCTTGAATCAGCAATGTGCACGAGAGCAGCAGCACTCTCGGCTTTCTTCCTCCTCATAGGCTCAGAGACAGGAGCAGAAGCCATTGGCTCCCACTGCTGTCAATCACACCCAGTGAGAAGGGAGCGGGGCGGGTGGTGACCCACACTATGGACACACAGAGCCAGCTCAGGGGCGAGCCTGCACAAGTTCTCGAGTGGCTTGCTATGGAGGGAACTCATCAGGGGGAGAAGCTAGAAGCACCAGCAGAGGACCTGAGATGAGGAGGATCGTTGATGCTCTGTGCAAAGCATTGGTAGTAAGTATAACATGTTTGTAAACCCTCAATTGTTTTAAAAAATAACAATCACTTTAACCTGACCCTTAAATTAGCCTTATTTTCAACAGGCATAACCCATGACAAGTGAGAATGAATTCCCCATTCAGTTCAAACACTGGTCCAGACTGAATTCTGCTTGTTCTGCAGTTCATTTAAATATCCAAATTTCAGACCATTTGTCAGAAGCCAAACATCATATATAGTAGCAGGTTTTTCCCACTACTACATTTATTTACTGGCTAGGAATCCCCAGCAAGGTGCATTAGGGTATTGCATACTCCAACACACATCCAGCACTAAAACCAGGGATATTCTTCCACTGCTTCTATCCACAATGTTGCTCAAGGGTTCAGCCCTCCATAGACCGGGAAGTCTTCAGAACATGCTGCGAAAAACACACAGGAGGGCACAAAAACCTTGTGCATGATCATAAATAGATTTATTCAAATCCAAAAAGACAAATGGAAACTGACATGCTGATTAAAAAAAAAAAAACACTGATGCACTCTGTGATGGATTAGGCTAAAATCCCTATTTTCAAATTAGGCTAATTCTTTTTATGATTGGAATCACTGAAATGTTTCTCTTTCCTATATTCCTTATACTGTTTATTTGTTTTTACACACATTATGCATATGTATGTATGGGTATGTCACAATAAGTGTTTATTTTCCTTGATAAGATTTGTCACATATGAAATTAAGTTTTAAAAGTTATGAACTCAGCATTGACGAAATGGTGAAACAAAAAGGGCATGTTATTAAGAGCAGATGTCATCCCCCCTCAATCACTCCTGATTCTCCAGCCTCTCCTTTCTACTGCATTCTAAAGTGGAATTCAACCATCCCCCCTTCCTGTTTTCAGCCCACCAAAGGGATTTGGTGTCTCGTGAAAAGCAGAACTATTTTCCAAATAAGGACTTCCATTTCTTGCTCTTTGCTTCTGGACTTTGGAATGTGTGTGCCATGGGCTACAGACGTCACAAGGGGGAGGGTGATTGGGAGGATTAGTGGGTGTATCTGTATAATGTGAACCAATCAACTGTATGCCTTGTGATTCTATGCTTTTAATAAAGCTGTGTGGGCTATAGCTCGGCCCTCTCTCTGCTGAAGAACGTTGGAAAGGTGAGATGTGGTCTGTTTTGTCCATAGTTTGCACTGTCTCACCATATTAATTTGAATCAAATGGCAGGATGGGTTCCTCCCTGAGAAATTGTGTCAGGGAAATTAATTGATCCACATCAACTCCAGCTGGACACAGTTAAACTCGTCCTAGGACCAAATGGTTGGAAAGCTGACGCATTCCGGGGGGTCAACCCCTTTCCTCAGAGCTTAGGGTGTCATTTAAAATGAAGACACTGCAAATGACCATATTTCTGATTGTGCATTACCATGTATTGCAGTAATGCGCCTGCTACCACACAGTTCCCGGGCCGCACTGCCGCGTGATCTGTCACCTCCGGTGGACACAGTAGATGGTTCCATCTGCTGCCTCTGTGCCCTTTGAGGAGAGAGCAGCGATGTGTCTCTTGGGCACAGTGCTGGATTAAAAGAGGATCCAGATAAGTGTTTAGAAGGGTGGCTTAGGGAGCTGATCATGAAAATGTATTTACCTTTAGGCAGAGACTGCATTAAGCTAGAAAACCTTATGACTTTACAACAACTTTGCATTTGCTTAAATAATTTACTGACTAGTTATCCTCAGTCCTGTAAACAGATGGAGGAGAAAGAGACAGAGATAGTTTAAAAAAAAATGGGCTTGTCTCATAATTCATACCAGGCCCTTTAGATCTAAAAACTGACATGGACCAGGTGTAATTTAGCCACAGGAAGCGATGGGAACAGACATGTATCAGCAGTCGGAATGATTTTTCTCTTTTGGCGGTTTAGTCATGATTGACTTGGATCTACAGAGTGCTGAAACTAAAGTACTTGTCAAAAAACTGTGTATGTGTTATCAATTACACTTTACTTTTCTCATTGAATGATCAAGGGTACCATGTATCTGGGGACCACTATTATCGTCCCATTGTCTACCAAGGTATATTTATAAATGATTCTGGTGTTTAAGGGGTTAAAGGAAACTTTCTATTGATTTTTAAAGCCAGTGAAGAGCTTTCAAGCTTCAGCGTTGCCCGATCACTTTTAAGGTACTGATGTGCAGATAATCAAGCAGCAGCTATAGGGTAGAAAAAAGGGGGATAAGGTTGGGACTTTACATGAGGCATATGATACAACCATAGGCCTCCATCCCTGTAAATGGATAAAAGGGGGGGGGAGGTTTTGGGACTTTTAATGAGATGCGTTTTTAGCAAAATGCAATTAAATATATATATGGAATATAAAAAATGTTTCCATTTTAACCATGTTTCAAGTTACCAAACAAAAAAACAACACACCGAAATAAACCTGTCTAGCTGTAAGCATTAAAAACAGAGGTTTAGTTGCATGTATTTGCAAATACCTTTGTAAGCTGCAGGCCCCGTCAAGGCTCTCTGTGAACTGCAGTTCCTAACTGTGAATTTTAAAGTCTCCTCAGTAGGAGCACAGGAGTGCTAATCAATAGATAGGGGGCAGGTGATCACCTGACCATGCCCCTACCTATAGCTGGTCTAGCAAAAAAGAGCACTGGAAAAAACAAAAGAAATACAAGAGTGGAACTGACCATGCCTACCAAACCAAAACACCACCAAACCAAGAGCGGACCACATCAACCTGGGTCAGCTAGTCAAAAAATGACAATCCATAATTACCTGTCAGTGGTAAATCTTAACAGCTATAGGTGAGAAATTGGAGGTCTAAAAAAGGACCTACCCATGATATTGTGATATTTCCCTTGTGATAACAGTAAAGTAAAAAAAAAAGTATTAGACAAATAAATAATAGAAATGAAAAGTAACATAAAAATATTTAAAAGTACCCCTGCTTTTCCCAATACACACCCAAATGCAAACTTGCAGCATAGATCACACACATATACATAAATATTAATTGTGTCTTGGCATGTTTAGTATCTATGTACTCGATGCATCCTCATCTTTATATCTTATCAAAAACTAGGTATACAAGTGTGTTTGTTTGCACTAAAATTATTTTTTGTGTATTTTTTTTCTGCACAAATATCATTGCACCATCCACCATTTTATTCTATAGGGTCTCTGCTTTCAGAAAATGTAAAGGGGTTTAATGAAATTTTAGCAACCATTTGCTGACTGCGCTATAGCCGAATGACGGCTACAGTGTGGCCGGCCATTTCTGGGAGGGCATCATTTGATGTTCTCCCGTGAACACACCAGCTGCATGCCCTTTGTGGCACACAGGAGGCTCGCTCTGTGCCCGCTGTGTCCTCCGGACACAGCTGATCACAGATCGGGATAAAGAGCCAATCAGCAGCGCTTTACCATGTGATCAGCTGTCTAATCACAGCTGATCATGATATAAAAACAAAAGTCGGTAATCGCTATTACATTCCTCACTCTGACAGCATGAGGAGAAGAGAGCCAATAACCAATAACCATATGGTTGTCATTTAAAGTGTGACATCGATGAAAGCTGAAAATTGGCCTGGGCAGGAAGGGGGTAAAAGTGTCCAGTAGGAAAGTGGTTAAATTGGTAAAAGTAAAAAAATTGCTCTGCTGGACAAGTGGTTAAAAGAAGCCCCCAGATCCCAATAAGATCCTCTCCACAGACCCTAAAATCACCAAGCCATTGTTCTCATCAACATGGGGACAAGGTGCTTTACCAGGGTTCTTCATTTCAGGGTGCCCATTCATGCTGAGGGCATGGGGCTTGGTAAGGTTTCGGAGGTGGGGCACAGCATGTTCTAGTCTTTTTTCTTAATTGTGTGACCTAAAACCCATGCCAGACCTGAAAGGCCCCCCCCTCCCGCCGCCTCCGCTGCTCTTACCGGGCCTCCTGTCCCACTGGGAGACCCGATCTATGATCCGCCTCCTCCATTCCCTAGCCGCAGACTGGAACGAAGCCGTGAGAGGCTTCAATCCAGTCTCTTCAGTGTAAACACAGAAGCGACGTCACAACGTCACTTCCTGTTTACTCGGCTGCCAATGGCGCTGGTTTAAAAAAATACACAGTATTCAGAATCGCCATTTTCGTCGATCTGAATACTTTGAAGTGCAAAGGAGGGATTGGGGGTCTTTTAGACCCCCGATCCCTCCATAAAGAGGACCTGTCACCACCTATTACTGTCACAAGGGATGTTTACATTCCCTGTGACAGCAATAAAAGTGAGAAAAAAAATTATATTACCGTATTTGCTGTCGTATAAGACGACTGGGCGTATAAGACGACCCCCTAATTTTCCAGCAAAAATGCTGGTTTTGGGATATACTCACTGTATAAGTCCACCCCTCACTGTGCCATTATACATGCCTCACTGTGCCATTATACTTGCCTCACTGTGCCATTATACATGCCTCACTGTGCCATTATGCCTGCCTCACTGTTCCAGTATGCCTGCCTCACTGTGCCAGTATGCCTGCCTCACTGTGCCATTGTGCCTGCCTCACTGTGCCAGTATGCCTGCCTCACTGTGCCAGAATTCCTGCCTCAACGATCTTCCTACCTTCTCCTGTTTGCAGAGTTTCTCAGGCTGCAGGCATCCATTATTCAAAAGCCGCGCCTCCTCCTCAGGCTGTTCTGTGATAGGCGGAACACTAATTTTCCCAGCAGAGCCTCTGTTTCAATGTTCCGCCTATCATGGATGTCCTCTCGTCCGAGGCCGAGGATGAGAAGGCATCTGTGATAGGCGGAACACTGAACAGAGGCTCTGCTTGGAAAATTAGTGTTCCGCCTATCACGGAACAGTCTGAGGAGGAGAGGCGGCTTTTGAATAATGGATGGCCCGCCGTCTGACAGACAGGTACCCGGCGTATAAGACAACCCCCGACTTTTGGGGCATGATTTTAGATGCAAAAAGTCATCTTATATGCCGGAAAATATGGTATAAAAATAAATAAAATAAATAAGAAAAAAAAATAAAAATTTTAAAACGCCCCCGTCCCCACGAGCTCACGCAGCAAAGAAAATGCATATGGAAGTTGCGCCTGCATATGTAAATGGTGTCCAAATCACACATGTGAGGTATCGCCAGAGCGAGAGCAATAATTCTAGTCATAGACCTCCTATGTAACTCTAACCTGGTAACCGTAAAAAAAAATTAAAGCGTCGCCTATGGAGATTTTTAGGTACCGTAGTTTGTCGCAATTCCACGAGTGTGTGCAAATTTTAAAGCGTGACATGTTTGGTATCTATTTACTCTGCGTAACATCATCTTTCACATTGTACAAAAAAATTGGGCTAACTTTACTTTTTCATTTTTTTTTATTCATGAAAGTGTATTTTTCCCAAAAATTTGCGTTTAAAACACTGCTGCACAAATACCGTGTGACATAAAATATTGCAACAATCGCCATTTTATTCTCTAGATTTTCGGCTAAAAATATATATATAATATTTGGGGGTTATAAGTAATTTTCGAGCAAAAAATATGGACTTTAACTTGGAAACACCAAATGTCAGCAATAGGCTTAGTCATGAAAGTGATAATCAATAAAATTAAAAATTATACTGCGCCAGCACTCAAATAAAATTAAGCTGCTGACACTGCAATATAACTAATTGCATAAGTAAATATGATATACCTGTAAAGTGCAGCGCTGAGATATGCAAACACGTGAAAGTGCAATAATGATAAAAATATACAAATGACTGACACCAATGAAAAGTGTAGATCATACAAACGTAATACTAATAGAAAAATATAAACATCAATATATCATAATGTACATATAGAAATGCACTTGATGAAAGATAAACAATTCCAAGAAAGGAGGTAAGTGACTGGAGTGAAAAAACAGTTCAATATCATTTCAAACTTCTACTTCTGGGAATAAGTGCTTGTGAAGAGGACCACCAAGAGTGGAAATTGACATTGAATGTGCAGCCACCACCAAACACAATGATCGGGTACTCTTACCAGATCTAATGGGCTATTAACAAGCAGCCAATTGGGCAGAGAAACTGGAGTAGATTTGACTCCACAGGGACCAGCATACCCGGGAACCATTGTACACAGAATCAGCACACACGGAAACCAGCACAGAGGGAATGCAGCCAATCCAACTCAGCATCTAAAAAATCCAGGGCTCAACCAAGCATAGATGAATTGAAGAGGGAAAAACGCCAAGATACGTAGCACAAAATTCTTAACCAAATAGTTTTGTTGAATAAGTAATGTACTTACATCAATATGGATGGATACAGGCACTGTATATATGTGATCACAAAGGAGGATAGTATGAATTCATCAATTGACGTTCACAATTTGTAATACTCTGCTCAAAAAAATGAAAGGAATGCTTTTGAATCAGAACTCCTGGGATATTGATCTGGTCAGTTAAGTAGCAGAGGGGAATGGGGTGTATACAGAGGGGGTTGTTAATCAGTTTCAGCTGCTTTGCTGTTAATTGAAATTAACAACAAGTGCACTAGATGGGCAACAATGAGACAACCTCCAAAACAGTAGTTTTTTCAGGTGGAGGTGTCTGATATTTTTTTCCCTACTCATCTTTTCTGACTGTTGTTCACTAGTTTTGCATTTGGCTAGGGTCAGTGTCACTACTGGTAGCACGAGGAGATACCTGGACCCTATAAAGGTTGCACAGGCAGTCCAACTCCTCCAGGATGGCACATCAATACGTGTCATTGCCAGAAGGTTTGCCGTGTCTCCCAGCACAGTCTCAAGAGCATGGAGGAGATTCCAGGAGACAGGCAGTTACTCTAGGAGAGCTGGACAGAGCCGTAGAAGGTCCTTAATCCATCAGCAGGACCGGTATCTGCTCCTTTGTGCAAGGAGGAACATGATGAGCACTTCCAGAGCCCTACAGAATGATCTGCAGCAGGCCACTGGTGTGAATGTCTCTGACCAAACAATCAGAAACAGACTTCATGGGGGTGTCCTGAGGGCCCGATGTCCTCTAGTGTGCTCTGTGCTCTGTGGAGCTCGATTGGCATTTTCCATTGAACACCAGAATTGGCAGGTCCACCACTGGTGCCCCAGGCTTTTCACAGATGAGAGCAGGTTCACCCTGAGCATGTGTGACAGACGTGAAAGGGTCTGGAGAAGCCGCAAATAAATTTATGCTGCCTGTAACATCGTTCAGCATGACCGGTTTGGTGGTGGGTCAGTGATGGTCTGGGAGGCATATCCATGGAGGGACGCACAGACCTCTACAGGCTACACAATGGCTGTGATCAGCGAGTCACTGAGATGGAGACTATGCGGGGGGCGTGTAGCGCAGCGATCGCATTTGCACCGCGTTGCTAGGATGCAGCACGACCCCGATCTCTGTAAAGACCCTCATCCATGGCCTTTTAACCATGTGATCATCTATGTCCAATCACAGCCAATCACATGTAAACACGGAGATGCCAGTAATCGGCTCTCCTTGCCTCACACTGACACTTTGGCAATCACTGGTAGACATGTGCACTGCCAAAAAATTCATTTTTTTCGTTTATGTTATTTTCGTTTTTTTTATTTTTTCGTAAATTCGAAAAATAATTTTTTTCCGTTTTTTGTTTCATTCGTTTTTTTTATTTTTTCGGAAATTCGTAAATTTTGAAAAAAATTATTTTTTTCGTTTTTTTGCTTTTTTCGTAAATTCGTAAATTCGGGAAATTTTCGGATTTCCGAAAAAGCAAAAAAACGAAAAAAAGGAATGAAACGAAAAAAACGAATGAAACGAAAAAAAACGAATGAAACGAAAAAAAAAGAATTTTCGGAAATTCTGAAAAATTTCTAATTTTTTCAATTTTCGTAATTTCGAAATTTTGTATTTTCGAAATTTCGAAATTTCGTATTTTCGTAATTTCGTATTTCGAATTTTTCAGTTTTCGAATTTTCTAATTTTTCAGTTTTCGAATTTTTCAAATTTTGAATTTCGAATTTTCCAAATTTCGATTTTCGAATTTTTCAATTTTCGAAAATTTCGATTTTTGACATTTCGAATTTTTCAATTTTCGAAATTTAGAATTTAGAATTTTTCCATTTTCAAATTTCGAATTTTTAAATTTTCCAAATTTCGAAATTTGTATTTTCGAAATTTCGTATTTCGAATTTTTCAGTTTTCGAATTTTCTAATTTTCGAATTTTTCAGTTTTCGAATTTTTCAATTTTTGAATTTCGAATTTTTCAATTTTCGAATTTTTCAATTTTCGAAATTTAGAATTTTCGAAATTTGAAAAATTCCAAATTTCGAAATTTCTGAAAAATTCGAAATTGGAAAAGTGATTGTTAAAATTCGAAAATGGAGAAATTTCGAAATTTTGTATTTTCGAAATTTCGAAATGTCATATTTTCGTAATTTCGTATTTCGAATTTTTCAGTTTTCGAATTTTCGAATTTTTCAGTTTTCGAAATTTCGAATTTGTCAATTTTCGAAATTTCGAATTTCGAATTTTTCGAAATTTCGAATTCTTCGAAATTTCGAATTTTTGAATTTCAAATTTTTCGGATTTCCGAATTTCCGAAAATCAGAATTTCCGAAATTCGTAAAAAAAACGGAAATACGAAAATTCGTAAAAAAAAAACGGAAATACGAAAATTCGTAAATACGAAAATTCGTAAATTCAAAATTTTCGGAAGTCCAAAAATCCGTAAATAAAAAATTCGTAAATACGAAAATTCGTAATTCACAAATTTCCGAATTTTCGTAAAAAAACGAATTAGAAACAGAACGAATTGCACATGTCTAGCAATCAGCGGCATCTCCTCACAGGGAGACATCTAGGAATATAATCAGGGCACTGATGATCAGTGCCCTGATTACTGTATTACAATTTAGTGCATGGGTGGCCAACCAGTGGCCCGGGGGTCACATGTGGCCCGTGGAGCCCTCTGATGTGGCCCGCGACCTCCTGCTCTGGAATCAGGGGTTGGCGAGCCCAGATCGCAGGTTGCCGCCCATCCATACTACAGCATTAGTGTTGTGAATGAAGGTAGTGGTAGAGTAAGAAAGCAGCTGCAGAGCAGAGCCCTATATGCCAATGCTTCCTGTATAGCGCCGCCTTTTGCCACAGGCGGAGTCTATGGCAAAGTTCAGCTAACTCGCAGGATAAACACAGGTGCAGTACACTGCAGGCATAGGCAAACCGTAGCACATCAGTGTGAAAACAGTCTTAGGCCCTTTTCACACGATCGGCCTGACCCAATCGGATCCTCAATTCACCTCTATAGAAGGGCAGATGTAAACACACTTTTGTCCGCTTACGCCCACCTACCTCCAATTCGCAAAAAAAAAACCCAGAAGGGAATTTGTCCCCTTCCATCTGGGAGGATCGGATCGAAGGGCCTAAAGAATAGCAGTAACCTGTCATCCGCCCGCTTCGCTCATTGTGGCCCGCGACTGGTTACCAAGTTGCTTAAGTGGCCCTCGCTCTTCAAAAGGTTGGGCACCCCTGATTTAGTGTCACCAACCAGTGCCCACCATTGCCCACCAGTGGCAGCAATCAGTGCCCACCAGTGGCAGCAATCAGTGCCCACCACTGCTCACAAGTGCCACCAATCCATCAGTGCCCATTAGCAATGCCAGTCAGTGCTGGCTGTCAGTGCCACCTATCAGTGCTGCCCATCAATGCCCATCACTGCTGTGGATCAATGCCTATCAGTGTCGCCCATCAGTGCCACCCATCAATGCCCAGCAGTGTCCATCATTACTATGTGTGCCCCCTATCAGTGCCCACCAGTGCCGCCTATCAGTGCCCACCAGTGCTGCCTAACAGTGCCCACCAGTGGCACATATCAGTGCCACCTATCAGTGCCCATAAGTTCAGCATATTAGTGCCTCCTCATCAGTGCCACCTAATCAGTGCCCATAAGTGCCACCTCATCAATGCCCACCAGTTCAGCCTATCAGTGCCCATCTGTGCCTCCTCAGCAGCACACATCAGTGAAGGTGAAAAATTACTTAGTTACAAAATTTACTGACAGAAAACATATTTTTTTCAAAATATTTGGTCTTTTTTTATTTTATAAAAAACCCAGCAGTGATTAAATACCACCAAAAGAAAGCTCTATTTGTGTGAAGAAAGTGATAAGAAAATTGTTTGGGTACAGTGTTACATGACTGCGCAATTGTCATTCCAAGTGCGACAGCGCTGAAAGCTAAAAAATGACCTGGGCAGGAAGGGGGTGTAAGTGCCCTGTAGGCAAGTGGTTAAGTGTCTCCTTATTGTGCATCTCGAAAAAAGCCAGACCACATGTTTTCACAGAGTCCTGTATTTCACCTGTAGTTATTAGTGGGTTTTTCTTTGCATCCCAAACAATTTTCCTGGCAGTTGTGACTGAAATTCTAGTTGGTCTACCTGACTGTGGTTTGGTTTCAACATAACCCCTCATTTTCCATTTTTTGATTAGAATTTGAACACTACTGATTAGAAGTCTCAATTTCTAGGATATCTCTTTATATCCCTTTCCTTTTTATACAGTTCAACTATCTTTTACCGCAGATCCTTTGACAATTCTTTTGCTTTCCGAATGACTCGGAGTCCGGAAACATCAGCGCAGCACTGGATGAAAGATGCAAGGGTCTGTCAGGAGCCCAGAAACTCATTGACCTTTTATACACACACACTAATTACAAGCAAACCGATGACAGGTGAGGATGGTTACCTTTAATAGTCATTCAATCCCCTTTGTGTCAACTTGTGTGCATGTTATCAGGCCAAAATCACCAGGGTATGTAAACTTTTAATCAAGGTCATTTGGATAGTTTCTGTTGTAATAATGATTTAAAAAGAGCAAACACAGTTGACTGATAATAAATGGCTATAGGCCAAACACTAACTATGAGTGAAAGAAAAGTTTTTGTGTTATCATTCATAGTCTCTGAAAAATGGCCAAAAAATCATAAATTCTGCCAGGGTATTTAAACTTATGAGCACAACTGTATATAGCATGCAAACTGCTACAACTCCTATGTGAACATTAACATGTGTGAGGACAAACAGTAAAGCTGAGTCTCTCAGAAAAGCCTGTACCATTGCAAAGTAAATGGCAGTGTTCATATAAATAAAACATACCCTCTTTTTAAAGAAACAATCTTTTATTTATGGTGCATAACCTTTCTGGCTTCTCTGGAAATAATACAGTGTTATATTTTGGATAGTTTTTATTTACAGTAGTTATTCAATATGTATTAGATATATGAAAATAGCTTAAAATAACATAAATAAATAAAAGCAGAATGCGTGATGCTATTGCGATCTTTACATGAAAGATAACATTTTAAGCCCAAATTTTACAAACTGTTATCATTTACTTGTTATTTTTTTTCCCTCTTCAGGATACAGCTGAACAACTAAAACTAAAATCAGCAAACTAAATACAGAAGTGTTTTCAGGAGTTGGTGAAGGGAGTTAGAAGACTTATGCCGCGTACACACAACCGTGTTTCGGGTTCTAAAAAATTACGTTTTTTTTTTAATGTCATTAAAAACGATCGTGTGTGGGCTTCAGAGCATTTTTCGGGTTCTAAAAAATGGCCAATTTTTTTCCGAACATGCTCTATTTTCTCACAACGTTTTTAACGTTGTCGGTTTTAAGGTTGTAAAAAATGGTCGTGTGGACTTTAACAACGTGAAAAATCTGCGCATGCTCAGAAGCAAGTTATGAGACGGGAGCGATTGTTCTGTTAAAACTACCGTTCGTAATGGAGTAAGCACATTCATCACAGACAGAAAAGCTTGAATCATCTTTTACTAACACAAAATCAGCTAAAGCAGCCCAAAGGCGAATAGAACTTCCCCTTTATAGTGCCGTCGTACGTGTTGTACGTCACCACGCTTTGCTAGAGCATTTTTTTTTCACGATCGTGTGTAGGCAAGGTTGTTTTAATGATCGTGTTGAAAAAAAAAAAACGTTTTTCCAGACCCTTAAAAACGTCATTTTTTAGAACCCGAAAAACGGTCGTGTGTACGAGGCTTTACTACTATTTAACAAACATGAAACCGCCTCCTTTCTCTTCTGTTGGTCTATACCAGGGATCCTCAAACTACGGCCCTCCAGCTGTTGTAGAACTACACATCCCATGAGGCATTGTAACACACTGACATTCACAGACATGACTAGGCATGATGGGAATTGTAGTTCCTGAACAACTGGATTGTCGTAGTTTGAAGACCCATGGTCTATACATTTAAAAGATACCTGTTGCCTGTCATGTTGTCATTACGTAAGATAGCAAAGAAATACATACATTGTACTTTTTGATTTGCAAATTAAAGACATGCCTGGCAAAATGAATAAAGATTAATACTGATGTACAATCATTTTAATTTGTATTTGAATTAGGAATGAGGTTCAGGTTGGGTCAAGGTTGGATTCTCAGCAAACCCAACCTTATTCACATTTCGGTAAACCGGTGAACTAATATGGCCTTTTGCCACTATAGCAACCAATTACCAGCAATGCAGTTTCTGGCCATTGAATTGTGCTCAGGTGGCTTAG
The DNA here is from genome assembly GCF_905171775.1 of Rana temporaria. Classification (NCBI taxonomy): domain Eukaryota; kingdom Metazoa; phylum Chordata; class Amphibia; order Anura; family Ranidae; genus Rana; species Rana temporaria. The sequence continues at coordinate 525,943,164 of NC_053489.1, forward strand.
AATTGCCAATGAAAGGGGGTTTCCTTACATGCCATTCCCCTGCCATATAAAAGGCAGGGTTCTCAGCAGCTTGTGTTCAGTGTCTGTTGGAAAAGATAGAGATAGCTAACAGCATGTTATTAGTGTGAGATAGCTGTGCTATAAAGTACTATATGCAGTGCTGTACATTGCTATACACAGTACTGTATTGTGCTACAATTTCCAAGTTGAAATAATTGCTGCTGCACTGTGCTATATATCTTGCTATACCATGATACACATGGTGCAGCAATGTGTTTCATTTTGAAGGAATAGATGGTTGCTGCTCATAGACGTGCACACAGGGTGTGCTGGGTGTGCCTAATCACCCTGAGTGATGCAAATTTCCCTTGCTTCCTGGCGTCCTCTGTCTCCTTCTTGCAGTTCTACCAGTTTGCATCCTCTTCTGCCAGCTGCTGCGGGGGATGTTTTAGAATGGATAGGTGGATGAATGAATGAACACAGTGAGTGATCTGTTCAGTGACCGCTCCATTGTTCATTATTAACTGAAACATAGTGAACTATGTTTACTGTACTTCAATTTGTAAATAAACAGAAAGCGGCCCAGCAAAGAGTACTTTTTCAGTGTTGCCAACCGTACGTAGAATTACGTACAGTTCGTTAAAACAAGGCACCTTTTCCCTGTACGTAAAAGTCCGTAATGATGGAAAGGTGCCAGTAAAAATGGCGGCGATCGGCTCGGGGTTTAGAACTGCGCATGCGCAATTCCGGAAATACCCGAGAAGATCCGATCCTGAGCCGCCGAGTCTGACTCCTGCACAGCCTCTTCCCAGCCCACCCGCCGTGCAGCCAATGAAGTCAGCACATTTTCCCGCCAGCCTATAAACAGGCAGGACGGAAGAGCCTCGTAGAGAGAGCTCAGCATGATGCGAGTACTCACACTGTCCCTCTACCTCCAACAAAGGATGCTGTTCTCCTGTCTGTTTTACATTTTGGAGTATGATGCACCCTCATTCTTTATCCTGTTTGAAGCACTGCAATTAATCTACAAAAAAGGCATCCCCTAGACTGAGCCCGTGTTTATTGGTGTACTGGAAGGAACTGGTGTCTGGGCCTGGCAGCCTCTGAACAGATTGTGTAAATCTCTGCAAAAACAAGCAGGTTACAAAATAGGCATGAAAGGGTGTGTGGTAGAGATGTTAAAAGTAAGAAGATTGTGATTGGAAATTCAGAAGGTTTGATTGGTTAGATAAAATAAAACATTTATAAGACAAGGTCAAGACTGTGCACATCAAGTTGTGTGGGCATTTACTGTATACGTTTTGGACCTTAAAAAAGAATTTCAGTGAGCTCTCTCTACAAGGCTCCTCCATCCTGCCTGTTCATAGGCTGGCGGGAAAATGCGCTGATTTCATTGGCTGCGCAGCGGGTGGGCTGGGCAGAGGCTGTGCAAGAGTCAGACTCGGCGGCTCGGGATCGTATCTTTTCGGGTATTTCCGGAATTGCGCATGTGCAGTTCTGACCCCGAGCCGATCGCCGCCATTTTTACTGCCACCTTTCCCTTACTACGGACCTTTACGTACAGGGAAAAAGTGCCTTGTTTTAACGAACGGTCCGTAATTCAACATACGGTTGGCAACACTATCCTGTACCATGTCTGCAGGCTCTGACCATCTTCTGTACCATGTCTGCAGTCTCTGACCATCTTTTGTATCATGTCTACATTCTCTGACCTTCTGTTGTACCATGTCTCCAGTCTCTGACCATCTGTTGTACCATGTCTCCAGTCTCTGACCATCTGTTGTACCATGTCTCCAGTCTCTGATCATAACTGATTCAATGAATCAGGTGCATAGATACGACCCCGCACACTCAGAGATACGACAGCGTATCTGGAGATACGCCGTCGTATCTTCTCTGTGAGTCTACCCCTATGAGTTGCACAGTTTAGCACCGAAAACAGCCATTTTAGGTGCTTTTTTGAAGTGCCAGTAAAAAATTGGTGGTGTTTGTAATTTTTAGGCATCTTGGCAGTAAATTTCACTTGGGGGGGTTGGCAACACTGCTTTGCATTTGTTCACTGTCCAGTGCAGCTGAGGCTGCAGAGAAAAGGACTGGGGAAGTGCCTTTCTCTCGGTTTAGACCCTTGATATTTCACCAAAGCCCCTCAATGAGGCTCACAAAGAAATTTTAAAAAACAATAAATAAATAATATTGGAAAAAAAGAAAAAATTATTAAAATTGTGAAAAATTAAAAAAAAAAAAAAAAAAAAAATACTGACACCGTCCACTGCTCTGACACCGCCCACTGCTCTGCTGATATACACGTATGTGTGTTTGTGCTCTGGGGTCCACACCCTAATGCAATAGGCTATGCACGCCAATGTTGCTGCTATACAATATTTTATACAATGCCATACAGCACTATATGCAGTGTTGTATTGTGCCACATTTTGCAAGGAGAGAAAGTTGCTGCTATACAATGCTGTACTCAAAGCTGTATTGTGCTACATTGGGCAGAAAAAGCTTTACAATGCTATACAGGTATATACAGTGCTGTACACACACAGTGCTACTTCTACAATACTTTGAATTGCAGTGTGGTGGGCTATATATTAGTGTGCACTCCCTACTGCATTCACAGTGCAGTGTTTTCTGGCATTACTGCACCAAATCATGACATTCTCAAGTTCACCAAAACACTACATCCTTGATTAAAGCGGGAGTTCACCCAAATTTTTTTTTTTAAACATTAGATTGAGGCTCATTTTGTCAAGGGGAATCGGGTAGTTTTTTTAAAATCGAAGCAGTACTTACCGTTTTAGAGAGCGATCTTCTCCGCCGCTTCCGGGTATGGTGTTCGGGACTGGGCGTTCCTATTTGATTGACAGGCTTCCGACAGGCTTCCGACGGTCGCATACATCGCGTCACGAGTAGCCGAAAGAAGCCGAACGTCGGTGCGGCTCTATTAGGCGCTTGCGTACCGACGTTCGGCTACTTTCGGAAAATCGTGACGCGATGTATGCGACCGTCCGAAGCCTATCGGAAGCCTGTCGATCAAGTAGGAACGCCCAGTCCCGCAGCCCATACCCGGGAGCGGCAGAGAAGATGCATCTCTTCTGCTTCGATTGTAAAAAAAACACCTGATTCCCTGTGACAAAACGAGCCTCAATCTAATGTTAAAAAAAAGGTTTTTGGGTGAACCTCCACTTTAACCTATTGCCACAGCTGATAATCCCTTGTATTTATAACATGAGGCAGGCCTAAAGGGAAAGGCATATGTTCTTTATGCATAGCTAGTAAGGACAAGCAGGTTCTGCGTTTGCAAAGGAAAACATGTGACACTTAAAAGAGATGCCGTGGAAGAACCTCTTGGCTAATTCTGCAGTAGCAGAATTCTATCTCATGCCCAATGTGCCTCTGATCCTGACAACTCCTGAAGCTGATGATACTGACTAAACATATCTTTGTAGTCTGTCCCTCCTATAAAATTGTAGATTACACCATTACCTACCCCTGCCTTTATTACTGGCTCCTGTCACATCTGCTGGACTGTCACCTTTAACAGCTCATGCCAGCTGTCACCTCTGCTAACCTACCACCATTACCAGGGCATGCAGACTCTGCTGACCAGCCACTATTACCAGCTCTTCTCCCCGATTCAGGTGCTCCAGCAGTGTAAAGGTTAAAGGTGCAACACACACAATGGCTCTGCAGCTGGGCCTCAGCTGCAAAAATTCTAATGTATGCTGCAGAATAAATCATTCTCTGTGAATCCTAGTTTGCAGCCTATTCCAGTGCTCTAGCACTAAAAGATATTTGTGATTGTCTCTCTGAAATAATACACTCTAATATTTATTTCAAGATAAAAATTGTCTTATCTTCTCCTTTTACATTGCAGTTTAATCAAGTTACTCTCCTGCAGCTGTACAATATTTGTAGCTACTGTCTCTGAAATAATACACACTAGTTGAATTTAATGATAAAACCTGTTTCTTCTCTCTGTTTACACTGAAACCCAAAAAAGCTGATCGCACACAAAATAATACACTCTAATTTATATTTCATTTTAAACTTTCCTTATATTTCCTACTTAAATTGGGGTCTAATAAAGTTGACTATATATGTATGTATATGTATGTTGCGGAAAGGAGTCCGTATCCATTGGAAACAGTTCAGGCTAGGGGTGACTCCTGGCTCTTTTGATTGCTTGGCTTTGCTTACTCTGCTTTATGTTCACCATACTCCATGTAAACATATACGCAAAGAGGCTGGGGATAGTTAAAAAAAAACAGCATGGCCTTCCCTTCATAAATTACTGTATACCACATCCTTCAGGTATCTTATTAATTTTAGGGTGACCTCAAATCAAAAAGGCAAACAAGAAACAGCGTGGCACCTCCACAATTCTATGCCAAACTCTTTGGGTGATATCATTAATCAAATACAGACATGGCGAAATATGGATATGACCAGACCCTTCAGGTGACTTCATTGGCCAACTAAAGACATAGGGCCAGATCCAGAGAGAATTGCACTTGCGCCGCGTATCCGAGATACGCTACGCCGCCGTACCTTACCTGGCGGAATTTCGAATCCACAACGATTTTGCGCCGTAAGTTACAGCGGCGCAGTGTATTTCTGGCGGCGGAATTCAATTAGGCGATCAGGGGGCGGGTTTCATTTAAATGAAGCGTGTCCCCACGCTGAATGAACTGCGCATGCGTCGTCCAGAAATTTCCCGCCGTGCTTTGCGCAAAATGACATCGCAACGACGTCATTTTTTGAACTTAGACGTGAGTTACGTCCATCTCTATTCACGGACGACTTACGCAAAAAAAAATAATCGAATTTCGACGTGGGAACGACGGCCATACTTAACATGTCTATCTATACGCCGCAAAATACCAGCTTTAACTATATGCCGGAAAAAGCCTACTACAGACGACGTTAGAAAATGCGACGGCCGCGTGTACGTTCGTGGATCGTCGTAAATCGCTAATTTGCATACCCGACGCGGAAAACGACGCAAACTCCACCCAGCGGTGGCTAAAGTATTGCATCTAGGATCCGAAGGCGTATGAAGCCGTACGCCTGTCGGGTCTTACCCAAATGCCGTTGTATCTTGGTTTGAGGATTCAAACTAAAGATACGACGCTGGAAATTTGAAAGTACGCCGGCGTATCAGTAGATACGCCGGCGTACTTGCTTTGTGAATCTGGCCCATTATTATTATTATTATTATTATTATTAAAAACATAGCAAAAACATAGAAAGTCATGTCCATATTTAGCTAATGATACCCCCCCTATGTTTTTTCAATTAGCTCTCTACCACCAAAGTTGTTATTCATGGGCGCACAGTTGTTGGGATCAGATTGTGGTGGCAGATGGTTTTTTTCTTTTTCATTGTGATTGAGGTGGATCTGCATCACTGGATGATGTGGTTAATGGTGTATTGACAATTTGGATTTCTTTTTTATTAAAGGATTTGTCAAAAATGTTTGTGTATTTATATTTATTTTCATTTACAATAATTTTTTTGTTAATGGGCAGAGGTACTATGTACCTCTTACTCATTTACATGTGGGGGCAGTATCAGGGTACCCCTTTATTGTCAAAGGGGCTTCCAATTTCAAACAAGCCTCTGCCTGCAAACCCCCACAACCACCAGGCCAGGGTTGTGGTAAGGAGGCCCTTGTCCTCAGACATCGATATGGGAACAATACGCTCTGCCTTTCTTGGCTTGCTAGGCTGATAAAGTAAAATAATTTATGGGGGAACCCCATGCAAAACTAAAAACCCCTTTAAAATCCATACCGGACCAGCAGCCTGCTAAAAATCATGGGCATGAGGGGATATAACTTCAAAACGTCACTTCCGCCCATAGCTCTTAAAGCATTTTAGTGTAAATATGGGATCTGAGGTCTTTTTGACCCCAGATCTCATATTTAAAGGGTTTGTAAAGGTAAAAAAAAATCCTAAATATCTTCCTTTACCTTAGTGCAGTCCTCCTTCACTTACCTCATCCTTCGATTTTGCTTTTAAATGTCCTTATTTCTTCTGTGAAATCCTCACTTCCTGTTCTTCTGTCCGTAACTCCACACAGTAATGTGAGGCTTTCTCCATGGTGTGGAGTGTCGTGCTCGCCCCCTCCTTTGGACTACCGGAGAGTCAGAACGCTCTCTGCGTTGCAGATAGAGAAAGGAGCTGTGTGTTAGTGGGCGTCCTGACTATCCTATAGTCCAAGGGAGGGGGCGAGCACGACACTCCACACCAGGGAGAAAGCCTTGCATTACTGTGTGGAGTTACAGACAGAAGAACAGGAAGTGAGGATTTCTCACAAGAAATAAGGACATTTAAAAGCAAAATCGAAGGATGAGGTAAGTGAAGAACTGCACTAAGGTAAAGTTATTTAGGAAAACAAAATTGTACCTTTACAACCCCTTTAAGACTTCCTGTCATGCTTTTTTTCTATTACAAGGGATGTTTACATTCCTTGTAATAGGAATAAAAGTGCCACAATTTTTTTATGCCCTGCATAAGGAAATAATAGAGCCGGCTGGCCGGTATATCATTTTGATTTGCAACATAAATTCCACAAGATTTACCCTGGTAAATACTTACAGTATGTACATAAACACTCTGATTCGCAAAATTAAAGGGATTCAACAAGACTCCTTCTTGATCTGTGGTGATTTTAACATCACCCAAGACCTGCGGATAGATGCTTCATCCTCTACTTCCAGATCTACTTGTTCACTGTGTAACTTTTTGAACTAGTTTTCCTTTTTTCATCAAGACACTGCTCATACTCTAACATAGATTACTTTTTACACATACATGGCTTCTCCGCCAGTCTAACTTGTTATCCATTAACAACATAACTTAGTTGGACCATGCATCAATATCACTTACTGCCAGTGTCTCATGTCCTTCCAACTCTACTTTTGTGTGGCGCATCAACTCTAGGCTTATTCAAGCACCATCATTAAAGAGAATCCTAGAGGGCCACGGTCCTAAGGGACTTCTTCCAGATTAATGCCTCATCAGTAGAAATCTATTTTGTCTTTGAAACGTGCACAAGGCATATAATAGAGGGATTTTTTATAAAATGGGAGCTTGGGCTAGGAGGCAGAGACAGTAGCAGTTTGATATCCTTGTTTCTGAAGTTTCTACTCTAGAAACAGAGAACAAAATATGTTCCTTTCCTGTTTTGAGTCACCTTAGGCATGATCGCATAATTTTGAGAAGACTACACAACAGCTCAAAATGTCTTAATATTTCTTTGGAAAAAGGCCAGTGGGTAAATTACTGGTTTACTGCTCGATGCCCCTTTTTCCTTGCCAGAAATACTGAGTTAAAGATACTCTCCCTAACAACGAGTTCCTGGGGCAAGATGGATTCACTGGTGAATATTTTAAAAACTTTAAACTTATCTTGGGCTGTTACATTAGAAAAGTTTATGAGACTGCTGCCACTTCTGCCTCCTATGTTTGAATCAAAAAGGGCTGGCAACTCGGATGCTCCTGGAAAAAAGTGCTTTATTGGTTACATGGATACATGGGTCCAGGCTATACCCTGATGCGTTTCGGCTGAGAAGCCTTCATCAAATCTTTATTTAATCTTAGAGAAGATGATTAAATTCCTCAACCCACTTCACATGACATTGATCAATTGTTACAGGGAATTAACCTTTCAAAACTATCTTCAGATCCTCAGTGCCCCTTTTTCCTTGCAAGAAATACTGAGTTATAGATACTCTCCCTAACAACAAGTCCCTGGGGCCAGATGGATTCACTGGTGAATATTTTAAACACTTTAAACTTATATTGGGATGTTACCTTAGCAAAGTTTATGAGACTGCTGCCCTTTCTGCCTCCTATCCCTCTGAAATGTTAGAAGCTTTGATTGTCATCCTGCCGAAACCAGGAAAGGATCCTGATAAGCTCCAGCATTTTTGCCCTATTTCTCTCCTTTACAATGATCTCAAAATGTATGCCAAGCTTATTGCTCTATGGCTAATAGATATTCTGCCCATATTAATGCATCCAGATTAGTCCAGTTTCACCAAGGGTATGCTAACCTCAGATGCTACACAAAGATTCCCTAATACCATTCATCTAGCCAATGGAGATAGAGTGCCATCTCTGATCCTAGCTTTGGACGCAGAGAAAGTGTTTGCTAGGATACATTGGTTGTATGTTACTAAAGTAATATCTAAGTTAATCTTTTCAGCTATCTCAGCTTTATACATCTCTCCATCAGCATGTGTTTATACCTTAGGATTATTGTCCCAACCATTTCCAATTACTAATGGCACTCGACAAGGATTCCCTCTGTCACCCCTAATATTTAATATTGTGATGGAGCTGTTATAGCATCCTATATTGACTCCGGAGAACACATCATTAGCTTGTTTGCAGACTACGTAATTCTCATGCTAAATCAGGTGTTCTTCTCCCTTGCAGCAATACATCAGTCTTTGTAACTTTGTAACTTTGCATTGAAATCACATATATTAGATTTCAGAGTGGATCCTACTACTAGAGAGAAGTTACAAACTGCTTACACATTTACCTGGAAAAATTGTATTTCATACTTGAGTATTGCGTTCACTAAAACATCAGACTTTCTTTGCAGCAAATTATTTACCTCTAGTGGATAAACCTAAAGCAAATGTCTTGCATCCGTCTAAATACAAACTGTCATGGTCAGGCCATCTTGCAGCATTTAAGATGTAAGTCCTTCCACAATTACTTTATATTTTCATACTTTAGACATACTTTACATTCATACAGTCACTTTTAAATAGCTTCATATGACACACTGTGCATTTAGTAAATTGATTAGACATAGATCTACAGTCGGTCTAGGTCGCATGGATTTATATGACTATTACCTTGCTGCACTTTTAGCACAGACTAGACATTGTTTTTCAGAGAAACCCATATCACTGTGGCATGAATTAGAACAAGCTTTACCAGTGAGCAGAGGTTTACTTGCATTTACTAAGCATCTGTACTTTATTTACTCATAATTTATCTCCAACTGTACGTGGTACCTTATCTGCTTGGCGTATACTGTGTGCCATGAATATTAATTCCATCACCCATACCGAATGACTGATTGCCATTACCATATTTTCTATACTTTTACCCAACTTATCTATGGACATCTGGAAGGCACAGGGTATTATTACTATCATAAACTGGCCTTTATATTGGTAATACTCTCAAAACATTTCCTGTTTTGAAATTGGAATTTAACCTGCCTCTATAATTACCTCTGAATCTCACCATTTCTTCATAAGAAATCTAAGATGAAATGTAAACTCCGATGGAGGATTGCTTACTACCTTAACCCTGGCCTCAAGCCTACAAGGGTATTTCCTTATTGTATCTGACTATGGATGGGAAATAGGAGTTTTTAAAATCTTCGCCCATCCTAGTGTGGGAAAAAGATTTAGAGACCTCTTACATTATAGAACAGTGGCAAAAAGCGCTGAGAGAAATACTTTTTTTTTTTCAAATTGTTATTTTTTTTGTTTAAATCGCAAAAAAAATAAAAAAAACAGTGGTGATTAAATAACACCAAAAGAAAGCTTTATATGTGTGAAAAAATTATATAAATTTAGAGCGGGTACAGTATTGCATGACCGCGCAATTACCAGCGTTTGTTAACCCCCCCAAAAAAAGCATTTTTTACAGCACAGTGCTTGTGCTGTGTCATTTGGCCCCACGTAACACCTGTAATACCTGGCTGATCCTGCCAGTTTCTACCCTCCCCTATGTAAACTGACCACAGTTCATCATGGCTGCTGAGCTATGACACCGTGGTCAGTTTACTTGCCTCCCCCTCCCTACCTATCTTTCCCTGTCAGTGCCAGCCCCCTCTCCTCCTGCTGCTCTCATAACTGTTACAACTTTATATAAGCCCCTCTGTGTATTGACAAGTGCTCCTGTCTGTGTGCTTTATTAAAAAAATGCCTCCTTTACCGGATTTCACAGCGATTCCCCACAATCACATGACCGGCTGGCTCCCTCTTCCTCTCCTCCACCCACTGCATATGTCAGCCAGGCAGAGGAGAGAGCTTGCCGGTGACGTGATTGCAAGGAACCGCTGTGAAATACGGTAAAGGAGATTTTTTTTAAATAAAACACACAGACAGGAACACTTGTTATTTGGACGCAGAGAAATTTATATAAAGTTATATAAGTGAGTTAATAACCACTTTAAAGTAGCACAGTGCTAAATAACCAAAAATTGGCCTGGTCATGAAGAGGGTAAAGTCTTCCGAAACTGTAGTGGTTAAACTATCTCTGATTCCTTTGCTTACTTAGCCATGGATTTTCTTCATCTATACAAGGCCTGAATCTGAGCATCCAGCCTGACGGGGGGGGGGGGAGCATGTGCCTTGCGAATTGAATGTGGGCAGGGAGGGTGACCGGCACAACGAGGGGGTGGGGCAATTACTGGAACTGACCCCTGCCCTGTGTGGCTCTTTCTCCAGCAGTTGAAAGTGGCTTTTTTCCTCACCCTCTAAATTGCTTTCAGCTGCTGCAAAGAAAGCCTTACAGGGGATCGGTAGTACACACCCCCTCGCCATACCAATCACCCTCCCTGTGCACAATACGTTTTCCCCTGCTGCCCAGGCCCCCCTGTGTGCCCTTCACAAACGGATATATACTGTAAGAAATCAGGTCAAACTTTGGTACATAGAGAACATTTTGTGATATATTTTGAAATAAATTATCTACGTTTGGGCAAGCTCAAATTATCTTTCAGTAACATTTTTATTTTTATTTTTTTGAGAAACCTCAAGTCACATTTTGCATTGATTGCGTCGTTTTGCAGCCAGGAGAATTTAACAAATAGATCTTATCACACTTTGTCCACAGCTATCATTATCTGCCTGTGCCCAAGTTTATCCTTTTGCTCCTCAAAGCAGTTCAGAGTAAATTTTTGTCCTAATCTTGTCTGTGTCCCTATGTCTGTGAATATGTTACTGTAGTCTGCACTAGGACTGTCTATTAAAAATGATAGGATACAGGCCATTAGTATCTGTTTTTGCTGGCATCTTTTCCACCCTTTGTCTCCTGCTCCTGTTAGATTTGTGGCTTACCCTTCTGTCTTTAATGGTTTAGCGACTAAACTGCTTATGATAAAAACTGTCATTAGATCTGTTGGAAAAGTTCTGTCATCTATGCTATGCATACAACTTAACTGTGGGCTTTTATGCTAGGCATAGTTTTAATGTTAGTGTTGAACTTTGTAATGGCAAACTAGAAGCATATATTACATTACTAAGCTGCAGCTTATCTAATAACTGCATTTTAAAACTAAAAATATATTTAAATTATTTGTACAGAGTTAAACCAACTGGGCACATGTGAATCAAGAGCAGATTAAAAAAATAATTGCTTTTGTGTTTTATATTTGTAGCAGGACCCCTGTAGGGGCTGCTAAGAAATGTGATCTGTCTGTCACCCTGCCCAGCCCAGCATTCATCTCTCAGACACTCAGAGACATAGAACGGTCAATGCGCTTTTAATAGGAAAAGACGGTGCTGATATAAAACAAATATGTATAAATTAATAATTAAAGGCCACAGCTTGAGTGGGATAAACACAAATAACAGATAGGAAAAATGAAGCTGCGCCAGACAAAAAGTTTTTTTGTCACAAAGTCCTCAAATAACAAAAAGTATTGGACTGTATTGGATGTATTCCAGGTAAGTAGCACTCAAGGTGAATCGCCATAAACATTAATTGAAACACAGTAGTGAATCCACAGATATTCCACAAATAAGTGAGAAGCCCACCACCAAATATGACTCTATATTTGGTGGTGGGCTTCTCACTTATTTGTGGAATATCTGAGCCAGAGGGTAAGCTCGAATTAGCATTCGGCTATGACCCAGCCACAGCCTTTAACCTAGCAATACAGGCCGGAAAAAGGAGCCCTTCCTCCTCACATCAGCGTGGTGACATCACTGCGCTTCCTCCCATACGTGTTTCGTCATCAAACAGATGTTCTCAATGGGAATAAGGCGCCACAGTGACCCACCACTTCGTTATGAGATGCGAGGAAACAGCCAGCAATGCCATGTTAACTATGGGCAAAAATGCCAGTACCATAAGCTGAAGTATCGTAGCATATAGTGCACTAATTGTGACTCATAAAAAATACTAAAAAACATTTAGACAAAGAATCGACTCCTTGTCAAAGCAGCCCGCGACTAAATTAAACATAAATTAGCAAATTTATAATAATAGACCCGGATCGTCTGCAGCAAAGCGGCGACCAACCCAGGAACCAATGACACCTGCTGGATCCTTCTAGAATTAACACCCCAGAAAACAAACCCAGAAGGCAAGTAAAGATGAAAATAATGCATTTATGAATATGAACATTAAACGTGATATTAAACCCAAGTGCTAAGAAGCTATTGCTATCAGTCAATAACTAATTAAAGAAGTGGTAAATAAATAAAGATTAATAAATATAATAAAACATATTATAATATATAAAAAAATAATAGTGAAAAAAAGAAAAAAAATGATATGTGAATATAGTAGTAACTGCATACATAAATTAAGGTATGTGAATGTAGTAATAACCACATCCCTACTGTGAATACATTCCATAAAGTGGTATCAATGAATAATACCTATATTAACAAAAATAATAATGCATTGTCTCCGTGAAATATAAGTGCAACCTAATTCGAGGCTGCCAAAATGTATAAAAATTAACAAAGAAATATAGAAATTTTGACAATTTTACAAAAGGAAGGAAAAAAAACGTATTTTAATTAATAAAAATATGCCTGCCTGTTAGTGCATATCACAACGAGTTTACATACTGGCCACCTCAAGTATTATTTATAAAAGCATTAACATCCATCTCTATATTAAGCCCATAGGGGGCATAGGTTTTTAGACGATAAATCCAAGCCATCTCTAACTTGGAAATCTCCCTCACCAATAGGCTTCCCCTCCAATTAGGTTTGAATTCATCAATCCCCAAAAAGAGAGTATTGGACAGGTCCCTATTGTGTTTCAAAAGGTAATGTTTGGAAACAGAATGATTTTTAAAGCCCACTAGGATGTTTGTAATGTGCTCATTAAGGCAGACCTGCAAGGGGCGTTTGGTACGTCCCACATACTGAAGGCCACAGGGGCACTGCAATAAGTAGACCACCCAGTGGTAACACATGTAATACAAGGTTTTATAGTTCCCTTGAAGAAGGTTGAGGTCATAAACCAATCATCTCTAATTTTTAAGTCTAGGTAATGAATCTCAGAATGGCTGGCCTCGTACTTTCGTACTTAAGATGTATCCCTTTCTGATTGTGATTCAGGGATGCCATGAAGTCCATCAATGCGCTATTTTGGTTTTCTTGAGGGGAGGGGAGTGGACCTGGACAGTGTAAGAGAAGTATGGGATGCCCAGTAGAATTGGTAGAACTTGCTTGGGACAACTATATACAGTCCAGTATATATACTCCATTTCTCCTCCTGCAAATCGCTTTCTCTCTAATCTTCAGGCACAAAACAAACAGGCCTGCCTAAATTTACCTATGCTACAAAATCCTATCTCTAGCACCTACCTACTTAGAGGGTGCTACATTATCATACAGAATAATCGGTAATGGTATCATGTATTTTTTATATATAATTCAATATCAGCAATAGGGATCAGCTTTGAATCGTTGGAATCTTTTATTTATTTTTTTATATATTTTTTAAATAAAGGACTTATTTTTTTGTGTGAAATGATAGGGGTACAATGTACCTGTTATCAATTCACATAGGGGGGACATCCTCCCCATCTTGAGGGTATGTGGCCTGGTATGGTTCAGGAAAGGGGGCGCTCTCTCGTCCCCCCTATTTTCTTATGGCCTGCCAGGTTGCGTGCTCGGATGACGGCCCAGCTCCATCCTGCACATCTGTGGATGACACAAAACATTCACATGTTGGTGGACCCACACACATTTGTCACATGTTCCCCCCCCCCACACATGCTACACACCAGAGAGAAGATAAAACACACTTACCTGTCCTCAAGGGCTGATCCCCAGAATCGAAGCCCTCCAGGCCCTCCACCAGCTCCCTATCCAGGAACCTGGCCACGACCATGTCCTCTGGCGTCAGGGTGATCCTTGTGGCTGGTCATCCACCTGTGCCACTGGCATGCCCTTCCTCCTCACATCAGCGTGGTGACATCACTGCGCGTCCTCCCATACGTGTTTCGTCATCAAACAGACGTTCTCAATGAGAATAAGGCGCCACATTTAATTTTTTCAAAAGCTGAACAACCTAAACTCTTGTTTAGTTTAGTTTTTTTTTCAGTATAGCAAGCCCTGAAGGGTTAGAAGATATCTCATTCTATGGTGGAGTCATATAATGCCTAATGTTCTCAGTTATTTTTGTTCTGTTACAAGTTCTTTATGTTTTTTTCCTGCAAAGCTATTCTTTTCAATGCTGTTTTTACTTTGGCCTTTTTCGTGACATTGTGGATTTCTGAAATTGTGTCAGCTAACAAAAGGAACCCATCTGGTTTACAAGTGCAGTGTATTTTTCTGTAGGACGCTACATTACAAATTTTTATTCGATCCAATAAGACCGACCAACTGGGTAAGGGTACTTGATTACGGTTGGTGGCTTGTCCTAGCTCTCCTATTTCCCCTATTTTCCCTGTGATGAGGATGTCATCTTATTTTACTCTTCGGCCCAAAATGGATGGAGCTCTTTTTATCCATGAAGATTTTTCTCTGCTCACAAAATACCAATTTAATATTGTCCTGTCCGGATGCTGCAAAACACTGCATGTGTATACGGTTCGCATTTCATCACACTCTTTCAGAATTGGTACTGCCACGGAAGCAGCTAAACTAGGTTTTGGACCCCTTCACATTAAAAGGTTGGGCAGATGGAAGACAAACACTTTTAAATTGTATATTCATTCTAACTCTTTTGTCTAATTGTTATAGGTTTGCCTGGAGTGGTCTGGATTAATGCACACTCCTTCGTATACTGGGGACAACAATGTGTTGCTGCTCATTATTATACTAGCAACTTGGGTCTGGATCCAGACTTTTTTCAAGTGTTTTGGTTTGGCAGGAGTGGTATGTTGTGGGACGAACTATTGTTTGAGTTTAGTAAACTTAATTTATGTTGGCCTGCAACATCTTTTTAAGATATCATTGCCACAGTTAATAGTAATTTTTTCTGAAATTATCCAAAGGTTATGGTGGTTGGATTCTGTGGTTTTGAAGTCCTTTGAAAAAGTTAGGAAGAGGGTCAACAGGGCGGTAGAAAAATTGATTGCCCCAGAGTTTTGTTTTTCATATTGCTATGTAAACCTAGAAGGGGTATACCAGGGCTCTATAGGAATGGTGGGGTACAACTATCCAATATTGGCCTGGACATAATGAACCTTGCATTTCAGTCTTGTATTGAAAAGGCCACGTGTAGGGGATACGTTTTCTTATGGGATCATGGCAGTAGCGGTTTCTGGCCGTCCTGCTGTGTTAAAGCCTATGATTGATTGTTCCAGGTCCTCTCACCTGGAGCTTTCTGGAAGCTTCGGTTTCCCTTTTCAGGATAGGTCAGGAAAGGACAGATGACCCCCTGGAATTTCCTGGAATTCCTGGGGGTCCCTATATAAAGGGCTAGTCTGTAGGGCCCAGAGCCAGTCACCTGAAGAGGATCAACCAGGAGTACTTCCCACCTCCCCTTCCCCTATTGGTAAGGTTTATAGTTTGTTACAAAATTTTGCAAACAGGTAATTTTTCCCCTTCATTGATGTGCGCTGATGAGGATGCACTGATGGGCACTGATAGGCTGCACTGATTGGTACCAATAAGGCGGCACTGATGGACACTGATAGGTAGCACTGGTGGGCACGGATGGGGTAGCACTGATGGGTGGCTTTTTTTTTGCTCACGCTATCAGCGCAAGCAGAAAAAAAGCTGATTACCAATCTTTAGTTTACATCACATGATCTGCTGTCATTGGTTGATCGCTAATCACATGGTAAGGGGCTGGGATCGGCCCCTTACTCCAATCTGTGATCAGCCTAGTCTCATTGACTCGGCTGATCACAGAGTGTGCAGGCAGCTCATACATAGGAGGACGTCTATTGACGCCATTCTCTTTATAAATATGCCAATTTTTTCTACATACTTTGCTTTAAGTGTCTAAGCAAGTTTTGAATTTCTTTATAAGGGTTGCTTTAACTCATACTATGAAAGATGCCAAATTAAGATTGCCGTTCTTAACTTTTTTTATTCTCAGTCATGTATGGATCCAGCTGTTGCTTTAGCAGTAATTATTATTATGCTAATTTATTTTTCTGGGAATCAAGAAAGATTATTGTTTTGTTGTGTCTAACTCTCATGGCACCCTGCAAAGCACAGTGAAAACCCCATATATTTCACTTGCACTTTAATAGTTTCTAATTGAGATTTAAATTGCCACTGAAATGTAACAGACGGTTCTATTTATTGCATTTATCGCGCAATTATTTTATAAGTGACACACTTCATAAAATGATTTTGCCATTTTTTATATATCTGCGAATAGGGCAATGTTTACTAGTTTAAGAATTACTTTTATAATAGCATGTTTCAATATTATTAAAATATGTTACCCATTAATAACATAATGATGAGACTTTTCCTAAAACACACCCCCTGCACAGCCATTCACTGGGTAGTTCCGTGAGCAGCTGTTTCTCCTCCCCCATTTTTAAATGTCACATTTTCTGTAGTACATCCTAGAGCAAGAGTAAGAAAAAAAGTTTCCCCACCAAAAAAAATACAAAAACCATAACAGACCCTTTGGATCTGGTAGGGTTTTTTAAAAAAAAAAAAAAGCATACAAAAAACAAAAACAACATGCACAGGTCCTCCCATAATCTATACCAGACCCCTAAGCCAAGCTTGGAGGAATGACTGTGTTAGGATCTGCCAACGAAGCTGGTATGGTATTGGGTTTATCTGAATCTGGAAGTCCCCTTTAACAATAAGGGAGCACCCAGTTACTTCCCCTCCATGTGCATGAGTAAGGGATACATAGTACCCCTACTCATTCACAAAAAAAGTAAATTGTAAATAAAACACACAGATTATTAAAAATAAAAAGTCTCACCATGTAAATCCATCATCCCCCTACTGTTGACTCCTGGCACTCCTGGCGTACTACCATCAATACAGTGTTACCCTTGTATAAACCTACTTATGCCAGTCGTAATTGCCCCAAAAGATTTAATAATGTATGGATGGCATGGATAGATTTTCAGGGTACTACGGTAGATGGGACATAATCCTTTTACGATTGGGCTGCTATTCCAGGTTGTGTTGCTATGGCAATATCTATAGTGACTTTATTGTAATAATATAGGGCCAGATTCACGTAGAATCGCCCTACGCTGCGGCGGCGTAACGTATTACATTTACGTTACACCGCCACAAGTTTTCAGCGTAAGTGCTTGATTCACAAAGCACTTGCCTGTAAACTTGCGGCGGCGTAGCATAAATCCGCCCGGCGCAAGCCCGCCTAATTCAAATGGGGCGGGGACCATTTAAATTAGGCGCGTTCCCGCGCCGAACGTACTGCGCATGCTCCGTCCCTAAAATTTCCCGATGTGCATTGCGCTAAATGACGTCGCAAGGACGTCATTGGTTTCGACGTTAACGTAAATGGCGTCGACTTACGCAAACGGACGACTTACGCAAACGACGTGAAATTTCAAATTTCGACGCGGGAACGACGGCCATACTTAACATTGGCTAGACCACCTAGAGGGCAGCTTTAGTTTTACGCGGCGTATCTCTACAAAGCGGACGTTCGTGAATCGGCGTAACTAGTCATTTGCATATTCTACGCCGACCGCAATGGAATCGCCACCTAGCGGCCGGCCTAGAATTGCAGCCTAAGATCCGATGGTGTAAGTCACTTACACCTGTCGGATCTTAGGGCTATCTATGCGTAACCTGATTCTATGAATCAGGCGCATAGATACGACAATCGTATCTCAGAGATACGACGGTGTATCAGGAGATACGCCGTCGTATCTCTTTTGTGAATCTGGCCCATAGAGTTTAGGTTTTTATGTGTACAGAGCCCCTTCCCTCCCCCTCTATTGATAAAAAGGAAATGGGTGGGAGGGGCTTGGAAAGGGTTTTGGAGACACATGTGAACAACAGATGGATGTTTGGGAGATGGCGGCCTGAAGCTGGAGAGCTTTGGAGAACTTTTGAGTTGGACTGAGCAAGGAACTGTGGACATTACATCTTGACCCCTAAGTTTAGTACATGTTTAGTTTACTGTATGTGTACATATTGTACTTATAGCTTATATTTTTAGGCATTATTTTGAAAGCTATGAATTGTGTTATGTTGTGCATCCTACAGTTGAATGTGCAGATTTTTTCTTTGTTTAGTAAAGCATTGATACACTACAGAAGTCTAAGGCCTTGTACAGACGACCGGATCTATCCACTGGGATTGATCCGCAGATCAGTTCCAGCAGATAGATCCGGTCGTGTGTACGGCCTAGCGAACATTTCCCCGCGGATAAAAAACCCCGACGGATTTCAAGCGGATAAAAATTTCTTAGCATGCTAAGAAATCTATCCGCTTGAATCCTGTCCAGCGGACTGATCCGGTCGTCTGTACAGACTCACCGGATCAGTCCGTCCGCTCCCCTCCCTCGCATGTTTTGTAATGATTCGACGCATGCGTGGAAGTATTTACCTTCCAGCGTCGCGCACGTCGCCGCGTCATCATCGCAGCGACGGCGCGACACGTCACCGCGGATGTATTCCGCGCGGATTTCGATCTGATGGTGTGTACAGCCATCAGATCCAAATCCGCCAGAGGATTTATCCGCTGGAAACGGTCCGGCGGACCGTTTCCAGCGGATATCCTCTGGTGTGTACGGGGCCTAAGCTTCCTTGGTTTTACCACAAGAACTTAATAGATAGTCGTAAAGCATTACACAGGTGTGTACATTTTCATATCTTCCCCCTTCAGTTTCTCTTTCTTCTTTCCCTCTTCTAGCCCTCCTCCCTCCTACCCTCCTTTTCTTCACCCTTTTCTTCACCCTCCACTTATAGGTTTAGGGCTCGGAATTGTGCTCATATCACTGCGTCTTGTGCCTTTTGATATTATGAAGAGACTGTGCATTATTTGAATGTGTTACTTAAGTCTGTCAACTCTATGTATTATTACTATGGATGCACTCCATACACTGTATGGACCATTATCTTTTATGAACCTTGGTCTTTTTTCTTTTCTCTGACAATTGTACATCTATTGTTTCTTTATTGTGCTCAATAAACTCACTCTGTTAAAAAAAAAATCCATCATCACATGATCTAGTCATGTAGAATCTCATCAATCAAGATGAATGACACATGCTGCAAGAACACACTCATAGATATGCTGGACTTTAAGGCTGGGTTCACACTACTACACTACTTTCATCCTACTTTGCTCGGTGTTCAATGTTTCCCTATGAGAGCGTCTTGTAGTGTCCTACATTGGTCCTACACAAGTCGGTCCGACTTTGAAAATGCTCCCTGTACTACTTTTGGTCCTACATTGATCCTACTTCAGGCCCATTGAATATCATTGAAGTCGGACCAAAGTAGTATCCTGTTCATGAAAGTAGGATGGATGTAGGACCAATGTAGGATAAATGTAGGACCAATGTAGCAGAGCAAAGTAGGATGAAAGTAGTGTAGTAGTGTGAACCCAGCCTAAAGACGCTACCATCAAGGCTGAAAGAATATAGTAAATAAAATCATTTGTTTAGTCCATAAATATATAACATTATTAAATAGTATTATAGTTGTGTTATATGCATACAATCACTACTCCAACCATGTTGTACAAGTGCAAAAGCCACTGTTAAAACATTTCATATGTATCAAGGAGAAAGAAATTATATATTTGCCTCTATTTTAATAAAGATCCAATTCACAGTATAAGTCTAGTAACATCTGGAAATATACAATTAAGTACTCTTAATATGTTGTTACGTTACAATGCTTTCAAGGTTAGACCCTGGGCTAAATTAATGCATCCGCATATAGCTTCATCAGAAGTATAGCAGTACTGTTAACTGCGATAATTTAAGCATAATCAATTATGGGATAAATCCAAATTGGTAAATGTACATTTTTTTTTATCATATTACAAATTTGCCTAATTGATAAATGCCATACAAAGTAGAGGGTAATACTGAAATTAGATTGTCCAGCTGACCACGACCATGTATGATCTCATTTGGTGATCATAGCGACCCGCCGAAACGCGTTAGCCCTCTTTTATACCCGTGATTATGTAAGCTAATAAAGACATTTATATGGATTTTGGAGTTGCCGGCTCTATAACTCCTTTGAAACAATTGTGATGGTTGGAGGACACCCGAACCAAAGCACCCGCCTGTGGATTCCATTACAAGTCAGCTAGTGATTTTCTCATCCTGAGCGCTGCACTGTATTTTGCTTCCAAGGTTAAACATGGGGATAAATTATTGCTCATGCATTTCAGGCCTCGTACACACGACCGAACATGTCTGCTGAAACTGGTCCGCTGACCAGTTTCAGCAGACATGTTTGGTCGTGTGTACAGCCGACCGTACCGGATTCCCGGCCGAGCGGACTTTTTCCAGCGGACAAATGTTTCTTAGCATGCTAAGAAACATATCCACTGGAAGCCTGTCCGTCGGACGTGTTCGGTCGTCTGTACAGACTCACCGGACACGTCCGATCGGCCGCCATCCCTCGCATGCGTCGAAGTGATTCGACGCATGCGTGGAAGCATTGACCTTCCAGGGTCGCGCACATCGCAGCGTCATCGTCGCGGCGGCGGCGCGGCCACGTCGCAACACGTCACCGCGTTTGTTTTCCGCAGGGATTTTGGTCTGACGGTGTGTATAGCCATTAGACCAAAATCCGGCAGCGGACATGTCCGATGAAAACGGTCCGCGGACCGTTCTCATCGGACAGATCCGCTGGTGTGTATGGGGCCTCACATATACACTATGGGCCAGATTCATGTAGATCAGCGGATCTTTAGATCCGCCAGATCTACCTGTTTTACGATCCGCCGGTGCAATTTAGCGAGGCTAGTGCATGATTCATAAAGCACTTACCTCGCAAATTGCACCGTCGGATCCTAACTCCCCCCGGCGGAATGCAAATTCCGCGGCTAGGGGGAGTGTACAATTTAAATCAGGCGCGTTCCCGTGCCGATTTAACTGCGCATGCG
Source organism: Rana temporaria (assembly GCF_905171775.1). Lineage (NCBI taxonomy): Eukaryota > Metazoa > Chordata > Amphibia > Anura > Ranidae > Rana > Rana temporaria. Next base: position 525,964,431 of record NC_053489.1, read on the forward strand.
CCGCCGGCGAAAAAGCCCAGTGCGCATGCTCCAAATGACGTCGCTAGGACGTCATTGTTTTCGGCGGCTAGGTTACTTACAGCCATCCGTATTCCCGACGTACTTACGCAAACGACGTAACAAATTTAAAACTCGGCGCGGGAACGTCGGCCATACTTAACATTAGCTACCCCTCATATTAGCAGGGGTAGCTATCCGCCGGAAAAAGCCGAACGCAAACGACGTTGAAAAAGAGCGACGGGTGGGCGTACGGACGTGAATCGGCGGTTCTCCTCATTTGCATATGCGACGTGTAAAAAAAAGCGACGACACCTAGCGGCCGGCGGGAGATTACAGCCTAAGATTCGACTGGTGTAAGTCACTTACACCAGTCGGATCTAAGGGAGATCTATGCGGAACTGATTCTTATGAATCAGTCGCATAGCTCCGACCGTGGGATCTCACAGATCCGATCGTCGGCTCTCACAGATACGACGGCGGATCAGGAGATCCGCCGTCGTATCTCTTGATGAATCTGGCAACAGATTACCAAAAGTATTGGGGCGCCTGCCTTTACGTGCACATGAACTTTCATGGCATTCCAACCTTCAGTAAGGTTCACAATTGAGTTTGCCCATCCTTTGCAGCTATAACAGCCTCAACTCTTCTGAGAAGGCTGTCCACAGGGTTTAGGAGTGTGTCTATAGGAATGGTTTACCATTCTTCCAGAAGGACATTTGTGAGATCAGGCACTGATGTGAACGAGAAGGCCTGGCTTGTAGTCTGCACTCAAATTCATCCCAATGGTGTTCTATCGGGTTGAGGTCAGGACTCTGTGCAAGCCAGTCAAGTTCTTCCACCCAAAACTCGCTCATCCATGTCTTTATGGTTCTGCATGCACTTCTACATGCACTGGTGTGCAGTCATGGTGAGAAGATGGAACCTGAATAAGACCCTAAATGTCAGGATGGCAAGCCATAGTCAGAAGTGATCTTGAGTATTAAGCATGCATAGACAAAACCTGTTACCTCCTTTTTCTACTTTCCTTTCAAAGCCTTATTTAAAAGAATAATTTGATTAATGATAAAGAAATTATGTTTTAGTACACATTCATTTAGTATACTTGCCCCTTCTATCAAACATTAAAGGCCGGAGTTATCCAGCAGTAGTTAATTACATTCACCTAGACTAACAGCATTCTGTAATACTGAAGACATTTCACGACTCATCCAAGAAACGTATTCAGTAAAAATAAGTGTTATAACACATACCCCAGCATTTATAGCCACACAGGTAACATAGTCACATTTATCTACCTTCAAAGGCATATTTTGATTGTTCAAGGACATGATGGGAGGTGTGAATGTTTGTGAAACCCCTCTGTTGTACATGTTCGTGAACAAACTTTTACAACTTCCATCAAGTTTTTGGACAATTAACATCTGCCTTGTCTGAAATGTACATGTGGGTTGTTGTATTAGAAAATACAGTGCATCCTAAATAGGAAAACATGTTAATCATAGCCTGCAGTATTTAGTACATGCTGCTGGCATTGCTTTTTATGGCACTGGCAGCTTGATAATGCAGTCTGGTGTATAAAGATCTTATCTTGACATGTGGAGATAGTAGGCTACTGTGCTGTCAAAATTGAAGAAAGATGTTTGCAGAATGTAGCTGACGAACCTTCTATTTTTCTGCCTATAGAAGTTTGCAATATTTTCCCTATTTAAATCTCAAAATTGGGGTCCAAATGCATCCTATCCTGTAGCTATCCTTCTATTTTTAATCATGATTTACTTGGCACTTTGCAAAAAATATGCAACAGCTTGGCAAGGTGTTTTGTTTTTTTGGCCCTGAAATCATCATTCTCAAGTTGACATGACAACATTTCATTTTGCACATGCAGTATAAAAGACAGTGATGTGATAGCCCTGCAAATAAGGAATAGAAGTACAGGACAAAATTTGGTTCTCTGATCGGCGGCCTCGTCGGGTCCGGCGTCTGTCTGCGACTTCGGTGGTGTCCTCCACGTCGGGTCCGGCGTCCTTCTGCGGTGTCCTCCCCGCTCGATCCCCGCTTCCCGTGCTGAGTTTGAACCACTGCACCGGCATATACCGAGCGCAGTACACTCGGGTATAGTCGGGCAGGCTCGGCTCCTCTCGCGGTCACATCCTGTGCGTCCTGTCCGTCCAGGACGTGACCGCGAGAGGAGCCGAGCCTGCCCAACTATACCCGAGTGTACTGTGTTTGGTAAATGCCAGCGATGTGGTTCAAACTTGGCGTATATCACGCACCCACGATTTTGCCCTGATTTTCAGGGCAAAAAAGTGCGCGGTATACGCCGATAAATACGGTAATTCCTTTTCAGACTCCTTTACAGTCTCATGGAAAGGAAATGTTGAGGCTTCCATTGGTCAAAGGAAGAGCGGTGGGAAAGAGGGGCGGCTCAGTGATGAATTTCTAATTTTTTTGCAGCCTTTGTGCCTGGGCCATCAGTTTAAGATCCCATCAGCAGTGTCTGCATGATATGGTGGTAGATTATCTAGGGGCAAAAACAGACTTGAAGAGCTTTTCAGTGGGTTTTTGGGTCATGAGAATAGACCACTGGCCAGAACTTGCCCAATATGCAATTAAGCTTCTGGGCTGCCCTGCTTTCCGAACAGACATTAAGTGCTGCTGGAGGTTTTGTGACAGAAGAGAGTGTCTGTCTACAGACTCTGTTGACTGGCTGACATTTGTCAAAATGAAACAGTCTTGGATTAGCAGCAGCTATCAAGTCCCTGATGCTGATGTCGTTGAATAAGTGTTATAGGGATCTTGCATCTCTGCAAGACTGTCTAGGCTGCCTAGCTTTGTGGGTTGTTGATATTATCTTGAAGTATTTTTTGGTATAGGCTTCATGGGCATAATTAACACCCAAGGACCATTTTTTTCCACACCTGTTTGACAGGTGTTACATAGTTAGTTACATAATTAGTCAGGTTGAAAAAAGACACAAGTCCATCCAGTTCAACCACAAAAAATAAACAAACAAAATAAAAAACACTGTACAATCCCATACACCCAACTCCATACCCACAGTTGATCCAGAGGAAGGCAAAAAACCCCAGCAGAGCATGATCCAATTTGCTACAGCAGGGGAAAAAATTCCTTCCTGATCCCCCGAGAGGCAATCGGATTTACCCTGGATCAACTTTACCTACAAATCTTAGTACTCAGTTATTTTATGTACATTTAGGAAAGTATCCAGGCCTTTCTTAAAGCAATCTACTGAGCTGGCCAGAACCACCCCCTGATCACCCAAGAGGCTGGATCAACTTTACCTACAAATCTTAGTACTCAGTTATTTTATGTACATTTAGGAAAGTATCCAGGCCTTTCTTAAAGCAATCTACTGAGCTGGCCAGAACCACCTCTGGAGGGAGTCTGTTCCACATTTTCACAGCTCTTACTGTGAAAAAACCTTTCCGTATTTAGAGGTGAAATCTCTTTTCCTCTAGATGTAAAGAGTGTCCTCAGTGTTGACCGTAAAGTGAATAACTCAACACCAAGTCCACTGTATGGACCTCTTATATATTTGTACATGTTGATCATATCCCCCCTAATTCTCCTCTTCTCAAGAGTGAATAGATTTAGTTCTTCTAATCTTTCCTCATAGATGAGCTCCTCCATGCCTCTTATCAGTTTGGTTGCCCTTCTCTGCACTTTCTCCAGTTCTCCGATATCCTTTTTGAGAACTGGTGCCCAAAACTGAACTGCATATTCCAGATGAGGTCTTACTAATGATTTGTACAGGGGCAAAATTATATCTCTGTCTCTGGAGTCCATACCTCTCTTAATACAAGAAAGGACTTTGCTCGCTTTGGAAACTGCAGCTTGGCATTGCATGTTATTATTGAGCTTATGATCTACCAAGACCCCCAGATCCTTCTCCACTACAGATCCCCCCAGTTGTACTCCCCCTAGCATGTATGATGCATGCATATTCGTATTCCCTACGTGCATAACTTTACATTTATCAACATTAAACCTCATCTGCCACTCAGTCGCCCAATTAGACAGAGCATTGAGGTCGGCTTGTAAATTGGCGACATCCTGCAAGGACGTTATTCCACTGCATAGCTTAGTGTCATCTGCAAAGACAGAAATGTTACTTTTGATCTCAGACCCAATATCATTTATAAATATATTGAAAAGTAAGGGTCTCAGCACTGAACCTTGGGGTACACCACTGATAACATTGGACCTTTCAGAGTAAGAATCATTAACCACGACTCTCTGAATTCTGTCTTTCAGCCAGTTTTCTATCCATTTACAAACTGATATATCCAATCCTGTAGACCTTACCTTACACATGAGCCGTGTGTGCGGAACTGTATCGAACGCTTTTGCAAAATCCAAATATATCACGTCCACAGCCACGCCTCTGTCCAGGGTTTTACTTACCTCTTCATAAAAGGAAATCAGGTTTGTCTGACAACTTCTGTCTTTCATGAATCCATGCTGTCTGCTGCTTAGATAGTTTTTTTCCAGCAAGAACTCATCCATGTGGTCTTTTATTAAACGTTCCAGTATCTTCCCAACTATAGAAGTTAGACTAACTTCTATAGTTATAGGTCTATAGTTACTTGGTAAAGACTTCGTTCCCTTTTTAAATATGGGCACCACATTGGCCCTGCGCCAATCCAGTGGTACTATTCCTGTCATTAATGAGTCCCTAAATATTAGATACAGTGGCTTTGAAATGACAGAGCTCAACTCACCTAGGATCCGTGGGTGGATGCCATCAGGTCCAGTTGCTTTATCCACCTTTATTCTGTCTAAATATTTCTGGACCATATCACTTTTGAGCCATTGTGGATTTGGGGCTGTGTCACTCCCACCCCCATTTTGGACATGAGCTCCCCCATGCTCCATTGTATACACAGAGCTGAAGAAAGCATTTAATAAATTTGCCTTCTCTTTGTCCCCAGTCACACACTCTAGATTATTTTGTAAGGGGCCTACATGCTCAGACTTCACCTTTTTACTATTAATATATTTAAAGAATTTTTTGGGGGTTGTCCTACTATCTTTTGCAATCTGTCGTTCATTTTGAATTTTTGCATCCTTGATTTACTTTTTACATATCCTGTTATATTCTTTGTAACATTTAAACAACACTAGTGTTCCTTCATTTTTATATTTTTTAAAAGCTACTTTCTTATTGTTTATAGCTTATGAAAACATAGGTTTTATTTTTAGCCTTTTAAACTTATTGCCCATGGGAACATACTTTGCAGTGAGGTTCCACACAGTCTTTTTGAAGAATTCCCATTTCTGTTCTGTGTTCATCGGTGCCAATAGTCCCTCCCAGTCCAAGTCCTGGAGAGCAGCCCTCATCCTTGGAAAATTTGCTCTCTTAAAATTTAGTGTTTTAATATTTCCTGTATGTATTTCTTGCTTATAGTTAACATTAAATTAAATCATGTTATGATCACTGTTACCCAGGTGTTCCTTTATCTGAACATTAGTAATAAGCTCTGCATGGTTTGAGATTATCAGGTCCAACAGAGCATCATTCCTAGTTGGGGCCTCAATAAACTGCACCATAAAATTGTCCTGCAATAGGTTTTTAAATTTTTGTCCTTTAACTGTCCCAGAAGTGCCATTAATCCAGTCAATTTCTGGGTAGTTAAAATCCCCCATTATTATCACCATCCCAGCCCTTGCAGCCCTTTCCATCTGTGCAAGGAGCTGAGTCTCCACCTCCTCATTAACATTGGGTGGTTTATAACAAACTCCAATGATTAATTTTGAACTACGCACATCTGTATGCAGTTCCACCCATAATGCTTCAGCCTCATCACACTCTCCATCAACCAGGTTCTCTTTCACGCTTGCATTGAGGTCACTTCTCACATAGAGACAGACCCCTCCACCTTTCCTTTTTACCCTGTCTTTCCGAAAGAGAGCATAGCCAGGGATATTAATAGCCCAGTCATGTGAGGATTGAAGCCAAGTTTCAGCAATACAGATTACATCATAACTCTCCTCATGCGCCAGATCTTCCAACTCACCTGTTTTGCTTGGCAGACTTCTGGCATTGGTGAACAAACACTTAAATGTATTGTTACATTTTTCTCTGGTGTTTTTCATATAATTTATAGTAGTACAAATGGCACTATTATTTACAATGGCTGTTTGCAACATGGGAACTTTCTTGTCACCTGCCATAACCCTCCCCCCATCTATCCCCATTCCACTCTCCATTAATGTCTGACCCCTAGCTGACCTTTATGCCCGATGTAATTCTAGTTCACCATCCCCCCTCAATCCTAGTTTAAATACTCCTCCAGCATTCCCATAAACCTCTCCCCCAGCACAGCAGACCCCCTTCCATTCAAGTGCAAACCGTCTTTAGCATATAGGTTGCACCCCAATGAAAAGTCAGCCCAGTGCTCTAGAAACCCAAATCCCTCCTTCCTACACCAGGTCTTTAGCCATGCATTCAGCTCTCTAATCTCCCCCTGCCTTTCCTGTGTTACGCATGGCACAGGCAATATTTCAGAGAATATCACCTTGGAGGTCCTTCCCTTCATCTTGCAGCCTAGTTCTTTAAATTGATTCTTAAGGAGCCTCCACCTTCCATGTATACTGTCATTGGTTCCAACGTGGACCAAGACAGCTGGGTCATGCCCAGCCCCTCCCAGTAATTTATCCACCCGGTCCACCACATGCCGAACCCTGGCACCAGGGAGACAGCAAACCATTCGGTTGAAGCGATCCTGGCGACAAATTATTCTATCAGTCCTTCTGATTATAGAATCCCCTATTGCCACCAACTGTCTAGGCCTACCTGCACCCCCCTCCCCACCTCTACTAGATGGGTTGCTCTCCCGGCTGTTAGGGGTAGCAGTAACATCTAGGGCTGCCACCTCTGTGTTTGCCGCCTCCACATCATCACCCAACTTGGAAAATTTGTTTTGATGCACAAATACAGGACTGGCCTTCCCTTTCTTCACGCCCCTTCCACTCCCTCTAACTACATTAACCCATCTCCCTATCTGATAATCCTGACTTGCCCCTCCACCCTCCACATCAACCTTACTGACCACCTGCTCAGCGAGCAGAGGACCCCTTTCAAGGTTGTCATTTCTACCCAGTGTTGCAACTTGCTCCTCCAGATCTCTAATACGAGCTTCCAGAAGGGCAACCTGCTCACATCTGTCACAGCGGTATCCATCTTGGAGCTGTTGCACCAATTTTGCATACATGTGACACACTGTGCACTGAGAAAAACCTTCAACCCTGCTAGCACTCATTTCCCAGTTAAAATATAATTACTTGTATGAAGATTAAGATGATACTTATAGTTTTAGAAGACTCCTGTCTTAACTCTTGTTTTAAACTCCTGGTTTTTAACTCTTCCACTTGTATTCAAAATTCCACTTCTGTTCAGAAATTCCACATCAGATCCACTCTCAGCAAGGAGCCAGCTCTTATGGAGTTTTTACAGACACTTATATACTCACCTGTTAACAATTAAACACTCCCCTTAATTAGCAGAAAGAAAAAAAAAGCTGTTTAAAAAGTGTCAGAGAAAAGAGACAAACAATTCAACACTTGCAAGCAGAAACAGTTAAAAGCAGCTAAAAGCAAATCCTGGTTTTTAACTCTTCCACTTGTATTCAAAATTCCACTTTGGTTCAGAAATTCCACATCAGATCCACTCTCAGCAAGGAGCCAGCTCTTATGGAGTTTTTACAGACACTTATATACTCACCTGTTAACAATTAAACACTCCCCTTAATTAGCAGAAAGAAAAAAAAAGCTGTTTAAAAAGTGTCAGAGAAAAGAGACAAACAATTCAATACTTGCAAGCAGAAACAGTTAAAAGCAGCTAAAAGCAAATCCTGGTTTTTAACTCTTCCACTTGTATTCAAAATTCCACTTCGGTTCAGAAATTCCACATCAGATCCACTCTCAGCAAGGAGCCAGCTCTTATGGAGTTTTTACAGACACTTATATACTCACCTGTTAACAATTAAACACTCCCCTTAATTAGCAGAAAGAAAAAAAAAGCTGTTTAACCAGTTCCCGACCCCCGCATGTACATATACGTCCACAATATGGCACGTACAGGCACATGGGCGTACACGTACGTCCTCGCCTATTAGCGGGTGGGGGGTCCGATCGGGACCCCCCCCGCTACATGCGGAGGTCGGGTCCGCTCGGGGAGCGATCCGGGACCACGGCGCGGCTATTTGTTTATAGCCGCTCCGTCGCGATCGCTCCCCGGAGCTGAAGAACGGGGAGAGCCGTGTGTAAACACGGCTTCCCCGTCCTTCACTATGGCGGCGCATCGATCGCGTCATTCCCTTTATAGGGAAGACACGATCGATGACGTCATTCCTACAGCCACACCCCCAAACAGTTGTAAACACATACTAGGTGCACCCTAACTCCTACAGCGCCACCTGTGGTTAACTCCCAAACTGCAACTGTCATTTTCACAATAAAGAATGCAATTTAAATGCATTTTTTGCTGTGAAAATGACAATGGTCCCAAAAATGTGTCAAAATTGTCCGAAGTGTCCGCCATAATGTCGCAGTCACGAAAAAAATTGCTGATCGCCGCCATTAGTAGTAAAAAAAAAATACAAAATAAAAATGCAATAAAACTATCCCCTATTTTGTAAACACTATAAATTTTGCGCAAACCAATCGATAAACGCTTATTGCGATTTTTTTTACTAAAAATAGGTAGAAGAATACGTATCGGCCTAAACTGAGGAAAAAAAATGTTTTTATATATGTTTTTGGGGGATATTTATTACAGCAAAAAGTAAAAAATATTGCTTTTTTTTCAAAATTGTCGCTCTATTTTTGTTTATAGCGCAAAAACTAAAAACCGCAGATGTGATCAAATACCACCAAAAGAAAGCTCTATTTGTGGGGAAAAAAGGACGCCAATTTTGTTTGGGAGCCACGTCGCACGACCGCGCAATTGTCTGTTAAAACGACGCAGTCCCGAACTGTAAAAACACCTTGAGTCTTTAGGCTGCATATTGGTCCGGGGCTTAAGTGGTTAAAAAGTGTCAGAGAAAAGAGACAAACAATTCAACACTTGCAAGCAGAAACAGTTAAAAGCAGCTAAAAGCAAATCCTGGTTTTTAACTCTTCCACTTGTATTCAAAATTCCACTTCGGTTCAGAAATTCCACATCAGATCCACTCTCAGCAAGGAGCCAGCTCTTATGGAGTTTTTACAGACACTTATATACTCACCTGTTAACAATTAAACACTCCCCTTAATTAGCAGAAAGAAAAAAAAGCTGTTTAAAAAGTGTCAGAGAAAAGAGACAAACAATTCAACACTTGCAAGCAGAAACAGTTAAAAGCAGCTAAAAGCAAATCCTGGTTTTTAACTCTTCCACTTGTATTCAAAATTCCACTTCGGTTCAGAAATTCCACATCAGATCCACTCTCAGCAAGGAGCCAGCTCTTATGGAGTTTTTACAGACACTTATATACTCACCTGTTAACAATTAAACACTCCCCTTAATTAGCAGAAAGAAAAAAAAAGCTGTTTAAAAAGTGTCAGAGAAAAGAGACAAACAATTCAACACTTGCAAGCAGAAACAGTTAAAAGCAGCTAAAAGCAAATCCTGGTTTTTAACTCTTCCACTTGTATTCAAAATTCCACTTCGGTTCAGAAATTCCACATCAGATCCACTCTCAGCAAGGAGCCAGCTCTTATGGAGTTTTTACAGACACTTATATACTCACCTGTTAACAATTAAACACTCCCCTTAATTAGCAGAAAGAAAAAAAAAGCTGTTTAAAAAGTGTCAAAGAAAAGAGACAAACAATTCAACACTTGCAAGCAGAAACAGTTAAAAGCAGCTAAAAGCAAATCCTGGTTTTTAACTCTTCCACTTGTATTCAAAATTCCACTTCGGTTCAGAAATTCCACATCAGATCCACTCTCAGCAAGGAGCCAGCTCTTATGGAGTTTTTACAGACACTTATATACTCACCTGTTAACAATTAAACACTCCCCTTAATTAGCAGAAAGAAAAAAAAAGCTGTTTAAAAAGTGTCAGAGAAAAGAGACAAACAATTCAACACTTGCAAGCAGAAACAGTTAAAAGCAGCTAAAAGCAAATCCTGGTTTTTAACTCTTCCACTTGTATTAAAAATTCCACTTCGGTTCAGAAATTTCACATCAGATCCACTCTCAGCAAGGAGCCAGCTCTTATGGAGTTTTTACAGACACTTATATACTCACCTGTTAACAATTAAACACTCCCCTTAATTAGCAGAAAGAAAAAAAAGCTGTATAAAAAGTGTCAGAGAAAAGAGACAAACAATTCAACACTTGCAAGCAGAAACAGTTAAAAGCAGCTAAAAGCAAATCCTGGTTTTTAACTCTTCCACTTGTATTCAAAATTCCACTTCGGTTCAGAAATTCCACATCAGATCCACTCTCAGCAAGGAGCCAGCTCTTATGGAGTTTTTACAGACACTTATATACTCACCTGTTAACAATTAAACACTCCCCTTAATTAGCAGAAAGAAAAAAAAAGCTGTTTAAAAAGTGTCAGAGAAAAGAGACAAACAATTCAACACTTGCAAGCAGAAACAGTTAAAAGCAGCTAAAAGCAAATCCTGGTTTTTAACTCTTCCACTTGTATTCAAAATTCCACTTTGGTTCAGAAATTCCACATCAGATCCACTCTCAGCAAGGAGCCAGCTCTTATGGAGTTTTTACAGACACTTATATACTCACCTGTTAACAATTAAACACTCCCCCTAATTAGCAGAAAGAAAAAAAAAAGCTGTTTAAAAAGTGTCAAAGAAAAGAGACAAACAATTCAACACATGCAAGCAGAAACAGTTAAAAGCAGCTAAAAGCAAATCCTGGTTTTTAACTCTTCCACTTGTATTCAAAATTCCACTTCGGTTCAGAAATTCCATATCAGATCCACTCTCAGCAAGGAGCCAGCTCTTATGGAGTTTTTACAGACACTTATATACTCACCTGTTAACAATTAAACACTCCCCTTAATTAGCAGAAAGAAAAAAAAAGCTGTTTAAAAAGTGTCAGAGAAAAGAGACAAACAATTCAACACTTGCAAGCAGAAACAGTTAAAAGCAGCTAAAAGCAAATCCTGGTTTTTAACTCTTCCACTTGTATTCAAAATTCCACTTTGGTTCAGAAATTCCACATCAGATCCACTCTCAGCAAGGAGCCAGCTCTTATGGAGTTTTTACAGACACTTATATACTCACCTGTTAACAATTAAACACTCCCCTTAATTAGCAGAAAGAAAAAAAAAGCTGTTTAAAAAGTGTCAAAGAAAAGAGACAAACAATTCAACACTTGCAAGCAGAAACAGTTAAAAGCAGCTAAAAGCAAATCCTGGTTTTTAACTCTTCCACTTGTATTCAAAATTCCACTTCGGTTCAGAAATTCCACATCAGATCCACTCTCAGCAAGGAGCCAGCTCTTATGGAGTTTTTACAGACACTTATATACTCACCTGTTAACAATTAAACACTCCCCTTAATTAGCAGAAAGAAAAAAAAAGCTGTTTAAAAAGTGTCAGAGAAAAGAGACAAACAATTCAACACTTGCAAGCAGAAACAGTTAAAAGCAGCTAAAAGCAAATCCTGGTTTTTAACTCTTCCACTTGTATTCAAAATTCCACTTCGGTTCAGAAATTCCACATCAGATCCACTCTCAGCAAGGAGCCAGCTCTTATGGAGTTTTTACAGACACTTATATACTCACCTGTTAACAATTAAACACTCCCCTTAATTAGCAGAAAGAAAAAAAAGCTGTTTAAAAAGTGTCAGAGAAAAGAGACAAACAATTCAACACTTGCAAGCAGAAACAGTTAAAAGCAGCTAAAAGCAAATCCTGGTTTTTAACTCTTCCACTTGTATTCAAAATTCCACTTCGGTTCAGAAATTCCACATCAGATCCACTCTCAGCAAGGAGCCAGCTCTTATGGAGTTTTTACAGACACTTATATACTCACCTGTTAACAATTAAACACTCCCCTTAATTAGCAGAAAGAAAAAAAAGCTGTTTAAAAAGTGTCAGAGAAAAGAGACAAGCAATTCAACACTTGCAAGCAGAAACAGTTAAAAGCAGCTAAAAGCAAATCCTGGTTTTTAACTCTTCCACTTGTATTCAAAATTCCACTTCTGTTCAGAAATTCCACATCAGATCCACTCTCAGCAAGGAGCCAGCTCTTATGGAGTTTTTACAGACACTTATATACTCACCTGTTAACAATTAAACACTCCCCTTAATTAGCAGAAAGAAAAAAAAGCTGTTTAAAAAGTGTCAGAGAAAAGAGACAAACAATTCAACACTTGCAAGCAGAAACAGTTAAAAGCAGCTAAAAGCAAATCCTGGTTTTTAACTCTTCCACTTGTATTCAAAATTCCACTTTGGTTCAGAAATTCCACATCAGATCCACTCTCAGCAAGGAGCCAGCTCTTATGGAGTTTTTACAGACACTTATATACTCACCTGTTAACAATTAAACACTCCCCTTAATTAGCAGAAAGAAAAAAAAAAGCTGTTTAAAAAGTGTCAAAGAAAAGAGACAAACAATTCAACACTTGCAAGCAGAAACAGTTAAAAGCAGCTAAAAGCAAATCCTGGTTTTTAACTCTTCCACTTGTATTCAAAATTCCACTTCGGTTCAGAAATTCCACATCAGATCCACTCTCAGCAAGGAGCCAGCTCTTATGGAGTTTTTACAGACACTTATATACTCACCTGTTAACAATTAAACACTCCCCTTAATTAGCAGAAAGAAAAAAAAAGCTGTTTAAAAAGTGTCAGAGAAAAGAGACAAACAATTCAACACTTGCAAGCAGAAACAGTTAAAAGCAGCTAAAAGCAAATCCTGGTTTTTAACTCTTCCACTTGTATTCAAAATTCCACTTCGGTTCAGAAATTCCACATCAGATCCACTCTCAGCAAGGAGCCAGCTCTTATGGAGTTTTTACAGACACTTATATACTCACCTGTTAACAATTAAACACTCCCCTTAATTAGCAGAAAGAAAAAAAAGCTGTTTAAAAAGTGTCAGAGAAAAGAGACAAACAATTCAACACTTGCAAGCAGAAACAGTTAAAAGCAGCTAAAAGCAAATCCTGGTTTTTAACTCTTCCACTTGTATTCAAAATTCCACTTCGGTTCAGAAATTCCACATCAGATCCACTCTCAGCAAGGAGCCAGCTCTTATGGAGTTTTTACAGACACTTATATACTCACCTGTTAACAATTAAACACTCCCCTTAATTAGCAGAAAGAAAAAAAAGCTGTTTAAAAAGTGTCAGAGAAAAGAGACAAGCAATTCAACACTTGCAAGCAGAAACAGTTAAAAGCAGCTAAAAGCAAATCCTGGTTTTTAACTCTTCCACTTGTATTCAAAATTCCACTTCTGTTCAGAAATTCCACATCAGATCCACTCTCAGCAAGGAGCCAGCTCTTATGGAGTTTTTACAGACACTTATATACTCACCTGTTAACAATTAAACACTCCCCTTAATTAGCAGAAAGAAAAAAAAGCTGTTTAAAAAGTGTCAGAGAAAAGAGACAAACAATTCAACACTTGCAAGCAGAAACAGTTAAAAGCAGCTAAAAGCAAATCCTGGTTTTTAACTCTTCCACTTGTATTCAAAATTCCACTTCGGTTCAGAAATTCCACATCAGATCCACTCTCAGCAAGGAGCCAGCTCTTATGGAGTTTTTACAGACACTTATATACTCACCTGTTAACAATTAAACACTCCCCTTAATTAGCAGAAAGAAAAAAAAAGCTGTTTAAAAAGTGTCAGAGAAAAGAGACAAACAATTCAACACTTGCAAGCAGAAACAGTTAAAAGCAGCTAAAAGCAAATCCTGGTTTTTAACTCTTCCACTTGTATTCAAAATTCCACTTCGGTTCAGAAATTCCACATCAGATCCACTCTCAGCAAGGAGCCAGCTCTTATGGAGTTTTTACAGACACTTATATACTCACCTGTTAACAATTAAACACTCCCCTTAATTAGCAGAAAGAAAAAAAAGCTGTTTAAAAAGTGTCAGAGAAAAGAGACAAACAATTCAACACTTGCAAGCAGAAACAGTTAAAAGCAGCTAAAAGCAAATCCTGGTTTTTAACTCTTCCACTTGTATTCAAAATTCCACTTCGGTTCAGAAATTCCACATCAGATCCACTCTCAGCAAGGAGCCAGCTCTTATGGAGTTTTTACAGACACTTATATACTCACCTGTTAACAATTAAACACTCCCCTTAATTAGCAGAAAGAAAAAAAAAGCTGTTTAAAAAGTGTCAGAGAAAAGAGACAAACAATTCAACACTTGCAAGCAGAAACAGTTAAAAGCAGCTAAAAGCAAATCCTGGTTTTTAACTCTTCCACTTGTATTCAAAATTCCACTTTGGTTCAGAAATTCCACATCAGATCCACTCTCAGCAAGGAGCCAGCTCTTATGGAGTTTTTACAGACACTTATATACTCACCTGTTAACAATTAAACACTCCCCTTAATTAGCAGAAAGAAAAAAAAAAGCTGTTTAAAAAGTGTCAAAGAAAAGAGACAAACAATTCAACACTTGCAAGCAGAAACAGTTAAAAGCAGCTAAAAGCAAATCCTGGTTTTTAACTCTTCCACTTGTATTCAAAATTCCACTTCGGTTCAGAAATTCCATATCAGATCCACTCTCAGCAAGGAGCCAGCTCTTATGGAGTTTTTACAGACACTTATATACTCACCTGTTAACAATTAAACACTCCCCTTAATTAGCAGAAAGAAAAAAAAAGCTGTTTAAAAAGTGTCAGAGAAAAGAGACAAACAATTCAACACTTGCAAGCAGAAACAGTTAAAAGCAGCTAAAAGCAAATCCTGGTTTTTAACTCTTCCACTTGTATTCAAAATTCCACTTCGGTTCAGAAATTCCACATCAGATCCACTCTCAGCAAGGAGCCAGCTCTTATGGAGTTTTTACAGACACTTATATACTCACCTGTTAACAATTAAACACTCCCCTTAATTAGCAGAAAGAAAAAAAAAGCTGTTTAAAAAGTGTCAGAGAAAAGAGACAAACAATTCAACACTTGCAAGCAGAAACAGTTAAAAGCAGCTAAAAGCAAATCCTGGTTTTTAACTCTTCCACTTGTATTCAAAATTCCACTTCGGTTCAGAAATTCCACATCAGATCCACTCTCAGCAAGGAGCCAGCTCTTATGGAGTTTTTACAGACACTTATATACTCACCTGTTAACAATTAAACACTCCCCTTAATTAGCAGAAAGAAAAAAAAGCTGTTTAAAAAGTGTCAGAGAAAAGAGACAAACAATTCAACACTTGCAAGCAGAAACAGTTAAAAGCAGCTAAAAGCAAATCCTGGTTTTTAACTCTTCCACTTGTATTCAAAATTCCACTTCGGTTCAGAAATTCCACATCAGATCCACTCTCAGCAAGGAGCCAGCTCTTATGGAGTTTTTACAGACACTTATATACTCACCTGTTAACAATTAAACACTCCCCTTAATTAGCAGAAAGAAAAAAAAGCTGTTTAAAAAGTGTCAGAGAAAAGAGACAAGCAATTCAACACTTGCAAGCAGAAACAGTTAAAAGCAGCTAAAAGCAAATCCTGGTTTTTAACTCTTCCACTTGTATTCAAAATTCCACTTCTGTTCAGAAATTCCACATCAGATCCACTCTCAGCAAGGAGCCAGCTCTTATGGAGTTTTTACAGACACTTATATACTCACCTGTTAACAATTAAACACTCCCCTTAATTAGCAGAAAGAAAAAAAAGCTGTTTAAAAAGTGTCAGAGAAAAGAGACAAACAATTCAACACTTGCAAGCAGAAACAGTTAAAAGCAGCTAAAAGCAAATCCTGGTTTTTAACTCTTCCACTTGTATTCAAAATTCCACTTCGGTTCAGAAATTCCACATCAGATCCACTCTCAGCAAGGAGCCAGCTCTTATGGAGTTTTTACAGACACTTATATACTCACCTGTTAACAATTAAACACTCCCCTTAATTAGCAGAAAGAAAAAAAAAGCTGTTTAAAAAGTGTCAGAGAAAAGAGACAAACAATTCAACACTTGCAAGCAGAAACAGTTAAAAGCAGCTAAAAGCAAATCCTGGTTTTTAACTCTTCCACTTGTATTCAAAATTCCACTTCGGTTCAGAAATTCCACATCAGATCCACTCTCAGCAAGGAGCCAGCTCTTATGGAGTTTTTACAGACACTTATATACTCACCTGTTAACAATTAAACACTCCCCTTAATTAGCAGAAAGAAAAAAAAGCTGTTTAAAAAGTGTCAGAGAAAAGAGACAAACAATTCAACACTTGCAAGCAGAAACAGTTAAAAGCAGCTAAAAGCAAATCCTGGTTTTTAACTCTTCCACTTGTATTCAAAATTCCACTTCGGTTCAGAAATTCCACATCAGATCCACTCTCAGCAAGGAGCCAGCTCTTATGGAGTTTTTACAGACACTTATATACTCACCTGTTAACAATTAAACACTCCCCTTAATTAGCAGAAAGAAAAAAAAAGCTGTTTAAAAAGTGTCAGAGAAAAGAGACAAACAATTCAACACTTGCAAGCAGAAACAGTTAAAAGCAGCTAAAAGCAAATCCTGGTTTTTAACTCTTCCACTTGTATTCAAAATTCCACTTTGGTTCAGAAATTCCACATCAGATCCACTCTCAGCAAGGAGCCAGCTCTTATGGAGTTTTTACAGACACTTATATACTCACCTGTTAACAATTAAACACTCCCCTTAATTAGCAGAAAGAAAAAAAAAAGCTGTTTAAAAAGTGTCAAAGAAAAGAGACAAACAATTCAACACTTGCAAGCAGAAACAGTTAAAAGCAGCTAAAAGCAAATCCTGGTTTTTAACTCTTCCACTTGTATTCAAAATTCCACTTCGGTTCAGAAATTCCATATCAGATCCACTCTCAGCAAGGAGCCAGCTCTTATGGAGTTTTTACAGACACTTATATACTCACCTGTTAACAATTAAACACTCCCCTTAATTAGCAGAAAGAAAAAAAAAGCTGTTTAAAAAGTGTCAGAGAAAAGAGACAAACAATTCAACACTTGCAAGCAGAAACAGTTAAAAGCAGCTAAAAGCAAATCCTGGTTTTTAACTCTTCCACTTGTATTCAAAATTCCACTTTGGTTCAGAAATTCCACATCAGATCCACTCTCAGCAAGGAGCCAGCTCTTATGGAGTTTTTACAGACACTTATATACTCACCTGTTAACAATTAAACACTCCCCTTAATTAGCAGAAAGAAAAAAAAAGCTGTTTAAAAAGTGTCAAAGAAAAGAGACAAACAATTCAACACTTGCAAGCAGAAACAGTTAAAAGCAGCTAAAAGCAAATCCTGGTTTTTAACTCTTCCACTTGTATTCAAAATTCCACTTCGGTTCAGAAATTCCACATCAGATCCACTCTCAGCAAGGAGCCAGCTCTTATGGAGTTTTTACAGACACTTATATACTCACCTGTTAACAATTAAACACTCCCCTTAATTAGCAGAAAGAAAAAAAAAGCTGTTTAAAAAGTGTCAGAGAAAAGAGACAAACAATTCAACACTTGCAAGCAGAAACAGTTAAAAGCAGCTAAAAGCAAATCCTGGTTTTTAACTCTTCCACTTGTATTCAAAATTCCACTTCGGTTCAGAAATTCCACATCAGATCCACTCTCAGCAAGGAGCCAGCTCTTATGGAGTTTTTACAGACACTTATATACTCACCTGTTAACAATTAAACACTCCCCTTAATTAGCAGAAAGAAAAAAAAGCTGTTTAAAAAGTGTCAGAGAAAAGAGACAAACAATTCAACACTTGCAAGCAGAAACAGTTAAAAGCAGCTAAAAGCAAATCCTGGTTTTTAACTCTTCCACTTGTATTCAAAATTCCACTTCGGTTCAGAAATTCCACATCAGATCCACTCTCAGCAAGGAGCCAGCTCTTATGGAGTTTTTACAGACACTTATATACTCACCTGTTAACAATTAAACACTCCCCTTAATTAGCAGAAAGAAAAAAAAGCTGTTTAAAAAGTGTCAGAGAAAAGAGACAAGCAATTCAACACTTGCAAGCAGAAACAGTTAAAAGCAGCTAAAAGCAAATCCTGGTTTTTAACTCTTCCACTTGTATTCAAAATTCCACTTCTGTTCAGAAATTCCACATCAGATCCACTCTCAGCAAGGAGCCAGCTCTTATGGAGTTTTTACAGACACTTATATACTCACCTGTTAACAATTAAACACTCCCCTTAATTAGCAGAAAGAAAAAAAAGCTGTTTAAAAAGTGTCAGAGAAAAGAGACAAACAATTCAACACTTGCAAGCAGAAACAGTTAAAAGCAGCTAAAAGCAAATCCTGGTTTTTAACTCTTCCACTTGTATTCAAAATTCCACTTTGGTTCAGAAATTCCACATCAGATCCACTCTCAGCAAGGAGCCAGCTCTTATGGAGTTTTTACAGACACTTATATACTCACCTGTTAACAATTAAACACTCCCCTTAATTAGCAGAAAGAAAAAAAAAAGCTGTTTAAAAAGTGTCAGAGAAAAGAGACAAACAATTCAACACTTGCAAGCAGAAACAGTTAAAAGCAGCTAAAAGCAAATCCTGGTTTTTAACTCTTCCACTTGTATTCAAAATTCCACTTCGGTTCAGAAATTCCACATCAGATCCACTCTCAGCAAGGAGCCAGCTCTTATGGAGTTTTTACAGACACTTATATACTCACCTGTTAACAATTAAACACTCCCCTTAATTAGCAGAAAGAAAAAAAAAGCTGTTTAAAAAGTGTCAGAGAAAAGAGACAAACAATTCAACACTTGCAAGCAGAAACAGTTAAAAGCAGCTAAAAGCAAATCCTGGTTTTTAACTCTTCCACTTGTATTCAAAATTCCACTTCGGTTCAGAAATTCCACATCATATCCACTCTCAGCAAGGAGCCAGCTCTTATGGAGTTTTTACAGACACTTATATACACACCTGTTAACAATTAAACACTCCCCTTAATTAGCAGAAAGAAAAAAAAGCTGTTTAAAAAGTGTCAGAGAAAAGAGACAAACAATTCAACACTTGCAAGCAGAAACAGTTAAAAGCAGCTAAAAGCAAATCCTGGTTTTTAACTCTTCCACTTGTATTCAAAATTCCACTTCGGTTCAGAAATTCCACATCAGATCCACTCTCAGCAAGGAGCCAGCTCTTATGGAGTTTTTACAGACACTTATATACTCACCTGTTAACAATTAAACACTCCCCTTAATTAGCAGAAAGAAAAAAAAGCTGTTTAAAAAGTGTCAGAGAAAAGAGACAAGCAATTCAACACTTGCAAGCAGAAACAGTTAAAAGCAGCTAAAAGCAAATCCTGGTTTTTAACTCTTCCACTTGTATTCAAAATTCCACTTCTGTTCAGAAATTCCACATCAGATCCACTCTCAGCAAGGAGCCAGCTCTTATGGAGTTTTTACAGACACTTATATACTCACCTGTTAACAATTAAACACTCCCCTTAATTAGCAGAAAGAAAAAAAAGCTGTTTAAAAAGTGTCAGAGAAAAGAGACAAACAATTCAACACTTGCAAGCAGAAACAGTTAAAAGCAGCTAAAAGCAAATCCTGGTTTTTAACTCTTCCACTTGTATTCAAAATTCCACTTCGGTTCAGAAATTCCACATCAGATCCACTCTCAGCAAGGAGCCAGCTCTTATGGAGTTTTTACAGACACTTATATACTCACCTGTTAACAATTAAACACTCCCCTTAATTAGCAGAAAGAAAAAAAAAGCTGTTTAAAAAGTGTCAGAGAAAAGAGACAAACAATTCAACACTTGCAAGCAGAAACAGTTAAAAGCAGCTAAAAGCAAATCCTGGTTTTTAACTCTTCCACTTGTATTCAAAATTCCACTTCGGTTCAGAAATTCCACATCAGATCCACTCTCAGCAAGGAGCCAGCTCTTATGGAGTTTTTACAGACACTTATATACTCACCTGTTAACAATTAAACACTCCCCTTAATTAGCAGAAAGAAAAAAAAGCTGTTTAAAAAGTGTCAGAGAAAAGAGACAAACAATTCAACACTTGCAAGCAGAAACAGTTAAAAGCAGCTAAAAGCAAATCCTGGTTTTTAACTCTTCCACTTGTATTCAAAATTCCACTTCGGTTCAGAAATTCCACATCAGATCCACTCTCAGCAAGGAGCCAGCTCTTATGGAGTTTTTACAGACACTTATATACTCACCTGTTAACAATTAAACACTCCCCTTAATTAGCAGAAAGAAAAAAAAGCTGTTTAAAAAGTGTCAGAGAAAAGAGACAAGCAATTCAACACTTGCAAGCAGAAACAGTTAAAAGCAGCTAAAAGCAAATCCTGGTTTTTAACTCTTCCACTTGTATTCAAAATTCCACTTCTGTTCAGAAATTCCACATCAGATCCACTCTCAGCAAGGAGCCAGCTCTTATGGAGTTTTTACAGACACTTATATACTCACCTGTTAACAATTAAACACTCCCCTTAATTAGCAGAAAGAAAAAAAAGCTGTTTAAAAAGTGTCAGAGAAAAGAGACAAACAATTCAACACTTGCAAGCAGAAACAGTTAAAAGCAGCTAAAAGCAAATCCTGGTTTTTAACTCTTCCACTTGTATTCAAAATTCCACTTCGGTTCAGAAATTCCACATCAGATCCACTCTCAGCAAGGAGCCAGCTCTTATGGAGTTTTTACAGACACTTATATACTCACCTGTTAACAATTAAACACTCCCCTTAATTAGCAGAAAGAAAAAAAAAGCTGTTTAAAAAGTGTCAGAGAAAAGAGACAAACAATTCAACACTTGCAAGCAGAAACAGTTAAAAGCAGCTAAAAGCAAATCCTGGTTTTTAACTCTTCCACTTGTATTCAAAATTCCACTTCGGTTCAGAAATTCCACATCAGATCCACTCTCAGCAAGGAGCCAGCTCTTATGGAGTTTTTACAGACACTTATATACTCACCTGTTAACAATTAAACACTCCCCTTAATTAGCAGAAAGAAAAAAAAAGCTGTTTAAAAAGTGTCAGAGAAAAGAGACAAACAATTCAACACTTGCAAGCAGAAACAGTTAAAAGCAGCTAAAAGCAAATCCTGGTTTTTAACTCTTCCACTTGTATTCAAAATTCCACTTCTGTTCAGAAATTCCACATCAGATCCACTCTCAGCAAGGAGCCAAATATAAAAGTGTATCAAATATTTTTTACAGCAAGGCCAACTCTTGCTTTCATCAAGAGTACCTCTACAAGGTTATAGGGTGAAGGCACCCCCAAACACCCAAAGACCAATTTTGTCCACAACTGTGTGTCAGGGGCATCAAATTATTATGTTTTACCGCAAGGCCAAGTCTTGCTTTCTTCAAGAGTACCTCTATAGGGTTATGGTGTGAAGGCAGCACCAACACCCAAAGCCCAATTTTTCTGCACATGTTACTTCTATCCAAAGTCTGCGGTAGAGATACCAGACTTTATTTAAAACAAATTGTTAATCTTGGCCCCAGTGTACTATAATTTGGCTTCTTCACATAAGGCTTGCTCATTGTGGTGCAAAAAATGTGTTATTGTTATTTCCATTATTTGCCAAAGAAACACCAGAATGTATCCAAAAAATCTCTAATCTTGTTCCGAGAACACTAAATTGTGACTTCATCATACAGACTGGCTCCCAAAGCTGTTGTTTAAAAAAATAAGGAAAGTTTGCAGGGAAAAGCAATTTAGATGTATTTTTTTTCCTTTTTAAATTTCAGTCTTGCTGCATCAGGTTCTATACACGGTAAAGATGAGCCACTTTACAGGCAGACTAAGGGGAACTCCCAGGCACTATATTTAAAGGAATTTTTCTTTTTTTTTTATTGTTGCACTTTAATAGCTAGATTCACATACATGGCCACAACTTTAAGGCGGCGTAGCTTAAGGCATTTAATCTATGCCGCCGTAAGTTAGCGAGGCAAGTACATGATTCACAATGTACTTGCCTGCTAAGTTACGGCGGCGTGCCTAAAGCAGGCGGGCGTAATGGCGCCTAATTCAAATTTAGCTAAGGGGGCGTGTTTTATGTTAATAGGGCTTGACCTGACGTTTTTGATGTGTTTTTTTAACTGCGCATGTGCCGTGCGCCTACATTTCCCAGTGTGCACGCTGCACGGGCCTATTGATTTCAACGTGGACGTAAACAACGTAAATCCCTATTCACGGACGACTTACGCAAACAACGTAAACATTTTCGAATTTTGACGTGGGAACGGCGGCCATACTTAACATTACTATTCCATCTATTTAATGGAATAACTTTAGGCGGCCTATCTCTTACGTAAACGGCGTAAATGTACTGCGGCGGCCGGACGTACATTCAAAAATAGGCGTATCTACTGATTTGCATATTCTACGCCGACCGCAATGGAAGCGCCACCTAGCGGCCAGCAGAAATATTGCAACCCAAGATAGGACGGCGCAAGCCGTCGTATCTTAGATATGTTTGAGCGTATCTCTGTTTGAGAATACACTTAAACATAGGTCGGCACAGATTCTGAGTTAGGTCGGCGTATCTACTGATACGCCGACCTAACTCTTACTGAATCTAGCTATAAGTATAATTTAAATCACTATTTCTTTCAAAATTATCTTTTAAAAAAAAAATTGTACTGGTACATGTCCCCCAGGGAAGTACCCGGACCCCCATACCCTTTTTATGGCCAATAACTTGCATATAAGCCTTCAAAATGGGGACTTTTGATTTTTGACGTTCGGGTCCCATAGACTTCAAAAACGTCAGGTCAAGCCCCATTATCATAAAACACGCCCCCTTAGCTAAATTTGAATTAGGCGCCATTACGCCCGCCCGCTTTAGGCACACCGCCGTAACTTAGCAGGCAAGTACATTGTGAATGGAGTTTGTCGTTCGAGGCCAAACTTTTGCGATGTTTGAGAGTTCTGATGCAAAATAAACTGGGAGGTGTTCAGCCCATTCCTACTCTCTACCACTCTTTTCTCTTTATGCATTTTTACCAACACCTTAGATATGGGTCCAAGGGCCCTTAATGGATGCTGTCCTTGGCTATTCAGCTGTTGGTCTGTGTTACCAGTGACATGTATCCAACAGCTGTGACGTACCTGGTAGGAAGAGCCTGATATGCAGAGGAAGGCCTCTCCTACACCTCTGACTCGGGGCCCCTGATAGAGCAGACAGGTGGCGTAGGAGTGCAGAGTGGCACGAATGCCAGTAGTCGTGCTAGCTGCTGGACATCTGGTTAATTGGTATGCCAGATGACAGCGGGTGTCCCCAGGACTGGAACAAGCTGGTACTTGTACGTAGTCAGCAGAAGAGCAGGTCACAATGGCAGATGGACAGATGCTTGCAGCTAGATAGCTCTCTATGGACTGGAACATAAACAGAGTCAGACAAGCCAGGTCATACAAAGTGCAATCAGACCAGGTACAGATACGGAGACTGGAGAATGGTCAAGGTACAAGCCGTGGTCAGTGCAGGTGATGAGCAGGAGTAGTCAAAGCAAGGTAATTGGAATCAGATGCGGATAAACAGGGAACAGAAAAGAATGGAGGATCCCCCAGGGTGGGGCTTTTTAGGCAACAGTAGTACAAGTAGTCATGGTAGATACAAAAATATATAATAGTTTAATAGTAACAAAACGGTATCAAACAATATTTAGTAAACGTGTATAATACAAAGGTTTAAAAACAACACATTAATGGGGTGTAGTAGGAAAAGAGTGAAGAGTCCACAATATGAATACTGGGCCCAACGCGTTTCGGGTTTCCTTCTTCAGGGACCGAAGTATGTGTGGAGTCAGAAAGTGTAACAAACAACTTTTCTAGAAAACAAATAAATGGCAATGTGTTGAAAATAATAACATACAAATGAAAAATATATGAATATTAAACTGGTACAGATAAGAAAACATCATACCACCCAAGAAGTTTCAACGGCTCAGCACACCCCTTAAAAGGACATCGCGGTCGGGACGCATGGCAAACCTCAGATGGTGAAGAGAGGAGTGAGGACTGGCATCTAATATCAATCACAGCGTAGCAAGACCTTTGGCCCGAAGTGTCACAGCGTAAAAAGTTTATTGGTTGTATTTTTATTTTTACCTGTCCAAAATATAAATAAATAAGAGGACAGGATAATATCAACGATGCCGCAGGCAAAAAAACGCAGGAAGAATCGCAAAAAAGAAAGCTGAACCAAGATTTTATATATGAGGCTAGAGACATACCTCTAATAACAAAGAGTAGCCAGAGAGGTCAGTAGAGGGCTCAGAAGCTAAAAAATGAAAATAATATAAATCACAGTTTAGAGATGTACAGAGTATAGGAAATGGCATGTAAGGCAGTAGTTTAGGAGTCGAGGTGGGAAACATGAAAGGACAAGGTACTTACATGGGAAGAAAACACAAGCAGTATGAAGTGTGTACAGATGCTGCAGCCGTCCAGCAATGTCTGACATTGTGGGGCTGCTTGGCTTTAAATAGGAGAGGGGGGGAGGGGGAGTAAGGTGGGAGGGGTCTGTAAAAGAGCCTGCGTTGCTATGGGTCAGTGTGGAAAAAAGGGCGGTGCCACCAGGTGAGGAGAGGGGAGGGACAGGTATGCCCTGCTCTCATCACGTGGAAGCCCGCACTGGTGACGTGCAGTTGCAAGGAGAAGCAACTACGTGTGGTATGCAGTGGGCGGGACAGAGAGAGAGGGCGGAAGATACGTCCCGCTCTCTCACCTCCGCCCACACTCGCCGCCTAACAGCGCGTTGACGTAGGCACGCCGCAGCAGAGAGATGTAAATATGTGTGGTATGCAGTGGGACAGAGAGAGAGGGCGGAAGATACGTCCCGCTCTCTCACCTCCGCCCACACTAGCCTCCTGACAGCGCGAAAGACGTAGACACGCCGCAGCGCCGTCAGGAGCTACATGGCAAGTGACCAAGGAGATCACCTGACACGAGGGTGGAAAATATGCAGATTAGTTGGCTGCATATTAAGAGTATGTAAGAGACGTATGATAAAGGGGCATGACCAATACTGGTACAGGGGGAGATGGGTACATAAAAGGTCAGCTAGGGAGGAAATAGTAAGAAAGAGAGATTGGTGTGTTGAAAATGCAGAATGCAAATAAAGATTTGTATATAGAATGATTTGTAAACACAGATACTGCTCAATGCAAGCAGAAGTTTGTATACACAGTATCTTTATATACAGGTATGCTCAGCCATAAAATTAAAGGGACAGCAATCTAAAAAGATATTTTATTATAAGGATATTATAATTATGCGAAAATGGGGACACGTGGGCCAATAGGTCCAGGGGCAAAGAGGAAAAAACAGGGGCATGGAAATGTCCACTGTGTGATCCCTGCCCCTGTTATAGGCGCAGGTATCGACCCATGGTCAAAGACACCAGAAGGTGCAAGGGGACCAGGTCAAAAAAAGCCGTCTCCCATGGAGAGAGGACAGACGGCTTACGTGCGCCCAGCTAAGGAGTGACAATAAAGGAGATGTCAATCGAGCCAAAATGCGCTTAGAAGGCGAATCCCCGGGGGGTGTGCAGAGGGGTACATGAGCATGGTGATAAATACAGGGAACATTCAGTGTGTGATACTGACATGGGCAATTGACAGAGTGGAAAAAAGGGGTTACGAATGGGGACGATCGGTGACATAAGGTCCCCGAAGTATAGAATAGTCTTAGTCAGTCTTTTTCACAACCCCCGGAGGAGAAACCTTCCAAAAAAGGCCTAAAGCTAATCTGCTCATTGAGGCCCGGTGGAAGATTAGCCTCTAGTTCGGCAATCAACCGAGTTTCATGTTGTAAAAGGATCTTATTCCAATCCCCACCTCTGGGGCTTGGATGGATCCTATCGAGGATTAAAAATTTAACCCCTGAAAAAAGTCCATTGTGTTGAGACAAGATGTGGCGCCCTAATGGTAAGTCTGGGTTGGCCGAACGCATGGCATGTAAGTGCCGGGAAGCTCGCTTAAAGAATGGTAATTTGGTTTTACCCACGTAGAACCTGTTACATTGACAAGTGAGTAAGTATATTACGCCAAATGTCTTGCAATTAGCAAAGTGTCTCGGTCTGTAAGGCCGACCGTTGGGTAATACAATATCTCGCTCTATATTGATGTATCGACAGATGGAGCAGCCCCCGCAGGTGAAGGTACCCTTCCTTTTGCAAGGATCTTTCCTGAAGTTGTCCTTGAACTCACTGGCCACAAGGTGGTCTTTGAGTGAGCATGCCCGTCGATAAGTTATCGCTGGCTCTTTTGGTACAAAGGGACCAAGTTGAGGGTCAAAAGAGAGTAGGTGCCAGAATTGTTTGAGGATTCCTCTCGTTTTTTGATGTTGAGTGTGGTACTTAGTGATAAGTCTGGTAGTGTCACTACCAACAGGGGACTTCTTGCCTGATTGTACTAATAGGTGTGACCTGATTTGTCCATTGGCCCGTTGAAATGATCTTTTGAGGATTTTTTTCGAGTACCCTCTATGCAGTAATCTATCACGTAGTCCAGCTGCCTCCCATAGGAAGGATTCCTGGGTAGAACAATTGCGTCTGAGGCGTAGATATTGACTATAGGGTATTGATCCTATCAGAGATGTGGGGTGTGCACTAGAAGCGTGCAATATTGTATTACCCGCCGTGGGTTTTCTGTAGAGCCCTGTTGATATGTACCCATCAGGGTTTTTGAGTAGGGTAACATCAAGAAAGGGGATTTGAGAGTCGCTGGAGGACACTGTGAACTTTAGGTTCAGCTCATTGCAGTTCATGATAGACATGAATGACTTGAGCTCCTTGGTCGATCCCTCCCAGATCATAAGGACATCGTCAATATATCTGAACCATCCAGATACGAGATGGATAAATGGTTCTACCGGATTACTGGTCAGGAATAGTTTTTCCCACTCCCCCAGGTACAGGTTGGCATACGATGGGGCACATGAGGTCCCCATCGCTACCCCCTGCACCTGGAGGAAGTGGGAGCCGTCAAACGAGAAGACACTGTGATAGAGTATGAACTCCAAGGCCATAATGAGGAATTCCCCAAGCTTCCGATCAGCGCGGAAGATGGGAAGTAAAACATCCCGTATAGCAGCCAAGCCCAGGGGGTGTGGGATGGAGCTATACAGGGCCTCCACGTCGATGGCTACCAATAGTGCTCCTGGAGACACTCTAAGATGTTCAACTATGTTTAAAAGATGGATGGTGTCCTTAATATAGGATGAGAGGTGCGTTACAAAGGGTTTCAAATGTGAATCGACAAAGATACTCAAATTCTCCGTTAGGGCGCCACTGCCGGATACAATGGGACGGCCCGGTGGGTTTATGAGATCCTTGTGGATTTTAGGCAGGCAATAGAAAGTTGGAATTTTGGGGTATTTGGTGCGGATAAACTCCCATACATCATGGTTCACTGCACCCTGGGATAAAGCTCCATCCACTAGTGCATAAAATTCAGTTTCGAACTTTATAATGGTAGATGTGGAAATGGGAGTATACCAATCCCGGTTGGAAAGGATTTTTGTACACATAGCCTTGTATTGATCATTCGTTTGGATCACGATGTTGCCCCCCTTATCGGAGGGCTTGATGGTGAGTGAATGACAGTCTTTAAGTTTCTCTAGTGCCTCAATGGGTTGGTAAGCAAACTGTCTGGTGTTGAGTGGTTTTCGTAATTTTTTAATTTCTGCTGTCGTGAGTGCTACGAAAGCAGCCAGGTTTGAGTTGGTTTGCAAGGGAGGAAACTTGTCCGACTTGATTTTCAAAGTGTTGAAAGGTCGTTCGGGTACTGGAGTAGGGATGGCATCTGACATAAGGGTTTCTATGTCTGAGATGTCATCAAAATCGGAAAGGTCTGCCTCGTCACAAAGTGATAAAAGCAGATCCATATCTTCTTTGTGCTGTTGAGCACTAGTAGGAGAAATTTCTGTTTTAGGTTTAGAGTACAGACTCTTAAGTAACAACTTCCTTGCAGGTGAGTAAGAAAGTAAGGATCTGGTCCTCCTCCAGATCCTTACTTTCTGCTTTCAAGCAATGCATCCAGCTTCTTCCCAGCAGCAGCATGAGAACACATCAACGCCAAATTGCTAAACTGGAGTGGATCTGATCAGGATCTTGTCCCCTGGAGCTCTTATGCTGGTGTTAGTAGCAGTGTCTGGAATAGTCTTTTCAAGGAAGACTTTAAACATCCTTATACCCTATGAGACCGTTGAAAGCCCGGTCTTTTTCTCTGGTAAGGAGATTTCATTTCCCACACATTGGGTGCCCTTTTATCTCATCTTCGGTGGAGGATCTTTTCACATGCAGATATTGTTGGTCACTTAAATTGGACTCAATTCACTGTTTTATATGGACTATGTTTTATCACACCCATTGACCAATTGGATGGGTCCGATATTTTGAATGGTTTATTCCTTATTCACTCATTGTGTTCACTCACATTATTATTTGTCATTTCTTTCACACATAATCTTCAAAGGTTAAGTTATTAGCGCTGTATTATCTTGTATTCAGGATTTACATTGTCTAGCAATGGAAAAATCTGAATCCGGAGACCATAGGGGTTAATATCTTCTCTTAGATATTTTTCAAAACTCTCAACGTGCCAAAAGAGGGCTGCCTTCTTTTCAACCAGTCTGCCAAGTTGGCTACACAAGGAGGAAAGCTCAGACTGTATGGCCTCCCCCTTGTGATGACTGGCAGAATAGCCCTGCATTAGTTCATCCCATTCCCTGCCTTGAAACATGGTCAGTGGCGAAAGTAAAAAACTGCACCAGATAAGAGTGTCTACTTGCTCAAAAAATTAGTGCAAGAGAACGTAATCCACAAAGAGTGTAACAAAGTATAGTACAAATAATGAATAAAGGTAAAAATTTGTACAATAGTTCAAAAGAATATATGAGGTAAGTAGAGATCAAACAAAGATGTAAATGGGGGGCTGAAAGTGGTGGTAAGCCGCTTTCATGGGTATTTTCTACCCTAAATACGAGAATACCCTAAATACGAGAATTCTACCCAGGAATCCTTCCTACGGGAGGCAGCTGGACTACGTGATAGATTACTGCATAGAGGGTGCTCGAAAAAAATCCTCAAAAGATCATTTCAACGGGCCAATGGACAAATCAGGTCACACCTATTAGTACAATCAGGCAAGAAGTCCCCTGTTGGTAGTGACACTACCAGACTTATCACTAAGTACCACACTCAACATCAAAAAACGAGAGGAATCCTCAAACAATTCTGGCACCTACTCTCTTTTGACCCTCAACTTGGTCCCTTTGTACCAAAAGAGCCAGCGATAACTTATCGACGGGCATGCTCACTCAAAGACCACCTTGTGGCCAGTGAGTTCAAGGACAACTTCAGGAAAGATCCTTGCAAAAGGAAGGGTACCTTCACCTGCGGGGGCTGCTCCATCTGTCGATACATCAATATAGAGCGAGATATTGTATTACCCAACGGTCGGCCTTACAGACCGAGACACTTTGCTAATTGCAAGACATTTGGCGTAATATACTTACTCACTTGTCAATGTAACAGGTTCTACGTGGGTAAAACCAAATTACCATTCTTTAAGCGAGCTTCCCGGCACTTACATGCCATGCGTTCGGCCAACCCAGACTTACCATTAGGGAGCCACATCTTGTCTCAACACAATGGACTTTTTTCAGGGGTTAAATTTTTAATCCTCGATAGGATCCATCCAAGCCCCAGAGGTGGGGATTGGAATAAGATCCTTTTACAACATGAAACTCGGTGGATTGCCGAACTAGAGGCTAATCTTCCACCGGGCCTCAATGAGCAGATTAGCTTTAGGCCTTTTTTGGAAGGTTTCTCCTCCGGGGGTTGTGAAAAAGACTGACTAAGACTATTCTATACTTCGGGGACCTTATGTCACCGATCGTCCCCATTCGTAACCCCTTTTTTCCACTCTGTCAATTGCCCATGTCAGTATCACACACTGAATGTTCCCTGTATTTATCACCATGCTCATGTACCCCTCTGCACACCCCCCGGGGATTCGCCTTCTAAGCGCATTTTGGCTCGATTGACATCTCCTTTATTGTCACTCCTTAGCTGGGCGCACGTAAGCCGTCTGTCCTCTCTCCATGGGAGACGGCTTTTTTTGACCTGGTCCCCTTGCACCTTCTGGTGTCTTTGACCATGGGTCGATACCTGCGCCTATAACAGGGGCAGGGATCACACAGTGGACATTTCCATGCCCCTGTTTTTTCCTCTTTGCCCCTGGACCTATTGGCCCACGTGTCCCCATTTTCGCATAATTATAATATCCTTATAATAAAATATCTTTTTAGATTGCTGTCCCTTTAATTTTATGGCTGAGCATACCTGTATATAAAGATACTGTGTATACAAACTTCTGCTTGCATTGAGCAGTATCTGTGTTTACAAATCATTCTATATACAAATCTTTATTTGCATTCTGCATTTTCAACACACCAATCTCTCTTTCTTACTATTTCCTCCCTAGCTGACCTTTTATGTACCCATCTCCCCCTGTACCAGTATTGGTCATGCCCCTTTATCATACGTCTCTTACATACTCTTAATATGCAGCCAACTAATCTGCATATTTTCCACCCTCGTGTCAGGTGATCTCCTTGGTCACTTGCCATGTAGCTCCTGACGGCGCTGCGGCGTGTCTACGTCTTTCGCGCTGTCAGGAGGCTAGTGTGGGCGGAGGTGAGAGAGCGGGACGTATCTTCCGCCCTCTCTCTCTGTCCCACTGCATACCACACATATTTACATCTCTCTGCTGCGGCGTGCCTACGTCAACGCGCTGTTAGGCGGCGAGTGTGGGCGGAGGTGAGAGAGCGGGACGTATCTTCCGCCCTCTCTCTCTGTCCCGCCCACTGCATACCACACGTAGTTGCTTCTCCTTGCAACTGCACGTCACCAGTGCGGGCTTCCACGTGATGAGAGCAGGGCATACCTGTCCCTCCCCTCTCCTCACCTGGTGGCACCGCCCTTTTTTCCACACTGACCCATAGCAACGCAGGCTCTTTTACAGACCCCTCCCACCTTACTCCCCCTCCCCCCCCTCTCCTATTTAAAGCCAAGCAGCCCCACAATGTCAGACATTGCTGGACGGCTGCAGCATCTGTACACACTTCATACTGCTTGTGTTTTCTTCCCATGTAAGTACCTTGTCCTTTCATGTTTCCCACCTCGACTCCTAAACTACTGCCTTACATGCCATTTCCTATACTCTGTACATCTCTAAACTGTGATTTATATTATTTTCATTTTTTAGCTTCTGAGCCCTCTACTGACCTCTCTGGCTACTCTTTGTTATTAGAGGTATGTCTCTAGCCTCATATATAAAATCTTGGTTCAGCTTTCTTTTTTGCGATTCTTCCTGCGTTTTTTTGCCTGCGGCATCGTTGATATTATCCTGTCCTCTTATTTATTTATATTTTGGACAGGTAAAAATAAAAATACAACCAATAAACTTTTTACGCTGTGACACTTCGGGCCAAAGGTCTTGCTACGCTGTGATTGATATTAGATGCCAGTCCTCACTCCTCTCTTCACCATCTGAGGTTTGCCATGCGTCCCGACCGCGATGTCCTTTTAAGGGGTGTGCTGAGCCGTTGAAACTTCTTGGGTGGTATGATGTTTTCTTATCTGTACCAGTTTAATATTCATATATTTTTCATTTGTATGTTATTATTTTCAACACATTGCCATTTATTTGTTTTCTAGAAAAGTTGTTTGTTACACTTTCTGACTCCACACATACTTCGGTCCCTGAAGAAGGAAACCCGAAACGCGTTGGGCCCAGTATTCATATTGTGGACTCTTCACTCTTTTCCTACTACACCCCATTAATGTGTTGTTTTTAAACCTTTGTATTATACACGTTTACTAAATATTGTTTGATACCGTTTTGTTACTATTAAACTATTATATATTTTTGTATCTACCATGACTACTTGTACTACTGTTGCCTAAAAAGCCCCACCCTGGGGGATCCTCCATTCTTTTCTGTTCATCAGGGGTGTCGGCAACTATTTGAGACCAAACCAAAAAAGATGTTCTATTCATATAAACAGGGAACAGGACATTCATGGAAACGCTGTCGACAAGACAGTACTGATCCTGGGTACTGACCCAGTTTAAATAGCCCATTTGGCATCCTCATCTCTCACAGGATGTGCCGGGTACATTAATGCGTGCATGCGCATACCTATTTGCATTCTGATGCATGAAAACGCACATTAGCATGCGCTAACGCACCTTTTCTAAAACAAGTTTTGGGAACAGACGTTATCCTGCAGAAACCATCTCATCTTCTGGCAAGACTTTCCTGACAACAGCACAGCAAAAAGTCCAGGAATGTCATGGGTAAAGTGCATGTAGTTTGCAGAGGAAGCCATGATGAAAGAATAATGCCTTTAACTTTTATTTTGAGGCACAACACATGGATTGGTGAAAGAAAGTAGATTTCACTGACCCCTAAAGTGGGAACTGGTGCTCCGGAATTTAGAATTTTGAAGTACTGCATTTATTGGCGTATAACACGCACTATTTTACCCTGAAAATGGAGGGTAAACTGTGCCTGCGTGTTATACGCCAATTTTTTTTTACCAATAGGGGGCGATCCGCCCCCGGTGCCACCCATTGGGGGAGTGTCAAGCTGGCTGCCCCACCTCTCCTGGCCCTGGGACAGCACTGCCAGTATACTTTAAAGTTAAAGTAAGTTAATTACTGCCAGTCCTTTCTCATATGTCCTTTCTCATCCTTTCTCCATGTCTGGGGCAAGGAGTCCGTGTCCGGGGCGGGGAGTACATGTCCGGTGCAGGGGTTCGATGTCCAGGGGTCTGTGTCCAGGGAAGAGAGTCTGTGTCCCAGGCAGGGGGTCTGTGTACTGTGCAGGTGGGCTGTGGAAAGTTGGGGATAAAGTAGTTATTATCTCTTAGTAGTAGTAGTAGTTAGGAACATTTTTTGTATTTTGTTGTCTGATTAGTGTGCCAGGTCTGCCAATTATCATTTGAAAATACATCTCTAAGCAGCAAGCCTGAAGCTCCAGATCATAGGAACTGCAAGGACTTTAAAGCAGTAATCCTAAAGAAGTGGCCATGTACTCCACAAAACATGACTGTGTATATATTTTCTCCTCAGTCAAATTTTTCCTATTAAATCAAAGTCTTTTCCTTTTCCCTTGGAAAACTGATAATTGATAACTGTTAGGCCCCGTACTCACGACCAAACATGTCTGCTGAAACTGGTCCGCAGACCAGTTTCAGCAGACATGTTTGGCCGTGTGTTGGCCCGAGCGGACCATTTTGGGACGGATCGGACAGGTTTCCAGCGGACAACTGTTTCCCGGACTTGTTTTAAAACAGTCCGCTGGAAACCTGTGCGCCCGGACATGTACGGTCGTCTGTACAGACCTACCGTACATGTCCTGCCGCCCGCATCCATCGCATGCGTCGAATGACTTCGACGCATGCGTGGAAGCATTTTTAAGGCGGCCCGCCCACGTCGCCGCGTCATTGTCGCGGCGACACCGCGTCATCGACGCGGCGACACCGCGGACACGCCCCGCGTAATGTTTACGCGCGGGCTTCTGTTCGATGGTGTGTATAGCCATCGAACAGAAGTCCCCGGGCAGTCCCCGGCCAGACATGTCCGATGGAAACGGTCTGCAGACCGTTTTCATCGGACATGTCCTGCCGTGAGTACTCGGCCTTATAGTCACCCTGAAGGGAGTATTTTATTTCCTTCTTCATATATCCAATTCTGTCAATTAGTATGATATGGCTGTAATTCTCTAAAGAGTGGTGTACCATTTAGGTCTACATGAATTGTGCATGTATAATGAAGTGTGACGCAGCAAGGATGTTAACGAGAGTACAAATTAAAAAGAATCAAAAACACTTTCAATGTGTATAACCAACCCTTCATCCAACTAGCTATCATTTGGCTGAAAAATTAATTTGTAACAAACCAGACAGTGCAGAGAACTCAAAAAAAAACGGAATCAATACAAATTTGGAGTAAACACATTTTACAATATTGCTACCGATGTATTAGTAGTGTATAGTCATTAAAGATAATTGGTGAATATAGAAAAATGTAGAGCTTATTTTTGTGAAAATGTCAGTTAACAACACATGTTGCAAATGTTGCAAAGACTAGGCTGGATGACATCACTTCCGCTCAACACAGGAACATTGGAAAAGATCCGCAAGCCTCACTATCAAAGTGAGGCGTGGTGATCCCACTACACCAAAGTTCCTGTGTAGAACGGAAGTGATGTAATCCAGCCTCATCTTCATAGAGAGGCTTGGATGGCGTTTCCTGTTCTATATGGCTAATATATAAGTTCTGGCCATGTCTATACTGCTTATTTATTTGAGAACGAGGCTGGATTTTAATCCAATGCTCTCTTGTCTATAGTGAGGCTTGGCGTAGTGGGATCACCACGCCTCGCTCTGATAGTGAGGCTTGGGGATCTTTTCCAATGTTCCTGTGTAGAGTGGAAGTAATGTCATCCAGCCTCGTCTTCATAGAGAGGCTTGGATGGCGCTTCTTGTTCTATATGGCTGATATGGAAGTTCTGGCCATATCTATACTGCATATTTATGTATTGATCTAACACAATCGAATAAATAGTTTTTTGAGATCAAATGGTACGTTTTAAATAGCGGCCGCCACTTTCTGTCCACCAACAAGAAGTGATGTCATTTCCGGGGTCACTCCAGCTGGGGTCATTCCATCTATAAATAGCGGTGTTGTTGTGGGGGTCCACACCCCAGATGGTGGGCCAGATTCACAAAGGACTTACGACGACGTATCTCCATGTACGCCGCCGTAAGTCCGAAAGTGCGGCGTCGCATCTATGCGACTGATTCATAGAATCAGATACGCCTCACTGTTGCCAAGATACGACCGATGTAAGTCTCCTACGCCGTCGTATCTTGGGTGCATATTTACGCTGGCCGCTAGGGGCGCTTCCGTAGATTTCCGCGTTGAATATGCAAATGAGCTAGATACGCCGATTCACGAACGTACTTGCGCCCGGCGTATTAATATACTCTGTTTATGTAAGGCGTACAACCGGCGTAACTTTAACCCCTCATAAAGCAGGGGTAAGTCATGTTAAGGTATGGACGTCGGAAACATCGGAACAGCATCGTATTTTACGTTGTTTGCGTAAGTCATACATGAATGGGGATGGGCGTAGGTTACGTTCACGTCAACTAAGCATTGAGCCGGCGTAACTTAGGGAGAAAATTCGACGTGATACTGAGCATGCGCGCGCATGCGCCGTTCGTTAGGCGCGTCATTTACGTGGGGTCACGGTTCATTTCCATACAACACACCCCCTACCAGCCTACTTTGAATTACGTGGGCTTGCGCCGGCCCATTTACGCTACGCTGCCGCAACTTACGGAGCAAGTGAATACTGCACTTGCCTGTCTAAGTTGCGGCGGCGTAGCGTAAATAGGATATGCTACGCCCGCACAAAGATGCGCCCAGATACGTGAATCTGGCCCCGTGACTGTTTAGTAGACATGTGCACACTGAAATATTTTGTTTCGGAATTTCGCTTTCGTCCAAAAAATACATTTATTTAGTTACTCACGAAATTTGTTTTTATTTATTTTGTTTTTCGTTGGAAATTGCATTCGTCCGAATATCCGAACGAATTAAGGTTGAATCTGTCATTTAAAGCTTATGGTGTCTGTCGAATGTTCAAAGAAGATTCGACGGAGCAGCGAAACTGTACGACACTGCAATCATACTTTTCCGGTTGAATGTTCCGCCTACAAGCTATAGTAGAATTATAATGTTGTATGACACTAGAAATAATTATATTTATTAATTATTATTACTAGTCAACCAACATTAGAATTTTTCTATAGCCTATGGGTCGAGCATTTGACCGGAAATGTATGATTGCAGCGTCGTACAGTTTAGCTGCTCCGTCAAATCTTCTTAGAACTATCAATAGACACCATAAGCCTTCAATGACAGATTCGGCGTTTGTATGTTTTTCGATGCTTTGTCGAATCTTCAGCGTTCATGTTGAATTGTCAAGTTAGTTCTAGCTATTTTACTGCTCCTCCTCTTTAGTTACAATCAGCCAATAACATTCATCATCATCATTATTTTTATTTTACTTCCCCCACCCAACTCCAGCAGCAATCTTTTCTCTCTATAATGTCAAATCTTTTCTCTTTATAATGTCGAATCTTTTCTCTCTATGTAGAATAATCTTGGACTAATAGAGTTAAGGTTAGGCACATTCGACCAACGAAAAACGAAAATAAAGCATTTGTTTATGTCACATGTTTCCGTTTTTGTATTCTGTGCGTTCGTTTCCGTTTGTTAAAACGATAACGAAAATACCTGAAATTCGGAGGAAAATGCATTCGGACGAAAATAAATGCACATGTCTACTGTTTAGTTGAAATGCGTCGCTGGACCCATTCACACACATCGCTCTTACACTTTTTCATATTCACCAGTTTTTTCTTTGTCTCAGCTGTGTTGGCAGCTAATTTTTGTGTTCACTTGCACAGCGCAGTATATCCCATATATCATTAAAGATAATTGCTGAGTATTTATGACCTTGAAAAAGTTTTACAGCGATATAAAATCTACTTAAAAATGCAACACTGTGTTTTATTAAAAGTAAAATATCAAGCTTACACTGTACAAAATGACTCATCCTTCATGCCAACACAATAGAGAAGAGATGTAACAACTCTCTAGAAACATCCAATAGAGATTTAAGAAGACTTAGCAATCACAAAATGGTAATAATTCAAACACTATCTGGGTTTCTGGGTTTCCAAAAGATGAACTAAGTCCAGATCTAATTGGCAGCTTACTGTAAAAGTTTACCAAAAAACATAAATTTAATTGGATAAGTGTTTTTTTTTCACTTCTGCTCACTTACCCTTTATGGTTATGCGTGAATTTCCCAATTTACAATTGAATAATATAGGTTTCTTTATTTTAAATTGGACAGTAACAAACTGGCCAATTTACACAAAGCCATGCTATATTGTACCCTTGGTGCACAACTATCATGGTGTCAGTGTAACATTATGAAATTTGAGAATAATAATAGATGCAGAGATAGCCTACATAATGCAATATAAAACCCAGTGAGAAATATCTCATAATTCCCAGTACCTTCGCTGCAATTTAAAGATGTTTTTTCAAATCTATTTTTCATTGATTTAATTTCTAATTACAGGTATTATTACTGCTGTGGAAGCCACAAGAATCACAATTTATTGTTAGCTGATTTTACTCTGATAAGGCTTTGTGTTAAACTCCAATGATATCATATAAAAAAGCATACTTGTAAAAATGTTCTAAACTGCCTGATGTGATGAAGCAAATTATATTTCCTACTAGAAAAAAAGATTCTTACCCCTGCACACAGAAAAAGAACATTATTTTACAACATAAGTGATATTGCACTCTGTAACCATCAGGGAGTTCATCTCCTTTTTTACTGTACAATAATTAGTAAGAGTGGTGTATTTCAAGTAAAAGTAAAATAATGTCACATTTTTTTATATGCATTTAATGGTCATGAAGAAGCCATTGTGCCCTGCAATACTCTAGGAAAATTGGGCCAGATTCACATAGAATTGCGGCCGTGTAACGTAACCCGTTTACGTTACACCGCCGCAAGTTTTCAGTGTAAGTGCCCAATCCACAAAGCACTTACCTGTAAACTTGCGGCGGTGTATCGTAAACACGTCCGGCGCAAGCCCGCCCAATTCAAATGGGGCGGGTACCATTTAAATTAGGCGCGCTCCCGCGCCGGACGTACTGCGCATGCTCCGTTCGCAATTTTCCCGACATGCTTTGCGCGAAATTACGGCGGCACGACGTGTTTGTGAATCGCGACGTGCGTAACGTACTTATGCCAGAAAAAAAATTCAAAAGCGACGCGGGAACGACGGGCATACTTTAACATGGTGGAGTAATTTTACACCATGTTAAAGCACCCCTAACTTTGCGACGGGAAACTGAGACTTGCGCCGACGTAACGACGGGAAAAACCTTCGTGGATCGCCGTAACTGCTAATTTGCATACCCGAGGCTGGAATACGACGCGAACTCCACCCAGCGGCGGCCGAGGTACTGCATCCTTTGGATTGTAGGCAGGAAAGCATAACCCAGAAACAGTCCAAGTCATAAAAAGAGGCAACCAGAAGTAGATGTTTACAAGGATGAGCTAATGTTGAGTAAAAGCAAAGTCATAAACAGGAAAATAGGTCCAAAGTTCACTAATGCACCCTAGAAGGTTAGGATACAGATATATTAATCTTAATAAGGCACTTTGTGAGTACTCTGCTCTCAATTTAGGCATTGCTCTTTGAGGCTAGGTGAGCAGCCGTAGCTTGACTGTAAGACAAAAGAGACAAAACTAAATAGTATCCAGAAATCGGAAGGGGAGAGGATCCAGACAAAGTAGCTCTAAACACCTGAGGAAAGCTGCACAGCTGTGGGCTGATTTTTACTTTTATTTATGGAAATTATTTAGGGAACTATTCACTGTGGATTGGTTAAATAGCAAAATAACCTGCAATGTATGCTACAGGTTCTGCTGCTATTTAAAGCTGAACTCAAGGCAGATATAAAACCATTTAATTCAGCTAAGTCCCCAATGAATAAAAAAAGCAAATATATTTTTAAATACCATTAATATAAGTATCTTAATGTGTCATAAAGTGAACTTCTTCAAAATTACGTTTACTAAAGCCTCCCTTTTCCTTACCTGGGAGAAAGACTTACATACATATACAGATTCTCAATGACTCTCTGCACTTTGCTATTCATATGCAATTTCCCACTGTGTCAACCATTGGGGACCTGCTTAAAAGATTGTCACTCATTGGTACCTTACTTCCTACCGCATTGCCCAATTCTCTTCCTCTGGATGTTCCATGTGCTGGTAAAGTTGTGGCCATATCGGCAACCTATTACATAGTCTTTATTCCTGTAACAATATATGTAGCTTCTGGTTTAGAGAGTTCCAGCTCATCTCCAGTGTCTCAGGGATCCTCACCAACCCAGAGCCAGCGTTGGCGATTCTGAACTTAGGGATAGATCATTTCCCTGTGGTTTTTAGGAAGATACTCTCTAGTATATTGATGACCACCAAACTTACTATTATGAGACATTATGGGTTTTGTTTACTAAAGCTAAAGAGGGCAAAATTTGACAACATTTTGAATAGAAACCAATCAGCTTCCAGTTAAGCTTTGGCAATAAAGCTGACTTGTTTCTGAGCAGAATTGTGACTCATTTTGCCCTCTCTAGCCGTGGTAAAAAAAACTCAAACAACAATGAGATTATTAGCCCTTAGAACAAAATCACTGGTATAATCAGAGAAAGCTTTGCAAACATGGTTGCTTTGGTATTAAAAATAAAATAACCTGTTGATGTACTTAAACCTTTATATTATAATACACAGTGTAATAGCTTTTAACTTTTTATACTAACGTGTATGCAACTGTAACCAAACTTACAGTTTGGTTTCTGGTTTGATATTATGTTGCCCTGCGAGGCTACCGCGTTTGTTTATTCTTCTACTTCTATGTTTATTTATTTTTCCCTCCTGCAATTGCAGATCCTTGTATTTCTAAAAATCTCAATAAAAACTATTGAAACAAAAAATTAACTTCTTGTAGTTCCCGAACAGTGTTATCAATCTAACATATGCAGATTTTTGACAGGAGGAGAAAGTAGAATGGTTATTTCATCACTGTGGTAAATGTTTATTCATTGTCTAATCAGCAGAGTGGAAATTATTGGCAACCAACCTGTTTTACTTAACCACTTCAAAACCAGGCCAATTATGACATTTCTCACAAAAATTAAAAAATCAGCATTTGTTTGCTAGAAAAACCCCTAAACATTATGGGGCAGATCCATGTTAATCGGCACATATATAGGCCGGCGTAGCGCATCTTATTTCCGCTACGCCGGCTCAACTTAGAGAGGCAAGTACCGTATCCTTAGAGTATTTGCACCCAACGTTGCGCCGGCGCAATGTAAATTCCTAGGCGTAAGCCGGCGTAATTCAAAGTAGGAAGGAAGTGGGCGTGTTCCATTGAAATGAGCCGTGCAAATGCCATGCCATGCAAATGAAGGGCCAAACGAACGGCGCATGCGCCGTGACGCTGACTATGTTCAGCGCCTCTCTGCGCATGCTCAGAACTAGGCCCGGCGTAATCCGTGAGATACGCCCAGGGCATAAATACGCCCAGACATGCGCCTGTCCAGTGCAAAAGTACATCCGCTTGTTTCCCCCCCTGAAGCAAGGTACTTTTGCTGTTTTCTTTGCAGCTGTTTGTTTTTGAGCCATGTCTGCTCCAGCAGCTCAGAAGAGGAGGAAGTTAAATTATTCCCCACAGGAGAAGGCAGTGATTATCAGGGCCATGGCCCAGTATGATATTTATCTCCATGGGGCAGAGAGTGCCAACACCACCCAGGCCAAGAGGAAGGAGATCCTGGCGCAGATTGCCACAGATGTGAATGCTTTGGGAAGTGAGGTCAGGACCCCAAATGACATTCTAAAAAAAATCAATGACCTGCGTCGCCTGGTGAAAGGTAAGCTGGCCAGGATGAGCGCTCATGCCAGGGGCACTGGAGGGGGACCAGAAACTACCCTGACCTTGACTGCTGAGGAGCAGGTGGTTGCCCAGTGCCTCCACAGGCATCAAGTGGAGGGAGTTGAGGGCTTTGACTCCGTTGAGGATGCCTTGAGGACAGGTAAGTGTGTTTTATCTCCTATCTGGTGTGTAGCATGTGTGGGGGTGGAAGGGAACATGTGACAAGTGTGTGGATCCTCCAACATGTGAATGTTTTGTGTCATCCACAGATGTGCAGGAGGGTGCAGGGCCATCTGGCCAGTCCACACCATCCCTCGGACATCAGTCTGACTCAGACCAGCTGGCAAGCCAGGACTCATCCGTGGAAGGGAGTGGCCACACCTCTCCTCAGGAGGTGGTTGAGGAGGAGGAGGTGACCAGTGGGAATAAGGTCAGGCTCCATTTGGAGGAGTCTTCCCCTGTGGCTGGCACCAGTCAGCCCTCCACCCGCATCGCCCTGGCGTTGGAGGGCAGGCTGCCAGGCGTGGAGAGACCAGGGGATGCTCCTCCTCCTCCTGATTCCCCCCCCCTGAGTCTCCCATGAGGAGCCGGGGCCGTGGCCGCAGCAGGCGTGGGGCACGTCAGCGACCGTTGATTTTTTTTGGTGTTTTTTGGATATACTCAGGTTATGAGTTTTTTATGTTTATTTTTTTTAACTACTCAGGTTATGAGTTTTTTTGTTTTTTTAGCCTTAGCACATGGTCAGTAGTGCAGGCTACAGTGTGACTGATGTTTGAATGTGGGGGTGACATTCCTGCCGGAAAAGGGGTGTCACCCTCGGTCGTCGGGGAGAAGTGATCCCCAGGACCAGGGAGAAGTGATCCCCAGGTCCGTGTGAATGTGGTATGAATGGACAGCAACATAATTGGAGCCTTGACGGGGCGTTGCTGCTCCCAAGTCCTGCATTGTGGACTTGGGCTAATCCAATGTGATGAGGATGTGGGGTGTGTGTGCTAGGGACCACAGTGGTGTGGATGCGTGCATTCTCCTTGTGCCATGATGAATGTGTGTGTTTAACGTGCAAAGATGCCTACTGTGAGGCATCTCCTGACTGCTCTTCCCTCAGCAGACGGGGTAGCCTCATTTAGGGGGGGAATGTCTGGTTCGGGGGTCAGGTCATCACGTAGGTCAATCTCCAGGCCCTTTCTCACGGCAAAGTTGTGCAGCATGCAACATGCACCGATGATCTGGCACACAAAGTTTGGGGAATACAACAGGGTCCCCCCGGACTTATCCAGGCATCGCAAATTGGACTTCAGGAGGCCAAATGTGCGTTCCACCACTCCACGGGTACGTGTGTGTGCATCATTGAGGTTTGCGGGGACAACCTGGTGCACACATCTGCTAATGGAGGATTGTGCCATCCCAGCCAATACTCCACTTAGGCTGGAACGAGCCACTGGCAAGGAAATGGAGTGTTGCCAGTACCTTGACCAGTGGCTCCACTGCATGTGAGCGGTGTGTCTGGCTGGTGATGTCATCTTTCAGGGTTGTGGTTAATTCCAGGATGGCAGCAGGGCTGAATCTGAAGATGCGATACACCTCCGAAGCCTCCATGCCAAAGACGTTTAGGCGCAGTCGGTATATCCGCTCCTGTGCCCTCCTCCTACGCGCCTGTGAAGCCAGTAGTATAGCTATGACCATGGATGCCCCTGGCATGTTGGCATACAGATTGTTGTCCTGCAAGTGTGGATGATCAGCTCGTCCCTAACGGTGCTGCTGAAGCTGCTCTCCAGCTGACCAGCACACGTCTGGTGCAAAGTTACCCCTGATTTTATGAGAGGTAACTTTAGGCCGGACGTATAACTAAGGCCTTGTACACACGGGCAAACATGTCCGCTGAAAACGGTCCGCCGTACCGTTTTCAGCGGACATGCCCGCCCGGAGATTTCTGTATGATGGCTGTACACACCATCATACAGAAATGAGAGACAATCCGCGCGGACAGACAGCACGGTGACGTGTTCGCGGCAACGTGCGCCCCGCTGAAAGTTCAATGCTTCCACGCATGCGTCGAAGTCATTCGACGCATGTGAGGGATGGCGGCCGCTCGGACATGTACGGTAAGTCTGTACAGACGACCGA
Organism: Rana temporaria; assembly: GCF_905171775.1. Lineage (NCBI taxonomy): Eukaryota > Metazoa > Chordata > Amphibia > Anura > Ranidae > Rana > Rana temporaria. The sequence goes on from NC_053489.1 coordinate 526,007,236, forward strand.
ACATGTCCGACGGACAGGATTCCAGCAGGCATGTTTCTAAGCAAGTTTAGAAACATTTGTCCGCTCGAAAACGGTCTGGCGGGCAAATGTACACTGGAATCCTGTCCGATCAGCCGTACACACGACCGAACATGTCTGCTGAAACTGGTCCGCGGACCAGTTTCAGCGGACATGTTCGGTCGTGTGTACGGGGCCTTAGGCGCGGCGCGCGTAGCCAGCGTCGGGCGCACGTACGTTCGTGGATCGCCGTATCTCCCTCATTTGCATATTTGAATAGCAAATCAATGGTGCGTCCAGCGTATATATGCGCCCACGATTCGCCGGCGCAGAAAAGTTACGTCAGTCGGAAAAAGACGATTTTCAGGCGTATCTCATTTTGTGGATACGGCGCATAGTTACACTGGCGTATATATACACTTACGCCGTGCAGCTCGAGATACGCCGGCGTAAGTGCTTTGTGGATCTGGCCCTATATATATATATATATATATATATATATATATATATATTGTAGTAGTGTGGTACCCCAGGGGTGTGGTGACCCAGGGTTTTCAACTGGACTGGTTGAGGGGCTCCAGGAAGCTTGCAGTTTACAGAGGAAACTGGCATTCCAGTTTCCTCAATTGTTAATAAAATCCCCAGTCCTGGGTTCAGGCTTTAGAGCTGATCAGCACACTGATTGTGCAGGTGTGTGTGGGCCTGATAGGAGACTCAGGACCAGCATTCTGGGCTCCACCCTCCCGAGGAGTCCAGGCTTGGAAGGGAGAACTCAGAGAGTGCAGGTGTGCACTGAAGTAGCTAGAGAGCTGGATAGTGCAGGTGTGCACTGTGAAACCCCAGAGACCTGAGTCTAAGGTTGCTGACAGGAGTCAGGAGAGCTCCATGCTGGAGCCTGAGCAGTTGTGCTACTGCTGACAAGAGCGAGGTGGCTCGGTATTTTCTTTGGCACGTATAAGCCAGGAGGCTGAAGGTACCGTTCTGTGTGGACAGTGAAAACCCCCTGCGTGGGAAACCTATGTTTGGATTTTGTTATTTTTGCCTTTTCAATAAAAGTGGGCCAACAAGCCCTTAAACATAGTTCCGGACTGGCGTGAATCGCTTAAAATCGCATATCCCACTTGAGCTAAACACCCCCAATATTACAAGTGGTGGATTCAGCGGGCATCTAGAACGGTGGTATCCGGGTCCTTGCTCTACAGTGAGTTCACGTCAGGAACTGTTGGCTGTGTGTGGAAGTGCAGCCAGGCAAAAGGCATTGCAGGTTATGTGCCTGTGAAAGGAGAATCTTGGCAGAACTGGAGATCTCTGCAAAAGTAAGTTCACCTGTTATATGAACTGTGTTTGTGTACTTGAGACAGCACAATCTGTGTGTGCAGCTGAGGAGAGCTTGCATGAAGTGAAAAGCAACTTGCTTTAAAGTGACAGTGCTTCATTTTTTTGCTGGACGGTGCAAAAGTTTGGTGGAGTGACTGCAAAGATGATGCAAGGGTTTGAGCCTGCCGGAGAGCATTGCAGACTGTTTTTTGCTAAACTAACTCCAGTTAAAGGGGAAGTGCATGTGGTCGCCCCTGGTAACGCTAGTACAAGCAGGACAGCTGTTAATTTGAAAAGTTCCATGCTTACAAGAGGATGCAGTTGGGGAAGTCCTGCTAAGGCTCTGAAGCAAGAGCGCTGTTTGCGGTGCAGTGAGTGGGGGCATGCTGTCTCCAAGTGCCCTTTGTCTCAGTCGCCAAGACAAGGTGACACAGCCAGACAAAGGTCTGCGACAATGTTTGGGAAACCTGATTTAAGTGCCAGAAGTGTCCAAAAAGCGGATCAGAAGTTTGAGAGGTATGTGGTTGCCCGTAGCAACGGTGGTGATGTCAAGTCTGCAAACCACGTGAGAAACGTATTGCCGACAGAGGAGCGTAGTAAATTGAAAGCAACAATGCGTCAAGGATCGCAAAGTCGCTGCGTTTGGGAGAGTCAGCAAAGTACAGCTGGAAGAGCGCCGTCTCCCTTAACAACGAGAGATCAAATAGTAACCGGAAGGAGGAGCTACAGTGGAGATGTGGAGAGGCGTCCCACTAAAGATGTTTGCAAAAATGTACCATGCCTGGAATGTGGTCAGCTTGGGCATGGAATTTTTTCTTGTCCCAGATTATGGAACATGGCTACTGGGCAGAAGTCTTTGTCTGCAAGCCCAGGTCCTTGTGCAAGTGTGAAGGTACCGTTCTGTGTGGACAGTGAAAACCCCCTGCGTGGGAAACCTATGTTTGGATTTTGTTATTTTTGCCTTTTCAATAAAAGTGGGCCAACAAGCCCTTAAACATAGTTCCGGACTGGCGTGAATCGCTTAAAATCGCATATCCCACTTGAGCTAAACACCCCCAATATTACAATATATATATATATATATATATTTTATTTTTTTTAAAGCAGAGACTCTGGAGAATAAAACTGTGGTTGTTATAATAATTTACGTCACACGATATTTGTGTAGCCATTTTTTAAATGCAAATTTTCAGGATAGAATACAGTTTAATGAATTTCAGTTCAAACAAATGCAATAAAATACCCACATTTTTGTCAATATATAAAAGATGATACAAGTAAAAAGATCTATAACATATCATGCTTTAAAATTGTGCATGTTAATGGAATGGCATCAAACTATGATACATTAAAGTGTCCATAGACAACGCTTTAAAAGTCTCTACAGTTTACCAGTCAACAGGAGGTCTGGCACTAGAATTATTGCTCTTACTCTGACATCTGCTCACAGGACCTATATGTATGTGTTTGCATTTTGCGAGTGGAGGGGCGGGGTGCTTTAATTTTTGTTTCTAGTTTCACTATTTATTTTATTTTAATACATTTTTTTACACTGCCCTTTAATTTTTAAGGGTCAAATGTATTGCTATCCGTGACAAGTACTTTTTACTAGGAGATCTGAAGTCTATTAGACTGCAGTTCACTCCTCTGCCCTCAAAAGCATCTAATCAAACTGAGATCAGTTTGATCAGATGCTTTACAAGCCTGATTGCTTCTGCTTTCTAAAAAAAATAGGAAAAAAGTAAAGTTCACAGCGCCAATAATAGTATTTGAGACCGAAACCTGAAAATATCTAGTGTTAAAGAAAACTACAAACCGCTGCTGCTCTGATTTTGATCCACTATCAAAAACAGTATTAAAACACAGAAAGAAGGAGAGCGCCGCTGGCCAAAAACGAATCTCTTTGAAAACTACCCACTAAAGTAGTGATGAATGAATGAATGAATGAAAAACTTATATAGCGCGGCACATGCAAACTGAATCGCCTCTGGGCACTTGATGTTTCGTGTCTCATGACATCAAAAGAGCAGAGTTTTAATCTGTCTTCTGAAAGTCAGGTGGTTTTCCTCCAACCGAACGCTGGTTGGTAAAGCGTTCCATAGTCTCGGACCTTGAAAAGCAAACCTTCTTTCTCCTTTGGACTTGTATTTGGTTTTTGGCACCTTGACCAGATTTTGGTCAGTGGATCGCAGAACGCGATTAGAATTGTGAGGTTCTATCTTGTCGCAAAGATATTGCGGCGCTTTCCCATGGATGCACTTATGTGTCAGGCAGAGTGCTTTAAATACAATTCTGTCTTTTACTGGCAACCAGTGAAGGGTTCTCAGCGAAGGTGAGATTGATTCCCATGTCCTTTTCCCAGTCACCAGTCTGGCGGCCGTATTCTGTATGACTTGCAGACAAGCGATTTGGTACTTTGGGAGCCCGAGGTAATGGGCATTTGCATAGTCCAGTCTGGAATTCACGATTGTTCCCACCACGACTGCTACGTCTTCTTTGGGGATAAATGGAATAAGTCTGCGTAGTAGGCGCAACAAATGGTGCGATCCGCTGACTACTGACCCTATTTGTGCGTCCATTGTCATGAAGGTGTCAAAAATGACTCCTAGACTTTTGACTTTGGAGCTAGGGGTGATGCTTTGGCCCAGTTCTGTTTTGGAACTGTTGAGTTTAAGATAACTCTAAGGCCGGGTACTCACGAACAAACATGTACGGTGAAAGCGGTCCGTCGGACCGTTTTCACCGTACATGTCTGCCAGAGGGCTTCTGTACGATGGTTGTACACACCATCGTACAGAAGTCCGCGCGTAAACAATACGCGGGGCGTGTCCGCGTCGTCGCCGCGACGATGACGCGGAGACGTGGGCGGGCCTGCCATTTAAAGGCTTCCACGCATGCGTCGAAGTCATTCGACGCATGCGAGGGACGGCGGGCGCCTGGACATGTACGGTAGGTCTGTTCTGACGACCGTACATGTCCGAGCGGGCAGGATTCCAGCGGACGGTTTTAAAAAACGTCCACGAATATTTGCCCGCTGGGAAAAGGCCCGGCGGGCAAATGTTTGCTGGAATTCGGCCCGCTCGCGCCTACACACGACCAAACATGTATGCTGAAACTGGCCCGCGGACCAGTTTCAGCATACATGTTTGGTCGTGTGTACGGGGCCTTAGTCATCCAGTTTTCTATCGAAGAGAGACATTTCTCTAAACTGAGATGATGATCCTTTTTGTTGCAGATGCGAAAATACAATTGCGTATCGTCTGCATAAGAGTGATAAAGTAGTTCTTGGCTACTGATAATATCAAAGAGAGGGCGAAGATAGATGTTGAACAGTACCGGTGACAGGGGAGATCCTTGGGGGACTCCACATGGCACCGTGCGTTTTTCCGACGTAAAAGATCCCAGTTTCACTGTTTGTGATCGGTTTTCAAGAAAGGAGGAAAACCATGGTAAATCACCTTCTGCGATTCTGGCTACCTCGGCCAGTCGCATCAGTAACATTTTGTGGTCTACTGTGTCAAAGGCTGCGCTTAGGTCCAGCAGAACCAGGAGACAGGATTCTCCCTCGTCTGCGGCCTAGAGGGCATCGTCCCATATTTTGAGTAAGGCCGTTTCTGTCCCGTGTCCGGGACGGAAACCTGATTGAAATGGATCGAGTAGATTGTGGGTATCCAGATGCTGTTGCAGCTGTTGTACCACTATTTTCTCCATTATCTTGGAGAGAATATTTAGGCCTGTTATGGGGCGACGGTGAGTTGGGTCCTTGGGATCCAAATTAGTTTTTTTCAAGATGGGCTGGATTGTGCCCTCTTTCAGCAGGGATGGCACTATGCCTTCCTTAAATGACTGATTTATAAGCTGTGTGATGGGAGGCGCCAGAATGTCGGCGCATTCCTTCAGCAGCTTGGTGGGAATGATGTCATTGGGTGCTGTGCTGTTCCGCAACGCACCAATGATATTTTTGGTGGTATCGATGGAGACGGGTTCCAGAGTGAACTTAGTTGATTGTAGAAGGTTTCTGTTGGTGTTTTGTAGTTGATTGAAGAGGGGGCTGAGGGGGGTATTATTTTGGAGAATACTTACCCGGATTCTTTCGATTTTGTCGATGAAGAAATCCGATAGTTCATTACAGAACTCTTGGGTGTCTGAATTGGGGACTTCAAGACATCCCGGATTCATGGTCTGGGTGACCATCTTGAAGAGTTCTCGGGGGCGGTTCATGGCGCTGTTAATCGTCATAGAAAAATGATGTTTCTTGGCTTTGAAGATTTCTTTATGATATTGTGTTGTTATTGCCTTGTAGATGATGAGGTGATCTTCTGAAGGGCTTCTTTTCCAGGCGGCTTCCGCCCTTCTGCGCTCTTGCTTCAGTAGGGACAGCTGGTTGTTGAACCAGCCGGACTTTTTTTTCCGGATGCGGACTTTGCGTTTCGGTGCTACTAAGTCGGCTGATTGTAGCAGAGCTGCATTTATGGCATCCAGTGTATCTGAGGCTGTTAACTGAGGATGAATAGTTTCGATTCGGTTTCCCAAGGTAGATTTGAAGAGTTCCGAATGGAGCTTCTTCTGAGATCTAGCCCAGTGTATTGTCACCGGCTTGGGTGCTTTTATAACTGGTGGAATTTTGGAAATTATGAAATTAATTGCATGGTGGTCTGTCCATGGCAAAGGTTCATTTCCCAAAATGTTTATTTTCAGATTTTGTCTGAAAATTAGGTCGAGTGTGTGACCTGAAGCATGCGTGGGTCCGCATATAAGTTGCTGTAGTCCTAATCCTTCCAGGTGATCGATGCAGGCATCCGCAATGGGATCCTGTGAGGAGTTGGCCCACAGATTGAAGTCCCCGAGCAGCAAAAGATGTTTGCTGTTAAGGGTATAAGTGGATATGAACTCCGTTAATGATGGTAGAAGCTGCGATTTTGGCCCAGGTGGCCTATAGCAGAGGAGAATGTGAACAGTCTCCTGGGGGTTAGTTTGAAGTTGAAGAGTAAGGGTTTCCATAAATGGAAGAGGATTTTGAAGGACCGGCTTAGTGATTGCAATATGAAACTTATGGATCACCGCCAGGCCTCCTCCTCTTTGCCCTATTCTGTTTTCTGTTATAATTCGATAATTTTCTGGCACCAATTCTCCAAGAATGGTGTTGCAGTCGTCTGAAAGCCAGCTTTCTGTGATAAAGAGGCAGTCTAGATCGTTTTGTAGTAAGAAATCGTGGATTTCTGATCGGTGTTTTACTGCCGATCTTGTGTTGATCAAAGCACATGATATGTGCTTGAGCTGGGTTAAATGGTTGAAATTTTTGATGGTCGATCGAATCTCAAAAGTTGGTCTATTTTTAAGGCCTTTTTGGTGACGGCTGGTAATACTGTTGCGAATTGTCTCAGACCCCAAATCGTTTCTGCAGAGTATCGCAGTTTAACCATTGTTGCCAGTCACCAGGGGGGGGTATTAATTGCAATAGAGGGAAGATTCGCTGAATCCTCTCGCTTGGCCTTGGTCCAGAGGAAGGCAAAAAAACCCTGGCAGTGCTAAGCCAATTTGCTGCCGCAGGGAAAAAAATTCCTTCCTGATCCCTGAAAGGCGATCGGACGAAACCCTGGATCAAGTACTGTTTGGAATGGGGGGGGAGGGGGGGAAGAAGGGTGTCACTGTAGCTGAGGAGTACCAAGATGGCCGCCGACCGGGCCACAGGCCTCAGGTTTGGGGGCTGTTTGGCTTGGTGGGTATGAGCTGGTTGTTAATCCAGGGGAGGATGGGATCCTCCAGGGATAGGGGGATGATCCCTGACAATTCCAGGAAAATTTCCAGGCTGTCAGTGCTCCATTTTGCGGCGCGCCGCTAGGCCGCGGCTGAAGCCGCGGTCTTTCCTAATTGCGGCGGCCGCGAATAAGGCCTGGTCTGGCGTGGATGCGGGAAAGAGCCGCAGATCGCCAGAAAAAAAGCGCTGCTATGCGCGGCGGGTGGCCAGGGTGATTATGGGTGACTGATTGGGGTGCATGCGGCTCTAAGAGAAGGTAAACAGCCGCAATTTGGATCGCTGGAGTGGCTGTCCTGAAAAGGACGGTCACTAGCGATTCCTGGGGGTGGAAAGATGGCCCTGAAAGACAGGGTCTTACCTGAAGAGAGGGGCCCATGAAGGGAAGGAAGGAGCTGGTCCTATGGGCTGCAAGTTGATTCATGCAGCAAAGATTGTAGGAGCCTGCCTGCCTGTCTGCGGTGTCTAGCTGGCTATCTGTCTGGTCCCTGGAGAGAGCAGACTCGTCGGGAAGCGTCCTACTCCCTCACTGAACTGACACTGACTGATTATCCAGCTAAGCCTTGTCAGCTGTGATAATGTGATAAAGCATCTATGTTTGGAAACATATTCACAAAGTAGTGACTACTAAAATATTAAGATACTACAAACACAAAAATATAAATATATGTAGCAATATACTTGTATCATAATGTGCAATTCATGCAAAGATTGAAAAATAAAGTTCTAGCGCAGTGCAAGACGATATAGCACGATATGCAACAATATAACAATATACTTATATCATTATGTGCAATACATGCAAAAAATTATACACAATCCTTAGTGATGAAAAGAAAAAAGTAGAAAACTTAAAAATATGAGTGAGTGAGTGAGTGAGTGAGTGACTTATATAGCGCAGCAAATGCGAACTTAATCGCCTCAAGGCGCTTGACATCCAGAGTCGTACCGGTCCTTCAGAAGAGGTGGGTCTTTAGTTTTTTCCTAAAGGCCCGATGGTTTTCCTCCAGGCGGATGGTAGTGGGTAGAGCATTCCAGAGCCGAGGTCCTTGGACCGAAAATCTGCGTTCTCCCTTCGATTTGTAGCGGGATTTAGGAATTTGGAGAAGGTTTTGGTTGGTTGATCGGAGCACGCGCTTGGTGACGTAGGGTTTTATTTTCTCGCTTAAGTATTGGGGAGCGTTCCCATGTATACATTTGTGGGTGAGGCAGAGTGTCTTGAATGTCACCCTGTCCTGTACGGGCAGCCAGTGGAGGGATCTCAAGGCCGGGGAGACTGATTCCCACGGCTTTTTACCTGTTACCAGTCTGGCTGCCGTGTTCTGGACGACTTGTAGACGTGACATCTGGTATTTCGGTAGTCCTAAATAGAGGGAATTTGCGTAGTCGAGTCGTGAATTGATGATAGTTCCAACCACTACAGCTCTGTCTTCTTCCGGGATGAAGGGGATGAGTCTACGTAGCATGCGGAGCAGATGATGAGAACTGCTGACAACTGATCCTATTTGTGCATCCATCGTCATGTCTGCGTCAAAGATGACTCCGAGGCTTTTGACTTTGTTGCTTGGCGCAATGGTTTGTCCGAGGATGGTGGGTGGTATCCATGTGGTCCTAGAAATGGATTTCCTATTTGCGTGCAGGGTGAGTAGCTCTGTTTTGGATCCGTTGAGTTTGAGGGAGCTTTCAGTCATCCAATTGTCGATCAGTGTGAGGCATTTTCCAAGTTCATGAAATTGTTCTTTTTTGTTGGTGATTCGAAGGTAAAGCTGCGTGTCGTCAGCATAGGAGTGGTAGCGCAGGTCCTGTTTGCTGATGATTTTGAGGAGCGGGCGGATGTAGATGTTGAAGAGTACGGGTGAGAGGGGCGATCCTTGCGGGACTCCGCATGTAACGGTCCGTGTTTCTGATGTAAAACCTCCAAGTTTCACGGTCTGAGTGCGATTTCCTAGGAAAGATGCGAACCACGGTAGGGCCGCGTCCGAGACTCCTGCTACTTCCTTGAGTCGTGTGAGCAATATGTTGTGGTCTACCGTGTCGAAGGCTGCGCTAAGGTCCAGCAGCACTAGGAGACAGGATTCTCCATCATCTGCTGCTTCGAGGGCGTCATCCCATATCTTGAGAAGAGCCGTTTCTGTGCCGTGGCCTGGGCGAAAACCTGATTGTAGAGGATCTAGGAGTTTGTGATCGTCCAGGTGTGGCTGAAGCTGTTGTACTACTGCTTTCTCCATGATCTTGGAGATCGTGTTGAGGCTTGTTACCGGTCTGCGCTGGTTTGGGTCTTTCGGGTCGAGGTTGGGTTTCTTTAAGAGGGGTTTTATTATGCCTTGCTTGAGGTTGTTAGGGACTATCCCTTCCCTGAATGATTGGTTTATGATGTGCGTTATGGTGGGTGCCAAAATGTCCGTGCATTCTTTCAAAAGTTTTGTAGGAACGATGTCATTGGGTGATGTGTTGTCTCGGAGGCTTCCGATGATGTTTTTTGTGGTGTCGATTGTAATTGGGACCAGCTCAAAAATCGTCGATCGTGGGTTATTTATGTTGATTTCTTCTTCTAGCTGTATCTGAATGTGGTTGGTGTGCTTTTTCTGTTGAACTGTTGCCCGAATCGTTTCGATTTTGTCGATGAAAAAGTCAGATATCTCATTGCAGAATTCCTGTGTTTCACTTGCAGGGGGGTCCAAGCAGGAGGGGTTCATAGTCTTAGCGACTAGTTGAAAAAGTTCCCGTGGGCGGTTTAGGGCTTTGGAGATTTTGTGTGCGAAATGGTCTTTTTTAGCTTTAAAAATCGCTTTGTGGTAGTTCTTGGTGAGGGTTTTGTACTTTGGGAGGTTTTCTTTTGATGGGTTCCTCCTCCAGGCTCCTTCAGCTCTTCTGCGATCCTGTTTCAGTAGAGTGAGAGTGTCGTTGAACCAGCCCGAGTTGTTTTTCCGGCTGAGAGCTCTGCGTTTCGGAGCGACTGTGTCTGCTGTTTGTAGTAACGCTTTGTTTAAAGCGTTGAGTGTTTGTTCCGTTGAGTGGTTCCGATTTAGTACTTCTATTTTTGTCGCTAGGGTGGTTTTGAAGAGCTCAGAGTGTAGTTTCTTCTGCGATCTTGCCCAGTGTATAGTTGTAGGGGGTTTGGGTTTTTGAAAGATGGTATCGGTGGTTAATATGAATTTGATGGCGTGGTGGTCCGTCCAAGGTAAAGGTCTGTTGTCCAATTTTCTGATAATCACGTTTTGTTTGAAGATGAGGTCCAAAGTATGACCTGACGTATGTGTTGAAGTCTTTATCAGTTGCTGCAGACCGCGTTCTTCGAGTTGGTCGATGCAGGCGGTAGCGATGGGATCCTGAGTTGAGTTAGCCCAGAGGTTGAAGTCCCCAAGTAGCAGCAGGTTTTTAGTTTTCAAGGTGTATGTCGAGAAGAATTCGGTGAAGGGAGTGAGGAGATGCGTCTTTGGACCAGGCGGTCTGTAGCATAGTAGTATGTGGACGGTTTGGGAAGAATCTTGGGTATGGGAAGAATCTTGCTCAGAAGTGCTGTATTCGAAACAATATGTGACAATATATGTGACACCCAGTGAGATCCTTCACTGATTAACCTAAATTAACTCAGTTACAGGGCTGGTCTTAAAGGAACCAGCTACTGCACTTATTATTGATCTCTTCAGGATAGATAATTCCAAAGTGCTGGCTCTCAATGCGATCCCCGTTATCTCTCCTTAAGGGATCAGTAATAAGTGCAGTAGCTGGATCTATTAGACAAGTTGTTAACTCTGGTGATTTACTTTAGGTTTATCAGTAAAGGATCTCACTGGGTGTCACATATATTGTTTTGAATACATCACTTCTGAGCAAGATTCTTCACATACTTTTGAGTTTTCTATTGAACTTTTTTTCCTTTCATCACTGAGGACTGTGTTTGATTTTTCACTTTATGAACTGTTTTAAAGCATTTTATTTTTGCATATATTGCATATTATGATATAAATATATTACTACATTGTTGCATTTATATTTTTGTGCTTGTAGTATCTATTTTAGTAGTCACTACTTGTGACTATGTTTCCTGACATAGATGGTTTTATCACATTATCACTACTTTAGTGGGTAGTTTTCAAAGAGATTCATTTTTGGCCACCATTGCTCTCCTTCCTTCTGGTTTTTAGTGCTTCTGGTTTCTGACATTATAGAGGAGGAGCGAGTACAGAGGTACTTGCCTTTCCAGCAACCATAGAGACCAATTGCTGTGATCCCAGACTCCCTGATCACAATCGAAATCTCTGGAACTGTGGTGGGTGGCAGCTGGAGTGGATGGTGAAGTGATCACACACATTTGGATTTTTTCTACAGGAAAGCCCATTGCTGGCTGTAAACTTTTATATTTATTCTTTTTCACCTGATGATTCTGAGGCTGGGTTCACACTAGAACCAGCTGCGGATCGCACAGGAACGCTCTAAGTCCTCATTCTCCAGTTCAGGGACAAATCAGGGCCGAACCAGGCCCGAATCTGTGCCTGAATTTGGCCCTGAAACAGAGCGGAACGTTTCTGTGCAGTGCGCTCTGCAGCCACCCCGGAGATATGTGAACCGGCTCCATAGAGAGATGGTCACATTCTCCTGCTGTGCGAATTGAATGCGGAGAAACCCACATCCAATTCACATAGGTGTGAACCCAGCCTCACAGTAACACACTTTCTGTCCAAAGGTGACAGTGCACATCATACTTTATCTACAGTATTATATGTAGTTACACCATTAAAGTCTAAAGCTGCTTCTTAATTTGCTTCTTAATTTGGACAGCAATTACCTCTTATTGTCTCTATAAGAAATGTTCTGCACTTGCAGAAAATATATTAGATTGGAAAAGAAAACTAACACCATCAACACATCTAAGGACAAGCAAGCTGTAATATATTACATTTTTGTTCTTGGGTTTAGTTTTACTGTAATTGAATTGAGGCCACAGATCTGGTTATGTGGTCTGCAGGGGGTCAAAATATATACAATTACAAGCTTTGGAAGATAAGACAGCCAGAAATCAACTTGTAGGTAGAATAGGTAAAAAGTATTGCCAAAGTACTTTCTTTCATCTGTCAAAATACAGAGGAAGGAAGGAGTGTTTGCCTTTTAACATTTTTTTAGCTAGCCACTAAAAAAGTATTACTTTCTAATAATTCTTGCCTTTTCAATATTGAATTTATAATGTGCTTTATAGCATAAGTTCTTCCAAAATATGAAATAAATTAATATCATTACCATATTTTGCATAACTTATTTTGCAAGTTAGACCTAGTCCTTGTTTATTGTATCGATAGACCTAAAGTATTGTTAACATTGCCTTAAATTGTGAAGTCAATAAATTGTGAAACAGAGTATAGTAGAAACACAAGCTTCAATCCTCTGACTAATAACTGATTTGGTCTGATCGACTAATAGTCTAATTATCTGGGACTCTTGCAGATTGAGACTAATATACTGTTACCTTGATCATTCAAGCTCACATTTCCCAAGAGAAAGATAATTCTGAACTTCTCTACCATTTCATCTATTTCTGATTGACTATTACTAGGCTGGTTGAAGTTATAGGATATCTAAAAGGTATTTTTTTTTTGTTTTGTTTTTTTAAACAATTATGTCATACTTACCTCCTCTGTGCAGTTGGTTTTGCACAGAGTGGGCCCGATCCTCCTATTTGGGGACCCTCAGTGGCGCTCCTTGTTTCTCCTCTTCTTGATTGCCTAGTTGGAGAGCCGCTCTCCCCCTGGGCACTTATGCGGGCGCACTCCCGTTCCCTGCTGCTGCGTCTAATGACACAGACAGCATGACTCTGCCCCGTTCCTGGCTCCCGCGTCATTGGATTTGATTGACAGCAGCGGGAACCAATGAGAAAAATCACAAGGGTGTACAACCCCTTTTTAGTCCTTTCACAGTATTTATATAGTGATAATAATTTACACAGCACTTTGTAGTACATTCAGATCAGTCTCTACCCTCAAGGAGCTTACAATCCAAGGTCCTTACCTCACACATACATACTAAGGCCAATTTAGACAGGAGCCAATTAACTTACCAGAATAACTTTAAATTATGAAAGGAAACCCACACAAGCACCTAAATGGAACTGCTTGTATCGTGAATGATTTGTAGATTTGGGTGTACAATTCGAGCCGAGCAAAGGTTCGGCCCGAACATCGCCTGTTCAGCGAACACCAAAATTTGTGGGGTGATCAGCGGGATGTTCGCCCACCGAGCGTCCCACAATGCACTGCGTTCTGAACAGTGCATAGGGACCTATTTTAATGAGGCAATGCATCTGACAACTGGTCAGGTGCAAGGCCTTGCCCAATCAGAGCACAGTCAGAGCCATGTTTGGACAAAGTCATGACAACTTACCCAATCATGGCTCAGTGCTCATAGTCCCATCCCACACTATAAAAGATTCCTTGAGTGGCACTAAAGTTCCCATTCGGGGTGCCGCTCTGGAGGAAGGGACCGATTCAACTCCTAACTATTATTAATCTTATCCACCCTACCTGTTGTTGTTGCTACTATTATTGTATTACAACTAGTATCTCGTTAGTGACCTTGACTACTTGTTTCATGTCATTGCGAATTCCGTCGTTGCACGACGTACAATGTCTAGTTGTACACTGTATTTCATTTGTAAACTAATAAAAAAATTTGAAGGAAAAAGTCCTTTCAAGCACTGGTATAGGTGTGCTACTTGATCTGCAGTACATGATAGTGTGTAATACATTCATATACTTTTTGTCAGTGTAGGGAGAGGGTGCTGTTTGGAGCAGGGACAGAGTTTAGTGACACAAATCGCTACCTAACAGGTCCACAAAAGTCCTTTCAAGCACTGGTATAGGTGTGCTACATGCTCTGCAGTACATGATAGTGTGTAATACATTCATATACTTTTTGTCAGTGTAGGGAGAGGTTGGCGTTTCCAGCAGGGACAGAGTTTAGCGACACAAATCATTACCTAACAGGTCCACAAAAGTCCTTTCAAGCACTGGTATTGATGTGCTACTTGCACTGCAGTACATGATAGTGTGTAATACATTTATATACCTTTTGTTGTCCTACACAGCAGATCAATTAAAGGGGTAATATGCTTCCTTAGTTAGGGGTAGGGTGGGGGGACGGGGAAGGGGCAAGAATAGATTTATGGCTAGGAGATATAGCAGGCATCAGGTACTCAAGGGTATATAAGGTAGGAGTACGGGCAGCACTGGCTGTAGAAGCTGTCTCTTTTTTTTGTCTCTTCTGTATTGTATGTATTCTTATATGGTGTAACACTGTTACCTGATGAAATATGTGCCTGCTGTACTAAGTCTTTTTAAAATCAAATAAAAAAACAATTAAATTAAAAAATATACCTTTTGTCAGTGTAGGGAGAGGTTGGCGTTTGGAGCAGGGACAGAGTTTAGCGACACAAATCACTACCTAACAGGTCCACAAAAGTCCTTTCAAGCACTGGTATAGGTGTGCTACTTGCTCTGCAGTACATGATAGTGTGTAATACATTCATATATTTTTTGTCAGTGTAGGGAGAGGTTGGCGTTTCCAACAGGGACAGAGTTTAGCGACACAAATCACTACCTAACAGGTCCACACTGGTATAGGTGTGCTACTTTCCCTGCAGTATATAGGTGTAATATACACTTATAATATACTTTCGAATATAGAAAGCATATTATAGTGGATTTGTATTGTGCAGCATTGTGACTGGCGGTGTATTTGGTTACTGCTGGATTTTTGCCTCTTTCGCTGCGTTACCTCTGCTACACACATTTAAAAAAAATCCTGAAAAAAAGTTTCATAACTGGTGCGATAAACCAGTGGCCCCCCCCAAAACGTCAGATTGAAGCGGGGTGTTATCTAAAAATATACTTTAGTAGGGGGTTCTCCTTACAATCCATACCAGACCTAAGGGCCTGGGATGCCTCTGTGGGGGAACCCATGCCGTTTTTTTATTTAAAATTTGGCGTGGAGTTCCCCCTCATGATTCATACCAAATTCCGCAGCTAGAATTGGCGGGAATCCAAGTCGGATCCCCGTTGCTTCTATTTATATTAAATAAAATGTTAATCTTGGCCTAAGTGTACTATAATTTGGCTTGTTCACATAAGGCTTGTTCACTGTGGTGCAAAATCTCTAATCTTGTTCCAAGTGCACCAAAATGTGGCCTCATCATACAGACTGGCTCTCCCCAAGCCACAAAACCAAGAAAGATTGCAGGGAAAATTTATTTAAATGTATTTTTTTTCTTTATATATGTAAGTTTTGTTGCAGCATATTCTATACATGGTACACTTTACAGGCAGAGTAAGGGGACCCCCCAGGCACTATAGTTAAAAGATTTTTTCATTTTATTGTTTCACTTTAAGCATCATTAAAATCTATATAAAAGGGATCACTCAATCGATGCAGCCGCCACAGTGAAGCACGGGGAAGCCGTGTTTACATACGGCTCTCCCCGTTCTTCAGCTCCGGGGAGCGATCGTGACGGGGCGGCTATAAACGAATAGCCGCGCCGTCGTCCCAGATCGCTCCTGAAGCCACGGGAACCGCCGCATTTACCGGGGGGGTCCCGATCGGACCCCCGACCCACGTCTAGGCAGGCACGTACAGGTACGTGGATGTGCCTGTCCGTGCCATTCTGCCGACGTAAATGTACATGCGGCGGTCCGGAAGTGGTTAAAGTAGAACTATAGGCAACACTTTTTTTTCATTTTGGATGGTTATAGCCCCTGTCAGTTTTTTTTTTACCATCCCTGTCCTATTGCAGAGATTTCCCTTCACTTCCTGCCCCATAGCCAAGCAGGAAGTGAGAAGAAATCTATGCAAATTAAGGGAATTCATTGCCCCCCCCCCCCAAGCCCTCAGAACCAGTGTCCCCACCTGAAAATTTCAGGGCAGGTCTTAAATAGAAAGGGGTGTGGACTTGGTAGGAAGGGGTGGGTCATATTTAAATTAGGGGGTGTATGAGTTTAGGCCTAGGGCAGCACAAAACCTAAATACACTACTGCATGCTGGCAGTGCCCTGTGTCCAAAGACACCATGCTCCATATTTGGTATTTTCGTTGCAAATTCTCAACCTCTACTGTAAACTCATGGCAACTCAAATATTACTTTCCCTAATGATTGCTGGACCCCTCAAGTCCACAAAAGAAGATGTCCTCCTGCATTTTGTAGGGTCATACCCTGCTATTGGAACCCCACATGGCGCACTACCAGCACAGAGACCGGGGTCTCACAGAGAGCCCTGGGCCCGTACTAACAGTTGGGACCCAGAACTCCTGATTCCGGGTCCCCTGATCACTGTGATAGCCTCTAATTGGCTATCACAGTGATCAGTCATTGTGAAGCCCACCCCAGTGTTTTCTCTCTGTGAATGGAGGAGAAAGATGCATTGTATCTCTCTATCCGAGTAAAAAAAAAAAAAAAGCATGTGTAAAAAAAAAAAAAAAAATACAAAACAATACCTAGATCAAGGCTTGATCTAGGCCAGTGCCAAGGTTAGTGTTTGAGTCAAGGCCAAGGTCAAAGTTCAGGATCAGTATTTTTTTATTTCGGACAGGATATTTTTTTAAATTAGTATCAGTGTCAGAGTGTTTTAGGTAGGATAAAAAAAAGCAATAGGTGCACTATTGTTTTGGGCTACACTGTGGGTACAAACAACAACTAACATACACATGTGTAGTATTGCTGTCATCGCCAGAAGCAGGGACATTTTATTTGTGTTGTTCTTGGGTGGACGGTCATGGTAGTAGCAAGAAATACATACTGTAGCTACATTTAAAAAATATATATATTTTTTTTTACTATTTTGGGCCAGCTTTATTTTGATAAAAAAAAAAATCAGAATTACCATATACCTCCAAATGAAAGCCCAATTTGTCATAAAAAACTATTTATAATTCACCTGGATGCACAAAGTAGTTGTGATGATATGTACAGTTTTACTAACACATGTCAAAGGCAAAAAATTGTGCTTAGGCATTTAATTTGTTTTACCCTCAGGCGCGAATGGGTTAAAATTAAAATATACCCAATGATTTCTTGAAACATATGACTTGATTTATTATAATACACAGCTATAAAGCAACATACACAATCTAATCAAAGTCTCTGTATTTCAACACATAGGTCGCATCGACACGCAGCAAGCTTTAGAGTAAATCATATACTTCATCTCCCATTCACGCTGTCTTAAAAAATTAAATATTGGTAATGAGCTACAGAGGGTCTCTAGGACCACTAATGTATGCTATATTTTCAGCTTTAGTAGGGGAAACATGCAAGAGGATAGTAGAAGTTTCATGGATTAGCGATTCATAATTCTAAAAGTGCAAATAATATCAGGAAGTTTCTATAAAATTATGATGAAGAGAGAGAAGAGCTGTTAGAGGATGCAGAGTAAAGTGCCTCCAGGAAAATCAATGTGAAACATATGCAATCATCATTCGATCAAATGCAAATAGGCTGGCTGACAGCTATACTGCAGTTATTCTTTTGCCCCTGTCTCTTTAGAGAAAAGAATGGGTTGCTATTTGCTACATTTTGAGAAGCATATGCTGTTTTCTGTTTTATCTTGTTTGGTTTTTTATTTATTTGTATATTTTTTTATTTATAGTCTCCTTATGTTGTCTTCCCTAAAATATGTATTGTCCTGTCTCGGTGTGATTCTCATTTTATTAGAGCCACTATGTCAGAGCCAAAAAATTTACTGGCTGGAAGTTTACTGACTGGAATGGTACCAAACGATTGGCGAAAAGCAGACGTTTAGAAATCCTTCTGTAACCAATGCCATTGGTATTTTTTGCAACAATAAGGTTGCAAAGGCCTTGAGAGAACTCTTTGCTTTTCTGTTCAAATTTTTTATTGTAAAAATAAAGAGTACAGAGTAGAAAGAAAAATAAACTTTTCCGCATAAAACAATTACGGAGATACAATGGTATATAATAATATTAACGTGTACATACAATACTGGTAGGACCTTCTAGGATTACTCAGTAGAGGAATAAGCGTAACATAGTGAGAGAAGGTATTATACTAGAGTTATGTGGGAACATAGGGGATAAAGACAAATAAACCTAGGAATGAAAAGCACACGCTTCCACTCCATAAGGTGGCATAGAACAATAATCCGTACTCAACACATTTAAGGATGGAAAACTGAAGGCTAATGGGGGGTCACGGGTAACCGTATCACCCTAGTATATAAGACAATAAGTTTCAACATAAGGAGGGGGGAAGCCCTAGGGGACCAGGGCAGGGAAGGGGAGACGTAGTAATGGGAGATGGAAGGAAAGAAGGAGAAAGGAGGAAAAAGTAAAGAAGAGAAAGAAAAAGAGTGTCAGCGCGGACGGGTGCGCCCCCAATGGGCCATATGTGTCAAATCATAAGAACATCACAACAATCATGGGATAGGGAAGGTGGCTACGAAGTCAGGAGGGAGAAAAAATTCCATCCATGGAGACCATATTTTATCATGCTGTGGAACTCGGTCTGGAACAATTGCTTCGGTCTTGCTGTGGATCATTGCTTGGGTCACCCTGTGTTTAACTTCGGCAACCTGTAGTTTGGAGGTTTTCCAGGCCTTGGCTATTGTTTGTTTAGCAGCTGTGGTCAGTTGTAATAGGAGGCGAATTTGGGCTCTGGTATAATCACCATTAATATGATTCAATAGGGCCAAAGCTGGGTCAGGGTGGAGGGTGTCGTGTAAGAGGGTAGAGGCCAATACGGAATATCAGTTTCCAGAACTGTTGTACAGTGGGGCATGACCACCAGATATGCTCATGAGTACCTCTCTCTCCACAACCTCGGAAACAGACTGGAGAGTACAAAGATGAGAATTTAGCTATCCTGGCCGGGACCAGATACCATCGCATGAGGACTTTATAGTTGGCTTCCAAGGCGACCACATTCTGAGAGGAGGACTTAGTGCGGGCCCAGATATTTGTCCAGTCCTCTGGTTCCAAAGCTATTTGTAGGTCCTTGGACCACTGTGCAGCATACAGAGGGAGTTCAGAGGGTGGGGTCGTGAGATGACTATAGATTCGTGAAATAATGCCGGGAGCATGTGGATCTGAGTTACATATATTTTCATAGAAGGACATGCTGTCGAATGAGGAACAAGCGCCCACCACTGTGCGGATGAAGTGGGATATTTGGAGGTAGCGAAAGTGTTCGACAGAAGGTAGCTTAACTTGGGTCTGGAGCTCTGAGAAAGTTTTCAAGGTGGTTTTATTCACCATATCGCTTATCCGACATAGCCCCGCTTGAGACCAAAACCGGAAGGACTCCGGTTCTACGAAAGCAGGATAAAAAAGTGGGTGGCCAAAGAACGAGAGTTAGGCCCCATACACACGAGAGGATTTATCCGCAGATACGGTCCAGCGGACCGTTTCCACGGATAAATCCTCTCAAAGAAATCCGCTGATTTCGATGGGATGGAGTGTACACACCATCCCATTGAAATCCGCGCGGAAATCCTCTGCCGATGACGTGTCGCGCCGTCGCCGCGATTATGACGCGGCGACGGGCGCGACGCTGTCATATAAGGAATTCCACGCATGCGTCAAATCATTACGACGCGTGCGGGGAATCCCTTTGGACGAATGGATCCGGTAAGTCTGTACAGACGAGCGGATCCATCCGTTGGAATGGATTCCAGCAGATGGATATGTTGTGCAGCACAACAAATATTCGATCTGCTGGAATCCATCCCAGAGGAGATTTCTCAGCGGAAACAGATCCGCTGGCGTGTACACACCATAGGATCTATCCGCAGAAACCCATTTGCTGGGATTTATCTGCGGATAGATTCTATCGTGTGTATGGGGCCTAAGGGGGCATGGACGGAGACTAAATGGAACGGGGAACGTAAAGAGTCCCAAAGTCTGAGCGAATGACGCGTAACCGGGTTTGTAATGAAGGTGCGGACCGATGACGGTAACCATAGCAAATTGTGGACCAATAGGGGAGAAATATCAATGGCTTCCAAGCCGACCCATATAGGGATTTCAGTGGACGCATGGAGCAAAGTGATTTGGGCTAGCTGGGAAGCCTGATAATAACGAAGAAAATTGGGAATCCCAAGTCCCCCGCTAAGTCTGTTACGGAGAAGAATGGATCTGGAAACCCTAGGTTTAGTAGGGCCCCAAATATATCGGAAGACTTGGGATTGAATAACTCTATGATAATACGATGGGACTGCTATCGGGAGAACTCTATAAAGATAAAGTAATTTAGGGAGCAGGGACATCTTAACAGCAGCAACTCTGCCCATCCAGGACACACACAAGGGTTTCCAAGAGTCTAGTAAAGACGATAACTGTGCCAACATGGGGAGGTAATTGGACCGAAAGAGGGAAGCTGGGTCGCCCGTCAATTTTATGCCTAAATATGGCAGGGAGACAGTGGACCAGGTGAATGGGAAATATTCTTGGAGATGAGCAACCTCGTCATTAGGGAGAGACACATTGAGAGCCCGCGATTTAGATTGATTAACTTCTAGACCTGAGAGTTTGAACTCTTTGCTTTTATCCATCATGAGATACTTCTTTTGTGACACCTTGGTAATAAGACACATTTTTATAAGCCATCAGTTGAGACTGAACCAGCTGATATTAATTTGCACTGGCAAGGGGCAGGCTTGCTTTCTAATTACTGATAGATTTCAACTGGTGTCTTGGCTTTCCATGCCTTTTTGCACCTCCCTTTCTTCACATGTTCAATACTTTTTCCCTCTGTCATTCCATTTTATTACACCTAACTGAATTTCTGGATTCATTTGTTTTGGTTTCTTTGTATGTATGGGTTGCATGGGTTGTTAACGACATGAGATGAAAATTTCATGTCTAGCACCTATAGGCCTTGTACACACGATAGGTTACCCAGAGGACAACGGTCTGAAGGACCGTTTTCATCGGTCAAAACCGATCGTGTGTGGGACCCATAGGTTATTTAACCATAGGTTAAAAAAAAGCCAACTTGCTTTAAAATTAACCTATGGATTCCTAACCGATAGGTCAAAAATGATCGTTAGTAGGCACGACCATCGGTTAAAAATCCACGTATGCTCAGAATCAAGTCGACGCATGCTTGGAAGCATTGAACTTCGTTTTTTTTCAGCACATCGTTGTGTTTTACGTCACCGCGTTCTGACACGATCGGTTATTTAACCTATGGTGTGTAGGCGTGACGGACCATCAGCTTCATCGGTTAACCTAACCTAGACCGTTGTCCTCTGGTTAACCTATCGTGTGTACAAGGCTTTAGAAATACATTTACCTAGAAAAATGGTGATGTGTTCAATACTTATTTTACCTGTTGTATGCCTGAAAACTAAAGATTAGTCAGACTAACATCAATAATATTTAAACCATTGGAAAAAAATTATAAGCAGCCATTTCCAAGAATATGCAGATGAAAATAGAATCATTGGTAGAAACCTACATGGACTAATGAAAGACCATGCTTGCCAGACCAATTTTTTAACATTCTATGAGGAGGTGAGTTGTAATTTGGATAGAGGAAGGCCTCTGGATGCAGTGTATCTAGATGTCGTTAAGGCATTTGATACAGTACCCCACAAATGTTTAATTTACAAATGAAGATAATTTGGCATTGATGATTTTGCAAGTACTGTACCTGGATTAAAAAGTGGTTGCAGGAGTGCATCCATAGAAAAGTGGTTAATGCCATAGTTTCTGTTCTGGGACCACATTTGTTTAACTCGCTCATAAATAATATAAAGGTTGGCAGTTCAGTCTGATGCCGCGTACACACGATCGGTTCATCTGACGAAAACGGTCCGTTTTCATCGGACGAACCAATCGTGTGTGGGCCCCATCGTTTTTTTCCCATCGGTGAAAAAACTTAGAACCTGTTTTAAAATTATCTGATGGTTAAAAAACAGATAGAAAAAAAACGATCGTCTGTGGGCAAGTCCATCGGTTAAAAATCCACGCATGCTTCAGAATCAAGTTGACGCATGCTCGGAAGCATTGAACTTAATTTTTCTCAGCACGTCGTAGTGTTTTACGTCACCGTGTTGGACACAAACGGATTTTTGACCGATGGTGTGTAGGCAAGACTGATGAAAGTCAGCTTCATCGGATATCTGATGAAAAAATCCATCGGTCCGTTTTCATCGGATGAACCGATCGTGTGTACGTGGCATTAGTGTTTGCTGATGATAAAAATCTAAGCAGGGCAATGACTTCACAATAGGTACAGCAGCTCTTCAAGAAGACCTAAACAAAAGGATGAGCAGCTACAGGTATATTGCAGGTGAGGTTTTATATTCACAAATTGTAAAGTAATGCACTTGCGAGCTAAAAATATGCATGCTAGTGAGCAGATTTATTGAGTCATGACATGCAAAATAGTTTGCTTTTGTCTGTTATACTGTAACATCTTTCTTGGTTTGACTGAAAAAGGGTAACTTTTGGGGGGAACAAAGTAGGTAATGTTTGCACAATATGTCAGGCTTAAAAAGTTCTTAGTGAGAAACATCTGCACACTATTTCAGTTATTCATTACATGAACCTGATCACTAGAAATGATTACAAGGTTTTGGCTCAGACATTGGTTTGAGCCAAACTTTGGCTTTTTGGCTGTTCATTTGCAGGACTTTTAACTGTCAGGCCTCGTACACACGACAGAGTTTCTCGGCAGAATTCACCGAGAAACTCGGTCAAAACCCGGATTCTGCCGAGAAACTCTGTCGTCTGTACAGTTTTGGCTCGATGGAGCCGCCGAGGAACTCGACGAGAAAATAGAGAACATGTTCTCTATTTTCTCGTTGTCCTCGTTCTTCTATGGGAGAAGCCGGCCCGCCAAGCTCCTCGGCGGCTTCATCCCAAAACTCGACGAGGAACTCGACGTGCCAAGCACGTCGAGTTCCTCTGTCGTGTGTACGGGGCCTCAGGAACTGAATATATATACCAGTGGCATATCTACAGCTACTATCTGAGCTTGCAATCTCTCAATTGCTAAAGAAATTGGCAGGTGCCAGTAGTGACATTATAAGACCCCATTCATTAACTGTCTGAAACTCCTTGACCATGTAAACAAAGGTCCGAAATGGCATAATATCACTGATCAAACATGGCCACATGTTTAACATTAGTGGCAGGGCTGACAAACAGCATTGTTTCAGTTTTGTTGCGGCAGGTCGAATTTATCGTATAGATGTGCCACTTCACAGGCAGGTTAAGAACACATACCCCCCCCCCCCCCAACGTGGCATATTATTTAAAGTGATCTTGCATTTTTAATGTTGACATTTTTAAAATGACTTCTCTCTGTTTAGCTTCGTACACACTACTGGTTTTCCCGTCGGGAAAACTGCCATGAGAGCTTTTGACCGGGAAAACCGTCCGTGTGTATGCTCCATCACAGTTTTCCCGACAGGAAAACTGCCGAAAAAAAAAGAGAAGCCGCTTTTTTTTTCCCCGCTGGGATTCCCTGTGGTTTTTAATCCACACTGCGATGGAGCATACACACGGCCAGGATTCCTGACCAAAGCTCTCATAGCAGTTTCCCTTTTGGGAAACCCGGTCGTGTGTAGGGGGAAAAAGTTACCAAGCAGGTTCTCGGTTTTCCCCTCGGGTTTCCGGCGGACTTTTTACCGCCGGGAATCCCGTATGTGTGTACAAGGCTTTAGACAGATTTTTTGGGATTTTTTCTTTCTTTGGTTACCCAGGGCAGTTTTAGCCCTCATGCATATTAGCCTAGAAATACCTATTACTGTTTTTCTACCATTTGGCTACCATTGACTTGTATGAATTAGGGTTGGACTCAGCACCTAAACTTCTGAGAACCTGCCTTTACAGGGGTTGTAAAGGTAATTTTTTCCCTAAATAGCTTCCTTTACCTTAGTGCAGTCCTCCTTCACTTACTTCCATTTTGCTTTTAAATGTCCTTATTTCTTCTGAGAAATCCTCACTTCCTGTTCTTCTGTCTGTAACTACACACAGTAATGCAAGGCTTTCTCCCTGGTGTGGAGAAAGCCTCTTGAGGGGGCAAGCAGGATTTTATTTTATTTTATTTTATTATTTGTAAAGCGCCAAATACAGTTCAAGAACTGCGCCTAAGCGCTAGACAGGCCAAATACATATACTGACATTCAAAAATAAGCACAGCAGATATCACATACAGGATAGATTAGTTATAAATAACAGCTGAGATAGCATAAGGAGGATCATCTAAACAGAGGGAAAAAAATGAAAAAGTTGAAGAAGCAGAATAACAGTCCACATTTAAATAAGCAGCAACAAGTCAGGGCGGGCTGATCAGCTGGTTAGTAGTAGATAGCACACATCAGGATGCCCACTAACACACAGTTCCTTTCTCTATCTGCAAAGTAGAGAGCGTCCTGACCCTCCTGCTCGCCCCCGCAAGAGGCTTTCTCCACACCAGGGAGAAAGTGTCGCATTACTGTGTTTAGTTACAGACAGAAGAACAGGAATTGAGGATTTCTCAGAAGAAATAATGACATTTAAAAGCAAAATCTAAGGATGAGGTAAGTGAAGAAGGACTGCACTAAGGTAAAGGAAGCTATTTAGGGGAAAAAAATGACCTTTACAACCCCTATAACCAAATCCAGATAAATTCAGCCCATTCCTACTTATTACAGGAGTAAATTGCAATGGTATGCTGTTTCACATGCCCTGCACTGCAGTACGGATCAATTTAATTTTAACTATAATGTCAAGCTTGTTGATTTCAATGGGTTAAAAATTGAAATCCGGTTGTTTTATCTTAAAGGGGTGTTCCAGGCTTTTTTTTATGTTTATTAAAAGTCAGCAGCTACAAAAAGTGTAGCTGCTGGCTTTTAATAAACATACACTTACCTGTTCCTCGGTCCAGCAAGGTGCTGCTGGGAGCTTCGTTCCGGTCCCCCCCTTCGCTGCCGGCGCCTCCACTGCAACTGTGGGCACCTGGCCGTGACAGCTCTCGGCTTCACGGCCGGGGACCCACTGTGCATGTGCGAATGGCGCAGCGCTCCCTGATTGGACAGGCGATCGCCTGGGACCTGTCACGTGTCCCAGGTGATCGCCTACAGGGAGGGGCCACTAAAAGGCGATATGACGTATCGCCTTAGTGGTCCCTGGGCGGAAGGAGGAAGTGGGACAGGAAGTCCCACTCCTCCTGAAGCCCCCACTCCCCCCCCCCCAAGAAAATTACATGCCAAATGTGGCATGTAAGGGGGCGAGGAGTGGATTAAGCGGGAGTTGCACTTTTGGGTGGAACTCCGCTTTAAGTATTCTTTTGTCCCTTTTGATCCTAGTTTGTTCTGGAACCCTTATCATCTATTATAGCCAATGGGCAGAGTTCATAAGCAGCCTACTGGTAAATGAACTGAAAGGAGCCTGACACTATTTTTACAGATAAGTAGAAGGTCTATAGCTCTTTCGGCTACCTAAACATAGCTTTGATGCCAAAATACCAAATAAAAGATGCACAGTAGTGTATCTATTGATTTTCTAGCATTACAATGCATGTCCAGGAAGTAAAAATAAAATAAATAGAAAAGCGGCTAGCACAGTTTGTAGATAAGCAAACAAAAACAATATAATCCAATAGTGCAGCACTCAAAATAAATGAAAATGGAAAATTAGTCCAAATAAACAATATGGCCAGGATTCACAGACACTGGCGCATATTGAATGCCGCCGTAGCGTATCTCCTTTAGGCTACGCCAATGCAGCGCAGAGAGGCAAGCACTGAATTCACAAAGCACTTCCTCCCAAATCTGCGCTGGGTTTCTCAGGCGTAAGCTGGTGTAGGTGGAAGTGGGCATGAGCCATGCTAATGAGGCGTGACCCCATGCAAATGATGGGCTGAACGCCAGACAGATATGTTTCGCCAACTGCGCATGCGCCGTCCCGTGGACGCATCCCAGTGCGCATGCTCACAAATACGTCGGAACAACTGCCTAAGATACGACGGATCACTGCCTACGGCGTGAACGTAACCTACGCCCAGCCATATTCACGTCCAACGTAAACGACGTAAAATACGACGGCTTGAGTTCCCTGGTGCAGACCTTTGCATGTCTGCTGCTGAGTTACACCTCCTTTATGGGGAATAACTTTACGCCGGATGTACGACTTACGCAAACCGCCGGGCGCACGTACGTTCGTGAATCGACGTATCTCCCTCATTTCCATATTTGAATAGAAAATCAATGGAAGCGCCACTTGCGTCCAGCGTAAATATGCGCCCACGATACGACGGCGTAGACAAGTTACGCTGGTGAGATGAAGCCTATTTTTAGGCGTATCTCAGCTTGTGGGTCCGGCGCACAGATACGACGGCGCATATTTGCACTTACGCGACGTATCTCGAGATACGTCGGTGCAAGTGCTTTGTGAATCCGGGCCAATGTGTATAAAGTCCACAAATTATATGTTCATCAATGAAGTTGAAGATATAGAACCTCCACCGAAGCTTCAGTGTGTAGATACGGAAAAAGCACACCACACCACCGTGCAAACAATCCGCTTACCAGAACAAAAACGTTATGGGCATGTAATCAAATAACGTGCAGGTCAATGGCAATCGCACTTCCAACAGAGTGTACAGGTGAAAACGGTTATCCACAGGCAGCATCAATGATGAAATAACATCTCGAATGTCATGAAGGTCCAAAAGCATACATTGCGTTCATCAGCAGATATGTGGTCATAAAATGCAGAGAGCACTTTGGTTCCTCTTTCCGGGTGCATCCGCACTATTGTGGGTACGGCCGTGATCACGGCACCCCGGAAGTGTTTTTTTTTACACAGTTCCTTGTTCTCTGACCGCCAGGTAAGTAAGAGGATGCAGTGTTTTCACTGCTACTACCGTTTATGAGCACTTTACTTGGATCTTCCACCTTCCTAATTGCACTGGGCATGTGCAGGAGGAGGTGGATGTTGCTAATTATTGTGCACAGCTGTTTTGTGGAGCCATGGGGGCCTATCGTGGGCCTGGATGGCTTGAGTCTTTTTGTATTTATAGGGGCGTGCAGGCCCGGATTTACTCCCTGTGCTGCCCCAAGGCCGGGTCCTTCAATGCCGCCCCCCCCCCCCCCACACACACACACAGGGGCCAAGTGATACAGTCTGCGGCTATAGTGTGGTGTCCCAGTACAGGTATTTGTTGTAGTCCCTGTCAGATTGAGGCCCTCGGCTTGTGGGGTCTCCCCTGCAGGGACTCAGCTAGTTATGATGTGATTTATATACTGTTATGGCTGATAATACGTTTATTAGGTGTGTATAGCTTTAAGAGGTTTAGTCAACCATCTCATGTTAAGTCAGTGTATTAGAGTCAGGAGGATTAAATGCTAGATAAGACCTTATTGTGTTATGTTATCCTACAAGGCAGTCTCTATGATCCACAGCTCTCAACCAATGAGCTTCAGCCTCATCAGGCCCTTATAAGGGATTGTACTTCCTGTTTAAGCCAGTCTAATGCTTCCCTCAGTTCCTGGCAAAGCAGAGCAACACACAGTCAGAGAGGCAGTGCAGGCCTGAAGCCTCCAGGAGAAAATACAGCAAAGAGTGGAGTATCCCTAAACATTACAGAACCAGTACTTCAGCTCATTTATCAGATCAATCCGTTATTCCGGCGAAAAGCCTCAAGTCTACAGACACTCCAGTAAGTGTATCTATTTTTCAGCCTAGTTAAGCATAGGCCCTGAATTACTATCCGGCTTTTGCAGCCGAGTATATACAGTATATGATCAACTAAGTTCAAGCATTATCAGCTGTGTGATCCAGAGACTGCCTGCAGAACATTTTGACACTCTGTTTAAAGCTGTGAAGATTTTGACACCTGCCTTCATGCCAGTAAAGCCTTTGTTGTTTTAACCCCCTGTTGTGGACTGTGTTATTACCATCCTAACTAGCGGGGATACGGAGGCCCCCGGAGCTGTAGTTTCCCGGGGTATACCAAGACTACAGTGGCGTCACGTGACAGAGAGGGTTAATACCATCTGGCCCTCACTAAGGGTTAATACCACCTGACCCTGGGCTCCTAGCCCCAAGAACCAAGTAGCTAACCATCAAGCGCATGTGTGTGGCCGTGGGACTCACCCTCCCCGGTCACCACATCGTTTTCTGGCGTCACGAACAGGATACGGGTGTACGCCTTAACCATTCAGCCACTAAAGCAAGTCCTCCCCCCCCCCCCCCCCCAGAATCTGAACTGTGTCATTGAAAGTAATTTACTCAGCGAGGCGCATATACAAGTGGTGGGGGAGGTGAAGGAAAGACTGTTAGCTGCCATTATTAAGTGGAGAAAGTCTGTACCTGAAGGGGTTAAATTGTTTCCAGCATTTCCCGCGCGCGGGAGCGGTCGCAGCTCCGCCCAGTCAAGCCCCGGCGGTGACGCCTCTTCAGTGTGCAAGCCGGAACTAGAGAATCCACTCTGTGTTGCACGGAGGAAACAATTGCTGACCGGACCAAAAAAAAAGAAGTTGCCGGGCGCAGCCATAGCAACGTGTCCGGCAATAAAAGACAGCGCACTTAAAGTTTCTTAAAGTGACAGCGCACTCAAAGACAGCGCTCTCAAGTTTCTTCAAGTGACAGCGCACTCAAAGACAGCGCTCTCAAAGTTTCTTTTTGTTTCAATCATTTTTATTGGTATATCTCATATCTTATACAAACATAACAAACGTGTAAGTTTCCATCAATATTTCATAAAGTTACATATACCTTGAGGTTTACAATGCAGGTACAGTATATTATAAACATTCGAAATCTATTTGCCATTTTTAATAGAGTGTCCAATGAAAGTATAACAAAACAATATTTCATATATTAGATTCAAAATAATTTAGTCATTCTAAGCTACATTGAAATTTAATATTTCATATAACTATAGAAAATATGTATTTATATGTATCTCATATATCACTAGTAATTTAAAGAGAAGAAAAGAAAGAAAAGAAAACATTGAACCAGATAATTTCAGAGATTAAACTGCAGTCTGAAAATTAACATTTCGATTGATCCATGTTTTCCATGGGATCCATGAAGTTTCAAATTTTCGTAAATTATTTTGGGACAAAGCCCATAGTCGTTCGTATGTCATATGGAGATTTGTAACGTCGATGGCTTCAATCACCGATGGGGGACAAGGATCTTTCCACCTCCTAGTGATTGTCAGCCTGGCAGCAAGAAGTAAGTGAGCTATCGAACTTCTCTTGGCGACCTGAATATCATCAATTCCCAAGGAAAATAACGCCAATGCGGGATTAGGTGTTAGATATACATTAGCCATACTTGTCATTATATAGAATATATTTTTCCAATATTCCTTCAGTTTGGGGCAATCCCAGAGAATGTGAAGTAGATCTCCCCTTTTTCCACATGCTCTCCAACATTTATCAGAGTGTTGTGTACCAAACTTAGATAAAACACTTGGTGTGTAGTACCATCTCAAGTTAATTTTAACCGTCAGTTCCCATAAGGAAGCACATCTGGAAACAGAATGATTCACAACACAAGCCGATTTCCATTGGTCACATGTATAAGAAAGGCCCAGATCACTTTCCCATTGTATATGTGAAGCTGATTTAGTAAATATTTTTTTCTCTTGAAGAATATTATCTCTCAAAGTTTCTTAAAGTGACAGCGCACTCAAACAAGGCTACAACATGTCAGCCCCAAGATCACCAGATGCAGGTGATGTACCAGATCCTCTTGCGGCTCCTGCACAAGCTACCCCTCCGGGATCACCTCCAGTGCGACGTCATGACAGTGGGGCCCCCCCATTCTACCTGGGGAAACCTGTGTTGCCTAACTACAGAGGGGATCCCTTTTCCCTCAAGGATTTCCAGGAGAGCTTCCAAAGCATTTTCTCTCTCTACTATCTCCCCCCTAACCAACAGGTGCTGTTGCTCTTGGGACAGTTGCAGGGACCTGCACGTGAGGAAGTCCGTACCTGGCCCACTTCTGAGAAGACTACAGTAGATCAGATCTTCGAGGGATTACATCAGGTATTTGAGTCCCACTCACCCTCAGAGGTCCGCCTCAGGCTGTACGAGAGGCGACAAAAGCCGGGGGAAACACTAAGGGCATATGCAGTAGCCTTGCAGAATGCCCTGGAGGCAGTCCAGAAACTGGACAATATCACCCCTGACCAGGGTAACAAACTATTGATGGATAGATTCATAGAAGGGGTCCAAAATAAATGGGACAAGGCGCAATTAAAGATGTTAGCTGTACAGAACCCCAATATGTCTTTCTCTGCCTTTAAGCGCCTAGCCCTTCAAGTTATAGAGCAGGGGGCAAGCCCTGAGGAGCATCCTGACCCTAAAACGGAACCCATGGGTGCGGCGGCGTGCCCTGCACCACTGTTACCACCAGCCCCCGCACCCATGGCTGTCACCCCGGCCTCCACTACAATTACTGAGATTCAAGAGGTTAGACAAGATATTGCCCAGCTTACCCAAGTGGTAAAGGAGTTGGCTAATCACACCACTCGGATACTTAGAGAGCCTCCAGAGACTAAGAGACCTACTCCTGCCCCTCCTCCCCGTTATAGCGGGCCTCGCTCGGGATCATCTAGTAGGCCTTACTGTGATTTCTGTGATAAACCCGGTCATTGGAAGATGCAATGCTGGGCTTTAAACGGGCGTCCCCTGAGGTCGAGGACCGGCCCTCAGGAAAACGAATCACAGGTCCAGCAGAAGAGCCAATATACTCAGGACAGTCCTTATACATTGCATCCTGCCCCTATGTAAATGTTACCATAGATGGTGTCCAACTGCAGGCCCTGATTGATACAGGCTCGCAGGTGTCTACCATCTCTAAGGGCCTATTCTATAGGTACTGGAATGTCGATTCATTGTGTGAACCAGATGATATGGATTTTAGTGTCCTGGCAGGGGACGGGAAACCAATTCCCAGACATGGGTACTGGGAGCCCACTATTCAGCTGAGAGGTCACACACTTAGAGGTCAAGGTATAATTGTCACTAATGTCACGGTACCAGGGGCCACAGAGTTTATATTGGGGATGAATATAATGAGACATTGCTTCAGTGATATTTTGGATGCCTTGCATGCCTCTCTCCCCCACATGTCTTCCTCAGGTCAGAGGACTGCGCAACACCATCTCAAAATTCTGAAAGCAGAACAGAAGTTCGCGAACCGGAGAGGAGAAATCGGTAAAGTTCGGATCCAAGACATGAGGCCCGTGACCCTGCAGCCGAACACAGAGACAATTTTGTGGTGTCGGGCGCGCCCTGGTGTAAGGAATCAGGACTATCAGGCCTTACTGGAGCCCATACAATCTGAAGATTTTCCTTTGGTCCGAGCTGCAAGGAGCCTAGTGACGGTGGTGAATGGACGGGTCCCAGTCCGCCTAGTTAATTTGTCCGGCGTAGCCACCACCCTACCAAAGTACACTCCAGTGGCCCAACTTGTTTTCTTGGACTCCAGTGACATACTCTCTTCACGGAAGGCGGCCCAACAGCTGAGTGCCCAAACCGTGTCAGGGGCTACCGAAAATCCTCCAGAACCTTGGTGGCACCAACTGCAAATAGGAGGATCTCGCACCCCACCAGAACAAGTCGAAGGGGTCATCGAGGTGGTGAAGGAGTGCCAGAGTGCCTTCAGCAAACACCCAACCGATTTTGGAAAAACCTCCATGATTAAGCATCGAATCCTGACCGGCGATAAACCCCCCATCAAGGAAAGGCATCGGCCTGTGGCACCAGGCATGTACCAAACCGTCAAGAAACTATTAACCGACATGAAGGAGGCGGATGTAATACAAGAGAGCCAGAGTCCCTGGGCAGCGCCCATTGTGTTAGTTAAGAAGAAGGATGGGACCATCCGTTTCTGTGTTGATTACAGGAAATTGAACGACATCACCCATAAAGATGCATACCCTCTCCCCCGGATTGAGGAGTCACTCACCGCGCTGGGTTCTGCGGCCTACTTCTCTACATTGGATCTGACCAGCGGATACTGGCAGGTGCCCATGGCCGTCGAAGACAGGGAGAAAACAGCCTTTGTCACCCCCATGGGTCTTTTCGAATTTAAAAGTATGCCCTTTGGGCTGTGCAATGCCCCAGCTACCTTTCAACGGCTGATGGAGAGATGTCTGGGACACCTTAACTTCCAGAGTGTCCTACTCTACCTGGATGACGTGATTGTGTATTCCAAATCCTATCAGGAACATTTGACTCACCTGTCCGACGTCTTCCAAGTACTGATCCAGCATGGTCTGAAAGTCAAACCCTCCAAGTGCCACCTACTCAAGCCACAAGTACATTACCTGGGCCACGTCGTCAGCGCCGAAGGGGTCCAACCTGATCCAGCTAAAGTCGAAGTTGTCAAGAATTGGCCTATCCCACGCACCGTTAAGGATATTCGGAGCTTCTTAGGATTTGCAGGATATTACCGCCGCTTTATTCCTCATTTTGCACAAATTGCCGAGCCATTGACCTCTCTCCTGCGAGGCACGGTGAAGGGGAACTATAATGGCAAGCTGCCTGTGGAATGGGCCAAAGAGCAAGAGGTGGCCTTCCAGGCTCTAAAACATCTATTGACAGAGCCTCCCATCCTGGCCTATCCGGATTATACTCAGCCTTTCCGACTGTATACAGATGCCAGCTTTGAAGGACTCGGGGCAGTGTTGTCCCAGATGCAGGGAAAACAAGAGAGGGTGATAGCTTACGCCAGCCGGAATCTGCGAGGGGCTGAGAAGAATGATTCTAACTACAGTTCCTTCAAGTTAGAGCTCCTGGCCCTCGTGTGGGCAGTCACCGAAAAATTTAAGGACTATTTGTCAGCCACCTCATTCACGGTCTACACCGATAACAACCCCCTGGCTCACCTGAACACCGCTAAACTAGGTGCCCTTGAGCAAAGATGGGCCTCCAGACTGGCCAACTATGACTTCTCTATCAAGTACCGAAGTGGCAAGTCTAATATTAATGCGGATGTGCTATCACGCATGGCTCCTGGCGAAGATCCCCCAGTGGAGGACAAGTGGGAAGATGTGGAGATGCCTCCCTTCTACCAAAGATTCGTGAATCAGGATGTGGTCGTCACCCGCGAGGGGAGTGAATCTGGGTCTAAAGCAATCCAGGAAGACCTGTATACCTGGAGGACCCTACAGGAAGAAAGTCAGACTATGGGAGATCTGCAGGAGTATTTATTGACCAGGAGGGTACCTCCCCGGTTGCGACGGGGCCAGAACGACTACGAATTGAAGCGATTGTGGCGTCAGAGGAAAAGACTATTTGTGCACAAAGGAATGATGTACAGGAACTTCTTGGACCCAGTGTCGGGTGAAAGGCTACACCAAATTCTGATCCCTCGGAGAGATGCCGCCATGGTATTGAATGCCTACCACGACCAGTCAGGACACTTTGGGGTCCATAAAACAGAAGCCACCATCCGACGCCGGTTCTACTGGATTGGAATGAGGAGCGACGTTGAAAAGTGGTGCAGTGAGTGTGCAGTCTGCAATATCACCAAGAATGGTCGCAAGAATGCACGAGCACCCCTCCATTCCATTCAGAGCGAGAGGCCCAACCAATTGGTCGCCTTGGATCATGTCAAGCTGTCACCTACCCGGTCCGGGTATTCATATGCTCTCACCATGGTGGATCACTATTCCAAGTGGGTAGTGGTTGTGCCAGTCAAAGACTTAACAGCCAAGACGACAGCCCAGAAGTTCTACACCCATTGGGTACAGATACTTGGATGTCCTGAAACTGTCTTGTCCGACCGAGGTCCGGCCTTTGAGGCCCAACTGTTTCAAGAATTGTGCCAGTTCCATGCTTGTAAGAAACTCAGGACCACTGCCTATCATCCGCAAGGGAATGGACTCTGTGAGAGAATCAACCAGGTGTTTATCCACATGCTGAGAGCGGCTTCTGTATCCCGACCTGAAGAGTGGCCTCAACTAATGCCCGAACTGTTGGAAATCTACAACAATACCATCCACTGTTCCACTGGTTACACTCCATTTTACCTCATGATGGGCCGACACGGTCAACTGCCTAAAGACAGGGTCTTTGGACTTCAAGCACCTTTCAACCACTCCCCCCAAGCCTCTTCGGAGTGGGTCTCGGAACATCAGAAAAGGATTCAGGAAGCGAGAGAGATAGTCAACAAAAAGATGGGCGAGGCACACTATAGGCAGCAACAGGACTACAACCGCCATGCCTCTGCCCAGCCGTTGCAAGTTGGTGATAAAGTCTGGCTGAAGAAGCATCCTAGAACCCATAAGTTGGACTCCCTTTGGGAAACTGAACCATACACAGTGATTTCCATCCCTTACCCGGACTCTGATGTCTACTCAGTTCAAAAAGCCGGATATGAACCACAAGTTGTCCACCGAAACCGGATCAAGCTGTGTCACAAAGGGAACCTGCCTGTGTTGGTGCCTCCTTCTGCACCACCAAGTCTTCCACCTCCAGTTCAGCCAGCACAAGTGCGGCCCACCAAGCCAGTTGAGCCTGAGAGGCCACTCCTGATGTTCGAAGATGATCCTCTCTTCCCTTCTGATCAAAATGTCTTCTTTGGTTATGTGCCAATCAGTTCCATTCCATCAACCTCAGTCTTGGCACCAGAAGCTCCAGAGTTTACTCCAGCCATCCGCTCACCTGCTGCAGTCCCATCAGAACCTTCTAATGTGGGAGAAAGCTCCATAAGTCAAGAGCCATCACTGGCCCCCATTGTCCAAGATGAAGGTGCAGCTGTCAGTCCAGAAGAAGCAAGTGTTCAAGGAGAAAACAGTGCTCCAGAAAACTCAGAAATGGTGTTGCGTAGATCCGCCAGACCTAATTTCGGATATCCCCCAGCAAGATATAGGGATTAATCCATTAATTATACCTACAATATATGTAGATAGACTACATACACCTCAGTTAGTATACATCTCAAGTATACATCATTACTAACTAATATGTCACTAGTTACCTACTTACCTTATTTAGTGTATAGGAACATACCTGGCCAGTAAGTCTCCTATCCCTCACTTAAGCACTACAAAAAGAAAAGGGGTATCCTCTAAGAAATGTCTAATTGTGTATTTCAGGCATAGAATAAAAATGTCTAGCAAATATTAAAGTGTGTTCTGGGGAGAAGAGCTAATAGCCTAAGGGCCCCAGTAGCCAAGGCATTGGGTAGAAAGCCTCCGGCAGCCCAATCCAAAACCTGCTCAGTCTTAAAAGTGTGATCTAATAATAATATACTGTTCAAAACTGAGTGATAACGTTTAACAGATATGTATTCTGTCTGGGACCCAGATAACCACTTACCCTGCACAAAATAATGATCTCACTTTATCTAATAAGCCTGCAAGGGACATTTATGTGTATAATGCCTCAGGACTTATCATATGGTCCTGTTCGTATATGTTTATTTTTCCCAAAGAACCTGGAACGGACATTGGTGTACAAATGCCTCAGGACTTCTAGTGGCCCCAAGGTCACCTCGTTTCCTCAATCCGTCAGTGCCTTAATCGTCGAGGACGACTTCTGTTTAGTGGTGGGGTTTGTGGTGTCCCAGTACAGGTATTTGTTGTAGTCCCTGTCAGATTGAGGCCCTCGGCTTGTGGGGTCTCCCCTGCAGGGACTCAGCTAGTTATGATGTGATTTATATACTGTTATGGTTGATAATACGTTTATTAGGTGTGTATAGCTTTAAGAGGTTTAGTCAACCATCTCATGTTAAGTCAGTGTATTAGAGTCAGGAGGATTAAATGCTAGATAAGACCTTATTGTGTTATGTTATCCTACAAGGCAGTCTCTATGATCCACAGCTCTCAACCAATGAGCTTCAGCCTCATCAGGCCCTTATAAGGGATTGTACTTCCTGTTTAAGCCAGTCTAATGCTTCCCTCAGTTCCTGGCAGAGCAGAGCAACACACAGTCAGAGAAGCATTGCAGGCCTGAAGCCTCCAGGAGAAAATACAGCAAAGAGTGGAGTATCCCTAAACATTACAGAACCAGTACTTCAGCTCATTTATCAGATCAATCCGTTATTCCGGCGAAAAGCCTCAAGTCTACAGACACTCCAGTAAGTGTATCTATTTTTCAGCCTAGTTAAGCATAGGCCCTGAATTACTATCCGGCTTTTGCAGCCGAGTATATACAGTATATGATCAACTAAGTTCAAGCATTATCAGCTGTGTGATCCAGAGACTGCCTGCAGAACATTTTGACACTCTGTTTAAAGCTGTGAAGATTTTGACACCTGCCTTCATGCCAGTAAAGCCTTTGTTGTTTTAACCCCCTGTTGTGGACTGTGTTATTACCATCCTAACTAGCGGGGATACGGAGGCCCCCAGAGCTGTAGTTTCCCGGGGTATACCAAGACTACAGTGGCGTCACGTGACAGAGAGGGTTAATACCATCTGGCCCTCACTAAGGGTTAATACCACCTGACCCTGGGCTCCTAGCCCCAAGAACCAAGTAGCTAACCATCAAGCGCATGTGTGTGGCCGTGGGACTCACCCTCCCCGGTCACCACAATAGTTCTTGCGAGGAGGAGCCGAGACAGCTGCTGAGGGACCCCAGACCAGGTTTCGGGGCCACTCTGTGCAAAACGAGCTGCACAGTGGAGGTAAGTATAACATGTTTGTTATTTTAAAAAAAATAAAAAAATTGCCTTTACAACCCCTTTAATGAGCCTGTTGCACAAATCACTTTATTACACTTTATTTATGGCATCTATGGCTGCTATGCATATTTATATAATCCATATTTAGCACTATAATATTTAACTGCCTGCTTTCTTCTGCTTGGGCCTGGCACACACACACACAATCGCTTAAAGTCATCATCATGTGCAATTGTGCGTGTGTGCCAAGCAGAAGCTGACTGCTTGCTTCTGCTTGGGCCTGGCACAGTGGCACACACACACATGCACAACATGATGATCAATCATGTTCATCAATCATACCTGCTAGTGTGTAATCCCTGCTGGCTGCTTCTTCTTTTTCTGGTGGTGGTGGTGACGTCACAGTCTCAGACCCCCGCTCCTGGCCTGGGGGAGATGCCGGCAGCTCAAAGAGGGTCTCTTTTTCTTACATGTCACTGTCCCCAGCTGAATGCTTGCTTACATCTCAGGTGTCACTGTCCCCAGCGGAGTGCTTGCTTACATCTCAGGTGTCACTGTCCCCAGCGGAGTGCTTGCTTACATCTCAGGGGTCACTGTCCCCAGCGGAGTGCTTCCTTACATCTCAGGTGTCACTGTCCCCAGCGGAGTGCTTGCTTACATCTCAGGTGTCACTGTCCCAGCGGAGTGCTTCCTTACATCTCAGGTGTCACTGTCCTCAGCGGAGTGCTTCCTTACATCTCAGGTGTCACTGTCCCCAGCGGAGTGTTTCCTTACATCTCAGTTGTCACTGTCTCCAGCGGAGTGCTTCCTTGCATCTCAGGTGTCACTGTCCCCAGCGGAGTGTTTCCTTACATCTCAGGTGTCACTGTCCCCAGCGAAGTGTTTCCTTACATCTCAGGTGTCACTGTCTCCAGAGGAGTGCTTCCTTACATCTCAGGTGTCACTGTCCCCAGCGGAGTGTTTCCTTACATCTCAGGTGTCACTGTCCCCAGCGGAGTGCTTCCTTACATCTCAGGTGACACTGTCCCCAGCAGAGTGTTTCCTTACATCTCAGGTGTCACTGTCCCCAGCGGAGTGCTTCCTTACATCTCAGGTGTCACTGTCCCCAGCGGAGTGTTTCCTTACATCTCAGGTGTCACTGTCCCCAAAAAATGTCTGCCAGCGGAGACATTA
Organism: Rana temporaria; assembly: GCF_905171775.1. Taxonomy (NCBI): domain Eukaryota; kingdom Metazoa; phylum Chordata; class Amphibia; order Anura; family Ranidae; genus Rana; species Rana temporaria. The sequence goes on from NC_053489.1 coordinate 526,045,060, forward strand.
TCTCCGTCAGCCGCGGGCCTCCAGCGGCGGTGGCGGGCGGCGAAAAATAGTACATTACATTGCGGGGGCGGCCGCGAAAGCCATGAAGTCGCCGCAGGAGCGGCTCCGCCCCTTCACCCACTGGCCTGGCCTCAGTGGCTTTGTGGCAAATCCGGCCCTGATCTCAAGTGTCGGGATCGATCTAGAGCTTGGACCAGCTTAATGACGTCAGCTGGCAGCGGACTTTAGCCCGCTGTCTGTTGAATACAGGTCACAGGAGTGCAAAACTAAGTGTACTCTTGTGACAAACAGGGGAAGTATAGCCAAAATAGCTCTGGCTAGACTTTTTTAGGGAGTTTGCCGCAGAGATGTTTGTTTCTTTGCACAGCTAAGCTTGACAGCTTGTTGTTTAAAAAAATGTAAGATAACTGATTAAAGTAACAGACATAAAGAGATCACTCTGATCAGTGGCTTTTGGATCAAATTGCTTAAACTATTTAATTTTGCAGCAGACCACACAGAGAGCTAGACAGGGAAAGCATTTATAAGCCTAGCCAGACTATGCAAGTTCTTCACACATATATATATATATATATATATATATATATATATAGAAAATTGTGATTAGAACCACAATGGACTTTAGAATAAAGACTTTAAATACATTTTCACAGACAAGCACAGTTTTTTTTCAGATGCCTGCCGAGTGGCTACAATAGAAATTGAGCGGCGGCACCGCCCACCCACCACCCCTTTTCACAACATGACAGACAGACCAGGGGCGGGGGGTGGGCGGGGTGCAGCTCAGTTTCTATTGTAGCCACTCGGCAGGCTCCCTTCTCGTTTATAACTCTGTGGTCTTCTAGAAAATGGCCGCGAAAAATAGTACATTAGAGTGCAGGGGGCGGCCGCGAAAGCCATGAAGTCGCCGCCCTTCACCCACTGCCGCCCCGAGGCCTGGCCTCGTGGCCTTGTGGCAAATCCGGCCCTGGGGGCGTGCTTGTGTCTTGGTTCATGCCTCTGAAGATATCCCCATAGGATGAAACATGTAAGGCTGACCGACACAAGCACGCTATGAGCTGCGGATTTTTATATTCTTTGATGCCTTTTTTACCTGTCTGTTTGTAAGTACCACACAATAAAGTGCTTATTGGTTTTATCCAACGGGCCTCACTATTGTTGTTTCCTCTCTTCATTTTATGACCACATATCTGCTGATGAACGCAATGTATGCTTTTGGACCTTCATGACATTCGAGATGTTATTTCATCATTGATGCTGCCTGCGGATAACCGTTTTCCCCCGTACACTCTGTTGGAAGTGCGATTGCCATTGACCTGCACGTTATTTGATTACATGCCCATAACGTTTTCGTTCTGGTAAGCGGATTGTTTGCACGGTGGTGTGGTGTGCTTTTTCCGTATCTACACACTGAAACTTCGGTGAAGGGTCTATATCTTCAACTTCATTGATGAACATATAATTTGTGGACTTTATACACAGGTAGCCAGATTCAGGTAGAGATACGACGGCGTATCATTAGATACGCCGTCCTAACTCCGAATCTGCACCGTCGTATATTTAAGCGTATTGTCAAACTGAGATACACTTAAATGTTGCTAAGATACGAGCGGTAGTCTTCCTACGCCGTCGTATCTTAGCTGTCTATTTACGATGGCCGCTAGGGGCGTGTATGCTGATCTACGCCTAGATACGCCTATTCACGAACGTACGCACGGCCGTCGCAGTAAAGATACGCCATTTACGTAAGGGGTTTTCAGGCGTAAAGATAAACCACCAAAAAGATGGCGCAGCCAATGTTAAGTATGGACGTCGGAACCGCGTAAAATTTTTCAATTTTTACGTTGTTTGCGTAAGTCGTCCGTGAATGGGGCTGGGCGTAATTTACGTTCACATTGAAACCAATGAGTCTTTGCTGCGTAATTTGGAGCATGCGCACTGGGATACATCCACGGACGGCGCATGCGCCGTTTGTTCAAAACGTCATTTACGTGGGGTCATGCTTTATTTACATAAAACACGCCCACCTCTTCACAATTTGAATTAGGTGCGCTTACACCGGCACATTTACGCTACGCCGCCGTAACTTAGGACGCAAGTGCTTTGTAAATACAGCACTTGCCTCTCTAACTTGCGGCAGTGTAACATAAATTACATACGCTACGCCCGCATAACTTTAAGCCGCCGTACGTGAATCTGGCTAATATTGTTTATTTGGACTAAGGGCTCTTTCACACGGAGCGAACCGTTTCTGGGTCCGCTCCGTGTGTCTCCGTCGGCTCAGCGGGGATCCCCGCTCAGCTGTCGGCGGATAGGGCGGTCCCCGCACACAGTGCAGGGACCGCCCTGTCTCAGCTCCGCTCTGCCCTATGGGGAACCTGATGCAGACGAACCGTCTGTCCGTCTGCATCAGTTCCGCTCCGCCGGACGGAAGAAAAATAAGGTTTTCTTCCGTCCGAAAACCGGATCCCGACGGACGCGGACGCTAGCGGATGCTCCATCCGCTAACGGACGCAATCCCATAGGGATGTATTACACGGACGAGCGGAGCGGACGTCTGAAAGGGGCCTAATTTTCCATTTTCATTTATTTTGAGCGCTGCACTATTGGATTATTCTGAAGAAATCCCTGAGTGTTTGTCCATGTGGGAAAGTGAGTCTAATGGGAGTGGTTTGATAATTATCAATCAGCTGTGCACCTTCAGGGCTCTAATGAGGGAAGCTGCTGGGCCTGCATCCCTTTAGAGGTGATTTCCTATTGGAAGTATCTCACCAAAAATGACATTTTTGTTGCAGGAAATGCCTGAGATCTGACTTGTATCTTAGTGCAGACTTCTGAGAAAATTCATGAGCCAATCACACAAGCAGGAAATTATGTTTCTGGGGGGCGTTCTGTACACATTCTGTGCACAGAACACCTCCAGGTAGCCATGTTGCATTGCATTTTCAGAAAATTAAAGAGCTGCAGATTGAAAAGGAAAGGTAACAGTCAATCACAATATGACTTGTGTTGCAATTGCATACGCTATATTATTTTATTTGTTTCCCCAATGAAAGTGGAGTTACCCTTTAATGCAACTATGCAGATCTGCCCATCCCTGTTGCTGGATGCCTGTTTTCACCTTTCCTGACACTACTATATGCTATGTTATACTTTTGGTAGCCCTGAACCCTGCACTGTATATGCAATCTTGTACCTCACATAGTTCTCATAACTGTACTTTGTGAGCTATGTTATACATTACATAACCAAAGTATAAATTTGGTTAAACCAGGGGTCTTCAAGCTTTGGCCATCCAGTTGTTCAGGAACTACAATTCTCATCATGCCTAGTGATGTCTGTGAATGTCAGAGTTTTACAATGCCTCATGGGATGCGTAGTTCCGCAACAGCTGTGGGACCATAGTTTGAGGATCCCTGGGTTGAACTGTTGTTGGTTGCTATGCGTCCCTAACTATTATATTAACAAAGTTCTTCTTTAAGGTAGGGTCAGCCAAAGTATTCATTCTTTGTCTATATTATGTGTGGAGAAAAGCACATGTACTGGGAGATTTTCATATTTTATAAAAGATCCTATGTCCTATGTTTTTTTTTTTTGTCTGTGAAATGGTAGCACTACCCCCGAAGGAGCTGCTGGTTTATTTTGGGCGGCATGTTACCTCGTGTTTCTCTGATGTCTAGGGGTGTTTGGTGAAAGTTGTAGTAACGGAATGTCCACGACAAGTGTCTTTTTCTGTGCTCTTTATTACCCAGCCGGGTAAAAACAATAAAACTTGGTGAAGAGTAGAGGTTTAGTAGAAATGAAGATAGCAGATCCAGATGTCAGCAATAGGGAAACAGTCCTGCTCCCACGTCTAATGTCTCTTTCACCACTCCAGCCTTGGTGGGCGCAGTGCACCTGGACAGGCCTCTCTCACCGGCCCGGCAGCCAGAATGTCACTCGATCTTTAGGGAAAAGTCTCTGCCACAGACCCTCCTGGTAATTGAACAGCGGAGATAATCCTCCCTAGCAGACTTGCCACCTGGATCTCCTTCAGGTAGTTTTGAATTAGGGTACCGACTGACAGGCAGCCAACATCCAGCCTTTTAGTGTCCGGTTCCCCTGGTCCCCGATGGATAGTCAGGCCCCTATCAGAACACCAGCCTCTCTTGGTACTCCTCAGGCAGACTCTCCATCGTACGGCCTCCTCCAACTGGACGGATGGCCCAGGACCTTCTTAGGTGGGACCCAGTCAATTACTGAGTCCCCAAGCACCAGATCAATTGCTCCGAGCCAACGTGGTCCCGAAGCCAGGATCCTTGTGTTGCACACGCAACCCCGGCCCGGAAGGCCATTTGCCGGGGCGGCATGAAGTGGCTACACTAAAGGTGGGCGCAACACGAGGAGAGACCCAGGAAAATGGCGTCTGCCTCATAAATACCCTCTCCCAGCATGCACAGCGAGGCCAAACCCTCCTGATAGGCTGCTGGGCAAGAGCACCCAATCCTTGACTCCACTGCTGCCACCTGCCGAACTGGGGTGAGATCAGCACCCCAGAAACTACAGAATGGACCCACAGCACAGCCAAAGCTGAGACAGAGACCCAAATTTGAACAAATCAACACGGTCAGAGTTGACTAACTCCCTGACCCCCTCTAAATTTAACATAGCACTGGTTCTGGAAAGTAACTTAGTAACTTAGTAACATAGCACTGGTTCTGGGATTTTTATTAAGGAGTAGTTTGTCAGTGCAAGAACTGCATCATGTCTGTGCAGTGTTTACAGCAAGCAAACATAAGTTTTATTTCTGAAATCCACTTGAAACTAGTACCACTGCCCACTGTTGACCATGTCTACCATGGTTCACCCAGTAATTTTGCTTTTGTGTCCACTGGATGTGTCCCACCTACGAAATGCAATTCATGCCTGGCTTTGTCTAAGTTCAGTCCCGCGTTCCTCTGGCTTTAATCTATATAACATCTACAATCTCATCCCTTTGATACCATGATCTGCCTACTCACCAAGTTAGGACCATGTATAAAAACCTGACAGAGGTTTAAGCTCTCACCACTCTAACTATAAAAAAAGATACATTTTGGTTGGGGTTAGGGTTTAGATTTTACAACAATGAATATAAAGCTGATCCACAATGACCCTTATCAAGTTTACATAAAGCGTTCATATTTTGATGTCCAATTACCGGTATATGAAATGTGTTTCTTATCATTCACAGAAGCTATACTATACGTGATCTATAAATAGAAGGCTGGACCGTTCAATCATCCACCTATCCTCCCTACATAGATCCTATTTCATTCATAGAAGCTTTAGTAGGGCTTCTATTAATAGAAGAGAAATGGTGAGCCTAGTTGGCCTTCTTGATGAGTGCCTGTCATAGTTCCCTATGTTCTATTAAACCCTGTCGTACCAGTAGATTACAGCTGTGGGTATAGAGGGGATTGGAGGATGAAGCTTTAAAAGAAAGGAGCTTTTTGTGCCAGCAGCACAAGGGACACATTAAAATAATACTAATGTCCCTTGTTCTGATTTTTGTTTTATTATTTTAATGACACTTAGGCCCCATACACACGAGGGGATCTCCGCTGGAAACGGTCCGCCGGACCGTTTCCAGTGGAGATTCCTCCTCCGGATTTGGATCCGATGGCTTGTACACACCATCGGATCAAAATCCGTGCGGAATTCATCCGCGGTGACGTGTCGCGCCGTCACCGCAACGATGACGCGGCGACGTGTGCGACGCTGGAAGGTAAGTACTTCCACACATACGTCGAATCATTACGACGCATGCGAGGGAGGGGGGCGGACGGATTGATCCGGTGAGTCTGTACAGACCACTGGATCAATCCGCTGGACCCGATTCAAGCGGATAGATTTCTTAGCATGCTAAGAAATTTATATCCGCTTGAAATCGATCGGCCCGAGTAATCTCCGCGGATAAATATCCGCTAGGCCGTACAGACGACCGGATTTGTCCGCTGGAACTGATCCGCGGATCAATCCCAGCGGATAGATCCGGTCGTCTGTACGAGGCCTTAGGCTTTAAAACAGTGAAGCCACCCCCTGAGTGCTTGGTTCATTGTATTCTCTGTTCCATTTGAATGTCCGTAAAGAGGCTAAATTTGCATTATTACATTTCCCTATCCCGGGTTTGTTTGCTCGTCGGCAGAAATGGGCAACCTATCTGTTTTTTAGCGGATAAACAGACGATCACTCAAGCATGGAAAAACAACTTTCAGAAAGTGAAAAAACACTTAATGACCATGGTGGTTAATGAACAAATGTCTAGTATACTCGAAGACACACATGCCAAGTTCCTTAAAGTTTGGCAGCCATGGTTGGCATATGCCTTCCCTGAACTCCCTTTGGCTAGTATGTATTGACCCCTTTATTGCTACACCTATTTTAGATGGAGGCTGGCTGGTGACACACACCCCTAGTCACCTGCTCTCCATCTACTCATTAGCACTTTTATGCCTCTACTGATGAAACTAGACAAGTTTAGTTAGGACCACAGGAATGCAGAGAGCCTTGTAAGCGGCCTGTGGCTTATCCATATATTTGCAAATGTGTGCAACCAATCCTCTGCTTTTAACATACTAAGTTAGACAGTTGAATTCGGCTTGCAATTTGGTTGGTAAGTTTTGAGCCTGGTTATTACGCTATACTACTATATTTATTTACTCATACATACTGTTTGCATCAACACGCATCTCATTTAAAGTCCCAACCCTTTCTTTCTTTCAATTTTCAGGGATGGAGGCATGTCTCATCCACATGCCTCATTCAAAGTCCCAAACCCAGTTCCAAAATGTATGTTGCGCTCAGGATTTTTGTGACCGACAGGAGGTTTCCCTCCTCTGTTTATGTTGTGTCTTTTTTGTCTCTTATGTGCCAGTTCTAGCCCCTGCATGGGCAATCTAGGTGCCTTTGACATAGTTGTATGTAGGGATGTTGCCTGTTCGGCGAACAGCGAACAATTTGGGGTGAAAAGATGCGGAACACCCTGTAAAAGTCTATGGGAGAAATCTAAAGTGCTAATTTTAAAGGCTAATATGCATGTTATTGTCTTAAAAAGTGTTTTGGGACCTGGGTCCTGACCCAGGGGACATGTATCAATGCAAAAAAGTTTTAAAAACGTCAGTTTTTTCAGGAGCAGTGATCTTAATAATGCTTAAGGTGAAACAATAAAAGTGAAATATTCCTTTAAATTTCGTACCTGGGGGGCGGGGGGGTGTATAGTTTGCCTGTAAAGCAGCGCTTGTTTCCTGTGCTTAGAACTGTCCCTGCACAAAGTGTTTCTGAAGGAAAAAAAGTCATTTAAAATCACTCGCGGCTATAATGAATTGTCGGCTCCTGGCAATACAGAGAAAAGTCATTCATAAAAATAAAAAAAATGCGTGGGGGTCCCCCCAAATTCAATTACCAGGCCCTTCAGGTCTGGTATGAATATTAAGGGGAACCCCAACGCAAATTTAAAAAAAATGGCGTGGAGTTCCCCTCAAAAATCCACACCAGACCCTTTCTCCGAGCACACAACCTGGCCGCAGGAAAAGAGGGGGGGATGAGAGAGCGGACCCCCTCCTGAACCATACCAGGCCACATGCCCTCAACATTGGGAGGATGCTTTGGGGGTCTGTGAGGGTTTGCGGGCGGGGGGGTTATCGGAATCTGGAAGACCCCTTTAACAAAGGGGACACCCAGATCCTGGCCCCCTATGTGAATTAGTAATGGGGTACACAAAGAAAGTGTAACAATTGTAAAAAAAAATAAAAAAAAAGACACCGTTGGGAAAGTCCTTTATTAAAAAAAAAAAAGATTCCAGCGGTGGTAATCCACTCTCGGTCTCTGCTCCAATGCTGTTGGTATCCTGCGATGGGTGATCTCCTCTCTGGGGTCCAGCGATGACAAGATCTCCTCTTCATCCAGGTCCAGGATCCAGCGATGAGATGTCTATCCAGAGCATGCATCACCTGTCTCCACCAGAGACAGCCTGGGAATGACGCGGCTTCAGGCAGTGACAGCTCTTATGTAGGTGAGGGCGGGACCCCAGCCCCCTCTGATGCAAGGGAAAGCCCAGGCTTTCCCAGTGAAGTGCGGGTGACCCCGCCTCCTCTGATATAACTCAGGTTTGCCGTTACATCAGAGGGGGCGGGTCACCTGTCGCGTCACTGGGAAAGCGTGGGCTTTACCTTGCATCAGAGGGGGACGGGGTCACGTGACAGGGGGCTCCGCCCTCACCTACATAAGAGCTGTCACTGCCTGAAGCCACGTCATTCCCGGGCTGTCTCCGGTGGAGACAGGTGATGCGTGCGCTGGATGGACATCACATTGCTGGATCCTGGACCTGGATGACCCTGATGAAGAGGAGATCTTGTCATCGCTGGACCCCAGAGAGGAGATCACCCATCGCAGAATACCAACAGTGTTGGAGCAGAGACCGAGAGTGGATTACTACCGCTGGCTGGAATCTTTTTTTTTTTTTTAATAAAGGACTTTCCCAACGGTGTCTGTGTTTTTTTTTTACAATTGTTACACTTTCTATCAATTCACATAAGGGGGTAAGCTGAGATCTGGGGGTCCCCTTCGTTAAAGGGGTCTTCCAGATTCCGATAAGCCCCCCGCCCGCAGACACCCACAACCACCAGGCAAGGGTTGTGGGGATGAGGCCCTTGTCACAGACCCCCAAAGCATCCTCCCAATGTTAAGGGCATGTGGCCTGGTACGGTTCAGGAGGGGGGGCGCTCTCTCGCCCCCCCCTCTTTTCCTGCGGCCTGCCAGGTTGCGTGCTCGGATAAAGGGTCTAGTGTGGATTTTTGGGGGGAACTCCACGCCATTTCTTTTTTTAAATTTGGGGTGGAGTTCCCCTTAAAATAAATACCGGACCTGAAGGGTCTGGAATGGATATTTGGGGGGAACCCCATGTAATTTTTTATTTGACGCGGGGTTCCCCTTGATATCCATACCAGTCCTGGAGGACCTGGTAAATGAATTTGGGGGGCCCCCACGGATTTTTTTTATGAATGACTTTTCTCTGTATTGCCGGGAGCCAACAATTCATTATAGCCGCGAGTGATTTTAAATGACTTTTTTCCTTCAGAAATCACATTTTGTGCAGGGACAGTTCTAAGCATGGGAAATAAGTGCTACTTCACAGGCATACTATACACCCCCCCCCCCTAGGTACGACATTTAAAGGAATATTTCACTTTTATTGTTTCACTTTAAGCATTATTAAAATCCCTGCTTCCAAAAAAAACTTCAGTTTTAAAACTTTTTTTTGCATTGATACATATGCCCTGGGGCAGGACCCGGGTCCCCAAACACTTTTTAGGACAATAACTTGCATATTAGCCTTTAAAATTAGCACTTTAGATTTCAAATGTTCGAGTCCCATAGACTTTAACGGGGTTCTAAAGTTAACACAAACTTTTGGTCTGTTCGCAAGTTCTGGTGCGAACTGAACGGGGGGTGTTCGGCTCATCCCTAGTTGTATGTTTTAATACTATTTCTGCAATAAAAATTTATTGAACCAGAAAACAGTGAAGCCATGAGCCCCACTATCTGGCATCTATAGAAACATTACATTTTCAGATCAAGTGCCTGATAGTAGCCCAAAGTTACCCACCTGCCAAAAAAAGGTACCGTATTTATTGCGGTATAACGCGCTCTGGCATATACCGCGCACCCCCAAAGTGGCCCCCAATCCTGTGGGAAAAAAAGATTTTTTGTTGTTTTGTACTTACAGTTTTGATGTCTTGCGCGGCGTCCATCTGCGGCCTCGTCGGGTCCGGCGTCCTTCTGCGGCCTCGTCGTGTGTCCTCTTGGGCGGGTCCGGCGTCTGTCTTCGGCGGGTCGGGCGTCCATCTTCGGCGGGTCGGGCGTCCATCTTCGGCGGGTCCGGTGTCCATCTTCGGCGGGTCCGGTGTCCATCTTCGGCGGGTCCGGCGTCCTTCGGCGGCGTCCTCCCGCTCGTTTCCCGCCACGACTTTGAATACTGCGCCCGCATATAGCGAGCGCAGTACACTCGTGAATCTTCAGGCTGGCTCGGGTGCCTCTCGCACTGACGTCCTGTACGCTCAGGACGTCAGGACGTCAGTACGAGAGGCGCCGAGACTGGCCGAAGATTCACGAGTGTACTGCGCTCGCTATATGCGGGCGCAGTATTCAAACTCATGGCGGGAAAGCGGGTATCGGCGTATATCGCGCACCCACGATTTTGCCCTGATTTTCAGGGCAAAATAGTGCGCGGTATACGCCGATAAATACGGTAAATACCAAGCTTCTTGAATTGCAGGGGGCAGTTGGCTGTATCTTTGAAGACTCTTTTTCATCACAGATCCAATTATCTTTAAAAACTATTGTAGGTCATAATTTAGTTAGCAACATACTGAAAAGAACATTTGGAAAAGACTTCACATGTTAATAAGGTTAGTGCGGCAAAGCAGGGACTCATCTATGTTGCTACATGCAGCAGATAGCATATTTCTTTCCATTCAAACAGGAATTCAACTATAAAATCTTTAAAACTTTCCACTTATAGTATACTATACAAAAACGTCCACTAAATCTTCAAAGGGGTGCAGTATAATGTAGAAAGGCTCTTTATTTAGAAAAATAAAATGATTCTGGAAAATGCTGTTTATGATCCTTGAATGAGTGGGAAACCGACATATTTTATGATTGTTATATCTGTTTGCAAGCTGCATGCAAAAAATAAAGAAAGAACGTCCTTGAACATAAAAAATAGCCTGTGTAAAAGTAATGTTGCATAACACTTGGTAAAATGATTTAGGGGAAAAGAGAACCAATGACAACCCATGAGAATAAAAATGAGACTAAACCATAGGGTCATATTCATAAAATGTTGTTGAATCACAGAAAATTTTGAATAATGGATTCACTGAAATGTAAATTGAATGCTCATTCACTGGCTACATTCAGCATATTTATAATGATCTGTGTAGAATGTTTTGTGTATGATAAGAGAATTTTGGCTGAATATTCAGGAACTGTGCACTGAATCTTACAAATAGCAGGTAGAAGGGTCTGATTTAGAACATAGTTCTGGGAAAATGATTCACAGAGCTTGGCTATATCTATAATGCAGTTTTCCATGTAATAGGTTCAACTTTACAAAAGTAACACATTGATTAATACATAACAGATAATGATATTACCTTGTGTGATCAATGAAAGATTGCATGTGGTAATTTATTACTTCTTACCACAAAGCTTTATATAAAAGTCATTTGAAAAAAGATAATTACACAAATTATAGTTATCACACAGATTATACCTCTGTGCTATTTGCAAGTAGGTAGCTTATCTGGAAGCCTGGACTTTGTATGCGAGTAAGCAACATGCAACACTAAAAGCTTATAAAATATAATTTTGCTCACTAAGGCTTGGTTCACACTGCTGTGATTTGAGAACCCGTGCAAATCCAGTGCGGGTTCCCGCATCACATACAACTCATAGGCAGTTCACACTGCCCTATGCGAACCGCTGCGGGTGTCAATACAAAGTTAATGACACCCCCAGATTGGTTCGCATATCTCAGTGTGAACTGTCAGTTTGGACAGGAATCAGATCGCATTGGGTTCACACCCATGTGATCCAATTCTGGTGTGGACCAAAAAAAGGGTCCTGCGTGACGGTCCGAATGCGATGCAAATTCAGTCATACAAACTGGCTGAACTTGCATCGCACAGACATTGCATTCGATTCGCAATGCTGTGCAAATCACATGCGATGTCTGACATTGCAGCAGTGTGAACCCAGCCTGAACAAGTACTGACAGAGGCTGGTAAAAAGGTGGGTGAAGATGAGTAAGTCCAGGATCCAAAGGTTGGTAGCTGGGTTAGAGATAGATCAATTAGAGATACAATAGATACAATAAACCAGATGATAGCAGTCTATTGTCCATCTTATTATATATTGAACTATACAATATTTAGACTTGTAAACTGGCTATTTTGAAAGAAACATGATTAAAATAACAAACAACTTGGCATAATTCATAGATTTTTGTAGTTTGAATTTAGTATATACAGTATATCACAAAAGTGAGTACACCCCTCACATTTTTTGTAAATTTTGGATTCTATCTTTTCATGTGACAACACTGAAGAAATTACACTTTGCTACAATGTAAAGTAGTTGTCTTTGTATTCCTCACCTGGTTGCTGTGGCACAAGCTTGACACCATCTGAACCAAATAAGTTTATCTTGGTGTCATCAGACCACAGGACATGGTTCCAAAAAATCCATGTCCTTAGTTTGCTTTTCTTCAGCAAAGTGTTTGCAGGCTTTCTTGTGCATCATAGAAGAGGCTTCCTTCTGGGACATCAGCCATGCAGACCAATTTGATGCAGTGTGCGACGTATGGTCTGAGCACTGATATGCTGACCCCTTCAACCTCTGAAGCAATGCTGGCAGCACTCAAAGACAACTTCTGGATATGATGCTGAGCACGTGCATTTAGCTTCTTTGGTCGACCATGGCGAGGCCTGTTCTGAGTGGAACCTGTCCTGTTAAACCGCTGTAAGGTCTTGGCCACCGTGCTGCAGCTCAGTTTCAAGGTCTTGGCAATCTTCTTATAGCCTAGGCCACAGGAGTCAAACACCAAATCTGGCCCCTCGCACCTCTCCTGTGGCCATAGGAGAGCTCCAACCCTCCTCTGGTCCTACTCCAGACCCTTACTTTCTGCTTTCAAGCAATGCATCCAGCTTATTACCAGCAGCAGTATAAGGAAAAGGGGGTGCACTGTGATGTAAGGGTGAGTGGGGGTCTCAACTTCTGATGGCGGGATGGCTCTTGACATCTAATGTAAAGGGCAAGGGGATGAGCTGGACATCTAATCTTACAGGTACAACCGACCCTTTTGAGGGCAATCATAATGCTGATACGGCCCATAAAAAGATGAAATAAACAGCTAGACTTTTGAAAAATGATTTAATTTGAGCCTCAATTTAAATTTATACACTAAACATTTTTTTGATTTAATTTGATTTAATTGATTTAATTTGAGCCACAATTTAAATTTATACACTAAACATTTTTTCTGACAAAAAATGTCTAGGCCTAGGCCATCTTTATGTAAAGCAACAGTTCTTTTTTTCATAAAAAATATACAATAAAATATTTTAAAAAATGTGAGGGGTGTGCATACTTTTGTGAGATACTGTATATTTTTCTGTCAGAAAAAATGTTCAGTGTATACATTTAAATTGTGGCTCAAATAATTTTTTTTCTCAAAAGTCTAGCTGTTTATCTATTTCATCTTTTTATTTGTTTTCATGTTGGTGAATTCTACTTGATCCAGTGAATGTGCAGGTGAATCTTTCTCATGAATGAGTTATACAAATCACACATTCACAACTGTTTTTTTGATAGAATAAAAAAGGATTGGAACCCCTTTTCAGGCTGTTTTTGTTGTCTGCGTACTCCTTTGGAGATTCGCTGACCATTGCCACCAAGACAGAAAAAGATGGAAATTCTGAATTTCACAGGTGTCACCAGAACGGGAGGTGGGGGTATAATGAGAGCAACTCTTACAGTGACAGTTGTATTTATTTTGTAAAGATTTGCTCCGATTTCCTATTGTGTCTTAAGGACAAGAAGTAAAGGGAAATCTGCCCAATCAGACAAAGGCAGAAAAAAAGAACTTATAGGAGTTTGGAGTTTTAACCCTTACTCTATCCCTACTCTTTCCAAACGACAAAACTACAGTAGATATATTAATAAATATATCACTAATTCTTTTTTACTTTTTACGACTTTAAAGTTGTTTAGTTGCGTTGTCAAGTCATTGGTTGCCAGGACAGACAGTGATAGGAAATCCAAACAATTACAATTGTCATTGGGGGAAAAAGTCAGGCGAAATCTTCCAGTAGGAATACCTATGTTAATTGTTTAATTTTTGTAGAGATGTTCAACCCTTTTCTAATCTTTCCAAAACAACACAAACTTCTGATAAACTTTATTGAAATCCTAAGTACTAGAAAGAGAATGAATTTAGTGAATTCCTCCCTATTCTAGTATATATTATATAAAAAAAAAAAAATCTGAAGAAGGTTAATAGTTAAATCTTGCAGGGAAAATACAGACTGTCAAGTTAGTATGAAGAATTCCTTCATTTGCCCGAATGAAAATTGAATGTTGAAAAATCCTTTGATTTTTATTTAACTTTCCATGCGGATGTGGTGCTGTGATTGAAGCCAGAAACACCTGAAAATATGATGCTGGTAGAATGACATTGACTGTGATATAATTTATGCTTATTTCATTTTATACAGGTTAATGTGCTTTCCACGAGGGAGGTGAAAGAAACTGATAGACGCCTTGGAGGCAACTTGTACTCAGAAGAGGAAGAAATGCTTGGGAAGGATATGAAAAAAGGGAATAAGATATGCTAATAATGTCATAAACATGAAAAGTGAAGACAGAAGAAAAATGCAAATGAAGCAAATCAGTGAGGTATTATGACAAATGAGAGACCTCAAAGATATATGTGAACAAAATACAAAAAGGAACAGAGATAATGTGCAAACAAAATGAATTCAAGATTAGCCCTGAAGTTAAAGGAAGCCTCAGGAAAAGATCTCAACTTAGTTATTGAATTTAGAAATAGGGACAAGTTGGATGACATTTTTGTTTTATTTAGATGATTTGTGTTAACAATTACTTAGTCTTCTTTTTTTATCACAGGAAAATTCCTACTATTGGTCAAGGTAAGGACTCTGACTCACATTGCACCCTCAAGAAGTTAAATGTAAACTAGTGTATTATTGTGGTATTTACAATGCATTTTAGTAGCACTGTGTGTTTCCAATACCTTTATTGTGTGTTTATTATATTTTGCATTGACTTGTATGGTGGAAGAAAAACACAAAATAGTCTCAAATTGACCTGCATATTCAAAGTCCATGGGTTACCCTTATGCCTTGTACACACGGTCGGACTTTTGAACGTGCAAAAGTCCACCGTGAGTCCGTCGGAAGTCCAACGGAAAGAAAGAGAACAGGTTCTCTATCTAAGGTCCGTCGGACTTCCGACAAAAAAAGTCCAATGGAGGCTACACACGGCCGGACTTTCCGAGAAAAAAGCCTGTCTGACTTTTTTCTCGGATAGTCCGGTCGTGTGTACGAGGCATAATGGGAGCTAATGTATAAAACTTGTTATACAGTGAATATTTTGTTGTACATAGCAGCCCATTAGCTTCCAACTTTTATTATGCAGTCCAGCTTTAATAAATAAACAACTGTTTGGTGCTGTGGGCAGCATTGAATTGTTCTGTTTGCAGTTTTCATGCTTCAGCCTAGAATCTCAGTGATTCCTGTCACTGACACTTAGCATGCCTTTTCACAGGGGTGAAGATATGAGATCTTCATAAGTGTTAAACTGCAAATAACAGGGGCAACAGATTCCCCTGGTTTCCCTGTTATTTGAAGCAAATGCAGTTTTCACTGATAACAGACATGTTTATTGTGATTTGACTGGTTCCACCTCTATGTTGGCTAATTATAATTGTAGCCTTGTTTTACCCCTATTAGGGTATGACTGTTGTATATATGCAGTTGGGGACACATGGACTATCTAGGTCTGCTACCCACTTATCATTTGGTCCATCTTTATAGAAAAGATGCCTCATACTGTACTAGTCTAATGCAGTAGCGGCTGGTGCTCAAGATTTTTGGGGGTGTGCAAACAAACTGAAAAAAAAAAAAAAAAAAACATCAAACGCAGCCACTGTGCCCATCAAATGCAGCCACTGTGCCCTCAAATGCAGCCACTGTGCCCATCAAATGCAGCCACTGTGCCCATCAAATGCAGCCACTGTGCCCTCAAATGCAGCCACTGTGCCCTCAAATGCAGCCACTGTGCCCTCAAATGCAGCCACTGTGCCCTCAAATGCAGCCACTGTGCCCATCAAACGCAGCTACTGTACCCATCAATTTCTGACACTGTGCCCATCATCTGCCGCTACTGTGCCCATCAATTGCTGCCAGTGTGCCCATCAATTACCGCTACTGTGCCCATCAAATGCTGCCAGTGTGCATCCCCGCCCACCCGGAACTTACCTGTCTCGGTGGGACAGCAGGTCACAGCGGCGATGTCCTCCATTCTCCTCGACGTCTTCTCCCGTCCTCTCTTCCCGTCCTCTGATATGATTGGACGCCTGATTGGCTGAAACGACAGGTGCTGTTATTAGATGCCTATCAGGTGACAGGTAACAGACCCGAGCACCTGATTGGCTGAGAGGCGGTTCAGTGTTAGGAAAGTGAATACTCATTCGCTTTCCTAACACACCGCTGAGTGAACTGCAAGCGCTCAGCAGGGCACCCGCTGTTCACCTTTTTGGACGCCTATTAGAGCCTATGGCTCTATTCAGGTGCTTTCAAAATATACATGCATGAATCTATCTATCCATTGATAACGTCCTTTGATGATGAAACGCGTCTGGAGGCTACGCAATGACATCACCACGCAGAGGAGGAGGGCTCCTTGTATGCCGGCCGGCATTTGTTTGGTTTTTACACGCTGTTTTAAACCTTTATGCTTGTGAGTATATCTCATCATTTTTAAATAAACTTTTTGTAAAACGGAGTCACGCTATGGTGCACCTCTCTTTTATGTCCTAACCGAATGAATTGGAGCGAGCTGCCATCGAGTGCCTGCTGTTAACCCTTTCCATCCTGGGTTCCTGAGGAGTTAAAGGCCGCGGCTGGGCTATAGCCAAATGCTCGATTTGCTTGCCCTCTGGTAAGCGGCCTCTTATTCCGGTGGAGGGTTCACCTATATTGCCATACATGTCACTTGGTGTGGAATTTAGGATATTTTCTGCAGTAATCCATTCAGCAGGAGTTCTATGCTAATCACTCAAGTGTTATGCCATACTTTCCCACGGACTTGTATATATTTGAGAGTGATTCATGGTGCAAGATGCATGTATATGGACTTTAAAATACCTATCCTCTGAGATTCTTATCAAAAATGTTGTAATATTTGTGGTGCAGCTTTTTGTTTTCTGTTTATGTCATTTGTGTATCACACGCCAGCTGCTGCCTATAGTGTGTGTTTTTAGTGATTTTATTAGCGCAGTTTTTTGTTTTTTCCAATCTATCTATGGTGATAGACAGGCAGCATGAGAGAGGGGGCAGCGCCCATGCTCCCCTTATGGACGTACCGCCACTGGTTTAATGACAAGCTCCATTGGTGGCATTCATAGCATTACCTCCATGCTGGTAGTCCCTCTTGCCCCTGTGTCAGCCTGGGAAGTTGTTTTGATAGCTGTGCATGCATAGACATTATTTACCATGAAGATACTATTCTATGTTGAAGAATCTGACCAAGTCTGCAAAAAAACTGCTGGGTAGCTCTTTCTGCTATATTCTTCCATGGATGAATGCACATTAGGATGCTATTTAAATGCTATCAGTGCTATCATGTTAATTACACTATGCTTTCCAGATGGAACATTGGTTGGTTATGTGTCTACGTTCTTGTATGGTTTTTAAATGTTGTGTCCAACCATTTTATTCAATGATATTAATAACTGTGATGTGATTTTAAAGTATAACGTCTACCTGTAATATTTATTTAACGTTTTTTTCAGTAGAGACCAGTGGAATGAACCTTATTAAAGGGTTTAGAGAAGAGATTCAAGTGAAAAGTATGTCCTTCATAGGAGTGGCAGGCACCATTTTATTGGGGTGGATTGGTAGTAAAGCTTTTGTTTTAACATTGGTAGTGGAGAGATAAACTGGTGGGGGCAATTAATTCCAATGGCCCATAAGCCTAAATCAGCCATGCCAAAATACAGTCAAAATCATAGTTCCAAAGCTGGAAAAAAAAAGATGCAAATACATATGTTACACCCGATAACATAATTTAATAATTGTAACACATTTCAATCCTGTTTTAATTTTGTATTAATTCTGTGTTACAATGAACCGCTGTTGCCTTGTTCCATGGCCTCCTAGTGTTATGTGCATTCTTTTTATCCTGTAAGTTCATTTTCTTATGAAAAGCAAAACATTTTCAGAAAAATTTCAGGTCATATTTCGCAAATCTCCAGATATGCAATAGCAGATTTGCACTCGTAAAGTATAAAGAATATTGTATTATGACTTCAGGAAATCCTTTAGGCATACGAATCATCTTTTTGTTTGTTTGCCAGCTGTGACTTTCACAGATTGGAGAAACATATTTTCTATGAATGCAAATAAATTGTAAGATATCCTGACTGCTAAGGCACAAGTGACTGCTTAAATCTAATTTTGAGAAGTTCAGACAGCTTGCTGAGTGCACAGGTGTAAGTACAGGTGTTTTACATACTTCTCACACTGTCTTTGTTTGTTATATTACTGGCTTTCCACTCACAAGTTCATGTCCATGAAGATACATTTTTTAATGTGTCATACAACATTGCCTGTAAAAAAGTTGCGTAACTTTAAAAAACATTTTTTATGTTTTTTGCTAATGTATTATCATAACAATAAACATTTCTGGAAGTCCCAGAGAATTCTGAATTTATCTTCAGGATCATTTCACAGTAGATATTGTAAGATTGGGGTGATCAGACTCCAGCGGTAGGTGCGTTTTTTAGTGAGTACGCCAGTCCAGAACTGAATTTTTAAGGGCCTGGTAGCCCACTTTTATTTAAAAGCACAAAAAGTTCACAAATACATCAGTAGCCCTTACAGGGGGTTCCACCATTACGGTATCTTGCATACTCAACACTTTAGCCTACTAGCTTTCATTCTTGCCATCCAGCTGTTTCAGGCCTTTAGCCTAGGCCTTAAGTCTACTTCTCAGAACAAACAGAGGCCCAGATTCAAGAAGCAATTGCGCCTGTGTAACCATAGGATACACAGCGCAATTGCTTACTTGCCCCGGCGTTACGAATGCTCCTGATTCAGGAACATCGTAACGCCGACTGCAGCCTAAAATCTGCGTGGCATAAGGCCAGAGCGCAGCAGGGGAGCTCCACTCTCCGCTGGACACAGCCCAGCGGAATGACGCGCTGGAGCTGTGACATTACTTATATAGGGGAAGCAGCCACCCGTCACGTGACCCCGCCCCCTCTGACGCACCCTCGTACGTCACTGGGAAAGACCCTGAAAGACAGGGCTTTCCCAGTGATGTACGAGGGTGCGTCAGAGGGGGCGGGGTCACGTGACGGGTGGCCGGCGCTTCCCCTATATAAGTAATGTCACAGCTCCAGCGCGTCATTCCGCTGGGCTGTGTCCAGCGGAGAGTAGAGCTCCCCTGCTGCGCTCTGGACGGATGGATCTTCTGCATCGCTGGACCGGACCGCTGATCATCCGTCGCTGGAGAGATCGTCCATCGCTGGATAGGAGACAGTGGATTCACATTGCTGGATTTTTATTTTATTTTTATTAATAAAGGATTTTTTTCTACGGTGTCTGTGTGTTTTTTTTTTAACTATTTACACTTCCTTCTTGAAATGGTAGAGGTACAGTGTACCCCATTACCAATTCACATAGGGGGGGATCTGGGGGTCCCCTTTGTTAAAGGGGTCTTCCAGATTCCGATAAGCCCCCTGCCCGCAGACCCCCACAACCACCGGGCAAGGGTTGTGGGGATGAGGCCCTTGTCCCCATCAACATGGGGACATCCTCCCCATGTTGAGGGCATGTGGCCTGGTGCGGTTCAGGAGAGGGGGGGCCACACTCTGTCCCCCCCTCTTTTCTGCGGCCGGCCAGGTTAACATGCTCGGATAAGGGTCTGGTGTGGATTTTTAGGGGGACTTTTTTTTTAAATTTGGGGTGGAGTTCCCCTTATAATCCACACTAGACCTGAAGGGCCTGGTATGGATATTTGCGGGGAACCCTACGTAATTTTTTTTTTTTTTACGGCGGGGTTCCCCTTAATATCCATTCCAGACCTGAAGGGCCTGGTAATTTAATTTGGGGGACCCCCACACATTTTTTTTTTCTTTATGAATGAATCATCTCTGTAATTGAAAGAGCCGACAGTTCATTAGAGCCGCAAAGCCGGTTTTAAATGGCTTTTTTTCTTTCAGAAATGACACTTTGTGCAGGGACAGTTCTATGTACAGGAAACATGCGCTTTTTCACATGCTGACTTTACACCCCCCCTAGGTACGAAATTTAAAGTAATATTACACTTTTATTGTTTCACTTTTAGCATTATTAAATTCACTGCTCCTGAAAAAACGTCCAGCTATGAGGCCTGCTCCTCTCCCCCTCCTCTCCGCGGCACAGTCATTAGAACTGTGGGCACCCAGCCATGACAGCTTGTGGCTTCACTGCATGCACTGTGCATGCGTGAGTCGCGCTGCGCTCTTGGAGTGGACAGGCGATCTTCTGGGACCTGTCACGTGTACCAGAAGATCGCCTAGAGGGAGGGGGAGTCGCCTAGGCGGCCCGTAGGCAGAAGGAGGAAGTGGGACAGGAAGTCCCCTTTAAAACAAAGAACCCACTCCCCCCCCCCAAAAAACATTACATGCCAAATGTGGCATGTAAGGGGGTGGGGAGTTCATAAATCGGAAGTTCCACTTTTGGGTGGAACTCCGCTTTAAGTACTGGATTACTACAGTAATGTGTCTTCATATGTTGCTTTATGTAATCAGATACACAGCCTACTTTCCAAAACTGCCTTTCTATTTAGCAGCATGCGGGTGTCCTTTTCAGTACTTATGTAGAAAACAGAGACGCAAGATATACCCACTAAGGGAAGCCAGAGTCGATGCACTACATTAGCAGTTTTTAGCTGAAATACTGAAGAGGTGCAGATTACTAATTAATTTATCTCTTTCCCAGAGCATGAATAAGTAAGGCTTGTTTTTCCCAGCTGTGACGCATAATTAAAAAGCACAAACCAAAATTATTTTAATACATGAGCAGCATCATTAGATTAACGTATTTCTACACTGAGTTTATTACAGTTAGTACATAAAACAAGCTTGTTAAAAAGAGCATATAAAATTTGAAAACCAGTATATTTGAAAGTTAGGGATATGGTCACAATTTCCAAGCCATTTTTTTTTTAAACATAATTGAAATTATCAGCATGCTTTAGGCCGGGTACACACGGGCAAACATGTACGATGAAACTGGTCCGTCGGACCGTTTTCACCGTACATGTCTGCCCGGGGACTTCTGTACGATGGCTGTACTAACCATTGTACAGAAGTCCGTGCGTGTCCGCGCCGTCGCCGCGATGATGGCGCGGCGACGTGGGCGGGCCTGCCTTTTAAATGCTTCCACGCATGCGTCGAAGTCATTCGACGCATGCGAGGGATGGCGGGCGCTCGGACATGTACGGTAGGTCTGTACAGACGACCGAACATGTCCAAGCGGGCAGGATTCCAGCAGACGGTTTTAAAACAAGTCCAGGAATATTTGTCCGCTGGGAAAAGGCCCGGCGGGCAAATGTTTGCTGGAATTCTGCCCGCTCGCGCCTACACACGACCGAACATGTATGCTGAAACTGGTCCGCGGACCAGTTTCAGCATACATGTTTGGTCGTGTGTACGGGGCCTTAGTGTTAAAGTACATGGGAAACCATAGAAGATCACTGGTATTAAAGCTCTGTCATGACATGCTTCATATTTGTAACAGGGTGTAGGGCCATTTGGTATTTAATTTTTTTTTTTTTTTAGTATTATAGAATACTTTTAGGCATATTCCCACCCAAGGTTGGCAACCATCCATATTTGTAAAGACAATTTATAAAAATAAAAATAAAAGATATTTTCCCTGTCCATGGAAAATGCAGTGACTGCCTCTGGCTGTCAGTGCAGTGTACAAGTGTGTGTCATTGCCTGAGAGACTAAGGTCTCCAGGCACTGTTGCCCCTTCAAGAGGTTGTATCTACTCCACCTGCTGTCCCACTTATATCACTTGTGTGTGTCTGTCCACACTAATCCAACCCCTGAAACCTTGTGTTTAATGTCCTATCACCTTTGACCACCCACACTCCATCCCTGATGTGCAAGTGCCTGTTTAAGGGTCACAGGTTGTGACGGCATTAGGGTGCTGGGTGGGATAATTTAAACAACGTGCATCCCTCAATACTAGCTGCTTCCTGCCATTGCCCGAACCTCAGGGAGACTAGGGGAGCAAATTGGTGAGTAAGCAAGCTATCTGTACCCTGCATTCCCTCTTTACTCTCCCCACTAATCCCTTCTTTTACTTTCCTCTCCCCACCCCACCCCCTCTCTCGCTTCCTCCTCTTCTCCCCTTTCTTTCTCTCTCTTCCTCCCCCTTATCTTTCTTCCTTCTGTCTGTCTCTCTCCCTCCTCCTTCCCCCTACATCTCTACCCCTCATTCCCCCCATCCCTTCTCTCTCTCCTCCTTTTTCTTGCCTCCCATTCTCTCTCTCTCTCTCTCTCTCTCTCTCTCCCCTCCTTCTCCCCCTGTGTCTCTCTCCAGCTTTATTTCTCTCCCCTTCACTCTCTCCCTTTCCCCTTCTCTCTATATTGCTCTCTCTGCCCCCTCTTTATCTCAATCTCCCCCTTTACTCTCTACCTCCCCCTGTTCTCTCCCTATTTTCTCTTTCCCCATTCTCTTTTCGTTCTCTCTCCCAACCTCTTTTCTCCCCCTCTCTTTCTCTCTCTCCTCCCTCCCCCTTCTCTTCCTTTCTCTACATCTCTTTCTCTCACTCTCTTGCCTTCTCTCCCTCAATCTCTCCCCTCTCTCGTTCTCTTTTTGTGCGCAGAATTTATGATTTCTTGGCCATTTTTCAGAGAATATGAATGATAACACAAAAACTTTTCTTTCACTCATGGTTAGTGTTTGGCTGAAGCCATTTATTATCAATCAACCGTGTTTACTCTTTTTAAATCATAATGACAACAGAAACTACCCAAATGACCCTGATCAAAAGTTTACATACCTCAGTTCTTAATACCGTGTATCACCCCCTTTAACATCACTGACAGCTTGATGTCTTTTGTGGTATTTGTGGATAAGGCCCCTTATCTTCTCAAATGGTAAAGCTGCCAATTCCTCTTGGCAAAAAGCCTCCAGTTCCTGTAAATCCCTGGGCTGTCTTGCATTAACTGAATGTTTGAGTTCTCTCCAGAGTAGCTCAATGATATTGAGGTCAGGAGACTGAGATGGCCACTCCAGAACCTTCACTTTATTC
Source organism: Rana temporaria (assembly GCF_905171775.1). Lineage (NCBI taxonomy): Eukaryota > Metazoa > Chordata > Amphibia > Anura > Ranidae > Rana > Rana temporaria. Next base: position 526,068,199 of record NC_053489.1, read on the forward strand.
CGCTGTAGCCAATGACGGGTCGACTTAGCCTTGTGTTTTGGATCATTGTCATGTTGGAATGTCCAAGTACATCCCATGCTCAGCTCCCTGGCTTTTTTTTTTTTTTTTATAAATTTCTTTATTAATTTTCTGATTTTTTTTCCATACAAAAACCATACATGTACATTTACATTTCCCATTTCAATTACATTCATCTGCTCTCTTCTAGAGCCTCCATACAATTTTTAATTCATTCCTTTCACCTAATACAGATACATTTTTACACTCCTCTCTCTCCCCCTTTATTCAATGGTGTGGTTAACCTCCCCTTGTACCCTATTTATCTTGACGCTGTCATAGTATTTTCTATCCAGTTCGCCCATACTCTCTCACAGGGCTTTTTTTCAGGGGGAACTTGGGGGAACTCAGTTCCACCACCTCTGCCTGCTCACCACAATCAGAATCAGAAGTCTGGTTTCTGTGTTTACAAGTGACAGCTTTGTAACCCCCTGAACTCTGCACTCTGTATGTAATGCAATTCTGGTATTTAATGCCCCTTTAAGACCCTTCTACTGTTTGTGAAATCTGAACGGGTCGTAGTTGAGTTCCTGCACCTATTTTCTGAGGAAAAAAGCTCTGCTCTCTCATATTTCTCCCCATGTACTCTATTCCATTATGCCTCCCTATACAATGGCAGATTACTGTTTACTAAGTTTTTCCAATGTGCTACTGAGGGAGCTTCTACCTTTTTCCAGTTTAACACTATCGCTTTTCTAGCATAAAATAATAACAGGCCTACCTGTGTTCTCCTTCCCATCGAAACAATATTTTCCCCTACAAATCCTAGCAAACAGATCTCTGCCTCCTGTTCCAAGATTATTGATGTCACTATGGCAATCATTCTCAGAACCTCTCTCCAGAATACCACTATCTTTGGGCATATACAAAATATATGCATGAAATCTACTGGAATATCTGCATATCTCCAACAGTTCTGAGGATTTGTCGAGGAAATCTTATATAGCTTATATGGTGTATAGTGGCTCCTATGTATAATTTTAAATTGTATCAATGTATCTCGAAGTGATAACAATATCTGCAATGGGAACCTCCATACTTCCTCCCAATTTTCCAAATTTGGAACATCTCTCTTCCAATTTTTACTTAATTATATCTGGCGATGTAGTCCTTATTAAATACATATAAAAATTTGAGGTTGTCTTTTTTCCACTTTTTACCATTTGTTCCAAACCTGATTCCATTAATCGCGGGGTCCCTTCCACTAATAAGGCATGGATAAGCTGCCTATACCTAAACGCATAACTCTCGGGAATATTCCAAAGCTGCCTCATTTCTACATATGAGAGAAACTTTTCCCCCTGTAATACTTGCGACAATTTCTTCACCCCATAGCTAGTCCATGCTCCTGGATCCTGAATCGAATCCAGATGTGGTAATTCAGGATTTCTCCACAGTGGGGTATTTGGGGATAAGTTCGTTTTTAAATCTCCTTCTCTTCCCATAACAGCTTTTCATTGTTCTCATTGCAGGGGTTAAATCTTGCCTTGTTTTGATCCCTCTATACAGCAGTCCCTGCAGTGCCTCTACTGATTGGACCACTGCTGCTTCCAACATGGTAGCCGAGTCATACCCATCCGGGTTTAACCATCTCCCCGCCATCACTAATTGTGTAGCTATATAATATTTATGAAAATCTTGGAAGGCCAACCCTCCCTGTGACTCCGGTCTCATAAGTGTACTTAATTTAATTCTAGCTGGTTTATTTGCCCATATAAATGTAGAGAGCATTCCAGGTAGCTGTGTAAAAAAACTTTTTGCCACCCACTGTGGAGAATTCCTGAATATATACAAAAACTTAGGAAGAATTTTCATCTTTACCAGATTTACACGTCCCAACAGCGACAAAGTCAACGTCACCCATATCTTTAGTCTCTTCCCAAGCTCCTGTACCTCTGGATCTAGGTTCAGCTTTCGGAAATCCTCAACCTGTCTAGATTTTATTATACCCGAGTATTTAAATTCCGTTACCCATTTCAGTGGTGAATTCGGGGCAGCAGTTTCCTGTGCTCCTTGATCAATAGGGAACAATAGGGACTTACCCCAGTTTACTTAAAGCCCTGTAAATACTGAAAAGACATTTAACAGTTCTAAAGCTCCCTCTAAAGATGGACCCGCATCTCTTAAGAACAACATGTCATCAGCATACAGGGCTACTCTCTCCTCCAGCCCCCCCACGCGAAGTCCCTGAATATTTGGTGTAGTCCTAAGAGCCTCTGCCACTGGCTCTATTGCTATTGCGAAAAGCGCTGGAGAAAGAGGGCAGCCCTGCCTCGTACCTCTGTATAACCGGAAGAAAGATGATAATTTTCCTCCCAACTTAACTGCTGACATGGGTCTCCCATAGATTATTTGGATCCACTTGATAAATACTAATGGGAATCCCATCCTTCTGAGTATTTCCCACAGAAAAGGCCATTCGATTGTATCGAAGGCCTTCTCTATATGTAGAGAGGCCACTGTCCTAGATCCCCCATGCATTTGATGAGTATGTATATTTGTATAAAGTCTGCGTAGATTAATATCTGTTGTTCTCTGTGGCATGAATCCTGTCTGGTCTGAATCTATTATGTTTCTGAGCAGGGGTTGTACTCTTAGGCCTCGTACACACGGACGGACTGTCCGATGAAAAAGGTCCGCCGGACCGTTTTCAGCGGATATGTCCGCCTGGAGATTTCTGTCTGATGGTTGTACACACCATCAGACAGAAATCCGCGCGTACACGATACGCGGTGACGTGGCCGCGCCGATTACACGGCGACGTGCGCGCCCCTGGAAGGTCAATGCTTCCACGCATGCGTCGAATCACTTTGGCGCATGCGAGGGATGGCGGCCGATCGAACATGTACGGTGAGTCTGTACAGACGACCGAACATGTCCGACGGACAGGCTTCCAGCGGACATGTTTCTTAGCATGCTAAGAAACTTTTGTCCGCTGGAAAACGGTCGGCTGGACAAATGTCCGCTGAAAACCTGTCCGGTCGGCCGTACACACGACCGAACATGTCTGCTGAAACTGGTCCGCAGACCAGTTTCAGCAGACATGTTCGGTCGTGTGTACGGGGCCTTAATGTTAATATCTTTGTCAATATTTGCAAATCTATATTTAATAATGCTATTGGCCTGTACGATGAACATAACTTTGGGTCTTTTGTTTCCTTATATATTAATGTTATATGTGCTTCTCTCATTGATTCTGGAAGGGCCCCTTTCATTAACCCACTTGTAAATACTTCTGCTAATTTAGGGGCTATTAATGTTCCATATTTTTTATAAAATTCTGCCGGAATTCCATTCGACCTGGTGCCTTTTCCCCCGAAAATGTGCGTATAACCTCCTTAATCTCCTCAACCGTAATGGGGCAGACCAATGCTCTCCTCTCCCCATCCGACAACCACCCGAGTGCTATCCGGACCAATAGGTCCGTCATAGCCTCTGGGCGGAACCCGGAGGGGAGAGAGGAAGCATACAGCACACTATAATACTCTCTAAAGGCCTCCAATATCTTTTTAGGTTCTTTTACTTTCTGTCCATTTAAATCTTCAATTTCTGATATGATTGTAGCTTGATGTTCTTGTTGTGCCAATCTTGCCAGAAATCTACCACCTTTATCTCCCTGCTCAAAAGTATTCTGTCTATTTCTATGCATTTCTAATCTTGTTATTTCCTTCATATGTAAATGTAGATCTCTTTGTGCAGCCATCATTTCTTCAAAGGCAATACTACTGGGCTCTTGACCATATTTTTCCTTCTGTAAATCAATCTGTATTTTCAACTCTTGTATCTTAACCTTCTGTTTTTTATTAACCGCTTTAAACGCATCCCAAACAATCTCCATCAAGGATGATCCTGCATTATTCTCCCAGTATTCCATTATTATAGATGTCATTTTTTCTGCTATTTCCGGGTGTCTCACCTATTGCAGAGTTAATCTCCAAGGATGCATTTCTTGGTGTTGGAATACGTATTGACAAAAATAGCGGAGAATGATCTGAAAGACCACTCAGTAGATATGTGGCTTCTGCGATATCTGCTAACATTGTAAATTCTGTAAATGCTAGGTCTATTCTAGATGCTGTTTTACAGTATAGGAGGTAGAAAAACAGGAGTACGCCCTTTTTTCAGGATTCTTCCATCTCCAAATTTCCGTTACCCCCATCGCCTGTGCCCAGGTATACAATTCTGCTGAATGTTGTTTAGGAGGTTTTGGTCTATCCAACTCTGGTGATAGAACAGCATTGAAATCTCCAATTAATACCAACTTCTCTGGCAAATATTGAATGATCTTTTCCATTATCTCATTCAGTACTCCTACCGAAAAATGATGTGGGATAGACACTGCCACTGTAACATACCTCTGTTTACCTATCATTTACAACAGAATAACATATTTTCCATTTACGTCTATGTAAGCCTTCTCTATTTCTCCCGGAAAAGATTTGTTTACTAAAATCAAATACCCCCCTAGCATACGAAGAATATGTGGAGTGGTATGTTTTCTGTATCCAGGCTTTTTTTAACGTTATTAATTTTTTTCCCATTAAATGTGTCTCCTGTAATATAATCAGTTGGGAGTATATTTTCTTATATATTGGAACATTAATGCTTGTTTAAACTTTGAATTTAATCCTCAAACATTCCAGGATAGTAGGGAAAAAAATATATATTGTCCCCGGGCATTATACCTAGAGTATGGGAGGAACCTATACCTCCATTGTATCTTATACCTCCCAATTTCTTGGGGTGGTATCCATAGGGTACTTGAACCACACCATTGAAAAACCCATACATTCTCCCCCCTTTTACTCACTCCACCTCCCACCTCCCAACCCACCCTATGCCTCCCCACTCCCCTCTCTTGCGTATAATCCCATCCATTCATGGATGAGAGTGGAGAGGAACTTCTTCTATCCCCTATTTTACTGATCATAATCTCCATTTCATATTCAGTATCCAACATAACTCAACTTACTTCCCCCAATACAAAAAAAGAACAACAACCTTCCATTCCCTTGTGTGGCGGGCTCTTCTAATAAGCTGTAAATCTCACACCTTATTTATATGTCCTACTGTGTGTCCTTAAGACCTTCTCTATTTATTTGGACATCTATTAAGTACTAAAAAAACGTGTGTGTGTGTGTGTGTGTGTATATATATATATATATATATATATATATATATATATATATACACATACATACACACACACACACTATACAGTTGTGCTCATAAGTTTACATACCCTGGCAGAATAAAAAAAAAGGGGGGAGAAGGAGACCCCATGCAGATAATTTACGCATAGAATCAATCCATTTAAATCTGTAAATGTACTTTTTCCATGCGACTACCTCTCTAACAGTGATCCATAGTATTCAATATTTTATATACATACTTAATCTCTCCTATTCCAAAAAAAAAAAAAAATATATAATTTTGAACATTCAATGCTACCTTCTCAAAAAATAGAAAAAATATTTATGTGCTCAATCTGTGTTATTATAATGTTTTGTGATTCCTCGTGTATAATCTCCCCTATTCAAACAAGAAAACATTTTTATTCTGTGCTATCATTTTTACATTTCCGTATATATACCATCCTCTTCTCAACTTCCAAAAAAAAAAACATTATTTATCTAGATAATCTAAGTAAATATTCTATATAATTAATCCCCACTATCCAGGCGTGGAACAAAAATAAATTCCCTCATAATAAATTAATATACCTATTTACTCCCATTATAGCATATATTTTCCAAGTGTTATCTCAAAAAAAAAAAAAAAGTGTTTTGTGTTAATTGGATTAATTATACTTATAATTCCTAGTATATAACCCCCCTTATCTAAGGAGAAAGAACATTATTATTCAGTGTTTTTCTATAAAACCCACTTTTATACATAATCCCCCCCCCCCCCAAAAAAAAGAGTCCATCTATTTAGTGTCTAACCACTCCAGCGACAGAGTTGGCGTTTCAAAAAAAAAGGTGCGTGTCCTATCCGTCACTCGTAGTTTGCTAGGGTATAAAAGACTGTACTCGTATTTCTGTATATGCTCTTCTTTTCTGCTGTATTTCAACCGGATAATCAGGAAAAAATAACAATCTGACGTTTTCATATTGTATGTCTGCCCTTGACCTGGCTGTTGACAGAATTTGGTCTCGATCCCTATAATTCAGTAGGCGTATCAAAAAAGACAAGGGGTGCCCCTGGTTTGGGGGTTCAGAAGGAGATCCTATGCGCTCTTTCCACCACAAACGTTGAATTTACTTCTATTAAATGTAATACTTCTGTTAGTAATTTTTGTGAAAATTTAATTGGGTTATCTCCCTCCACCCGCTCTGGCAGACCCAGAATTCGGACATTGTTTCTTCTTAGGCGAATTTCTGTGTCTATTGCTCTGTCCTGTAACTCTCTAATTTGTTTTTCCAATATATGCCATTCCTTATTATCTTTTTAAAAATTGTCTTCAACTTTTGAAACGCGAATTTCAATTTCTGCAGTTTTTTTCTGTATTTTGTCAAACTGGCATTTTATTGAACATATATCTACTGCCAGGGCATCAATTGTATTTGTTAATACTTCGCTACTTGCTTTTATCGCCTCCAAATGTCTTTTCCTGAGGGTCCATGCTCTACCTCTATTTCTCTCACCGTCTGAGTCTCTGCTGTCGTCCCTTTTATTGGAGATTTTTATGGGGATTGTGGAGTTTTTTTTTACTGTCTTTGTTGCCATGGCCGAGGTAGAGGAGCAAGGGGGTCAGAGTCTGTGGTTTTACACAAGGTTTATTGGGAGCCATTTATCCTCATAATAGTTAGTTTATTATTTATTTCTTTATAGTATTTTTTTGATAACATACTGCATTCATCTTGCCATCAATTTTGACCAAATTTCCTATGCCTTTGTAGCTCACACATCCCTAAAACATCAGCAATCCACCTCCGTGTTTCACAGTAGGAATGGTGTACCTTTCATCATAGGCCTTGTTGACTCCTCTCCAAATGTAGCGTTTATGGTTGTGGCCAAAAAGCTCAATCTTGGTCTCATCACTCCAAATGACTTTGTGCCAGAAGGTTTGAGGCTTGTCTCTGTGCTGTTTGGCGTATTATAAGTGGGATACTTTGTGGAATTTTCGTAGTAATGGCTTTCTTCTGGCAACTTGAGCATGCAGTCCATCTTTCTTCAAATGCCTCCTTAGGCTCGATTCACACCTATGCTTGTTGCTTTTGAGCGTTTTTTGCAGTGCGATTTTACCGCAATTTGCATTTTGCGTTTTTTTAAGTCGGCAATTTAAAAAAATGTACATTTCCTTTAACAACCAACTATAAACAGGTTAAAGAAAATGAAAATTGCGGCAAAAACGCGGTAAAAACTTGGTAGTTGCGTTTTGGGAATGCGGGTCCATTGAATTCTATTCCATGCAAAATGCTGCTTTTTGCAGGAAAAAAAAGTCCCCGACCCTTTTTAAAAACGCAGAGGCACAAAAAAGCATTGATGTGAACATGTTCCATAGGAAACCATGTTAAAAAATTTCCCTGCATTTCTGCATAATGCAAAATGCATCAAAAAATGCATTAGTGTGAATGGAGCCGTATTGTACATCTTGAAACAGCCACACCAAATGTTTTCAGAGAGTCCTGTATTTCACTTGAAGTTATTTGTGGCTTTTTTTTTGCATCCCAAAAATTTTCCTGGCAGTTGTGGCTGAAATTTTATTTTTTGGTTTCAACAGAACCCCTAATTTTCCACTTCTTGATTGGCGTTTGAACACTTCGAATTGGCATTCTCAATTCCTTGGATATCTTTTTATATCCCTTTCCTGATTTATGCAGTTCAACTGCCTTTTCCCGCAGATCCTTTGACAATTCTTTTGCTTTCCCAATGTCTCAGACGCACTGGATCAAAGATGCAAGGATCTGTCAGGAGTCCAGAAACTCATTGACCTTTTATACACACACACTAAATACAAGCAAACAGATCACAGGTGAGGATGGTTCCCTTTAATAGCCATTCAAACCCCTTTGTATCAACTTGTGTACATGTTATCAGGCCATAATCACCAGGGTATGTACATTTTTGATCAGGGTCATTTGGGTAGTTTCTGTTGCCATTATGATTTAAAAAGAGTAAACACAGTTGATTGATAATAAATGGCTTCAGCCATGTTTGTTATTATTCATATTTCCTGAAAAATGGCCAAGAAATAATAAATTCTGCCAGGGTATGTAAACCTATGAGCACAACTGTATACTGTGTGTGTGTGTGTGTGTATATATATTATTATTATTATTATTATACAGGATATATATAGCGCCAACAGTTTACGCAGCACTTTACAACATCAGGGAAGACATTATAGTTACAATACAATTAATACAGGAATGATCAGAGGGCCCTGCTCGTTAGAGCTTACAATCTAGAATATAAGCCTAGGCTTTTTACCAGAGAAGAAACAGGAAGTGGGCTGTATAAGGAATTTACTGGCAGAAAAATACGGTTTACAATGGCTTGAAAAATTATTCATTACCCTTAAAATTTTCCACATTTTGTCATGTTACAACCAAAAACGTAAATATATTTTATTGGAATTTTATGTGATAGACCAACACAAAGTGGCACATAATTGTGAAAAAAAAAAAAACAAGTGGAAGGAAGATGCTAAATGTTTTTCAAAGTTTTTTTACAAATAAATATGTGAAAAGTGTGGTGTGCATTTGTATTCAGCCCCCTTTTGCTCTGATACCCCTAACTAAAATCTAGTGGAACCAATTGCCTTTAGAAGTCATCTAATTGGTATATAGAGGCCACCTGTGTGTAATTTAACCACTTCCCGACGGCCGCATGTATATGTACGTCCTTGCCTTTCCGCGGGTCGGGGGTCCGATCGGGACCCCCCCCCCCCGCTACATGCGGCGGTCGGGTTCCCTCGGGGAGCTATCCGGGACGACGGCGCGGGTATTTGTTTTTAGCCGCTCCGTCGCGATCGCTCCCCAGAGCTGAAGAACGGGGAGAGCCGTGCGTATCGATCGAGTGATCCCTTATATAAGGGAGACTCAATCGATGACGTCAGTCCTACAGCCACACCCCCCTACAGTTGTAAACACACACTAGGTGTACCCTAACTCCTACAGCGCCCCCTGTGGTTAACTCCCAAACTGCAACTGTCATTTTCACAATAAACAATGCAATTTAAATGCATTTTTTGCTGTGAAAATGACAATGGTCCCAAAAATGTGTCAAAATTGTCCGAAGCGTCCGCCATAATGTCGCAGTCATGAAAAAAATCGCTGATCGCCGCCATTAGTAGTAAAAAAAATTTTTTTTATAAAAATGCAATAAAACTATCCCCTATTTTGTAAACGCTATAAATTTTGCGCAAACCAATCGATAAACGCTTATTGCGATTTTTTTTACTAAAAATAGGTCAAAGAATACGTATCAGCCTAAACTGAGGGAAAAAATAAATTGTATGTATGTTTTTGGGGGATATTTATTATAACAAAAGTAAAAAATAATGAATTTTTTTCAAAATTGTCACTTTATTTTTGTTTATAGCGCAAAAAATAAAAACCGCAGAGGTGATCAAATACCACCAAAAGAAAGCTCTATTTGTGGGGAAAAAAGGACGCCAATTTTGTTTGGGAGCCACGTCGCACGACCGCGCAATTGTCTGTTAAAGCGACGCAGTGCCGAATCGCAAAACCTGGCCTGGGCATTAAGCTGCCTAAAGGTCCGGGGCTTAAGTGGTTAAAGCAGAACTTCAGTCATTTTTTCATCTTTCCATCTATTCAATCTTCTACCCTTGTTGTTTTAACTTTATATTTTTGTAGATGCTATAACGCTTGCGCATTCCATACCATAGCATTCAATATACGCTTAATGGATTTTTTTCTACCAAAAATATGTAGCAGAATACATATTGGCCTAAATTTATGAAGAAATTTGATGTTTAAAAATAAGTTTTATTGGATACATTTTATAGCATAAAGTAATTTAATTTTATTTTTTCTCAAAATAGTTGTTCTTGTTTTGTTCATAGCGCAAAGAAAAATAAAACATGCGGTGATGACCAAATACCACCAAAATGAAGCTCTATTTGTGGGAAAAAAATATATTTTTTTTTTGGTACAGCGTTGCATGACCGTGCAATTGTCAGTTAAAGTAAAGTAGTGCCATGTCTCAAAAAATGGCCTGGTCATGAAGCGGGGTCAATCTTCTGGAGGTCAAGTGGTTAAAGTTGTTATAAATCAAATGGGTGTGTTGCTTCTGTAATTAAGGCAAACAATAATGTAAACATAAGAATAAGTTACATATGCGGTAATGATTTTGTCACTGACACTGTTCATGAAAATGATACTGTTCCTGAAAACACATACAGCTTTAAAGCATTTTCCAATAATGTCGTTGAAAGGATTGATGTTTTCCTTATGTTGCCCTTGAAGTCACAATAAAAGGTTGACCTTTCCCTGCAATATGGTTGAATTTAACATTTATTTAACATTTATTTGTGCATTAGTTAATGTCCCTCACAGCACCCAGCTCCCCATGCCCTTTAGCCTTGCAAATGCCCTTTTAGCCTATTAGCCTTGCAAATGTCCAAAATTGTTTTTCAAGATTCAACATCCCCCCCATAGGCCCCAATAGACATCCCCCCATAGACAATACAATTTGGATCCAAGTTCAAGTTTAAAATGAATGTCCCATGAGCCAAACCAAGAAACTTTTGCTCATTCCTAATGCCAACCAGTTTGTGTTTTCTTTCCTATGGTGCTGTAAAGTTCAGCTGGACAAAATTATAAATCTTTTGGAAGCTAAAACAGTTATTATAGTTATAGATGTATTTTAACTATTTAACTGTTTGCCTAGCGCTCAGTTTTAATGTCCTCTTATGTTTTCCAAAGTTATTGTTTAGAGTGACCCTGATCTACTTTGATGGTTTTTAAATAATCTCTATAAACTTCAAGCAGGAACCACAGTCTCACCTCTTATTATTGTAGTCTGCACATTGCAATTATTGTTCTAGAACACGTTTCCATCTGAGCAATAGATTTATACCTTCATTTATTTTACTTTAATCTTTGTATTTAGATAAATAACTGTACTGCCAATTAACTTCTATGCTGTTTAACTGGTTTTGCCTTTCTTTGTTGTTGTAGGGTGGAGAAACCCAATTATTTTGGTCTAATCTTTGAGAAAGAAAACTTTTTTGACCTACCTTATAGATTAAGCGAATGTAATTAAAGTCATTGCCAATTCAGATCAGGTTGAAAATTAAACAACAAAGCCAATTTGTATAGCCAAATTAAAAAGATTCTAATTGCTTGGTGGATCTAGTATGCCCAACTGAAGTGAATTAAAAAATAAAGATAGTTATTGAGATGTTTTAAAGGTCTTCTAGTTATCTGGTCTTCCCAAAAGAAGAAAAAAAAAAGAATATTGAGAATCAGTAGTACAAAAAAATCTACCAACCTCTGCCAAAACACGATGGCCCAGATTCACAAAGCACTTGCGCCGACGTATCTCAAGATACGCCACGTAAGTGCAAATATGCGCCGGCATGTAGCGTGGGCGTACATTTAGGCTGGACACATGTGGCGCTTCCATTGATTTGCCTTTCAAATATGCAAATGAGGGAAATACGGCGATTCACGAGTGTACTTGCATCCGACGCAGGCTACGAGATGTGCGCATAAGTTGTACGTCCGGAGTAAAGTTAAGCCCCATAAAGAGGTGTAACCCAGCAGCAGATATGCAAAGGTCTGCACCAGGGAACTCAAGCCGGCGTATTTTACGTTGTTTATGTTGGACGTGTGTCTGGCTGGGCGTAGGTTACGTTCACGCCGTAGGCAGTGATCCGGTGTATCTTAGGCAGTTGTTCCGACGTGGTTGTGAGCATGCGCACGGGAAAGCGTCCACGTCACGGCGCATGCGCAGTTCGTTATACGTATCTGTCTGGCGCTCGGCCCATCATTTGCATGGGGTCACGCAACATTTGCATGGCTCACGCCCACTTCCACCTACGCCAGCTTACGCCTTAGAAACCCAGCGCAGTTTTGGGAGCGCTGGCTTTGTGAATTCCATGCTTACCTCTCTGTGCTGCGTCGGCATAGTATATCTGTGAATCTGGGCCAAGATATTCAAAAGGCTGGAAAATAAAGGATGACAAAAATACAATGCAAATGTTTTTCTTCAAACTAGTTAATCAAACAAGAATTAATACTGAAAACTGTATGTTTGTTACATTTTTGGATGCTAAAACAGTGATTATACTGCTTAGGCCTCATGGACACTGGACATTTTTACAGCTGCTGTTTTTGGCTTCAGGCATTTTTTCCTGCAGCCACTAAACTCCCCAGCATGTTATCTTATGTGTCCAGGCACACATAGGTTTTTTTCTATTTTTTTAAAAAAACTAGTGGGTTATAAGAGGAGTTTTGCAGTTGCAAAACCACTCCAACTCTGATGAAAGCTTTAAAATGCTGAAAAACTCGGTAAAAAATGCAGAAAAAAGCTACTGCAAAAAAACTGAAAAACTCATTCTACAGCTACAGCTTTCTACAGCTAATGCTTCTGCCGTTATTATAACGTCCAGTGTGCATGAGGCCTAACAATTAACATTTCCACAGGTCAGTTCTTTACAGCAAAATAGAAGTTTAAAGAAAAACATTTTAATATTTTTTTTTTTTAAATGATAACAAGAAATCTTCAACTACCCCCCTGTAAAATATGAATTTTACTTTTGTAAATACAGTAGATGTAGTAAAGTAAATGCAATCAGAAATCCCTTTACTGGTATACTGTTTGTATTACTGGTTGAGAACCTTTGTTATAAACTGCATATACACTTTGTAGAATGGGAATACTGAATCATGCTGAGATTTAATTTCATTACATACAGTTCTCCAAACTAGTGTGCAATCCGTTATCTGTAACACCCTAGAGTCCCGGTATGCTGAATAATAAATTCCACACCTGTCAGAGTTATTTAGTAAGGTATCAGAAAGAGTAACAAGAATGTACAAAGTGTTCTAATCCATAGTAATTACAAAGAGTTTAGAACACAGCATTCTAACCAGTTCTGTTTTTGACTTGTTTCTAAGGGTTTTTACTATGCTTTGTGTTCTTTGCTTAAGCAACCCTTCCAATTTGACAAATTCTGCAAAGGATAACTAAACTAATATTGCAGCTTAACCATTTCTAGAAGTGGTGGTTGCATCAGTGTTCATGTTTTCAAATTAAGGACATTTTCGCAAGTACAAAACATGGGGCTGCGTTTTTCTTCTCTCTCCCCCGCATGTTGCTTGGAGCCTTCCATTTTCATTCCACCATACCCCATAAGGGGTCTAACACCATCCCTCCCATCCACTCTTGCGAGTGGACATCTTGGGATAATCAAGACAGCTATCCGGGATATCGTATACCTACGACCCTCTACTGAAGATCCATTCCATCTTTGATCCAGTCCGAGGAAGCCCAGCAGAGTATGCCCCGTGATCGTTCATGCCTCGTTGATCTGCTGTCGCTGACAGGCAGATCCACGCTTTCTGGTAAGCACAATTACATCTCTATTTCAATGGTGATAATCTGTCTCTGAGGATCCACATGGTCATTTACCATCTATTCATCTCACCCGTTTTGGATGGACTTTTCAGTGTTTTTTATTATCATAAATTTTTGGTTGTGTTTCACTACAGCACTATATTTTTTCACTTTTTATCATTATTTCACGGTGGTTGGTACTTTATCACTGTCCCAGCACAGTGATCATTAATATTCCCCAAGAGGAATCTTTGTCTCTATGGTTTTACAGCGCTGCATTTTTTTCTCACAGATATTATGTCTTCCCTGGTGACTGTGTGGGTCCCTGGAGCTCAGTACGCTTCTGTTCTGCAGACTGGCAGACAATCCTCCAGCTTTTAGCTTTCTGTAGAGCATAATCCTGTCCGGCTCTCTCCTTGATTCTCTCCAAGTCCTTCTACACACCCTCAATTTGTCCCTTACCCCCATGCCCTTTCCTGGGCTTGACAACCTGCTCTGAACTCATGGGTTCAGTGGGTGAAAATAAAAGTGTCCAACAATAGCTGCAGACAATTATGGTGCTGCCTCTTCCCCTCTCCAGGTAACATTCCCATCAAAGCTGAGAGGGGAAAGGGAATTCTCTGGAACTCAGTGATGATGCCCTGAACTGGGCTGCTCCCATTGCTTAAAGGGACTGTGCCAGGGTAACTGGAGTGAGTGTCTCCAATATGCCACAAATACTCGGCTATCTATCTTACCCAGCACCTTTAAATGCATAAATAAAGGTCTCCTGAGGCATTGGCTGACAGCAGCAAGAACAAGTTATACCATGCCATTGGTGAAAGGCACATGCTCCACCTCTGATTGAGCGGGCTATGGAGATGGACCATATTGAGGGGATGGAGGCACTTCTTTCATGAGAACTGGACACATTCAAACAATGGGGTGGATTCAGTAAGCAATTGTGTCTGCGTATCCATAGATACGCAGTGTAATTGCTTAGTTGCGCTGGCGTATCGACTTTTCTGTATCGTAGGCTGCATTCTTACGATGGCCGATAGGTGGCGTTCCCGTAGTGGTCAGCGTAGAGTATACAAATTGCATAGTCACGCCGATTCACAACCGTACGCGCGCCCGGCGTTCGCATTTTACGTCGTTTGCGTTCGTCGGTTTCTGCGTAAGGCTGCTAATGCTATTAGCAGGAGCAGCCAATGCTAAGTATACCCGTAGTTCCCGCGTCGTTTGCGTAAATGAATCGTGAATGGCGCTGGACGCCATTTACGTTCACGTTAAAGCAAATGACATCCTTGCGAAGTCATTTGCCGCAATGCACGTCGGGAAAGTTTCCCAACGGAGCATGCGCACTACGTTCGGCGCGGGAACGCGCCTAATTTAAATGATCCACGCCCCCTACGGGATCATTTAAATTACGCGCGCTTACGCCGGCCAGTTTTACGGAGCGCCCCCGCAAATTATGGAGCTACTGCTTCGTGAATGAAGCGTAGCGCATGTAATTTACGGAGGCGTAGCGTAAAAACGGTACGCTGCGCCTCCGTAAGAGGGCGCAAATGTACCTGAATCTAGGCCACTGTTGTCAAAATTGGCTCCCTTGGAAGATGTTCAGGGAATCTTCCAAAGTGCAAAACATCCTTGCAGGTTCATTTTAAGACCTGAACCTGGTTTAGAGTTGGGATGAGTTGGGGTAAATAAAGGTCTCCTGAGGCATTGGCTGACAGCAGCAAGAACAAGTTATACCATGCCATTGGTGAAAGGCACATGCTCCACCTCTGATTGAGCGGGCTATGGAGATGGACCATATTGAGGGGATGGAGGCACTTCTTTCATGAGAACTGGACACATTCAAACAATGGGGTGGATTCAGTAAGCAATTGTGTCTGCGTATCCATAGATACGCAGTGTAATTGCTTAGTTGCGCTGGCGTATCGACTTTTCTGTATCGTAGGCTGCATTCTTACGATGGCCGATAGGTGGCGTTCCCGTAGTGGTCAGCGTAGAGTATGCAAATTGCATAGTCACGCCAATTCACAACCGTACGCGCGCCCGGCGTTCTCATTTTACGTCGTTTGCGTTCGTCGGTTTCTGCGTAAGGCTGCTAATGCTATTAGCAGGAGCAGCCAATGCTAAGTATACCCGTAGTTCCCGCGTCGTTTGCGTAAATGAATCGTGAATGGCGCTGGACGCCATTTACGTTCACGTTAAAGCAAATGACATCCTTGCGAAGTCATTTGCCGCAATGCACGTCGGGAAAGTTTCCCAACGGAGCATGCGCACTACGTTCGGCGCGGGAACGCGCCTAATTAACATGATCCACGCCCCCTACGGGATCATTTAAATTACGCGCGCTTACGCCGGCCAGTTTTACGGAGCGCCCCCGCAAATTATGGAGCTACTGCTTCGTGAATGAAGCGTAGCGCATGTAATTTACGGAGGCGTAGCGTAAAAACGGTACGCTGCGCCTCCGTAAGAGGGCGCAAATGTACCTGAATCTAGGCCACTGTTGTCAAAATTGGCTCCCTTGGAAGATGTTCAGGGAATCTTCCAAAGTGCAAAACATCCTTGCAGGTTCATTTTAAGACCTGAACCTGGTTTAGAGTTGGGATGAGTGAGGTGAGGTCTGAGTGTCTATTCCAGGTTGCTATACTATAAATATTTTGCTTTGTTTCCTCTTTCTATTTCTTTCCTTGTTTTTTTTTAGTTGTTCTTTTATTTTTCTTTACATACCCACCCTTTCTGTGTAATATGGTTTATACCCTTGCGGGGGTTCCGGATTTGGATTAGAAAACCGCAGACTACAATCTTGCTGTTATTAGGAGAATTTGACATGGCTATTCCTTTTAGGGGCCCAATGATCTGAGTGGTCCAGAGTAGCACTCTATTTCTTATTAGAGACAGGTTCTTGAACTGGTATACTATATCCAATAAAAATTTTATGAGTTTATGCCACATATGGGTAAAGAATTCTGAGGGATGTTTATATGTTATACGTTATATACTATGTACATTTTTAAATTGCAGTATGCTTTCCTGATTGTCTTTGGCATCTGTATATTATCTATTGTTGTATAATTTTGTATGAAAATTGTAATACATTTAGATTGATCCATTGCTTAAAGGGGTCACCAGCCAGGACTATATAGGGATGTGATGACCAACTTTGCTGGTCCAAATGCATATTCACATATTCACTATCCTAAGGGGGCACTCTACCCAACGTTGATATTTTGGTAATGAGTTAATGCTGGCATATTAATCCCTTTACAACCACATAACACACATTTATGGTGCCAAGAAAGTGCGTTTCTGCACATTTATGTGTAACTGTGTTTGTGGTAGAAGCATACTCAATCGCACAAACCCAGCACAGAGAATGAGCTGTCATCCACAGATCCTGGACTAATATTTGGGATGTGGGAGCACTGATTCCTGATCATGTGATCACTGATTACCCAATCACAGTGATCACTACTGTGAAAACTTGCCCCAGGTCTGTTTTACACTAAATAAAAAAAGTTGTTGATAAAAAAATAAAGATTAAATAGATCAGGGCTTGAGTGCATGAGTGTCAATGTCAGCCTTAGTGTCAAGTGTTAGTTTTTTTTTTTTTAGTATCAGTGCGAGTGTTGATGTTAGTGGGCCGGATTCAGAGAGCTTTGCCTATCTTTAGGCGGGCGTACCGTATCTCAGATACACTACGCCGCCGTAAGTTTGAGCAGCAAGTTGTGTATTCACATACAACTTGCGCTTAAACTTATGGCGGCGCAGTGTAACTGGACCGGTGTAAGCCCGCCTAATTCAAAATAGGCTGGTTGGGGGCGTGTACTATGTAAAATAGTAGTGACCCCACGTTTTTGACGTTTTCAACAAACGGCGCATGCGCCGTCCGTGGACATATCCCAGTGCGCATGCTCCAAATGACGTCGGCAAATCGTCATGCTTTCGACGTGAACGTAAATTACGTCCAGCCCTATTAGCGAACGACTTATGCAAACGACGTAAAAATTTCAAATTTCGGCGCGGGAACGACGGCCATACTTAACATTAGCTACACCTCATTAGTGTTGCTCACGAATATTCGCATTGCGAATATTCGTTACGAATATGGCATATTCGAATATTCGCAAATAACTCGAATTTCGCGGCCAATATTCGCTATTCCGAATATTCGTATTTTTTCAATTTTATTTTTAAAACAGATCACATCCTAGTGATCTCCATCGACGTCTAAAAGCATTGCTGGTATGATTAGAGACACTGGGCCGAGTAGCTAAGCTGAGGCGATCCTTTTATCTTGCCGAATATTCGCAATCGCGAATATTCGATTTCCGAATATTCGCGAATACTTTTTTCCGCCCTTCTTTTGCATCAGAGCCAATCAGAGTTCTCCTACCACAGTTGTCATAGGAGAGAGTGGAGTGTTTCTGTGCGTTTTTCCAGTGTATCACATCTTCAAAGAATTTTCCATCTTTTGTCCCGTGTCATCATCATTTGCATTTCACCTCTTTAATGAGAATAATAACTGTTTAACATAAAGACATTTAAGAGATGTCAACGTAAACGGTTTACTTGTATTTTCCAAATCTATGGTTATTCAATATTTATTAAACTAATCAATATACAAATTGGTCAAAGTAAACCCTCAAATCTATATAATAATGTATTTATTTTATTAATACCTTGTTGTTAGTTGCAGGGTCCATTACGTAAAACCACACTTTTTCCAAAGGGCAGGTGAAATTGAATGTTTAAAAATTTCGCAATCAATTTCGCATTCGCATTAGCGAAATTTCGCAATCAGTTTCGCATTCGCATTAGCGAAATTTCGCAAACATTTTTTTTTGATAAAATATCACGAATATTCAATTTTAGCGAATATTTCACGAATATTCGGCTATATATTCGTGATATATCGCGAAATCGAATATGGCGTATTCCGCTCAACACTACACCTCATATAGCAGGGGTAACTATACGCCGAAAAAAGATGAACGCAAATTACGTTGTTCGTTTCTGAATTGGCGTAAATACTAATTTGCATATTCCTCGCGTAAACAAACGGAAGCGCCACCTAGCGGCCAGCCAGAAAATGCAGCCTAAGATACGACGGTGTAAGACACTTACACCTGTCGGATCTTAGGGATATCTATGCGTAACTGATTCTCTGAATCAGGCGCATAGATACGACCGACCGCACTCAGAGATACGCCATCGTATCTCCGTTCTGAATCCAGCCCAGTGTGTTTGGGCATTATAAAAAAAAATAGCAAAATGTGCACGATTGTCTCTTAGCTCTACTAGAGGTACAAAGAACACATAGCACATACATATATGGTGTTGCCACAATTGTCAATAGCAGAATTATTTTTTTGTGGTGGATCATGGAAATGGCATAAAAATAAACAGCTAACGACCAGACCCATTCACTGTACTACTTAATTTGAAACCAGATTGCTTAACACATTTCCAATTCAAACTTTTTGTCCAACTCCTCTCGGGCGCAAAACAAACGGAGGCAAAGGCATGTAAGTCCCCTGTATTGGTGTTGGCTGAGACGAAGCATAGAATGAATACCACCATGTCCCAAGCCAAAATGATGGTTATCGAATTAGACCAAATTCCCAAATTTGAAAACATATGGTACAAATGGCTAAAATATTACCTACCGCCAACCTTTGATAAATCTGTCCTCCTACTATAGTAGCTGTTTCATTCATTCATTCATTCATTATTTTAATCAACCAAACCATTTCTTGCACTTGCCCCTGAGTCGACCTTGTGGACTTCTCAAACTTTCTACCTTCCTTCTCTCCTACTTTTTCTCCCATCTCACCTTCATTTTACAGCTCACTCTTTAAATACATACAACCTTTACCCTCAAAACTCATTAGTAAGTAATTACTGTTGGTAATATTAAATATTATAGGATTGACTATATTGTCACATGACTTCACACCAACTCCTCAGGTTGTATTTAGATTCATACCACTTGAAAGATATTTTATTTATTTACTAATGTGTGTATAACAATGTATAACAAAGTGCTTCATTATCTCTATTTCTATAAGTATAATTGACAAACTTGTTAATTACTGTGTATTTAATCAAATCTGTTGACAAGGAAAAATAAACAGCTAAAATGTAAAAAAATACTTCTGCGCTTACTTCACCCACCACCACAAAGAGGTCTCCCTCTTAATTCAGTTTTTTTCCCCATATCATGAGGCAGGAGGGAAATTGTTCCCTTGTTTAACTCCTTATTGACTACATTTGTAGTAAGACTGAGCATATATAGGGGCTGATATTAAATAGCAGGGAAGGTTTTCAGCTGCTGGTAATAGCAACCAATCACATTTAGACCACTATATTTCTTGTAAACTTGTTCTTGGTTGTCACAGGCAGTAGCCCACTTTCCTTTGCTTTATAGTTTAAAAAATGTAGTCTGAATCCTCTACTAGGACAGACAATATAGCTGTTGAAGAATGTTTCGCTATCAATTTTTTCCATAAAATCTTGGTGCCCCATATTTTATTCATGTTTACTAGATTTGTGTTAAACTTTGCTTTATTATACAATGTTTACATGTCCTTTTACTTGTTCACATTTTTAAATGTAACAGTATAAAGATAATTATATGTGTTAGAGTTATGATATACCAAGTATTAAAATGATGTAATGGTTGCAGAGAAGAAGAATATCAAGCTTGCAGTTTTTTGTAATTTTAGTCACTTTTTCATATTTCAGAATTCCATATAGTAGTGTTAGTACCTAGAAACAGAGTCATTCATATGTCTGGCTCAGCAGACATAGGAGTTTTCAAACTATTGATCTGCTTCTCACAGAACTACTCTGTAGATGTTCCCCAGAGATCGTGCAAATATAGAAATAATCTTGCACCGTGAGGATTTCTTCATTGCCTTAAATAACTTCAGTATCTAAAAAGTATCCAAAAAATGAAAAACGAATCAAAGGTGTCAAAACAGGTCTACCTATATCTTCAACTAGTACCGTATTTTTGTATTTGCTCAAGCCTGCAATAAAGCAAACCAGCTAGATGAAAGTAGGATTATACTCTGTTTTCTCAGTCCATCCTGTGTGCTTTTTGTATTGATATATTTTTTTGGATGAGAATTTACTTCACACATAAAATGGTGCTGACTGCCTTTGGGACTGTCTATTTTATATATATGTAGATGATCCAGGTTTTTTCCTAGTAAACATACAAGGACCATTGGAAACTTGAAAGAATTATCATTGTCAAGGTAAATAGAAATGCAAAACAGAAATACATACTTATTTTATAATATATATATATATATATATATATATATATATATATATATATATATATATATATATATAATTACTGTAAACTACACTCTGCATTAATAGTGCATCCCGAACTCCCACTGCAGATTAAGTACTCTATCACAATATCAAAAACTAGGTATGTTTTTGTTTTTCTGTCATTCAAACTATGTATATTGACATCAGTTCCGATACATGGTCTGTGTAAAGCTATTGCTGATAATACTATTATTTCACTATTGGTCATACCATCATTCAAATGCTGTCATTTTTGTCTGTTACTGCTGGTGTGGTTTAATGACTAGTCCAGATAATGTAAGGACATATTCTATGACATACTAGTACAGGGGTCTCCAAACTGCAGCCCGAGGGCTGGATGTGGCCCTTTGTGAGCCTTCATCCGGCCCTTGGGGCAGTATTGCTCCCAACGATATGAGGCACTATTCCTCAGTGCCCCATTGTTGGTGTCAATATATTTTTTCCACTAATAGCAATGATGGAGCACTATTCCTCCTCCAACTGCCCAGCAGCATTGGGGCCGTGTTTATTCCCACTGATGCTCAGCCCTTGGGGCATTTTCTACCCCCACTGGTCAGAATCCGGCCCCCCTGAAGTCTGAAAGACAATATCTGTCCCTTTGCTTGAAAAGTATGGAGACCCCTGTACTAGTACATGTACATTATATAGCTTCCACTAACTGTCCACATCTTGGCAGCAGTCAGGAGAACCATGCCTCTACACTGGTTATCCACCAAAACTCCTTCTTTGTCCGAATTGGTGAAGGTCATAGGAGAGGTTAGGAAAATGGAGTACCTGACTGCTCTTCATGGTAACGCTGATGGTCTTTTTAAAGCCATATGGGAGCCTTGGGACCTATCTTCATACCACTCTCCTATCCCCACTTTTTAAAAGAACTATAACTTTCATTGACCTCACATGACATCCTCCATATATTTACCTCCTCCACCCTTTTTTGAACACACCCTTAGATTGTATATTGTTTTCTATGGTTTTACTTTATGCTTTAGTTAGGCACATTTAAGGCTTGTATCATCTGGTTACACTGAAATTACTTTCACCTTATCTTAGATTAAACATCAATATTATGAATGATTGAAGATGTATCTAAATCCTTTTTGAGATCTCTGTACATTATCCCAATATAGTATTTAATATATTGTATGTTCCCACATTAGATGATCCTGTTTTCTACCCAGTATTGTGGTGGCCTGCATGACATGTAATGATGATGATGTATTGTCTGATTTTTTTTTAACATTTACTTACAACATTATATGAGCTGGTAAGATGTAATGGCTAAACTTGATGACAATATCACTTAGCTGAAAGACTTTTGACCTTATACCGGCGCCCTTCTACCCCTAAATACAATGGTTTAACATATCTTTTTGGGCTTTTAGATGAGTGCTTATCCCATGGGCCGGTAAGCTTAATCTGTGGAGACGACTTTCTTTTTTGTGGCTCTGTGTGGATCTTTTGTTTTTAAAAAAACAATAGTTTGTTTTAGGTATGATTATATTTTACTTTTCATGTTTACCAACACATATGACACATTTTTTTTCCCTTAGGCCTCATGTACACTGCTGAGAGAGAGAGAGATGCCTTGTACACACAACCAGTTTTCCCATCTGGAAAACTGGCCGTGTGTATGCTCCATGGCAGTTTTCCCAACAGGAAAACCGCCGGGAATCCTGGCAGGAAAAATAAGAACACGTTCTCTTTTTTCCTGCCACGATTCCCGGCGGTCTTTTTGCCAGCAGTTTCCCTATGCGAAACACTGCTGTGGAGCATACACACGGCCGGGATTCCCGGCCAAAGCTCTCACTGCAGTTTTCAAGATGGGAAAACCTCTGGT
Source organism: Rana temporaria (assembly GCF_905171775.1). NCBI lineage: Eukaryota > Metazoa > Chordata > Amphibia > Anura > Ranidae > Rana > Rana temporaria. The sequence continues at coordinate 526,090,967 of NC_053489.1, forward strand.
GAGTACACAGGAAAAGTGACCGAGACATCATTTCCATAAGACTATGTTTTTAAAGAAATTATGTCATTTTTGATGTGGAATAGAATACAATTTTCTTTTTTTATATACATTTCTGAAAGTGGTTCTCATTTGGCATATATAAAGTCCCGGTCTTGTTCCAAAAAGATTTTTGTATAGACATAAAAAATTAAAAACATATAGTATGGGATGATGCCAATGTGAACCAGATTAATATGTAAATACATGGCATATCATCCTCTATATGCCTATTCTGTATACATTTTTGTTTACATCTAGAATGCATCACTAAGTATGGCATGTTAATGAATTCTGTAATACAATTTTACTTTAGGCAGGTATCTAAAAACACAATTGAAATACATATATAACTGTGGTTTTACCTACTAATACCGCGTACACACGATCGGTTTGTCTGATGAAAACGGTCTGATGGACCATTTTCATCAGACTAACCGATCGTGTGTGGGCCCCATCGGTTATTCATCCATCGGTTAAAAAATTCGGAACTTGTTTTAAAATTATCTGATGGTTAAAAAACGTATAGAAAAAAAACATCGTCTGTAGGCACATCCATCGGTTAAAAATCCACGCATGCTCAGAATTTTTTTCAGAGAAGCAAGTTAGGGCGGGGCGGAGCAACAACATGGCGCCGTAAGGATTCAGGGCGGCAGCAGCAGCAGCTCCATGCTCCTCTCTAAGTGACTGAGACAATGGGAAATTGAAGCAGAAACTATCCCAGACCATCGCTAATCCCGGTCTGTACTGACCCACCTGGGGAGGCTGACGGCGTGGGTGCCTGGCTGCGGTGTGCGCCGTTGGTCCGGTGCGTTCGGCGTCCTCCGTGCGCGGGGCTGGGGGGGATCCCCGGCAAGCAGCCGCTGCACTGAAGGGGAGCGTCTGTGTTCCTGGTGTTCGGGGACCAAAGCACCCAGTGATTGGACATCAGATGGAGTGACGCAAGAGGAGGAGGAGACGAAGGAGATAGCCGAGTACTGCAAGAGGTCTCGCAGGGAGCCGCTCCAGGACGCCGACGCCGATTTGTGCCTTACTACAGATGAGAGGCTGCAGAGGCTAGGGACCCGGGGGATGACCGGCTGGACAAAGCGGAATGAGCACGCTCAACCCCTGCTGTCTCCACAAAAACGGAGGAAGGTCTCCCTTCCATTGCCCGCCTTGGACTGTGTAGGAATAAGAGGGGAGGTGAGTGAGAAGCTGACAGCGAGGAGATGGTAAGGTGAATAATACTGCTAGCTGGCTTTTGCACCACTGAACTGAACTGAACTGATATTTTGCCATCTTCTTGCGGTTACTTGCTGATGCTAAAGGAAAAATGCTGATTAAGGTCTCATAGAAACGCAATGATAAGAACCTTTCAGGCACATTCTCAGGCGAACACAAGTCCCCTGGAGGGATGGAAAGAGGTGGAAAGTGGAATGGGAAAGAGTCTGTCTGTTTGAGCTGAAGTGGCCCTAGGACTGTCTAAATTATACTGAAATAAGAGTTCTAATTTGTATGAGATAAGCAGCAGCTCTTGAAGAGACAGATTGATGCAAGGGGAAGGTTGCCTGTTGAACCGTTTGCCTATTTAACTTGAATGTTCCCATGAGATATTGTTCTAAGTCTACAGAGGTCTCATCCCCAGCTCCAGCTGATAAAGGAAGCAGGGCTGTAAGGTCGGAAAAAACGGACACATATATTTTTTTTTTTTTTTTTTTTTATTATTTACAGAATCCTCTATTTTTTCCTGGCTGCTCCCTGTCGCCCCAACGGCAGGACTAAAAAAATTAGGGGCCAGGGGAAAGGGGTGCCCAGGTGGGTGAGCAGTTACACACATCCTGTCAGTCCTGGTCACACACTCCACTAGCCTCTGTTACACATTTGGTCAGCCTGTGAAGGTTAGACAGCTCATTAATATCTCTATAAACAGGTTCTTGGAAAAAGGGCAGAGATGGTACGGAAGGCCCCAAAAAACACGCAGGGGGGGGGATCAAGCCGCAGCACAATGAGATCATATCTTGTGTCTGAAGGTCTGGAGAGGACATTGGATAGCCCTAAAGGAGACAGCGAAAATGGTATATCGGGGACACCTATAAAGAATAAAGGACAGTCTGAGGGGGAGGTCTCAGGGAAAAAGAAGGAGAAAAATAAAGATCAATCCCCAGTGGTAAAAGGCCAGAGTAAAGTCCTAAAGACCCCTGAGAGTCAACAACAGCCCAATTTGTATCCTAATACCTCCCCTGAAGACTCCCAAGCCCCACCAACTAGGCAGGATATGATGGACATGACAGAAATGATACTACGCCTAGAAGGAACCATCAAGGGGGAAATGGGAGCAACAAGAAGAGATATACAGAGCGTGTTACAGAGAGTGGAAGGGATAGAGGAACAACTGGAGGACCACAGAAATGCAATAATGGAATTAAGAGATAGGGCTGACATGGATTGGATAGAAATAAGAAACGCTCGTTATAAATTAGAAGACCACGAGAATCGCAGCAGAAGAAAAAATCTGCGCATAAGAGGTCTCTCAGAAGAAGTTAAAGATATAGAACTGGGGGAGGTGCTGCGAGGGATATTCAATACAGCCTTAAAAAGAGACTTGACAGCTCCATTGCATTTTGAACGGGTCCACAGAATACAAAAACTGTATAACACACAGAGAGACCTACCAAGGGACACCATAGTCAGATTCCTAGAATATAACCAAAAGGAACTGGTATCTCAAAGCACAAGGAACTCTGCTACTATGGAATACAAGGGAGGCAAGCTATTCCTGTTTTCAGATCTTGCACCAGAGACATTAGCACGAAAGAGGGCACTGAAGCCACTAACCAGTCATCTACAGTCAAAGGATATCCCGTACAGATGGGGCTTCCCAGCCTGCCTGTCGGTTAAGAATCAGGGGGTCTCAGCAGTTATTCGTTTTCCTGAAGATGTAAAGGAGTTCTGTAACAAGCTGAATATTCAGCCAATGCAAATAGATAATTGGGAAAAGAGACCTCCAGCATGGAGAAGATGGAGGGAACAGGAATGGAATAGGGCATAGACTATTAAACTTATGTATGAGGGGTGACGTATGCTGTGGGTCATGGGGATGCGGGGGGGTGGGGTGGGAGGCTGGGGAACAAGGGTGGCTGGTTATCAGGTACCCGCGGGGATTGCCCTCTGCCTTCTACCTGCCCATTACCCGTTCTCCCTCTTGCTAAAGGATCTTAGTAGGTTTAATGTCTAGAGAAAGAATAAATGGCTGTCACTTGGGGAGGGGGTAATATGGAGCTGATATGCCGTCCCTGGACCAGGAGCCGTCCCAACTTAGTGGACGAGGCCTGGGTAATGGGGGGTCATGATAGACATCCCAAAGTAAGGCCCACTCGGCAAGTGGCCTGGATGGGCACAGACCGAGTGAGTCTTAGCATTGAGGTTCAATGTGTTGGGGGTAGGGTGGGAGAGGGTGGGGGGTATATGTTATATATATGGTCTCAAGGTACTCGGATTAAGTTTTCCTATTTTGATATGAGTTTGATGTGTGGTTTGGTCTTTATATATATTGAGAAAGGGCCTGGAGTCTCTCATGTCCTGTGGAGATATGATATGTCCTCCCTATTTAGGAGGGGAAAAAAAAGCGAAATATAGGAAATGGCTGCATTAAAGATTGCTACATACAATGTACGAGGGTTAAACAGCCCAAGTAAGCGGTATCAAATACTACAGGAGATGAAGAGACTCTCGGCCAAAATAGTGTTCCTTCAGGAAACCCACCTAAAAATAACATCAAAAACTAGATTAAACTCAAAGGAATTCCCCATTTGGATTCATAGCTACTCCCCGAATAAAAGGGCAAAGGGAGTCGCAATAGGGTTCGATAGAAACACAGGGTTCTCCCTAGAAGCCACAGAGGTAGATCCCGATGGAAGATACCTGTTTGTCAAGGGTACAATTATGAATATGAGGTACACATTGGTAAATGTGTATTGTCCTAATGTAAGGCCGGCTGTCTATCTGAGAAAGATTTTAAATAAATTAGAAGGATTTAGAGAAGGTATGGTGATTCTGGCAGGCGACCTAAATTTTGTATTTGATCCTCTATTAGACACTCAACCGATCTCATTGAGATCAGAGGGGAAATATCTCAGAATGGTTAAATATAAATTATACCAGATGCAAATGGTGGACGCCTGGAGAATCTTCCATCCAAAAGATAAGGACTATACATATTTCTCAGGGGTCCATGGGTCTTATTCAAGAATAGACCATGTCCTCCTAGATCATCGGCTGCTTGAAGGACTGACAAGGATAGAAATAAAATCTATAACACTGTCAGATCATGCCCCAGTGGTACTATCCTTAGACGTAGGGGAGATCCCGGCTGGGTGTCCAGTGTGGAGATTAGATGAGTCCCTAATAAATAACACCAAGACAGCCGATGATCTAGGTAGGGATATGAGTATATTCTTCAAAGAAAATTATATAGAAAACATCGATCCAGCCACGCTCTGGGAAACACACAAGGCATTTGTGAGAGGGCGGTTGATAGCAGAGAAAGTCAAGAGGAGGAAGATTAGACAGGTACGGAAACAAACATTATTAGAAGAAATCCAGGTCCTCGAATGGAAGCATAAAAAAATACAGGCAGAGCAGGTTCTAAGGGCTCTAACTAGCAAGAGAGAAGAGCTCCGGGACCTCCTGGAGCAGGAAACGAAATGGATCTTTAATAATGTGAATAATAAATTCTATGCTCTAGGTAATAAACCAGGGAGTTTGCTAGCAAGGACCTTAAAACCAAGAAACACACTGAACTCTATTCTGAAAATAAAAGATAGAAATGGATAAATGAGACACTCCACTAGTGAGATAACTAAAACATTTTATGATTACTACCAAAACCTATATAATGTCAACAAGGGGCAAGGGGAAATAGAAATTCAGAATAGAAGGGAAAAAATTAAACAATACTTAGAAAAGGTGAAGACCCCAGGCCTAGCAGAGGAAGTAATAAGTGACTTAGAGAAAGAAATAACAAAAGAAGAAATAAGTCAAGTGATTAGGAGCATCAAAATGGGGAAAAGTCCCGGCCCCGATGGGTTTACGTCACTATATTATAAAAGGTTTGGGGAGATACTAGTGCCCTTTTTTCAGAAGTATATGAACTCAATAGGGGGGGGCTTGGCAATACGCAAGGAAGCTCTGAACGCTCACATAACTTTGATAGGGAAGGAAGATAAGGACCCCTCCTTGTGTGCCAGCTATAGGCCGATATCTTTAATAAATGTGGACATAAAAATTTATTCTAAAATTCTTGCCGAGAGAATTAGGCCGCTCTTGACAGGCCTGATAGATAACGATCAAGCAGGGTTTGTACCCGGGAGAGAAACGAGAGAAAACATCTTAAGAGTAATATTTCTGTTGCAAAAAGCTAAAAAGAACAAAGAACCAGTAGTATTCCTGTCTTTAGACGCCGAAAAGGCGTTTGACAGGCTAGAATGGGAATTTATGCTTGCAAACTTATCCCACATAGGATTTGGTCCAAGTATGCTTAGGTGGATAGGGGCTCTGTATTCGGATCCCTCGGCTAAGGTGAGGGTGAATGGCACCCTTTCTGATAGCTTTTCACTTTGTAATGGAACCCGGCAAGGTTGCCCGCTTTCGCCTATCCTATTCGTCCTGTCATTGGAGCCTTTATTGGAAACAATACGGAAGAATCAGGATATAGAAGGGATAAAACTAGAGAGAAGAGAGCACAAGATATCCGCCTTCGCGGATGACATGATGCTGTTTGTATCTAACCCTAGGGAGACACTGCCTAAAATAATGGCGGAATATGAACAGTATGGGGAGATCTCGAATCTCAAAATTAATAAAGACAAAACGGAGATACTAAGTATATCATTAAGTCCAAAGGATCGTAGGGAATTGGAGGGGCTCTATCCATTTAAATGGAAGCAAAGGAGGATGAAATATTTAGGTATATACTTGTCTTGCAAGGAAAAGTGCTTCTATGAAGACAATTATATACTACTACTGAATAAGGTAAAATCAGATTTAAAAGGATATAGTATAGATAGAGTATCATGGTGGGGAAGGGTGAATACTATAAAAATGATGATTTTGCCTAAAGTTCTTTATATTTTTCAAACACTTCCGATAAAAATCCCAGAAATATATTTTAAAATCCTGGATAAGATAATAGGAGGTTTCATATGGAGGGGGAAAAAGCCGCGTATAGCAGTGGAGACTCTGATTAGATCTAAAGAGGAAGGAGGAATACAGCTGCCAGACTTCAGAAGGTACTATGAGGCGGCAGTACTGAGGAGGATTACAGATTGGGCGCAGGGGGAGGGTGGAAGTAAAAAAAAGTGGGTAGAAGTCGAAGAAAGTTTAAGTAAGAAAGAGCTGGGAAATATAATATGGGTACCGAGGCAATATAGAGGACTACCCCTGGACACTCCTGTAATAACAAAAGAAACTTTTAGAATATGGGATAAGGTTTATAAGAAAAATAAATTGCCCTATAATAGTCCGCTGTTGCCGCTTACAGGTACGGATTTCTTTCCTCCTGGCAAGGAGGGGGGATTATTCCGGAGGTGGGCAACTTCAGACACTCCAAGATTAAAGGATATAATAAAAGGAAATGAAGTGCGTCCGGTGGGAGAACTTCAAGAGAAATACGGACAGTACCCAGGAGATAGGTGGAGACACAGACAAGTCCAACATTTTGTTGGCACTTTGTCGAAGCCCCTGCGAGCTATGAATGAACTAAATCAATGGGAAAAACTTATGACCCAAGAAGAACCTGGGAAAAGGGGAATATCAAGTCTCTACAAGATGTTGACAACCAAGATAGAGGTAGGGAAATTGAAAATGATAGAAAGCTGGGAAATAGAACTTAATCAAACTATATCCAATAAGAAGAAGAGGCAGGTGCTAGAATATGTGCAGGCTACAACGATGGATGCAAAAGTAAAAGAAACCAACTATAAGTTACTTACTAAATGGTACTATGTACCAATTAAACTGCACAGAATGAACAGTGAGGCGTCCCCCTTATGTTGGAGGGAGTGTGGGATGGAGGGAACTCATGCCCACATATGGTGGCAATGCCCCCTCATACAGGTATATTGGCGGGAGATACTAGGTCTGATTAAAAAAATCAGTGGATATGAGATAAGATATGATCCATGGGAATGTTTGTTCCACACTACAAGTATGTCCAGGAAAAAATATAGAGGTTCCTTGGTCCCGTTCCTACTGAACGGAGCCAAGGCACTAATACCTAGGAACTGGAGGGAAAAAAGAGTACCCTCGATAGGGGAATGGCTCCAAGAAATTGATAAAATGCAAGTGATGGAGGAGTTATGGTCCTTTCAGGTAGAGTCTGGGCCAAGATATGAAAGGACCTGGAAGGGATGGAGGGATTTTAGGGCTGGGGGGAGGGAGGGGGGTGGTGGGGAGGGAGAGAGTGGAGGGGAATAGAGGAGACCGTTGGTGGGAACCATTATGGGGTCCCCTCCTTCCCTCGCGTCTTTTTTTTTTTTTTTTTTCTTCTGCCCTCTTACCTTTGACACTTAATGTGAATACACAATAAGGGGAATTAACCCCTACACCCTTCACTATATTCTAGACGGACTTAGAGTCCTTCTTTTCTTTTTTGTGTTTTTTGTTTTTCTTCTTTCCTTCTTCTTTTTACAACTCTTTCTTGTTTTTTGTATATTTAAGTAAATACACAATAAGGGGAATTAGCCCCTAGACTTTTCACGATATTTTAGAGGGACGTAGTGTCTTTCTTCTTTTTTTTTTTTTTTTACAACTTCTTATTGGTTTTGTACACTCATGTAAATACACAATAAGGGGAATTACCCCGATACTTCTCACTATATTCTAGTAGGACTTAGTGTCCTTTTTTTTTGTTCTTATACTTAAGTAAATACACAATTAGGGGAATTAACCCCTATATTTTCCACAGAATTTTAGAGGGACGTAGGGTCTTTCTTCTCTTTTTTTTTTTTTCTTACAACTCCTGCCTGGTGTTGTACACTTATGTAAATACACAATACTCACTACATTCTAGTAGGATGTAGTGTCTTTCTTTTTTGTTCTTATACCTAAGTAAATACACAATTAGGGGAATTAACCCCTATATTTTTCACTGTATTTTAGAGAGACTTAGTGTTATTCTTCCTCCCTTTTTTTTTTTTTTTTAACACCCCCCTCCTGGTTTTGTACACTCATGTAAATACACAATAAGGGGGTTAACCCCTACACTTCTCACTATATCCTAGTTGGATTCAATGTGTTCTTTTTTTTTTTTTTTCTTTCACAACACAGGGGAAAGTGTTGCTTTTTCTTTTTCTTTCCCCTCTACAATATAGGAAAAAATGTTTTTTTTTTTTTCTTCTCTCTTCTTTTCCCTCTCTCTCTTTCTCTCTCCATATCTCCCTCCTACCCTCTCTCTCTCTCGCTCTCATGTCTCTCTTTTTTATACGTCCTCCCCCCCTCCACTCATTGTAGGTATAGGTAGTGGGGTCCTATCCCTGGGTATCTCCCTTGAAGAGTGAAAAGGGAAGGATAGGCACTGGGGTGGAAGGATGGAGAAATCCAGGAGTAGTACATAATATCGGTAGAAGAAGATATAGTCTTTAATATATTTTCAATTTTCAATGAAAAGGGTACATTTGGAGACCATATATGTTAGTCTGTATATTGATTTTATGTTGTATTAATTGTACTGTTTTGTATAAAAAAAATGAATAAAAGATTTTGGGAAAAAAAAAAAAAAAGAATTTTTTTCAGCACGTCGTCATGTTTTACGTCACCGCGTTCTGACACGATTGTTTTTTTAACTAATGGTGTGTAGGCACGACTGATCATCAGTCAGCTTCATCGGATAACTGATGAAAAAATCCATCAGACCGTTTTCATCGGATGGACCGATCGTGTGTACAGGGCATAAAGGATGTGTGATTTTGTGCAAAAAAATCATGTGCTTGGCATACTGCATAACATGACAGGTGATGCACTTATTTTCTGGCTCACCAGTGCCATTTACTAGGTCTCCTTTCTTGGTAAGCCTGATTGCTTAACACTGAATCAACATCACCTCACTCCAGTTAGAAGAGAGAGGACAAAGTGAACAGTAAAGGTTAAACAGTAAGTTGTAAAGCTGCATTAGAAAGTTAAAGAGTGATCTTCCTGGCTGTGCAGTGTGACAGGAGTGAATTAGGAAGCTGAAGAGTGATCTTCCTGGTTGTGCAGATTGCCATAACAGTGGGTGAAAAAAGCACATATCCTTTGGCATGTATGCATTTTAACTCCATGCCTAAATGATTTCCTGGAGTTCAACTTTAAAACAACCCTGTGTTTTAGAAATGTTTACAGAAAATACTGTCAATCACCAACCATTAGGCTCATAAACAACTAACTGGTGCCTTATCAGTGAACGAAAACTCTGCTGCCCCATTATGTCCTCTAAGACCTAGTTATTTCCCATTAGGAGCCACAGCATAGAGAAATTGTAGACAAGCTACCCATCACAGCCCGTATGTCACACACCCTGCTTTCCTTCTGATGGTCATGTGCCTCTGTTCCCTGCATACATCAGAGATCAGTAATGCCCTGTACACACGATCGGTCCATCCGATGAAAACGGTCTGATGGATTTTTCCATCAGTTATCCCATGAAGCCGACTGATGATCAGTCGTGCCTACACACCATCAGTTAAAAAAACGATCGTGTCAGAATGCGGTGACGTAAAACACAACGACGTGCTGAAAAAAATGAAGTTCAATACTTCCAAGCATGCGTCGACTTGATTCTGAGCATGTGTGGATTTTTAACCGATGGACATGCCTACAGACAATCGTTTTTTTCTATAGGTTTTTTTATCCATCAGATAATTTTAAAACAAGTTCCTAATTTTTTAACCGATGGATAAATAACCGATGGGGCCCACACACGATCGGTTTAGTCTGATGAAAACGGTCCATCAGACCGTTTTCATCAGACAAACCCGATCGTGTGTACGCGGCATAAGTGTCTCAAATTATGCATATCATTAACAATTTATTTTCATCTGCTTAGGCCGCAAATTTAAGAAAATATAGAGTAACTTTGCAACAGCTGATGCCCCATAGTATGAAAGTTTTGTTAGGTTTTCATAGGAAATTGAACGGTTAATTTTAAGAGCACAAGAAAACTTGACGTAAGTGTTCAGCTCTTTCAATTTGTCCTTCTCAATGGTTGGCTTAACATAAGACATTCACTTTCAGAATAACTTCCTCTTGCCACTTGAGACCAAGCAATAGATAATGTGGTCAATTGCATTGCATGGACTTTTAATTAGCTTGGTATAATGAGCACATTGAGCAAACAAGTGATTTCTCTGTCTGTTGCCTGATATTAACATTCATTTTTTTTGTCAGATTTTTTTTCTGGATGCAGATTTAATTCATCAAGTGATGGCACTAAGGCTGCTTTATGTAGCAAGCTTGACTACTAAATTCTTAAGAGTTGTTTTGTTCTTATTTTTACTGACAGAGGCACGAGTACATTAATGTAGGTAGAGTGAATTACTGTAGAGATTCATTCTCTCATGGATCTAAAGCTTGATGTAGAATAATATTAAACCCCAATTTTAACGGCTTGCCGCCTGCCAGCCATCAAATGACAGCTGGGTGGTGCGGCTCTCATTCTGCCCGGGCATCATATGATATACTCGGCTTCTCGGCCCTCTAGGATGCGCATGTCCGTTGGCTGCGATGTCCGCTGTGCACCTGCGATTGTAAACACACAGATCCACGTCCTGTTAGGTGAGAGGAGACTGATGGTGTGTTCCCAGTACAGAAGAACACTGATTGGTTTTCCCCCACGAGGTCCTTCCCACACAGTTAGAATCACTCCCTAGGTAACACATTTAACCCCTTGATAGCCCCCTAGCATTAACCCCTTCCCTGCCAGTCACATTTATACAGTAATCAGTGCATTTTTATAGCTCTGATCGCAGAATAAATGTGAATGGTCTCAAAATAGTTTCAAAAGTGTCCGATATGTCCGCCGCAATATTGCAGTCATGATAAAAATTGCAGGTCGCGGCCATTACTAGTAAAAAAAATAAAAAAATAAAAATACTATAAACATATCCCCTATTTTGTAGACGCTATAACTTTTGCGCAAACCAATCAATATACGCTTATTGTGTTTTTTTTTTTAACAAAAATATGTAGAAGAATACATATCGGCCTAAACTAATGGAAAAATTAGTTTTTTAAAAAAATTGGGATATTAATTATAGTAAAAAATATTGTTTGTTTGTTTTTTTTCAAACTTGTCACTTTCTTTTGTTATAACGCAAAGAAATAAAAACTGCAGAGGTGATCACATACCACCAAATCAAAGCTCTGTTTGTGGGGAAAAAAATATTAAAATGTTATTTGGGTACAGTGTTGCATGACCGCGTAATTGTCATTCAAAGCTGAACAATGGCATGGGCAGGATGGGGGTTTAAAGTGGTTGTAAACCTTTGTGTTTTTTCACCTTAATGCATCCTATGCATTAAGGTGAAAAAACACCTTGCAGTCACCAGCCCCCCTGAGCCCCCATTTTACTTACCTGAGCCCCGAATCTCCATGGGAGCGATCCTGCGTGACTTTCCCCCAGGTCTTGTCGGCTCTTCATTGGATGATTGATAGCAGCGCAGCCATTGTCTCCCGCTGCTGTCGAACAATTCCAATGACGCGGCCGCTGGGGGGCGGGGCCGAGTCATACAATTGGTATCTATAAACGATGATTGTATGGCACAGGAGCGCGCTCACAAGGAAACCGCCTCAGGAGACAGCTTCCAAGAGGGGGTTAGCTCTTGAGGGGAGGAGCCGTGAGAGCGACCGTGGGACCCCAGAAGAGGACCACTCTGTGCAAAACGAACTGTAAGTATGATTTTTTTTTTTTTTTTTAAATAATAGCGGAACATTAATAATAATTTTTATGTTTAGCTCCATGAAATTATTTGTTATTGCATGTTTTAGCATAATTGTCTCCTTGCCTTTTAAAAATTCCCACTTGTGGCACTTTCCCAAACTTTTAGTTGGGGAGTACACACTGTCAATTCATTGACCTTTCTGGTACAGTATAAAGCACTAGGTTTGGAGAATCCTACAGAAGTGACCCATAGCATGAAAACACTGCAGACAAGTCTAATGCTAGCCATGGTCTTTAATCAGTAAGTGGACATAAGCCAACAACCTACGTGCTAAAACAGCTAAATGTAATATTGTTGGGTAGGGTTTATCAGGCAGAGAATGTTACAGTTTTAATGGGAGAACAAACGAGATTTTAAAGTCTCCTAACCTGCATGATCGTCCCAAATAAAATGAAAGTGGTCACATGGGCATCTTACAGACTTGAGATTACCTTATATGACCAAAAATTCCCAGGATAAGTTGTTGTCATCTCTTTTACTCTATGTGGCCAGCCCCGGAAGATTATATCCCCTTCCTGACCAGAGCACTTTTTGCGATTTGGCACTGCGTCGCTTTAACTGACAATTGTGTGTTTGTGCGACGATGTACCCAAACAAAATCTGTGTCCTTTTTTTCCCCACAAAACCTCCTTTTGGTGGTATTTTTTGCTCCCACAGAGCCCTGATCTCAACATCATGTAGTCTGTCTGGGATTACATGAAGAGACAGAAGGATTTGAGGCAGCCTACATCCACCGAAGATCTGTGGAACATTATCCAAGATGTTTGGAACAAACTACATGCCAAGTTCCTTATGTGCTGTTTTGAAGGAAAATTTTGATTTGATTTGGATTTCACTTCTCTTAATTTACTTTCCACTTTGATAATTGATAAAAAATAAACTTTTAATATTTTTATTTCTGAAAACTGTCTTTGTTTACAGCATTTTTCACACCTGCCTAAAATTTTTTGCATGGCACTGCATATCAGTGTAGCCAGTCATTGTCTCTGTTTACCATAACAAAGGCACAATGTCAATAGTGACACTTTACTTACTCTGACATACAGTATATACAGTATACAAGCTGCAGCTGAAAACTTAAAGCAGAGTTCCAGCCTTTTTATGTTTATTAAAAGTCAGCAGCTACAAAAAGTGTAGCTGCTGACTTTTAATAAACAGACACTTGCTGGCTCCACGGTCCAGCTATGCAGCTGCCCGGAGCATCGCTCCCCCCCCCCTCCTCTCTGCCGGCACCTCCATTCACACTGTGGGCACCCGGCCTTGGCAGCTTTCGACTTCACAGCCAGGCATGCACTGCGCATGCGCAAGTCACGCTGCGCTTTAGGAGTGGACAGGCGATCTCCTGGGACCTGTCAAATGTCCCAGGAGATCGCCTAGAGGGAGGGGCCGCTTAAGGCGACAGGAGAAGTCACCTAGGTGGCCCGTAGGTGGAAGTAGGAAGTGGGACAGAAAGTGCCACTCCTACTGAAGCCCCCACTCCCCCCCCCAAAAAAAATGACGTGCCAAATGTGTCATGTAAGGGGAGGAGTGGGGGGAGGAGTGCTTAAAGCGGAAGTGCTTAGAGCACTTTAAAAAAAAAGGGGGCAGGATAACATTAATAATAATAAAAAAGGACACATCGACAACATTTAATAAAAAAAATAATTAAAGGTGGTGCTTGGTGCACTATAAACTGTGTACAATTGGGTCCTGTGGCTGACACCAGTGTTGCTCATCTTCCTTTAAAAAAGTAATTAGTTACAGTTACAAATTACTTGTCCGAAAAAGTAATTGAGTTAGTGACTCAGTTACTACATTGGCAAAGTAATTAGTTACTCAGCAAAGTAACAGACTTTTTTTTTTATATTCTACAATGCAATTACGTTCTATGGGGGTGATTCAGGAAGAGTTAGGCCGGCGTATCAGTAGAAATCAATGGGTACAATTTGCCTACAAGTTGCCAAGAAGTCAAATTGAAGTAGTATAGGAACCTATTCTGAAGTCACTTCCATGCATTTTCTCGACCGCGCGACTTGGGGCGACTTGAAGTCGGATCCCAGGTCGCCCCAGTGTGAACCAGCTCTTAGCACCTACAGTAACCTTTCTGAGCATATTGAATGCACAGTCCTGGAGGTTCAGACATCCGCAACTGCTAGGAGCAGGCAATAGATCTTCAACAAATGGCCCATTCCAGTTAGTAGACATGTGCATTCATGTTCGTCCGAATGCATTTTTGTCTGAATTTCAGGTATTTTCGTTATCGTTTTAACAAACGAAAACGAACGCACAGAATACGAAAACTGAAAGATTCGACATAAACAAATGCTTTTTTTTCCGTTTTCGCTGGTCGAATGTGCCTAACCTTAACTCTATTAGTCCGAGATTATTCTACATAGAGAGAAAAGATTTGACATTATAGAGAGAAAAGATTTGACATTATAGAGGGGAAAGATTTGACATTATAGAGGGGAAAGATTTGACATTATAGAGGGGAAAGATTTGACATTATAGAGGGGAAAGATTTGACATTATAGAGGGGAAAGATTTGACATTATAGAGGGGAAAGATTCGACATTATAGAGAGAAGTTTCGACATAGAGAGAAATGATTACTGCTGGAATTGGGTGGGGGAAGTGAAATAAAAATAATGATGATGATGATGAATGTTATTGGCTGATTGAAACCAAGGTGGAACAGTAAAATAGCTAGAACTAACGTGACAATTCAACACGAACAACGAAGATTCGACAAAGCTCTAAAAAACGTTGAATCTGTCATTGAAGGCTTATGGTATCTGTTGATAGTTCTAAGAAGATTCGACGGAGCAGCTAAACTGTACGACGCTACAATCATACATTTCCGGTCAAATGCTCGGCCCATGGGCTATAGAAAAATTATATTGTTGGTTGACTAGTAATAATAGTTAATAAATATAATTATTAGTAGTCATACAACATTAGAATTCTACTATAGCTTGTAGTCAGAACATTTGACCGGAAATGTATGATTGCAGCGGCGTACAGTTTTGCTGCTCTGTCGAATCTTCTTTGAACATTCTACAGACAGTCAGACACCATAAGCCTTTAATGACAGATTCAACCTTAATTCGTTCGGATTTTCGGACGAATGCAATTTCCATAGAAAAACAAAATAAATAAAAACGAATTTTGGGATTAACTAAATAAATGTATTTTTCGGACGAAAACAAAAAACAGAAACAAAATATTTCAGTGTGCACATGTCTACCAGTTAGTACCCTCTGGAAGTAAAAGCTGTCTTCATTTACAGGAGGCATTTTTTAGAAACATAGATTACCAATAACAAAGTCTCTTTAAAACCCAATTTAGGCCTCATATCTTTTTATCTTTTCATAGTCCTGTACCCTAAAATACATTTTCTCTCAAAAAATCTGTAGCGCCCCTCAGCACAGGTATCCCCATACAGACTTGTATTGCAGAGGAAGATGGGGGGGGGGGGGTTGATTAATTATGTTTCTGTGTGGTGATTACTGAGAACATAAGCTTGAACTTTAATAATATGTTATATTTCTGTGACTTCAGTTGTGCTTACCCAATCTTACGATTGCATTAATTAAAATTAAATCAGGTTTGTTTAAATAATCCCATGGATTGTCTTCCATCTCTTTTGTGGAGATACATTTATGATGGCTAATCAAACAAAGCACAAGCAGGTGACTTCTGCCTTGTACACACAATCAGGCTTTTGCCCAGCCAAATCACAACGGAATTCCGACGGAGTTAAATAGAACATGTTCTATTTCTAATCTCTGGCGGAATTCATTGGAATATCTGATAAAAAAACTCTGATGGGACTACACACGATTGGAATAATCCAATGGAAAAAGTCCGTCTGACTTCTGAATTCTATACTACCAGAATTTGTAAAGGCTGTTAGTGAGTTCTGCAGTGGTTCAATGCTGGTGAATGCAAATTCAAAAACGTTGTCAACTAAAAATATGTATCGGATATGGTCAGATTTTCTCTGAAAACAAGTATCAGCAAAACAATGTATAGCCATACCACCATAGGGGATGCTGAATGTTGTGGTTCACCTGTCACCCTGCCCAGCCGGAATCCATCTCTCAGGCACTGAGAGACACTCAGAGACATAGAACAGTTCATGAGCTTTGTTTTTTTATTTTATTTTTTATTTGAGGGGATTGAACTTGAATGGGAAAGGGAAATTATGGGATGCCCAGAAGATTCAATGTACCTTGCTTGGAACTACTATTTGCACTCCATATAAACTCCAGTCACAAACACTTGCTTAAGACTTTGCATTACTTCTCCAGCACTTCACTTGCCGCAGACTGTTACTCCTCCAGCACTGCCCTTGCTGCAGACAGTTACTCCTTCAGACTAGCTAGCACCACATGGCCTAACACTAACTCAGGCAGACCTCAGAGGATTGCCTTTTGGGGCAGTGGCCTCGGGCCCCTATGGTGTAGAGATAGTTCAGATGCTAACTGTCCTCTATTCAGCTACCAATCCCAGATAGCTCCCTTCAGGCCTTGCCAGATAACCTGGCTGCAATGACCTCTTTCCACTGCCTTTGCCACAGTCCTCTCTTCTGGTTCTGCACCCATCTCAAACTGCAAACTCCCAGTTCTCTCAGGCATGCCTCCCCTGTCCTCCCGACTGTGTTTCATTCACCAGCCCTCTTGGCTGCAACCAGTTGTCCTTCCTGGAGTCTCTTGGCAGTGTTCTCTCCCACTGTCCTCTCCTTACTCTCTCATCTGAGTCTCCTCCAGGATCTCGTCTCTCCTCCTGGATGCACCGAACCCTGGCCCAAGGTCACCACCCCAGACTGGGGAGCTCCCTGTGGGCCCTGACAGTCACCACACTCTCTCACTCCAGCTCTTCCGCCTGACAACTGCTCCCCAGCTGGGCTGACCCTAGGCATTTGAGGAGGCCTGCCCCCTGCCAATCCAAATTGGGGATTGGTCAAGGCTCCTCAAAACACCCCAGGCAGTTCCACCTCACCTCTCCTATTCTCTTTCTAGCACCTTCTAAAAGAAGAGGGAGGTGACAGTGATGCTACCTGTGAGTCACCCAACCCTGCCCTGAGCCACTCCCAGCCCAGAATGAAAACAAATAGGCCTAGCCACCAGCTAGGCCTGCCAAAATTGTCTTACTCTATCAGAAAAATCCTCACTCTAGCAACTACCTAACTAAAGGGTGCTGAAAATGATACAAATGCCTAAAAGACTATGGAAATTCCTTGGATTGTCCTAGTTCAGGATAATAAAGTTAGAGTGAAATATTGTAAAAAAAAAAAAAGGAAAGTCTTTTTGTTGTGTTGTACTTTTTTCTTTGGTCTCAAAATACAGACTAATATATATCTGTATCCCTCTTATGTTAATAAAAAAAAAACTGCGCAAAAAGGTTCAGAATTATTTTGATAGTTTTCTAATCTTAACATTTTTTGTGGAACTTGATTATTGGAAGCTACTTTCACTCAGGAGTAACTGCTCTGGAGAACTGATGAATTGTTGCTCATACGTCGCTGAATGACATGGACCATACACCCGGAGAGAAAAGGTATGCTGTACTGAGTACCAAGCATTATTTAATTTTTTTTTGACTCGTTCTAAACCAAAATGGTCTCTATATGGATCCCTAAGCACAGATTCTGTGCAGATTCAGCAAGTGTGTTGAAGCCACAAGCTCTCAACAACAGCACTTATGCCGCGTACACACGATAATTTTTCGGCATGAAAAAAACATTGTTTTTTAAAAATGTCATTTAAAATGATCGTGTGTGGGCTTCACATAATTTTTCGGGTTCTGAAAAATGACAAGAATTTTTTTTCGAACATGCTGCATTTTTTAAAGACGTAACAATGTCGTTTTTCGGGTTGTAAAAAATGATCGTGTGTGGGCTAAAATGACGTTAAAAACCTGCGCATGCTCAGAAGCAAGTTATGAGACAGGAGCGCTCGTTCTGGTAAAACTACTGTTCTTAATGGAGTAAGCACATTCATCACGCTGTAACAGACAGAAAATCGTGAATCGTCTTTTACTAATACGGAATCAGCTAAAGCAGCCCCAAGGGTGGCGTCATTTGCATGGAATTTCCCCTTTATAGTGCCATCGTACGTCACCGTGCTTTGCTAGAGCATTTTTTAAAAACGTTGGTGTTTGGGCAACGTCGTTTTAATGATGAAGTTGGAAAAACTTTGTTTTTTCTAAATGCTGAAAAACTTTGTTTTTTTTTCATGCCGAAAAATTATCGTGTGTATGCGGCATTACTCTAGGACAGCCATTCTTAACCAGGGTTCCATGGAATGCTAGGGTTTCTTCAGAGGCTGTTAAGGGTTCCTTGAGTTATGGCTACCTGACCTCTTTTTTGATGATGCCTGCATTGTCTTAGGGCCAATGCCATTTCACAGAGCCAACGGTATGATAACAATGACCTTTTTAGCTGTGTGTAAGGGTGGCATTCTGATCACCATTGTAAGTGGGGCATTCTTCTCACTGGCCACCATTGTAAAGGTTTATTTATTGGACTGTACATCCATGACTTGGATTTACCAGGGGTTCCCCAAGACCTGAACAATTATCTCAGGTGTTCCTGTGAAGCAAAAAGGTTGAAAAATGCTGCTTTGGAGTACTTGATCTTCACCAGCGCCACCGATAGTTTAGGTAGGACTTGTGTGATATGCCCCAATGCCAGTGCACAAATCACCCCTATCACCTCTATTCTTTCAGAACTGCTGCTGTGTGAAAATATTCTTGTTTGACCAAATTAAATGATGAGACATACTGATTAAGAAAATACATAAATTAATCTTACTCTAATATTGATTATAACCTTCCACAGAAAAAAAAATTATGAACAGCCCTCAGTATTTTTAAAGTGCACCTGTGCCCAGACTGATGAGAAATTTAAATATTCATAACTAGAGTGACCACATTTCCAAACTGCCATTCAGGGATAACCCCCCCTCCCAGCATGCAACAGTTGGTGACATCTCAAGGTGGCGGTACACCATGTAACATGGCCGGGTGGCCCCACCCCTTACCTATTTAAGAAATGTAACTCTGCTTACAATGCAGTTGGCGGGTATTCGTGTTATGCCCTGTGCACACGATCGGTTTGTCTGATGAAAACGGACTGATGGATTTTTTCATCAGATATCCGATGAAGCTGACTTTCATCAGTCTTACCTACACACCATCGGTTAAAAATCCGATCGTGTCCAACGCGGTGATGTAAAACGCAACGACGTGCTGAGAAAAATTAAGTTCAATGCTTCCGAGCATGCGTCGACTTGATTCTGAGCATGCGTGGATTTTTGACCGATGGATTTCCCCACAGACGATCATTTTTTTTCTATCGGTTTTTTAACCATAAGAAAAATTTAAAACTGGTTCTATTTTTTTTCACCAATGGGAAAAAAACCGATGCGGTCCACACAGGATCGGTTTGTCCGATGAAAACGATCCATCGGTCCGTTTTCAGCAGATGAACCGATCGTGTAAACAGGGCATTAGAGAGCACAGCGGGGTTTATATGCAACTTTAATGCCTTAGGTAGAAAAAGCATTTGTTTAATGTATGTTAGCCTAATAAAAAATAATGAATAATGATGAGCGCAAATATCAAACACACCTCATGCACATAAAAATGCTATACCAAGCAGTGAGTGTACCTAATTACGTGTCTAAACAGTAATAAAGTGCTATTGCAAATAATTAATCTAGCACACAGTTCCAAAAACTAGTGATAGTGAGTGATGAATTGAATATCCTATGCTTGTAGACAAACAGGCAACTGCAAACACAAAAACAAAAAGCTTCAAAACTGTGAAAAGTCCAAACTAGTGAATATATCTGAAATATCTTCAAATACTTCCATCCACAGAAAAAAATGCTTCAAATGTAGATCTTCCTGCTAAATGAGCTCACTTAGGGGGTAATCCACAAAGATCCGGCGTAACTTAATTTTTCCCATTTAAGTTACACTGCCTTAAAATTTCTACCTAAGTGCCCGATCCACAAAGCACTTACCTAGAAATTTTTGGCTGTGTAACTTAAATTCCGCCGGCGCAAGGCGTTCCTCTTTTCATGGGGGCGATTCCCATTTAAATTAGGCGCGCTCCCGCGCCGGCCGTACTGCGCATGCTCGTGATGTCATTTTCCAGACGTGCATAGCGCGAAATTACGTTACGCCGAGCTTTGTGGATTGCGACGGGTCAATAAAGTTGCGTTGGGAAAAAAAAAAAAGATACCGTGCGAAAAAAAAAATTCAAAACAAAAAAAAAATTGCGTCGCTGGACAGAAGGGTCTGCTTTTACATGGTGTAAACAGTTTACACTTTGTAAAAGCAGCCCTAATTTTGCGTTTGCAAACTAAAACTTACGGAGAAAAAACTAAGCTGAAAAGCTTCGTGGATCTCCGTAAGTGCTAATTTGCATACCCGAGGCGGCATTTCGACACAAAATGCCCCCAGCGGCGGATGCGGTACTGCATCCTAAGACCCGGCAGTGTAGGCGTATCCCTTTTGAGGATCTGGCCCAGAGCGCTTACCTCTATACATTAGTCAGACAGCTTTAAATAGCTATACACCAGCTTCCTGAGCAGCTGATGTCCTCCATATGTGTCTTCCTGGTATTACCAAATAACTGTGATGGTCTTCAAGAAAATGGAGGCTCACCATGGGGACAGATATTCATCAGGCAGGCAAATACAGAGAAACAAAAACGCCCATAGTGAAGTAAGCAAAGATAAAACATTTAATAAAGTAAAATAATGCTTACAATGTAGGGATAAAACCAAGCAGGGATAAATTAAGCATCCAAACGAACGGACGGACGGACGGACGGATGGACTCTACGTCACTTCCGGTCACGTGTGTATGGAGGTAAGCGCTCTGTGAGCTCATTTAGCAGAAAGATCTACATTTGAAGCAATTTTTTTCTGTGGATGGAAGTATTTGAAGATATTCCAGATATATTCACTAGTTTGGACTTTTCACAGTTTTGAAGCTTTTTGTTTTTGTGTTTGCAGTTGCCTGTTTGTTTACAAGCATATGATATTCAATTCATCACTCACTATCACTTGTTTTTTAAATTGTTTGCTAGATTAACCACTTGCTTAATGGGCACATATACCCCCTTCCTGCCCAGGCGAAATTTCAGCTTTCGG
This sequence comes from Rana temporaria, assembly GCF_905171775.1. Lineage (NCBI taxonomy): Eukaryota > Metazoa > Chordata > Amphibia > Anura > Ranidae > Rana > Rana temporaria. The sequence goes on from NC_053489.1 coordinate 526,112,105, forward strand.
GCACTGCGTCACTTTGAATGAGAATTGCCCGGTCATGCAACGTGGCTCCCAAACAAAATTGATGTCCTTTTTTTCCCACAAATAGATATTTCTTTTTGTGGTATTTGATCACCTCTGCCGTTTTTATTTTTTGCGCTATAAACAAAAATATAGCGACAATTTTGAAAAAAACACAATATTCTTTGCTTTTTGCTATAATAAATATCCCATTTAAAAAAAAAAAGAAAACTATTAATTTTTTTCAGTTTAGTCCGATTCGTATTCTTCTACATATTTTTGGTAAAAAAAATTACAATAAGTGTATTGGTTTGCGCAAACATTATAACGCCTACAAAATAGGGGATAGAATTATTACTTTTTTTTATTATTATTATTTTTTTTACTAGTAATGGCGGCTATCTGCGATTTTTGTCATGACTGCGATATTACGGTGGACACATCGGACACTTTTGACACATTTTTGGGCCCATTCACATTTATACAGCAAACAGTGCTATAAAAATGCACTGATTACTGTATAAATGTGACTGGCAAGGATGGGGTTAACACTAGGGGGCATCAAGGGGTTAAATATGTACCCTGGGAGTGATTTTTACTGTGGGGGGAGGGGACTGACTGGGGGAGGTGACCGATGGTTGTCCCTATGTACAAGGGACACACCATTGGTCTCCTCTCCCTAACAGGACGTGGAGCTCTGTGTTTACACAAAGAGCTCCACGTCCCTGGCTCTGTGACTGCTGATCGCGGGTGCCTGGCGGACATCGCGGCCGTCAGGCACCCAGTGGCGCGCTGACAGAGGCCGTATATTGACGGCCTCCCGGCAGATCAGAGCCACCTTGCGGCCGTAAATAGTCGGTCGCAGGATGGGAAGTGGTTAAATATTTGCACTAGCACTTTATTACTGTTTATACACTGTCATTAGGTACACTCACTGCTTTGTAAAGCATTTTTATGCGCATGAGGTGTGTTTTGAGATTTGCGCTCATCATTATTCATTATTTTTTATTCTCAGTGATTTGTACACTTTTAGATTTGAGCAGCATTTTCACGTATGTTTACACATCACTTTCCCTCCCCCTTTGCTGATTTACTCTTTTAATTCACTTGGCTAGCGCAGAAGATTTTCCTTTCAATATGTTAGCCTAATATTGCAGTTGCAGGCAACCATCTAGATTCAAAGGGCCAGATCCTCAGCCAGCGGTGCAAATTTAGTTTGTCCTAACTTATGTCATTTAAGTTACGTTGCCCTAAGTTGGTGTCGTAAGTGCCGTATCCACAGCGCATTTGCGTCTAAATTTGCGCCAGCGTAACTTAAATTCAGAGGCGTAAGGCGGGGTTTTTGCAAGTGGGAAGGAAGTGGGCGTGCTTCATTGTAATGAGCCGTGACCCCATGCAAATGAGGCGCCGGCCGTACTGCGCATGCGCGCACGAATCGGGACCTCACTGGGCATGTGCAGAACTGGTCTCGGCGCAATCAGTGAGATAGGTAAAAGGCCAAGTGTACTTAGTTTGAGGATCGCCCTGTGTTGTAAAAAGCACCACACACACACACTTCCCTTGCAAAAGTATATCCCATTGTTCCCCTTCCATGAGCAATTTGCTTCTGCTCTGTTTGTTTGTGTGTTGGTAAGTTGTGTTTGTGAGAAAAGTGTTTGAGGAGTTGGAGAGTCTAGTTGTTGTTTGTTTTTGAGAAGTGTCTTTATTTATTTTGTTTGTTATTGTTTTTGCTGATTGTTTTTTGGTGTTTGTTTTTTGGTGTTTGTTTTTTGGTGTTTGTTTTTTGTTTGTTTGTTGGTGCGTGTTTGTTTTTGAATTACTATTAGCTGTGTCCTTGTGTGTTTAGATTTTGGTTAGTTTTTTGTGGTATATATTTTTGTCAGGTTTTTGGGTGTGTATTGTAGATTGTTTGTCGGGTGTGTTTGTTGTTGCTGGGTGGTGTATGTGATGCCCCCCAAACGCAGGAAGCTTAATTTCACCCTGGGAGAGAAGCAAATTCTTGCTCGGGGCATTGTGAAATATGGGCGATTTCTGCATGGCCCTGAGAGCCAGAACACCCCGGCCAGGAGGAGGCAGCTTATAAAAAAAATCACCGACCAGATCAATGCGGCGGGGGGGGGGGGAGACTAGGACCCCCGCTGGCATACAGAAAAAAATAAATGATCTGAGAAGCGTCGTCCGGAATAAGATGGCAAGGATCGACGCCCATACCAGGGGCACTGGAGGAGGGGGACCCTGCCCAGTCAGACTGACGGAGGAGGAATGGGCAGTGGCCCAGTGTTTCCACCCACAGCAGGTGGTGGGCCTGCCTGGCTATACGTCAGATGTTCCTAGGAGGACAGGTAGGTTTTTTTGTTTATTCTCTGTTGATTAGCATGTGTGGGTGGAGGAAGGGAAGATGTGCCAAGTGTGTGGTTCCTCAAACATGTGATTGTTTTGTGTCCTCCACAGATGGCCAGGAGGTTACACGCCAGGAGGTTACACGCCAGGAGGTTGCAGGCCAGGAGGTTGCAGGCCCATCGGGCCAGGCTGCAGCACCACCCCCAAGACAGGCTGATGATGAGTCCCAAGAAGGGCAGGATTCCCCAGGGGAGGGGATTGGCCAAACCTCCACTCATGAGGAGGTTGAGGGGGAGGAGGTTGAGGGGGAGGAGGATGAGTGGGAGGAGGATGATGAGGGGGAGGAGGAGGAAAATATGCAGATTGGCCGGGAAGTCCTCCTGGCCACTGATATGATGACCTTTGAGTCTTCCCCTGAGGCTACCCCTGAGGCTGGCACCAGTCAGGCCACCATCAGGGGTAGCCCCTCCCACTTCTCCCCCAACAGGCCTCCAGTCACCAGGGTCACTCTCTCCCCTCCTCCAGGCCCGCAAGACTCAGCGGCAGCCAGGGGGCCAACCCAGGAGACCGTGGCTGTGGGCGAGCGTCTGTCGGCCAGTGTGGTGAAGGACAATGCCCGGCAGACCCGCACTCTTGGAAAAATACTGGAAAAACTTACGCAGATGGAGCACAGCCAGGGTGAAATGATGGAGGCACTCGGTGATGCGGCCACCAACTCAACGGCGGTCATTACATGTTTGAACGACATACAGACCGCCACAACGCGCGTGGGCCATGAGCTGAGTGCCCTGACCCAGGCTGTGCAGGACAATACAAGGTCTGGCCAGGCCAATGCGGCTGCCCTCACTGCCTGTCTCACTCGCATTGCAGGGGCCATGAAGGGCAGGCCAGCAGGGGCGGCTCCTCCTTCCCCAGCTCACCCCCCCCAGGAGGCTCCTCCTTCCCCAGCTCACCCCCCCAGGAGGCTCCTCCTTCCCCAGCTCACCCCCCCCCCAATGGACATCCTCCGCGACGGCGTTGCCGTGGCCGTGCCCGTGGCCGTGGCCGTGCCCCTGCCCGTGCCCCTGCCCGTGCCCCTGCCCGTGCCCCTGCCCAGCCAAGGCGTAGCAATCGCCGCCGCTAATTAATTTGCTGGGATACTTTTGTTTTTTTGTTTATGCATTTTTTTTTTTTATTATTTAATTTGGTCTTCTGTACTTATGATTTGATTTATGTGTGTGAATGATGTGTGAATGTGGGGGGGTGGCATTCCTGAGAAATTAAGGGTGTCACCCTCAGTTTTGGTGGAGAAGGGATCCCCAGGACCAGGGAGAAGTGCAATCCCAGGTTCCTGAATGGTGTATGAATGCACAGTGACATAATTGGAGCCGTGGCGTGGCGTTACTGCTCCCAAGTCCCAAAGGGGGGGGGGGACTTGGATCTAATCCAATTCGATGTGCATGTGATGTGTCTGTGCTAGGAACCACAGTGGTGTGCATTCATGCATTATCATTGTGACTTTATTGATGTGCATTTACAGGGAAAAGATACATTCTTATTGTGACATTAATCATGTACGTTTACTGGGAAAAAATGCCTTCTGCAAGGCGTCTCCTGGCTGCTGTGCCCTCAGCAGACCGGGTAGAGTTGGTTGGGGGGGTATTGCCTGGGTCAGGGGTCAGGTCATCACATAAGTCAATATGCAGTCCCCTTCTGAGGGCAAAGTTGTGGAGTATACAACATGCCCCAATTATTTGGCACACAAAGTCAGGGGAATACAGCAGTGTACCCCCAGACTTATCCAGGCATCTGAAGCGGGACTTCATAAGCCCAAAGGTCCGTTCAACCACTCCCCGGGTTCGTATGTGCGCCTGGTTGTAGCGTTGCTCTCCTGGGGTTTGGGGGTTCCTGAATGGGGTCATTAGATGAGGTCCCAAGGCATATCCTGAGTCACCTGTAAGGGAAAAGACAGGAGGATATTAGTCATGCATGTGCCCCTTGTGATGTGAGCATCATGGGGGGGGACATACCTGACACACATGTCACTCACCAATCAGCCAGCTGTCTCCATACATGTTCTGGTCCAAATCTCTTGAGATCTGGGTCTGCCGGTAAATATAACTATCATGGCAGGATCCCGGAAATTTAGCACAGACGTGCCAGATGAGGCCATGGGCATCTACGATGACTTGCACATTGATGGAATGCCAGCCTTTACGATTCCGGAACATGTGCTCAGTATCATGGGGTGGTTGTAGTGCCACATGGGTACAATCAATGGCCCCGATGGTGCGTGGAAATCTGGCAATGTGATAAAAGTCTGTCATGGTCTTTAAACGCTGATCCTCCTGGGTGGGTTTTTGAAACTGATTTCCCATGCGCCGCAGGATTGCAGGGACCACTTGGTGCACACACCTGCTGATGGAGGATTGTGCCATCCCAGCCACGCCTCCACTTGTGCGTTGGAATGAGCCAGTGGCAAGAAAATGCAAAGTTGCCAGTACTTTGGTGAGTGGCTGCAGTGCATGGGAGCGTTGGGTTGGGCTGGTAAGATCATCCTGAAGTATTGTTGTTAATTCCAGGATGGCCTCACGGGTAAATCTGTAGTTGCGGAATACTTCAGAAGCAGGCATGCCAAACAAATCTTGGCGTGGGCGGTATACCCTCTCCTGTGCCCTCCTCCTCCTCCTCTGTGCCCTCCTCCTTCTTTGTGCCTCTATAGACACTAATGCAGCTAGTATCATTGATGGTCCTGGCATTTTGGCAGAGAGATTTTAGTCCTGAACGTGTGTGTGCTGAGCTCTTCCTGAATGGTGTTGCTTCAGCAGACATTCAGACGGCATGTGTAAAATTAGGGCTGCTTTTATAAAGTGTAAATTCCCACCAGGAAACTAACAGGTGCGCACAGGGCGTAATCTACGGCGCACACACTTAATTCTGTGGATCGCCCTATCTCCCTCATTTGCATCTTTGCCTATCAAATAAAGCGGCGTGCCTAGCGTAATTTGCGCCCGAGAATGCGCCGGTGTAATTTTTTTAGGTAGGACGGAAAAGCCGGAATTTCAGGCGCTTCTCGTTTTGAGGATCGGGCGCAAAGATACACGCCGTGTAAAATTAGAAAAATCGAGTTAAGTCGGCGTATCTCTTTTGTGGATCTGGCCCAAAGTGTGTAATTGTTCTTTCAATGTTAGGCTAACATATTTTAAACAACTGCTCTTTATATCTAAGGCACTAAAGTTGCATATAAATAAAAACATACTTAGGCTACAAAAGAAATACAAATGACCTGAGGTATTTAGAGTACAAATTTGAAAAAATTAAGTCTCAAGACGAATCTAAAATGAGCTTCCCCTACTTGATATGTACAAATCCATGCACAATGCAGTGAATGCACATACACAAAACTAAATTCAGCCATAGGGAACTACTAGCACTTAATGTACCTGATGTCTGTAACTCACTGAGGAGGAGGATTGAGCACTGCAGCGTCCATTGGGTTGGGATGCTCAGGGCTCCCATGGCTGTAAGACACAAAGAACACCAGCGGCAAAGGGGTAATGTCAGCAGCGGGAAGTGAAAAAATAGGGCTGGATAACACCCACAGCTCCTCCTTTGTGAAAGCCCCCAACTAGGAAGGGGGGAGGCTTTATCCACTTCCGGTTTAGCCAAGATGGCGGCAGAACCACTTCCGGCTTCGCCATTTCATGGAAATAACAGTTGAGAGTATAAATACAGTTGCACTATCAATACCCACCAGCTTTCCTGATGACGCAGACTTGCGAAACGCGTAGAAGCCAGGTGGACAACGCATAGAGGGGGTACATCTGACCAGCGGAACCACAAGTGTAGCAGGAGCCGGGCGTGCAACCCAAAGACAAGCTGGTGAGCGGCTGTCCAAACCCGATACTGCCAAATACACCAGGTGCTGGCTAAAGCACCTCCTTTGTGAGTAGTTTGATTTTAAACATTTTAAAGAAATAAACCTTTTAAAAAACATACTATACTATGATGAGCCCCCTGTTTTTTGAGGCACAAAGGAAAATCTTGTGAGAGAGGAAAAGAGGACACAATCGATCATAACGGAATAAGGCTTTGGGCTTATTACCAGCTGGGGTCTGGTGAGTGTGTATTTCAGCAGTTGGTGGTGGTAGCACTTGTTTCCGTCGTGTGGAAGAGATAACTGCACCCTAGATGTATGAGATATAACTCCAGGACAAACTACCACAAAACCTTTTTTTTTTTTTTCCCCCTTTACTGGATTCCAAACTGACAAGTTGCTGGTTTTCCAGGCAATTTTGGAGTTGTGTTATACAGGCACATGAACTTTAAAAAGCTTTTTGCACATATGTTATGACTTTGCACTTTGTACCCATATTTATATATATTTATATTAATTTAGATCTGTTTGTTGGTAAACTAGTTGCACACAGTATCACGTATATATCTCATATGTCTAACAGAATGAAATTTTGATATTTATTTAGTCACATGCTTGTGAGATTTTTTACTGTTATTTATTTATTTATTTAAATCTTGTTTGGTGGCACAGTAGTTGCACTTAGCACTACGCAATAGCACATGCTGGTGACAGCTGGACATTGCAATTTATTTACTTATTTATTTATTTGTATAGTTATTTATTGTGTTTTATCACGCATATCACTGCACTGGATTCAGCACTTTATTGTATTAGATTTAATTTACTATTTTGTGTCATTTCACATTTAGACCAGCGCAGTAACCACATTTCTTTGTTTATCCACCTCTTGCTGTGTTTCTCCAAAAGAAGTAGGGCGTCATGTGGCTCGCTGGGATGACATCATTGGCAATCGATGAAGCCGGTCTCCTCATCAATGTAGAATCACATACGGCTGCTATGGCTGTGTCAGTTAAATTTCAGGACACTGTGGGCCAAATTCCCAAAAACGTAGCCTAACTTAAATTTCAGCAGTTAAGTTACACGGCCTTAAAATTTCTACCTAAGTGCCCGATCCACAAAGCACTTACCTAGAAATTACACGCCGTGTAACTTAAGTGCCTCCGTCGCAAGGCGGTCCTCCTCTCCGGGGGGCGATTACTATTTAAATGAGGCGCGCTCCCGCGCCGGCCGTACTGCGCATGCGTGTGACGTAATTTTCCCGACGTGCAGCGCGCGAACGTAATTTACGCCGGGCTTTGTGGATTGCGACGGGACAATAAAGTTGCGACGGGTGAAAAAAAAAAATACGCGCCGGGAAAACAAAAAGAAAAATTGACAGCGTCGCTCGGCATGCATTCCTGAGAGGGAGAACTCCATGCCAATTTTCAAAGAAAAAACCGGCATGGGTTCCCCCCCCAGGAGCATACCAGGCCCTTAGGTCTGGTATGGGTTGTAAGGAGACCCCCCCTACGCCGAAAATTCGATGTAGGGGGTCCCCCTACAATCCATACCAGACCCGTATCCAAAGCACGCTACCCGGCCGGTCAGGAAAGGGAGTGGGGACGAGCGAGCGCCCCCCCCTCCTGAGCCGTGCCAGGCCGCATGCCCTCAACATGGGGGGGTTGGGTGCTCTGGGGCAGGGGGGCGCACTGCAGGCCCCCCCACCCCAGAGCACCCTGTCCCCATATTGATGAGGACAGGACTTCTTCCCGACAACCCTTGCCGTTGGTTGTCGGGGTCTGCGGGCGGTGGCTTATCGGAATCTGGGAGTCCCCTCAAATAAGGGGGCCCCCAGATACCGGCCCCCCACCCTAAGTGAATGGATATGGGGTACATCGTACCCCTACCCATTCACCTGGAGGCAAAGTGATAGTTATTAAACACACAACACAAGGGTTTTTAAAATCATTTATTAGTCTGCTCCGGAGGCCCCCCCTGTCTTCTTTAGCTCTAATACCAGGGGGGGCTTCTTCTTCCACTCTCTGGGGGTCTTCTACGCTCTCCGGGGGGGTCTTCTCCGCTCTCCGGGGGGGTCTTCTCCGCTCTCCGGGGGGGTCTTCTTCTATCTTCGCCGCTCTCCGCTGTTGACTCGGCGCACCCCGGTTCTTCTGCAGCTGTCCGGTGCCTTCTCCTTCAGCGCTGGCTGCCTGCTATCTTCGTGTGTTAGCTCAATTACTAGCAGGCAGCCAGCGCGGTCTTCTGTGCCCCCAGCGGCGGATGCGGTACTGCATCCTAAGATCTGACCGTGTAAGTGTCTTACACATGTCAGATCTTCTGCCTAACTTTGGAAAAAGCCTTTTGAGGATCGTTTCCAAAGTTAGGCACAGAGATAGGCAGGCTGAACAGCAGTTCCGCCTGCGTATCTCTTTTGAGAATTTGGCCCTGTATTTTCCCAGAATGGTGCCCGGGACCTGGGACAGACCTGCAAAATGCGGGACTGTCCCAGGCAATCCAGGAGACGTGGTCACCCTATTCATAACAAGCAGATAAAGGGTTTGGAAACAAACCCTCAATGACCTCTTAAACTGCAGGCACTGTGGACAAATGTATCCTAACATCCTTCCTGTGTAAATAAACAGTGGATGCTGTAAACTGTTACAACTTACCAAAACCAACATCAGAGTCTCTGCTGTGATGTTTGAGGATGAATTACTTCATAGTACATGCAGCTACAGAAGTCAGTGGGGACATGTGAGGTCTTGATTTAATGCTTATTTTACTGATTGTTTGTGATATGTACTGTATATATACTTTATTGTTAATATTCTAGATACAATTGCAATTTTAGAACAGATTTGTATTATGTGTAACTGCTAATCATGCCTACCTCGCATGCAATCTGGATACTGTCATCAGCCTTTAAAGTTGTTGTAGGACATAAATATACTGTGGAAAGAAAGGTCTTTAAGTTTCTTTCATTGTTTAAAAAATCACAAGGCAGGCTTGTTCAATTAATCACATATTATGTATACATTAATAATAATACTGATTTTGCTATTTGCCATTTTTTTCATGAATGGCTTTAAAGGGATATTAAAGATTCAGGTTTTTTTAAACAACAAACATGTCATACTTACCTCCACTGTGCAGTTTGTTTTGCACAGAGTGGCCCCGAATGTCCTCTTCTGTGGTCCCACGGCAGCTCTCGTGGCTCCACCCCCCAATAGCTAACCCCCTCTGGGAAGCTCTCTCCCAAGGGGGTTACCTTGCGGGCACGATCCCGTGTCATACACTCGGCGTACATAGCCGCCGAGTGTATGACTCGACTCCGCCCCCCGGTGGGCGCGTCATTGGATTTGGTTGACAGCAGCGGGAGCCAATGGCTGCGCTGCTTTCAATCTATCCAATGAAGAGCCGACAAGACCTGGGGAAAGCAATGCGGGATCGCACCCACAGAAATTCGGGGCTCAGGTAAGTAAAATGGGGGCTCGGGGGGGCCGGAGAGTACAAGGTGTTTTTTCACCTTAATGCATAATCCCAGACAGACTCCAAATACCACCAAAAGAAAGCTTTCTTTGTGGGGGAAAAAAAGGACACACATTTTGTTTGGGTACATCGTAGCACAAACACGCAATTGTCAGTTAAAACGACGCAGTGCCAAATTCGCAAAAAGTGCTCTGGTCAGGAAGGGGATACAATCTTCCGGGGCTGGCCACATAGAGTAAAAGAGATGACAACAACTTATCCTGGGCATTTTTGGTCATATAAGGTAATCTCAAGTCTGTAAGATGCCCATGTGACCACTTTCATTTTATTTGGGACGATCATGCAGGTTAGGAGACTTTCAAATCTCGTTTGTTCTCCCATTGAAACTGTTACATTCTCTGCCTGATAAACCCTACCCAACAATATTACATTTAGCTGTTTTAGCGCGTAGGTTGTTGGCTTATGTCCACTTACTGATTAAAGACCATGGCTAGCATTAGACTTGTCTGCCGTGTTTTCATGCTTTGGGTCACTTCTGTAGGATTCTCCTAACCTAGTTCTTTATACTGTACCAGAAAGGTCAATGAATTGACAGTAAGTGCTCCCCAACTAAAAGTTTGGGAAAGTGCCACAAGTGGGAATTTTTCAAAGGCAAGGAGAAAATTATGCTAAAACATGCAATAACAAATAATTTCATGGAGCTAAACACAACAATTATTATTAACCACCTCAATACAGGGCACTTAAAGGCGTTGTAAATGTTACGCTATTATTTAAAAAAAAAAAATCATACTTACAGTTCGTTTTGCATAGATTGGTCCTCTTCTGGGGTCCCACAACCGCTCTCGCGGCTCCTCCCCTCAATAGCTAACCCCCTCTGGGAAGCTGTCTCCTGAGGCGGTTTCCTTGTGAGCGCGCTCCCGTGCCATACAATCGTCGTTTATAGACACCAATTGCATGACTCGGCCCCGCCCCTGCCCCCCGGTGGCCGTGTCATTGGAATTGATTGACAGCAATGGAAGACAAGACCTGGGGGAAAGCCACGCAGGATCGCTCCCATGGAGATTCGGGGCTCAGGTAAGTAAAATGGGGGCTCAGGGGGGCCGGTGACTGCAAGGTGTTTTTTCACCTTAATGCATAGGATGCATTAAGGTGAAAAAACATGAAGGTTTACAACCCCTTTAAGAGTTGGGGTCGGACAATTTGTAGAGTTTTGATTCATCAAAAAAAGTGGCAGATCATGTTTAAAATTTTGCAAACGTGAACTTAACAGTAAATCCCATTAAATATAACAGGAATCCCAATAAAAAGCCTATTGGGGCAAATTCTGTAATTAAAATATGGACTTTTTAGGGCTAATACACAAGCTCCAGTCCAAAAAAGGGAACATGGCGCTGCCATTCGGGATATGCACCAGCTAGCTATGGGCAGCAGGTAAAAGTCAAATAAAAAGATTCACTGCCTAATATCTAATCTAAAGAAACTATAGCAAAAAAAAAAAAAAAAAAATGAATAATATCTATGACTATTCATGTTATCCATAACTAACTTTTATTTTCCAGGTGTTGTTCTTTTTTTAGTTAGAAATGATAAGCAAAACTTTAATATGTTGTTCCTTGGCTTTTAAAAACACCTAAAGTGATTGTAAAGTCTTTTTTTTTATACCAAACTCGTTATGCTTACTTAAAGCAAAGTACAGCCAAAGTTAATTTGGCTGTACTTCTCCTGTGGATCACAGGAGTGCAGTTGGTTCTGTACTCCTGTGACCCGCTTTCACAGACAGCGGGCTGAAGACTGCTGTCTGCTGATGTTGCAGAGACGGTCCAGACTCAGAAAAGATTGCGACACTGGAGTTGGGATCCGCCCACATGCCTGGACCAGCATCCAGCTTAGCAAGCCACTGAGAGCCTAAGCCGGCTGCTCCTGCACACTCCATGGCCGCTCAGCAAGCCACTGAGAACAACAAAAACCTGGGGAATGCCCAGTGAAAAACCAAGCCTACTTACCGACCAGCTTGCGGAAAACCAATGAACCTGTCTACAGTATGCGTTAAAAACAGGGGTTCGGTCCGCGCGCATTTGCAAACGCATGCGTGAGCCACAGAGCCGCGCCAAGGCACCCTGTAATATCTGTGGTCCTAACACTAAACAATGAGCGTCCCCACAGTGGAGGCACATGCATTTTAATGGATAGACAGGGGCAGGTGAACTGAAGGGAAGCCACCCCTCCTTTAAAGGTACAAGAGCACACCAAGCACCCAGCATGTAGCACAATGGCTGCAAAGGTGTTGGTGCACTGATGGACCAATTTAAACACCACAGGTGAAGCATAAACATGTCCACTGCCCCCATCTATAGCTGGCCATAACAGTAAGTAGCATTGGAAGGCTAAAGCAGATAACAACAAAAACCTGGGGAATGCCCAGGGAAAAACCAAGCCTACTTACCGACCAGCTTGCGGAAAACCAATGAACCTGTCTACAGTATGCGTTAAAAACAGGGGTTCGGTCCGCACGCATTTGCAAACGCATGCGTGAGCCACAGAGCCGCGCCAAGGCACCCTGTAATATCTGTGGTCCTAACACTAAACAATGAGCGTCCCCACAGTGGAGGCACATGCATTTTAATGGATAGACAGGGGCAGGTGAACTGAAGGGAAGCCACCCCTCCTTTAAAGGTACAAGAGCACACCAAGCACCCAGCATGTAGCACAATGGCTGCAAAGGTGTTGGTGCACTGATGGACCAATTTAAACACCACAGGTGAAGCATAAACATGTCCACTGCCCCCATCTATAGCTGGCCATAACAGTAAGTAGCATTGGAAGGCTAAAGCAGATAACAACAAAAACCTAGGGAATGCCCAGGGAAAAACCAAGCCTACTTACCGACCAGCTTGCGGAAAACCAATTAACCTGTCTACAGTATGCGTTAAAAACAGGGGTTCGGTCCGCACGCATTTGCAAACGCATGCGTGAGCCACAGAGCCACGCCAAGGCACCCTGTAATATGTGTGGTCCTAACACTAAACAATGAGCGTCCCCACAGTGGAGGCACATGCATTTTAATGGATAGACAGGGGCAGGTGAACTGAAGGGAAGCCACCCCTCCTTTAAAGGTACAAGAGCACACCAAGCACCCAGCATGTAGCACAATGGCTGCAAAGGTGTTGGTGCACTGATGGACCAATTTAAACACCACAGGTGAAGCATAAACATGTCCACTGCCCCCATCTATAGCTGGACATAACAGTAAGTAGCATTGGAAGGCTAAAGCAGATAACAACAAAAACCTGGGGAATGCCCAGGGAAAAACCAAGCCTACTTACCGACCAGCTTGCGGAAAACCAATTAACCTGTCTACAGTATGCGTTAAAAACAGGGGTTCGGTCCGCACGCATTTGCAAACGCATGTGTGAGCCACAGAGCCGCGCCAAGGCACCCTGTAATATCTGTGGTCCTAACACTAAACAATGAGCGTCCCCACAGTGGAGGCACATGCATTTTAATGGATAGACAGGGGCAGGTGAACTGAAGGGAAGCCACCCCTCCTTTAAAGGTACAAGAGCACACCAAGCACCCAGCATGTAGCACAATGGCTGCAAAGGTGTTGGTGCACTGATGGACCAATTTAAACACCACAGGTGAAGCATAAACATGTCCACTGCCCCCATCTATAGCTGGCCATAACAGTAAGTAGCATTTGAAGGCTAAAGCAGATAACAACAAAAACCTGGGGAATGCCCAGGGAAAAACCAAGCCTACTTACCGACCAGCTTGCGAAAAACCAATTAACCTGTCTACAGTATGCGTTAAAAACAGGGGTTCAGTCCGCACGCATTTGCAAACGCATGCGTGAGCCACAGAGCCGCGCCAAGGCACCCTGTAATATGTGTGGTCCTAACACTAAACAATGAGCGTCCCCACAGTGGAGGCACATGCATTTTAATGGATAGACAGGGGCAGGTGAACTGAAGGGAAGCCACCCCTCCTTTAAAGGTACAAGAGCACACCAAGCACCCAGCATGAAGCACAATGGCTGCAAAGGTGTTGGTGCACTGATGGACCAATTTAAACACCACAGGTGAAGCATAAACATGTCCACTGCCCCCATCTATAGCTGGCCATAACAGTAAGTAGCATTGGAAGGCTAAAGCAGATAACAACAAAAACCTGGGGAATGCCCAGGGAAAAACCAAGCCTACTTACCGACCAGCTTGCGGAAAACCAATTAACCTGTCTACAGTATGCGTTAAAAACAGGGGTTCGGTCCGCACGCATTTGCAAACGCATGCGTGAGCCACAGAGGCACCCTGTAATATCTGTGGTCCTAACGCTAAACAATGAGCGTCCCCACAGTGGAGGCACATGCATTTTAATGGATAGACAGGGGCAGGTGAACTGAAGGGAAGCCACCCCTCCTTTAAAGGTACAAGAGCACACCAAGCACCCAGCATGTAGCACAATGGCTGCAAAGGTGTTGGTGCACTGATGGACCAATTTAAACACCACAGGTGAAGCATAAACATGTCCACTGCCCCCATCTATAGCTGGCCATAACAGTAAGTAGCATTTGAAGGCTAAAGCAGATAACAACAAAAACCTGGGGAATGCCCAGGGAAAAACCAAGCCTACTTACCGACCAGCTTGCGAAAAACCAATTAACCTGTCTACAGTATGCGTTAAAAACAGGGGTTCAGTCCGCACGCATTTGCAAACGCATGCGTGAGCCACAGAGCCGCGCCAAGGCACCCTGTAATATGTGTGGTCCTAACACTAAACAATGAGCGTCCCCACAGTGGAGGCACATGCATTTTAATGGATAGACAGGGGCAGGTGAACTGAAGGGAAGCCACCCCTCCTTTAAAGGTACAAGAGCACACCAAGCACCCAGCATGTAGCACAATGGCTGCAAAGGTGTTGGTGCACTGATGGACCAATTTAAACACCACAGGTGAAGCATAAACATGTCCACTGCCCCCATCTATAGCTGGCCATAACAGTAAGTAGCATTGGAAGGCTAAAGCAGATAACAACAAAAACCTGGGGAATGCCCAGGGAAAAACCAAGCCTACTTACCGACCAGCTTGCGGAAAACCAATGAACCTGTCTACAGTATGCGTTAAAAAGCAAGCCACTGAGAGCCTAAGCCGGATGCTCCTGCCCCCTCCACGGCCGCTCAGCAAGCCACTGAGAGCATAAGCTGGCTGCTCCTGCCCTCACCACAGCCCAGTTCTCCAGTGAGCAAGGAGGGGTCAGAGCAGAGAGCCAGTGACTGACAGTCCTCAGCTCTCTGCTCAGGGAGCTGTGAAAACTGAACTAACAGCGGTGTTAGATCGCTTGGTTCTCAGTGTTAGAGTCGGCGGAGGACAGATGCAGCACTCAACCGATGCAGCATCCACCTTAGTAAGTATAAATCTGCAAAAACCCTAAACTCCATACTTCTCTTTTAAACCATTGCACAGCAAAGCCCTGAACCTCCTCTTCTGGCATCCTTTTTTTCTCTGAGTGCCCCCATAGCAAACCACTTGGTATGGGAGCACTCATGTCGGCTCAATCCTGAGTGAGGCTGTGTGTATCTATAGATACACAGATTTCAGCCCAGCTCTGCCCCTACTCCCTCCTCACAGGTTTTAATTAACAGCCAGTGGCTCCGGCTGCTCAATCTCCTGTGAAAAGAGAGAGAGCAGAAAAGAGTTGCTCCAGATGAGCACAGCGCTGGATGGAGGTCGGCCCAGGTGTGTGTTTAAACGGAGTCTGGGGTGGGCAGTTATATAAAAGTTTTGTACCTTAATGCAGGTAATGCATTAAGGTAAAAAAACTTTTTACCTTTACAACCACTTCTAAAATTTTGTGCAATAAGACATAATGGAATCATTTAGAAAAACTCTTTGAAACATTATGTAACCATACTTCAGTTGAAATGACTGATGTGGATTTTTATAAAAACATATTGATTTTATGACATTTTCTGCACATGCCATACATTTATTTATTTTTTATATATAATGAAAACAGAAGTCGGATAAGTGATGAAACGTTCATGCTACATTGAAAAGGGACTGGGGTTGCAGTTTTCTGTTGGAACACTGTATTTATCTTCAAAGCATAGTTCTAATTTCAAATACCAAATCTGCCATTGATTTGCCTTGCAGGGATACCTCTAGAACAAGTACTAGTTTACTGACATTCTGTTGAAGTATCGTTTGTACTTATATATATATACTGTATATACTCTATACAGGGACTATAGAGTTGTTTTCAAAAGCAAGCTGACACCCGGGATCTACTTTTCTCAGGCTGAGCTTTAAGTATCATTGAGTAGATGTAATCAATAATAACACAGAGTGAGTAATACAAACTCGGTTATAGCAGCCAATAATGTGACTGTCTAACACAAAGGTCAGCAAAAAGCAGGATATAACAATAAAGAGTAATTAGAATTGTGTAAAACAAACCATTCTTTGAGAATATATATAAAATGCTGCCATTTAATTGATGATGATTGATAATAATGTGACTAACCTTTTCAATCATGATGAATTAGGTGGTCATGCATTATAAGCCACACACTGGGTTCCAATAATCTCAATTAGGCTTAAAGCAATTCTGTGACGTGATAGTAGATGAGAGTGTTTTAGAACACTTTTTACATTTATAAGGATACTGCTAAGTAATGGGCAGTGGAAAACATGTAGTTCTTTTGCCATACAAAAATTCATACATTGAAATTTGTGATCTCATTGAAGAAAGATTCATAGAAAATTTAAGCACAGTTCAGGAGTGAAAAAACATACTAGTGACACCAATGGATAAACCACAGAGGCAGTCCTAGCTCTGCAACAGACTGAAGAAAACATTCACCAGAGACAATACTAGTAAGTATAATATATGTGTGTTAAATGCTATCTCGTAAACTATTTACAATACTTATATACCTCACCTTGTCAAATGCAGGTATACAAACATGAATATTGTATTTAAGCGGCATTGAATTTTGTATTGTGATTAAAACAGCTGAATGATACAGAATAAGTAATCCATGTAAGATGGTAT
Organism: Rana temporaria; assembly: GCF_905171775.1. Taxonomy (NCBI): domain Eukaryota; kingdom Metazoa; phylum Chordata; class Amphibia; order Anura; family Ranidae; genus Rana; species Rana temporaria. Next base: position 526,128,819 of record NC_053489.1, read on the forward strand.
ATGGAAGGATATTGCCGCGCTATCTGGTGTATAAAGCGGCCAGCACAAACAAATAGAAATTGTGTAAAGAAATAGTGAAAAAAATGTGCAGCGCTAGTATCCCCTTGACCAAAGGGGAAAATAAAGTGCAAAATATGAGGAGTGACAGTGATCACACTTATGCCTAGTACACACGATAGGATTTATCCGCGGATACGGCCCTCCGGACCGTTTCCGCGGATAAATCCTCTGAGGATTTTGATCCGATGCAGTGTACACACCATCGGATCAAAATCCGCGCCGAATTCCCATCACGATGACGTGTCGCGCCGTCGCCGCGATGATGACGCGGCGACGTGCGCGACGCTGTCATATAAGGAATTCCACGCATGCGTCGAATCATTACGACGCATGCGAGGGATGGGTTCGGACGGATCGATCCGGTGAGTCTGTACAGACCACCGGATCGATCCGCTGGAGCCGATTCCAGCGGATAGATTTCTTAGCATGTTAAGAAATTTTTATCCGCTGGAAATCGGTCGGCCCGAAATATATCCGCGGATAACTATCCGCTGGATCGTACACACCAGCGGATCTATCCGCTGAAACCGATCCGCGGATCAATTTCAGCGGATCGATCCTCTCGTGTGTACGGGGCCTAAAATAAATAAATCCATATAATAAAATGTCTCTATTTACTAATTACTGATAAGTGCTCTCCAAAGTGCAATGGTGCAAACGAAGAGGGGGGACATCCATCATGGTATCACATGGGTGAGAACATCAAATACGAGGGTAGTGATCCCACCACCATATAGTAAGGGTCGGTACTCTTACCATAAAAGGTGGACTCACACTACGGTGAGTCAGATATCCCAAAACGGTAAGAGTGTCAGGATCTTCTCTTCCTCAAACGCTGGTCAAGGTATGGTTCCTGATGCCCGTCCGACTGAACATGCACCCTGCGAGGAAAATAAAGTCCTACTTCCAGCGATAGACCCCTCCACGGGGAAACGAAGATGGTAAAATGGATACCTCAGATGTGCAAAAAAATAAGAGAAAAAAAGAAGCCTCCACATGGCGTAGATCAAAATGACCAAAGAATTTAATGGTAAAAAAATGGATAAAATACAGACATTTAGGCAAAGTAATGTAACATGAGTGATCACAAAAAAAGGTTACAGGCGCAGTATATAGCAACAGATGTAAAGCATCCAGCTTTACACATTTCTTTCACTAATCCATGTAAGATCACATCATATTGCAAACGGTCTCCGACACAACAACCTTGCTGGCAAATGCTAGTGTATCAGAGTGCCAATTTTCTCATCATCAGTTCACAGGCTTTTGCAATTTTAAGGCTTGACATGTTATTTAAGTTTTGTTTTTCATAAAGATTTGATAAACAGTTGCATAAATATCATGTGTGACGGGAACCGTCCAGCACCCCGCTTTAGTGTCAGTATACAGCTTCCTCCAGTCTGGACATAGGAACCAGATATTATAGCGGACCATACAAGACTAGAAGACAATAGCTTGTTTGAGAACTGGAACTTTTTATTGAAAACTCTCACAGGATTTATAGTGCACCAGGTCAGATGAGCCTAATCACATTATCATATGTAAGGGAAACCCAACCTCTAGTAACTAATAGCTGACAGTGATATAATTAACTTGAGCTAATTAACTGGCTGGTATTAGCTGGTAAGCGCACATCTTATATGGTGGTGGTGTCTGTCAAGCAAAAGTCACAAGATTTCCACATGTTGATTTACCTACTGAAAAGGAATCATTTTTGAATTTTGACTAATCGTCATAGGACTATACACAGTCAATTACTTCATAGTTGGGACTGCTTTTTGATACACATCATTTGATATATGTTTCATTAAGGTTAAGGTTCACTTGCACAATATTTAGAGCACAACCATATATTTTTATTTGTGTGTATTTCACTTTGTGTTGCAGCTTAGTATTAGGTTTATTTTCTAGCTCTGTCTTTTTTTCTACAATGTTTGAAACATGGAAAGTAGACAATTGGATTGAGGCACTGAGGACTTTCATGGTACGGTATGAACTTGCAACACGCTAAGTTTAAAAAAAATATACAAAATGTTGTTTTATTAATCAATGCACAAAAAAAATGCACACATGACCAGAATAAGAAACAAGGAAATTAATTGTCCATTTACGAACATTGGGACAGTTCTGATAAAAATAATTCCTCAAACACAGATTGAAAATTGACTAGGTTAACCACACGATCAAGGGGTTACTCTACACATATAGCTCCAATCTCATCTTGTCCTTAAATGTACTTAGTTGATTAATCTGTCAAAGATAAGAATACACATTATGCTAGAACTGAGGGCCTATGGTTATAAAAAAAGACAAAATATATTATTTTATAGAACATTCTTATCAAATAGATTTGTCACCAAAGACAATTCAACATGCTGTACCTAGCCGTGACCCCTAGCCATCAAGACATTGTTGAAAAAGTTGTTCAACAGCAACACCATGCTGTTCCCAGTAGTTTACAGAATAAATCAATGAGCAACAGGATGTGCTATGTGTAAGAACTATTGTTGTGGCAAGCAAAATAAAATTATTTGTAGCACTTACTACAAAAAAATACTGTAACTCATAACTGTACCTACAAACAACCAGCTTTGTTATTAACACTCAGGTTATAGTGCAAGCATCCCTTCCATGATAAGGGAAATCCTCAAGAACTGGTCACAATACGTTTTAGAAAATTAAATGGTTAGCTATCAAGGAAAATTCTTAATCAAAAACAAACTTATGAACATTTGCTTAGACAATTTTACATAATAAATATTTAGCTCAAGAAAAAAACATATCATTATAAACCACATAAATATTCTGAAATACAGTTCACATACTTTGGCATAATCATTTTACATTCCCTTTTCATCTGTGCATTTCTTCAACCTGATTATATTATACAGTTGCATTGTATACTTTCTCACAATGATACTCATTCATAATCCACTAATGATCTTTCATAGTCGGCTCATTTATTTCTAAGTTAGTGGTATGCTTTCCGTTTGCCAACTCTTATTTATGTCAAATATCTCTCGCTGCCTGTTTAACTTAGACCCCTTTCACACTGAAGCGTTTTTACTGCGTTTTAGCATTAAAAATAGCGCTATTAAAACGCTCATAAAATGCTCTCCATGCATTTCAATGGACCCTTTCACACTGAGTCCTGCAAGCAGCATCTTTTGAGCAGCTTTTGGGCGCTGAAAAAAACGCTCCAAAAACGCCCCTCTCCATTGAAATGAATTGAAAGCGTTGTAAAATCGCCTTACCCTTTCACACTGAGGCACTGCCAAAATGCCCTAAAACGTCAGGGTCTTAGCGGTGCTTTACCAGCACATTGGGATTGCAGATGAGGCTTTGCCCGAATAACGCTCGAAAAACACTCGAATAACGCTCGAAAAACGCTTGAATAACGCTTGAATAACGCTCGAAAAACGCTCGAAAAACGAGCCAGTGTGAAAGGGGCCTTAAAGCGGAAGTAAACCCATTGATTTACTAGTTTAAAAAAAACTGTTAAATTCCTGGCATGCTGGAAATGCTGTCACATTGACTATGCTCTCAACCAACCTGTTAAACCATCCAATGGCTGGTGTCATAACTGATCACATATGCAGCATCATGGCAGTTGAAGATTAAACAGAGGTCAAGATGGCAGCTTCTTTGGCTGAAAACGATAGGAGTGTTTACATCCACTCGTTGTCACGATAAGAACATCAGACAAAAATTCTCATATGACAGAATACAACTTCGGAAGTAATGTATTGTATTGTAATGGATTCTTTCATTTCCGAGCATGCGTGGTCTTAGTCACACGATTTTGTTTGTACAAATGCCATACTAATTACATGAAAATTGTTTGTTCTGTAATCGTACCAGAAAAATTTTCATGCTTGTTCCTTTGGATATTTTCACATGAACTGTCATGATCGGCACTCCACAGCTGTGTACTAATGATCAGATTATAGGACAATCAATCTGAAAACGGTATTTTTTTAAACGATTGTACAGACATTAAAGTGGAAAGAAGAAGTAAATTAACCATTGGGGATAATAGCTGGTCATACCTCCTTTGGCAGCAATGATTTCAAGAAAGCGCTTTCGGTAGCTCTAGATCAGACCTCCATTCAAGGAGAATTTACAACTACTTCTTTTCCTAAACTGCTTCAGACACATTTGTAGGATGTCTGGTGTGAACGGCTCTCTTGAGGTCATTATCCACTTCCCGCCCGGTCAATGGTAAATTGACGTCCGGGAAGTGGTTGTGAAATCCTGACTGGACGTCTATTGACGTCTGTGCCACCCATAAGTGCCCATAAGTGCCACCCATAACTGATTTGCATACTTTCTTGAATTCTGTGACAAGTATTCACTGTGGCCTGTGAGTAGGCACTGCTGTGTCCCACATTTCATAGAGCCTGCCTTCTGAAATTCAGAGGTGCTGAGAGGAGTTTCAAGAGGCAGAGTGAGTAAAAGAATCACTGATTGCTGGTAGCAAGGTACCATGGGATATGTAGTCTATAGAAATTCAAAGTAATGCAGGAAATCCAGGAAATTGCATAAGGAGATGGTCAGTAGACAACTACATGGATCTACAAATAACATGCCACGAATATGTAGTGCCTAATTAAACAGTAAGTGCATGAATAAAAGTCCAACGCCAACAACAAATACATTTTTATTTCTAAAGACAAGAAAAACAGTGTTCACAGTAAACTGCTTAGAAACACCACTATGTGTCCTCTCCACCCAGTATACAGAAAGGTTTATCAAAGCATGCATGACTCTCTATTACAGAGAAGTCAGAAAGTGTTTGTGCATATAAGATATCACTGCCGTGATCTGGGATCCACCCTCGAACATCCAGTCACAGGTTCTCCATCGCTCTGGGTCTCCAGTAATCTAAAAAAACAGAGCTCCAGGCTTGCATAGTGTATAATCATTTGTAAGGTTCTTTATTATAATTAAAAGGCACTAAAAACTATGGCCCGGATTTTTAAAGCACTTACGCCAACGTATCTTTATATACGCCGCGTAAGTGCACTGATGCGCCGTCGTATCTATGCGCCTGATTCTTAATGCTAGATACGCCTGAAATGTGGCTTCATCCGACGTAAGTTTCCTACGCCGTCGGAGCCTGGGCGCATATTTACGCTGGCCGCAAGGGGCGCTTCCATTGATTTACGCGTCGAATATGCAAATGACCGAGATACGCCGATTCACGAACGTACTTGCGCCCGTCGCAGTAGTATACGCCGTTTACATAAGGCGTACGTCCGGCATAAAGTTATTCCACCTATAGGAGGCGCATCCCATGCAAAGGTATGGACGACGGAACAGCTGTCGTATTTTTCTAGTGTCACCCAGTGTCCATCAGTGCCACCCAGTGTCCATTAGTGCCCATCTATGCCCAGTGCCCACCTATCAGTGCCCATCTGTGCCACCCATAAGTGCCCATCATTGCCACCCATAACTGATGCCCATGAGTGCCCATCAGTGCCGCCAAAGAGTGCCCAGTGCTGCCTATGAGTGCCCATCAGTGCTGCCTATGAGTGCCCATCAGTGCCGCCTATGAGTGCCCATCAGTGCAGCATACCAGCGCCGCCTATCAGTGCCCATCAGTGCCGCCTATAGGTACCCATCAGTGCCGCCTATAGGTACCCATCAGTGCCACCTCATCGGTGCCCATCAGTGCCACCTCATCTGTGCCCATCAGTGCCGCCATATCAGTGCCCATAATTGAAGAAGAAAACATACTTATTTACAAAAAAAATTAACAGAACAAAAATAAAAACTTAATTTTTTTCAAAAAAGGTCGGTCTTGTTTTGTTGTTGCGCAAAAAAAAAATCGCAGAGGTGATCAAATACCACCAAAAGAAAGCTTTATTGTGGAAACAAAATGAAAAAAATTCATTTGGGTACAGTGTAGCTTGACCGCGCAATTGTCATTCAAATTGCGACAGTGCTGTAAGCTGAAAATTGGCGGGAAGGTGCGTTTAGTGCCTGGTATGGAAGTGGTTAAACAGCATCTCTATGGGGTTAGGGTCTGGGCTCTGACTGGGCCACTCAAAAAAGTCATTATCCTGCTGCATCACCCAAGCTTAAGCAGGCAGACAGTCACCCTGACATTATCCTGAAGGATATTTTGTTAAACTTGGGAATTAATTTTCCCCTTGATGATAACAAGTGGTCCAGGCCCTTAGGCAGTGAAATCATGATGTTCCCTGCACCATACTTCACTGTTGGGATGCCATTTTAATGTTGGTAAGATGTGCCCTTTTTACACTATACATAGTGCTGAGCATACTTCCCAAACAATTCCACTTTTGTTTCATCAGTCCACAAAACATTTTCCCAGTAGCATCATGTCTTCAAGACTTTAGCTGTTACTTGTGGATTATTCTTTATCTCATTGAGGATTCTGCATTGTGTGTGGGTGTGTGTTGTGCTGAAGGGAGGGAGAGCAGAGCACCAGGGACAGAGGAGAGATCGGGGGTTCTCTCACCTGTACAGAGCAGTCCCAGCTTTTTCCAAAGCTGCACACGCTCTGTGTACCTGGAGTTATTGCGTGTCAGTGTAAGTGTCAGTTAGTGGCAGTGTTATTATCAGTGTCATTTGGATAGTGTCATTATTTATTTGAAGTGTTTGTAACCTTTAAAAAAAAATCACTGCAAGCCCCTCTCTTTCATCTAGCTATAACACACTGTGAATGAATGAATGAATGAAGGACTTGTATAGCGCTACACATGCAAACTGAATCGCCTCTAGGCGCTTTTTCCAGCCAGTGTCTGCTTGGCTGGTGCGGTCATTTTACCCCGTAGGATCTCGACATGCTTGGGACACACAAATATACATATATATATATATATATATATATATATATATATATATATATATACTGGGCCAATTTGGACAAGATCCAATTTACCTACCAGCATGTCTTTGGAGTGTGGGAGGAAACCAGAGTACCCGGAGGAAACCCACGCAGACACAGGGAGAACATGCAAACTCCAGGCAGATGGTGTCATGGTCGGGATTTGAACCAGTGACCCTTTTGCTGCTAGGCAAAAGTGCTACTCACTACACCACTGTGCTGCCCACTGTGTAAGTGTTTGTTAAAAATGATGCCTCTAAATACCTTTTTTTCGATCTCTTCTGGCCGGTCACATGAAACTACGGGCTACAGTGGGAGGGACCGAGATCTCCCTCTTCCGTTAGCCGTTGATGTCATGTGACCACTGTGCTGGCCACTCTGCCCCTCCCGCTGTAGCCCTTATATGGGGGGGGCAGGCTGGGAGTCACATGACTGGCCTGAAGAGACCTGCCAGGTTTTTTAACAGCTTAGAGAGGGGTAGGTTAGACAGCACAATATGTTTAATCTGCTATTAAGGGAACATGATCTCTCTTTTGTTTTTTTTGTTTTGTGTTTAGGGTTACAACCACAAGAATTTAGCTAGTTATTCAATTTGTTAGTGTTATTTAACCACTTAAATACCAGAAACCTTCACCCCCTTCCTGCCCAGACCAATTTGCAGATTTTAGCGCTGCCATACTTTGAATGTCAATTAAATAAGATACGCTACGCCCGCACATAGTTACGCCGCCCTACATGAATCTGGGCCTTAGTGTTTTAACTTTGTTTAATCACTGTTCCCTTTTTATACTGCTAAATGTATCCAAAGGGTTTTATGTGAGTTTTATGCAGCAGTTTTGTTTGCTTATTTTCATATTCTTGAATTAATAGTGACATATGATCTCCTGAAATGTTATTTTAGCAACATCTCTTACCATCTGTTAACAAAAGGCTTTCTTTATGCATCTTGTCGTGTGGGTGGCAATGCTTTGAAGGTAATCTCTTTGTTGAGAGAGGCATTTTATTTTGGTGCAAACTATTTTAACTCCTTTGCTGTTTTTATTTGTTAATCACAAAGTATACTTATTTTGCTTATGGAAATAGTATGATACATCTTGATACACTTCCCTTTTAAAAACAGAGGTTCACACAAAAAGTGAACCTCTGCTTTTCGGAACCCTCCCCCCCTCCGGTGTCACATTTGGCACCTTTCAGGGGGGGAGGGGGTGCAGATACCTGTATAATACAGGTATTTGCACCAATTACAGGCATAGATATCTGCAGAATCTGCGGATAATCTGTGCCACTCCCTGTCCCCCCCCCCTCCTGCTGTCTTCTGGGAGATAGAAGACAGAAGGGACCATTTCGATTGCGCATGCGCAGTAGGGCAAAGGGAAGTGAAGCCGCAAGGCTTCATTTCCTGAAGATGTCGGCGGCAGCATCCGAGGACCGAGACACACATCAGACTCGGGTGCCGACATCGCGGGCGCACTGGACGGGTAAGTGTCCATATTTGAAGGGTTAGCAGCTGCAGTATTTGTAGCTGCTGGCTTTTAAAAAAAAAATGGGGGGACCTCCGCTTTAAGATATTGAACATTTATAAAGTTGTGAAACTTATATATCAGTCTTAATTTGAAAGTTGTGGCCTTTCACTTACAGCACTATCTCCCCATATTTCAATCCTTGACCGCTTGCTTTTCGAACTAAATTTTTTACAAGTACTTAGAGCACCGTCAATTTAAGCAGTGCTTTACCTATACACTATATCAGCGATGGTGAACCTTGGCACCCCAGGCACTACATTTCCCATGATGCTCAAGCACTCTGCAGTGTAGTTGAGCATAATTGCCATCACTGCACTATATTATACATTCACATCAGTCCCTGCCTGCAAGGAGCTTACAATCTAAGGTCCCTAACATACGTACATATACTAGGGACAATATATACAGGATTATCTATTAATTAACCAACCAGCATGTGTGTGGGAGGAAACCCACGCAGGCACAGGGAGAAAATGCAAACTCCAGGCAGGTAGTGTCATGGTTGAAATTCGAACCAGCGACCCCAGTGCTGCTAGGCAGAAGTGCTAACCACTTGGCCATGGTGCTGCCCACTAACTTTACTAAATACCAAATTTTACAATCAAACCTTTATCCTGTGTCTTTTAAATATGTCTGAGCATTGAGCATCAATCCAAATATATGCAATATATGGGGCTTTAAACAATTTCTTCACAATAATCAAAACATTTTGAACATTTCATCTGGTGGTGGAGAGGTTGTAGAACCATCAACAGAGATAAATAAGAGTAGAATAGGTTTTCCAGAATAAAATATTGATTGTAGAGCAACTAAATCATTTAAAGTTATAGACTAAACCTAGAATGATTTCCCTAAATCTTTACCCTTTACGGAGTATAAAACAGCCGAAGAAAGTTGTGTCATTTCTAGATATTTACCGAAGACAAAATCCTCACCTCCAACAAAATACAATACTTTAGAGAACAAGTAAGAGAAAAAGAGAAAAAGAAGAGGTTGAAATATAAGGAATGAAAAAGGGAGGTGAGATTAAAATGCTTGTATCTATTAATTGGGTAAAATGATTAAAACAATTGTCATACAAATATCTAAATAAAGCCTTTGGTTAGAATGTATCTTTTAAGATTTCACAACAGTCACCAAGCCCACAATGTCCAAAAGTCTGAGATTTAGGGCTGGGAAGTTCAAAGTGGGGTGAACCAACTTGTATCTGAGATCTGTTTTTTTAGCAGTTGCCAAATATGTTTATGTGATGTAAGAGACTGTATCCTTGGCTGAGAAGTAATTTCATTTACTGACAGGTCACCTTAGCAGACAATAGTATATGATATACACAGCAAAGTGACAGTATTCTAAAGTGAAACCAAAATAGTGTAAACTCTTCCAAGGTAAGGTTGGTTGTAGAGTCTAATGCCGCGTACACACCATCACTTTATGTGATGAAAAAAAACGACGTTTTGAAAAACGTCAATTAAAATGACCGTGTGGGGGGGAAAACTTTGTTTTATGTCTTCTGAAAAACGACAAAAAAAAATTGAAGCATGCTTCAATTTTTTGTGTCGTTTTTCAAAACGTCGTTTTTTGTGTCAATTAAAATGATAGTGTGTGGGCAAAACGACGTTTAAAACTACGTTTTTAAACCCGCGCATGCTCAGAAGCAAGTTATGAAGCTAGCTTCAATGGAAACGAGTGCTGAACGTAACCGTGCTTTGCTAGAGCATTTTGAAAAAACGATGGTGTGTAGGCAACGTCGTTTTTGAAAATGAAGTTTCAAAAACGTCGTTTTATTTCATCACATAAAGTGATGGTGTATACGCGGCATAATACTGGCAATTCTTAACAAAATGCTCCTGGGAGTATGTACTTGTTATGAGCATTTTTTTCTTCAAGTGATATGGGCAGTATGTCTGATTATAGACTTAGGCCTCGCACACACGATAGGTTAACCAGAGGACAACGGTCTGATGGACCGTTTTCGTGGGTCAAAACCGATCATGTGTAGGCCCCATAGGTTATTTAACCATTGGTTAAAAAAAAGCCAACTTGTTTTAAATTTAACCGATGGATTCCTAACCGATGGGAAAAAAAAACGATCGTTAGTAGGCACAAGCATCGGTTAAAAATCCACGCATGCTCAGAATCAAGTCGACGCATGCTTGGAAGCATTAAACTTCGTTTTTTTTTCAGCACGTCGTTGTGTTTTACGTCACCGCGTTCTGACACGATCGTTTTTTTACCTGATGGTGTGTAGGCGTGATGGATCATCAGTCAGCTTCACCGGTTAACCGACGACAACGGTCCATCAGACCGTTCTCATCGGATGGACTGATCGTGTGTACTAGGCTTTAGAGTATATGTAAAGGTGTCATATGATGTACTGTATGCACAAATACAGATATACACTGTTATATTACAAAGGTGTTTTAAACGTCCTCTAGTTGCGCAAATACAGCAGGGCTCCACTGTCAAACCAATTAATCAATTATTAATTCCTGGTTATAAAGCTAATACCAAGACTGAATTGTTATATGCTATAAAATATCAAATTCATTATATAGCTAGATATGTGTGCACAACAGCCAGAACAATATTTAAATTACATATTTTTTAAATAAGGTTTTTTATATGTTTCATTTGATATCATGAAGAACGTCACCTGCTGAGGGCAGATGAATGGACACAGTGAATACATCGGCATTCGTACATTGCTAAGTTTGATTCAAGCATTTATCTAAATTGAATTTTAAACATTGACCTCATGAGATATTGAGAAGATGATGAATTAGTCATTCTTATCACTGATTAAATCCTTCTATATTCCATTAAAAAAAAGTATAAGCAATTATTTCCAACACTTTGTTATAAAATACAAGGGTGCTTGAAAGAAAGGTGCAGTGCACAATGACATGAGCTTGTGTGACTCATTGCTTTGAAGGCCAGAATTTTTTATCTCCACAAGATTTATTCATGAGGCAATACCTTTTTTTCTAAAGCCAGACAAGCTTCCTGTACTTGCTACATGCTGTTTTACAAGTATAAAACAAATCAATGGCCCTGATTCACAGATACTGGCGCATATTTATGCCGCCGTAGCGTATCTCCTTTACGCTACGCCGATGCAGCGCAGAGAGGCAAGCACTGAATTCACAAAGCACTTCCTCCCAAATCTGCGCTGGGTTTCTCAGGCGTAAGTCGGCGTAAGTGGAAGTCGGCGTGAGCCATGCTAATGAGGCGTGACCCCATGCAAATGATGGGCCGTGCGCCAGACAGATACGTATCGCCAACTGCGCATGCGCCGTCCCGTGGGCGCATCTCAGTGCACATGCTCACAATCACGTCGGAACAACTGCCATAGATACTTTGGATTACTGCCTACGGCGTGAACGTAACCTACGCCTAGTCATATTCACGTCCTACATAAACTACGTAAAATACGTCGGCTTGTGTTTCCTGGTGCAGCCCTTTGCATGGATGCTGCTGAGTTACACATCCTTTATGGGGCATAACTTTACGCCGGACGTATGACTTTACGGGCACTGCGTCGGACGGACGTTCGTGAATCGGCGTATCTCCCTCATTTTTATATGTGAATAGAAAATCAATGGGAGCGCCAAATATGTCCAGCGTAAATATGCGCCCACTCTACGCCGGCGTAGGCAAGTTACGTCGGTCGGATGAAGCCTATTTTCAGGCGTATCTTAGTTTCTGATTCAGGCGCATAGATACGACGGCGCATATTTGCACTTACACGGCGTATCTCGAGATACGTCAGCGCAAGTGCTTTGTGAATCCAGGCCAATGTGTTTATGTTAAATACTTATGCTATCATGTTAGAAGGTTCAAGAGAAGATATTTAATTTCATAGAGAATGCATTAAAATAAATCAGTAAACTTTTATTTGTCCCATAATGCAAGCTGCAGCCATTGTCATCATAACTGGTCATATTCTGGTTAAACAGTATATAAACTTTCGTACTTGTAATATTAGGTCTCTAAAGACCCATTATTCCTTACCTTTGATTGCGCATTACCGGGTTGATGGTCTCTTAGCATTTAGCTGGATTAGCTATTAGGACATATACACCATTTACTGTGATACCAATATATAAAACTGTTGCATATATACGAAGATAATAGAATATACTCGATATGAACAGAAGCATTTTGATTCACTGGTAAAACAGAACATGTTGTTTTCATTTTTCAAGAGGTTTCTTAGGATAATAGTGCATCCAAACACTTTAGTGAAGTCCATGATAGGAATCCTAATGTAGTGAAATTATGGGGAGTGGAAAAGGTGAACTAACATTGGAGAGGTGGCAATTTTGTGCATTTTCTTCAGCACGAGTCCCACTGTATTTATGAAACCCAGGTTTCAGCACCCAGAGGTCTCAACATTGACTTTGCCTTAAACTGCTTCATTAGTAATAGGTAGAGTGTCTAGATGATTTTATCGATTTAGATATTTAATGTAGATGAAATACATTAAAATATAGTTTGGTCTTTCTTGATAAATATAAGAGGGTTTGAGTATTAAGAAGGAACTGATAGGATGTGCAATAAATTTTTTTAACCTTCCTGGCGGTGTTCCCGAGACTGACTCGGGGTTAGATTTTCCTGCTGCGAGCGGTAACCCCGAGTCAGACTCGGGCTTGCCTCGCTAGATCCACAGGCACTTTTTACTTACCTTGTCCCTGGATCCAGCGATGCCACCGCGCTGTGTGAGCGAGCGGGACCTCGCTCGATTCACATAGTGCCTCCGCGTGACGCCGATCTCCGTTACGACGCACGGGGACGGAGAACGGCGCCAAATTCAAAAACGTAAACAAACACCTTACATACAGTATACTGTAATCTTATAGATTACAGTACTGTATGTAAAAAAAACACACCCCCCCTGTCCCTAGTGGTCTGTCCTGTGTCATGCATGTCATTTTATATAATAAAAACGTTTCTTTCTCCCTGCAAACTGTAGATTGTCCATAGCAACCAAAAGTGTCCCTTTATGTCAAAAATAGTTTTAGATCAGCTAAAAAACAGCGATAATAATTATAATCACTTGCAGAATTGTGCGATAGCGATTTGTGGGGAAATTCATCATAAAAAAAAAAAATAATGACAGCAACAATTCTGCAACTGAGCAAATTTCAGTGATTTTAATTTGATTACATTATTGAATAATTTTTATTATAATTATATTTATTATTTGTTATAATTATTTATAATTATTTATTATATTATAATTTATAATTTTGTTTTTAAAAAAATGTCATACCCGGGATGCCTATTAGAATCTTGTTTGGTCAGATTTAAGTGAGTTATTTCTAAAAATTACAGACCTACAATATAAAACGCCAAATTTCCTTGCAAATAATGGTACCGCTTTCAGCATGTTTTTTCTGAAAGAATCATACCGCCAGGGAGGTTAATGAACAGACTATATTGTTAATATAGGGGGGCATTTATTAGTAATACGTTTTAGTAAGTCTATAATACAGGCTTACCCCACTTTTAAGTACACAATGGGGTTTATTTACTAAAGCTGGAAAGCGCAAAATCAGGCTCCCTTCTGCATAGAAACCAATGAGCTTCTAACCTCAGGTTTTGGTAATAAAACCTTGAAGCTCATTGGTTTCTATGCAGAAGTGAGCCTGATTGCACATATATTAATAGTTCCTTAGGATAAGCTTCCTGGAACGGTGTTGGAAAACATACAGTACAAGTTTTTCTGAAAAACCTGTACATAAGGCAATAGCTCTGTCTACTGGTGAGTTTTCTGAGCCTATAGCTGAGACATACAAAATCCAGTGGGTAAGGCATTTGCTTTCCAATGGAGAAAAAATACCAAAATGTGTATTTTATAGATGAGTAAATGAGGCCAATTTGCTAAAGGAGTTGACAAGCTTTTGTCAAATATGTGTGAATATTCACTTGGATTATTCCAATTTGTGAAAACCCAACCATCTGCCGATACTTTACACATAAGTGAATAATGGAAGTAAACAAGCACACAATTTTTGAATGAGCATTCTCAATTACTTGAGTCAGCCTCTTTCACAAACTTTCTAATTTTCCCACATACTAAAGGTATTTTACAGAGAACCACAGAATGATTGTATTACAAATAATACATATAGATATAAAGGTTAATGGGAAAAAATAAATAAAGGTTATACAGAGCATTGTTGATTTTCTAAACAGAAAGCACAGCAGTTATTTTTTAATTTTAGATATAGATCTTTATTTAACAGAAAGTTTTATGGGGTCATACTGTATATTGCAGGAAAAAAAAAACAAGAAAGGGGTTAAGTCACTTATTTGAGTCATTTTGCTGGGGCTGAATTTAAGCCATTGAGGTCTGAAAATAAGCTTTATATTTTAACAAAGCGGGTAGATTTGTTCGGTAAATATGTGAAAAGGAATCTAGAGCTGTACTTTGACTGGAAATCATAAATATAACATATTTATATGCAACATTTCAGAACAGACAATAGAACAGATGTAAACTGCTGTATATTACCAATAGTATTCAGATGTCTGCCTTAACATGTGTGAGCTTGTGTCATCAGAATAAAATTTAATTAAATCGAAGTTCCACCCAAAAATTGAACTTTTCCAGTTCCCTTCCCCCTTCGGTGTCATGTTTGGCACCTTTCACGGGGGAGGGGGGTGCAGATACTTGTCTAATACAGGTATTCTGCTCCCACTTCCGGGACCAGTTACCTGAGCCACCCGCGCCTTCTTCATCCCCCCCTGCTGTCTTTTGGTCGACACATGCTCAGTAGGGAACCGGGAAGTGAAGCCGCAAGGCTTCACTTCCTGATTCCCTTACCGAAGATGATGGCAGCAGCCCCTGAGAGCCAAGCAATGGATCAGCTTTGGGTGCCAACATCATGGCACCCAGGATGCGTCTTCAGGAAGCTTCTGACCTGCACAGAGTCAGACTGGCACAGGATGCGTCTTCAGGAAGGATGAATTAGAGTGGAGACTGCAAGCCAGGCTTTCTCGTCCACATCAGTGCCTGACCTCGCAAATGCGCTTCTGAAAGAATGGTCAAGCATTCCCATAAACACACTGTTACCTGGGATGTGAGCCTGACGTGCAGAGGAAGGTCTCTCGTACAACTCCGGCTTGTGGGATGAACCACAGAGCAGTACCAGATGCAGGCTTGCAGGGCTGGAAGCTGTAGCAGGCTGGATGAGCGAGATGCAGGGTCAGACAGGCCGGGTCGGTAATAATCAGGCAGATCAGGCATAGACAGTGGGCAGAAGAGAGGTCAGGTCACAAGCCGAGTACTACTGGAAGATTATCAGACAGAATCAGTAGGCGGGATCAGAGTCTAAGGGAAGCCGGGATCAGAACAGGCAGCAGGCACTCACAGGTAACAACAAGCTGGTTAAGAAACAGAGGTCACACAGGAAACAGGAAATGGCACAGGAGCTGCAGACCAAACAGCAAGGAACCTCTGTAGGAGCCTTGCTTAAATAGCCTGCCTGACTTCAGTATTAGTGACAGGTGTGTGTCTTAAAGTGCTAGTACGCACGCGTGCATGCCGGGCGCTTACATGGAAAGCCTGCCTTTCCTGACACACACTCCTAAACCTTGTGGACAGCCTTGCCAGAAGATTTAAAGCTGTTATAGCTGCAAAGGGTGGGGCAACTCAATATTGAGCCCCACGGATTAAGACAGTGATGATATTAAAGTTCATGTGCCTGTAAAGGCATGGGCCCCAATACTATTGTTAATATAGTGTTCATCACAAAATACCAGTCCACAGGCAAAGTCTGTTTAAGGGCTTCTTATCCTGATCCAAAGGGTAATAATAAAGACTGCCTGCTGATGTACACACAACTTTCAGCCTTAGTTCAGCCTCTTCTACTTTTGTCTGTTTATAGTTACAGACAGCCTTACTTGCTCCTCACTAAACTACATCTCTTTCATATTGCAGTTACCATAAGGTGTGACCAGTTGTTAACTTTTTTGTTCACACACTGAACACTGTGGTCAAACTGTGTCTAAAAAACTTGATGTTTTGCTTGTATACAAGGCAATACTTTTCCAGTACAAGAGAATGTTTTTTGTGTTATAACACACAACATGGTCTCTTATTAGGTGAAGGCCTAACTGGTGTAGCTTGCCAGCCTCTAGGTTCAGTATGTAATTTTTATTTTGCTTGCTAGCTAAAAAGTATGCTCGGGACCCCCTGTTGATGAAAATTTAATTTGCCATATTTTCTGCTCATGATTGTTTTCAAAGGAAAAGGAATTAAAGAAAACATATTAATGCACTTAATTAATTGTTGCCTGACACTGTGAAGTTGCTGCACCTGCATCTTTCAAAGATCTTGCAAGCTCCATGTTGGATGGTGTCTGAGCTTACGCAGGGTTAATGATTTCTTCCCCTTCTTCATGTTACAATAGTAGCCTGGCAATTGGCTACATTGGCCAAAACACTGCATCCTGGGAGAAATGTATATGGGCCCCCATGACTGGAAAACTGGCTCCTCCCTAACAGATCTGGAAAAGCAACAGAGTAATGGATGAACACAGAGAATGTAAACATTAGAAGGCTAAAAGAAGGCAAACAAATCTTCCACTTTTAAAAAGACCAACAGATCCTCTTTAAACCTTTCATGACTAAATCTCTTTCTGTCAGGAATAATGTGCAGGAATACCAAATATGTGTTGTCCATTTTGAATCGGATGGTAGATGGGTGTCAGCGGACACATCTCTGCTGACATCCGCCTGCCCATACAAGTCAATGGGTGGCCCGCTCGGATCTGCCTGAAAAACGGACAGGTGGATCCGAGCGGGTCTATCGTGTGAAAGGGGCCGTATGCATTGTGGGTTTGTTTGTTTTTAATAATATTAATACTTGTTAAACATTTAGACTGGGTATTGCAAGACTCTAGCAGCCACAAGCGTGAGGCAGAGGCATGGGTTCTGCGAGCTGGAGGGCCGATGGAACAGAGAATCTTCAGATTGGCAGCACACCCACACAGAGAGTAAAGTAGAAAGTCTTTACTGGAGCATAAATAATAAAAGCACTGGATGAGTACAGGCAGGGGAAATGCAGGTAGGTTGATGCGTTTCACACTATGGAAGTGCTTTATCAAAACCAACCACCAGCTGGAGGGCCGAATTCCCCAAAAATCATCCTGAACATGGTTGACAGAAATGAAACTGGTAGCCAGAGAGCAAACTTGTCTAATCAATGAAGGCATGAGTTGGATGGAAGAGGCACTATACATTTGTAGTAGTTCTGTGCAACCACTAGATCACTTCTGCTCACAACAGAGAGGCCACACATTAAACTTTAAAAAAGCACTGTGAGCTTGTTTTAATCCCATGTTTGCACAAAACATATTTAAAATTATATTAAATACCTAGAATAGGGTATAGAATAGGGTACCACCATGACATCTGGAAGATGTCCTTGGTACACTAAACATAAAAAAAATTGTTATTGAATTTAAGAATAAGGTAAGTTTTCCAAACAAAGCATATCGAGCATACACAGGCTTGAGAAACAAAGAACAAACAAAACAATCACACAAACCGAAATAGTTAGCAACCAAGCCTAAAGTGCGAAATACATGAATAGAAAATCAGCCGATCGCTAGACCACCCGACTACGAAACAACGGTCGTTCGTCGAAATCGTTGCAAACATTAACCCATAGAAAAAAATCGTTAAAAGAGCAATCGATGTAATACTAGTTGTTGACGTGTCACGCACAAGTGGAAGTGATGTAGTGTGCATGTGACCTTGTAGCCCCACCTTTCTGCCCAGCACGAAAATTCCGACGCAACCCATTGTAGTAGTGAACGGCATCAAAACCGAAATCACTAGCACGAAAATATCTGCAAATTATAGAAGTAGAAGCATCAACGGACGTTCATAGTGTGTTCACGAACGTACGATTTTGATTCAAAATGGATGAGGGACAGAGGTCCAAAACTTGCATTATTGGACTTGGTGTTTTGGTCATCCATAAATATCACCACCAAAAAAAAAAAAGAAAACAAAGAATGTGGACCAAACAGTGGCTGCAGAACAGGGATCAATATTTACATATGCAACTAATACGAGAGTTGAAAGAGAACAATCCAGATGACTAAAAGAACTACTTGAGGATGTCTGATGCCTGTTTTCAAAAGTTATTATCTGTGGTTGCTCCACATATTCGAAAGCAAGACACAATTATGCGTGACTCCATAACTGCTGAGCAAAGACTCATTGCCACTCTGAGGTTCTTAGCAACAGGAAGAAGCCTACAGGATCTGAAATACAGTACTGGATTATCCTCTCAATCTCTAGGAAGGATAATTCCAGAGACCTGCTGCGCAATTATCAAGGTCCTTCAGAAGGAGTACATTAAGGTAATAATAACACCATTTAAAAGATAAATTATTATATGTGTAGAGCTACTAGTTGCTATGTTATGTAGACGAAAAAGACCATTATATTTTTACATTAATAATAATTTTGTTATTTGTCCGTAGCTTCCAACAACTCAAGAAGTTTGGATGGAAACCGCAAAGCAATTTAATGAAAAGTGGAACTTCCCAAATTGTGGTGGATCGATAGATGGAAAACATATTAGAATTTCACCCCCAGCACACTCAGGCTCCTTTTACTACAACTATAAAGGATTTTTTAGCATAATCCTCTTAGCAGTTGTCAATGCTAATTATGAATTTATGTTTGTTGATGTTGGTAAAAATGGTAGGAACTCTGATGGAGGGGTTATCAAAGAAATTGAGTTTTACCAATGTCTTAAAAATGGATCACTGAATTTACCCACATCCCAGGAAACGCTTGAAAACCTAAACTTTGTGTTTCTTGCAGATGATGCATTTGCTCTGGGAGAGCATCTTCTGAAGCCGTTTCCTTTTCGAAATTTAACTAGAGAACAAAGAATTTACAAATACCGACTCTCAAGGGCTCGCAGAGTAGTCGAAAATGCCTTTGGCATCCTGGCTAACAGATTCTGCATTTTCCTTACCACTATTAATTTAACTGTAACTAAAATAGATCAAGTAGTGCTTTGTTGTTGCATCCTTCACAATTTCCTGCGACGTAATGCAACAAAGTATGTATCTATTGGAGCAAATACAGGATCAGATACAGAAAGATTGGAATCTCCTTCAACTTCTTCTGCCCGAACAGATCTACGTGATCTTCCAGATATCCTGACACCATTTGGAAATTCTCACCCGAGAAAACAGAATAAATTACATGAATTACTTTGTTGGTAGCGGTGCTGTGGACTGGCAGGATGACATATAGCTGCATTCACATAATTTTAAGCAGATAAACGTGTGTTATGTAATGGTACTTATTTTGATGAGCATGAGTATGTTACCATCTATTTGAATATATTTTTTTTGGTGACACACAGGCGTCTTTGAGTGTTTTCTAAAATGCAGATCTATTGGGATTAGCATACACAACCATGTCAACTGTTTCTTGAAGATCATAAATTAAATAAGCACTGACATGATGTAACATGAGAAATGGTTTATTACTTACATTCTCAAATATAACAAAACACATATACTTCAAGTTGAAATAGTCAAACACTATCCTCCAAATAAATTTTTAAAGATTTCATGAAAATCCAACTATTAATATTCAAATAACAATGCTCTATAGAAATAGTTTACAGGCCTAAACAATGCTTTACAGGCCTAAACAATGCTTTAGGGACAGAGCATTCCTTCTAAACAGGCTATGAAAAAAAAAAACTAAAGGTTAGTGAACTGGAAATCTGAACCCCATGAGGACACAGCTCTATCAGATGTAGGATAAGACCATGGCGTAGCTTGGTGTTGTTGATGATGGGTTGTCCGTGGAGTACCCTGCTGCTGTTGAGGATAGGATGTGGAAGGAGTGGCACGATGCTGAGGAGTATAGAACATCGATGTTGTTGTAGGATGTTCTCCAATAAATGTATTTATGTTAAGTGCTCCCTTAGAGCCGGTTCACACTGGGGCGATCCAACTTCCAGCGCGACTTCCAGAGGCGATTCCGACACGACTTGAATGTGAACCACAGGGCGACCTGAGGCGATCTGGGGCGATTTATAAATCGCCTCCAGGACAGGGAATGTCAGAAATGGCCAATCAGAGCTACTAAGCTCTTCTGACATTTTCTTCTTCCCTGTTCCCTGTTTTCCTGTGTCTAAAATGCTCTCTGTGCGTTACAATAGATCAGGGATCTATTGTTGTTGAGGGATCTGTTGTTCCTGCCAGGGAACTAGTTTTGTCAAGGATCTATTGTTGTTCTCATGAGAATTTGTGTTCCGATCAGGGATCTATTGTTGTTGAGGGATCTGTTGAGCTAATGTTGTCAATGATCTATTGTTGTTCTCATGTGAACTAGTGTTCCGATCAGGGATCTATTGTTGCTGGGGGGTCTGTTGTTCCTGCCAGGGATCTAGTGTTGTCAAGGATCTATTGTTGTTCTCATGTGAACTAGTGTTCCGATCAGGGATCTATTGTTGTTGGGGGATCTGTTGTTCCTGCCAGGGATCTAGTTTTGTCAAGGATCTATTGTTGTTCTCATGTGAACTTGTGTTCCTTTCAGGGATCTATTGTTGTTGGGGGATCTTTTGTTCATGCTATTGAGCTAATGTTGTCAATGATCTATTGTTGTTCTCATGTGAACTAGTGTTCCGATCAGGGATCTATTGTTGTTGAGGGATTTGTTGTTCCTGCCAGGGATCTAGTGATGTCAAAGATCTATTGTTGTTCTCATGTGAACTTGTGTTCCTTTTAGGGATCCATTGTTTTTGGGGGACCTATTGTTCCTGCCAGGCATCTAGTGTTGTCAATGATCTATTGTTGTTCTCATGTGAACTAGTGTTCCGATCAGGGATCTATTGTTGTTGGGGGATCTGTTGTTCCTGCCAGGGATCTAGTGTTGTCAAGGATCTATTGTTGTTATCATGTGAACTAGTGTTCCGATCAGGGATCTATTGTTGTTCTTGTCATTTGAAGTAGTGTTCCTGTTAGGGATCTACTTTTTTGGGGAATCTATGGTTCCTGTCTGCATCTACTATTGCCAGCAGGGGATATACTGTTCCTGCCAGGGGATCTATTGATGCCGGTGTGCTCTATTGTTGCTGTCTTCAAGAGGGAGTTCATGCCGCCATTCTCTGTGCAAACAAGTGGCATGTATGGAACTACAACCAGCATGCCTAGGCAAGGAAAATAGACATATAATAAAAAGGTTAAACCCACTTTTGGCAGTGCGGTCGGTCTCAGACAATATGCCCCAATCCTCGGGCAAGAAATGTCCAGCCAGGCATTGTCCCTCTTCATTTGGTCCTTGTAAAAGGGGTCCCTCTTGTCGTAGAGGCATGGTCTCTCTTTTACCAGCCTTATAAGGGACTCATTATCCACGGCCTCTTTCCTAACTCTGGCAGCCATGCTGCAAACAGAGACAACGTACTAAGAAAGTGAAAGTAATCCGTGCCAAGAAGGTTGGAAGAAGGTGGGGGCTGCCTGGGGACAGGGGAGTACCTGGTGGCTTCTGGGTAAATTCCTCTCTGCTTCTGGCAAAATCGCCTCACTATGAACAGGGATCAGACTTGAAAGCTACTTCCATTGAAATCAATGGGTAGGAATCGCCTACAAGTCGGATTGAAGTCGTACAGGAACTTCTTTTGAAGTCGGATCGCCTTGAGTAGTGTGTATTAACACCACTCCCATTCACTTGCATTGTTTTTCTTGACAGCACGACTTGGGACGACTTGAGGCGATTTCAAGTCGGATCCAAAATCGCCCCAGTGTGAACCGGCTCTTAATGTCTTTATTGAGTAGTTGGACCAATAAAGGTTCAAAGAACTGACGTTGCTCCTCTGACATCTTCCTTAGCTTGTTTGCGGTAATAATTCCATAGGCATCACAGTCATCTGTTTTGGATTGCAGAGCAGCTGTAGCCTGTGCGAAGAATTTATTTGTTGAGTCCTCAATATTTTTACGTTTACGGGGCCTGCTTTGTGACATTTTTGTGGGAGATGTAGTCACAGAATTGTTGGTAGGGCTTTCCTAAAAATAAAAAATAAATATTTAAAATAAAGTCTAACATTTTTTTTGTAATTATGATTCTAATTAGTGATATTGTTCAGCGGTTCGTTCTCCACTTTCTCTAATAAATAAAAAATAACTAATAAATAACAATTATAATTAGCCATTAAAGAGATGCAATTAAGCAATAAATGCTTACTGGGATCATTGGTGATGCATCTGGATCATCAAAATCCTCACCTTCTTCACCATTTAAATTCAATGTATTGATGGAGCTTCTCATCTCAGTCTGATCAGTCAGAAAAAGAAGACTGTCATAATACCACAGTCTTGGAACATAAACATCATCAGCACCTACACCTGACTTTTGTGATTCTTTTATTTATTTTTTAAAAACTGTTCTTAAATTTGCTATTTTAGATTTTACATACTTCACATCTGCTTGTGGATTTACTGCAGTGCATAGCTCAGCCAGCTTTACATAGGCCTCATGCTTTTTATTTCTGTCAGAATATTCTTTGGTTTTAGTTTTCCATAGACATGGCATTTCCCTATACATGTCTATAAACTGTGGTAGGAAATCCGGTGAAGTAAATGTATCTGTCATCACTATGAAAAAAAAAAGTACAAAACATATTTTACAACTATTTTAGCAAAGTTCAAACCATTCACTCTACAATTGTTCCTAATATCTCACCAGCTATTGTTCCACAGTCCACCTGGGATTAAAATCCAATTATTATCCGGATGCACAGGATCCTTGTGAGAATAATCTTTAAACGTTTCTGTCCACGTGAACGAGTTGTTTCTACAGCACGCCCTACATCTCGTGAGGATAATTGTTACAAAGAAATTTCTGCGCGCGGAAGGCTGCCCATCAATGCAGCCTCACCAGCACCCATCAATTGTAGTTGTAGCACCGGACCTGTCTACATAGTATATGTTAGATGGTAATTTTTTTTTGTTTTGTTTAGACACACAGAACATACAAGATGAGGAGGACTACAACAAACCCAGATTCCACAAGGATATTGACCATCCTATTGTACTGGACTTTGACATTGATATCACTGAACAAGAAATCCAATGCAGTGATACCAGAGTTGACACAGGATCAGAAGAGGTATCAAGAGATGCAGTGTCAAGCACTAGTAAGTATCTCACCGAGAAATAAATAAAATTAAAAAACATGTTTAATGTTATTGAACTTTGAATTCAGAGCTATAGACAGTGCGGTCATTTCCCACAGGTACAATTCTTATATCAGAAGGGCTGGCAACACGCATACTATTGAATAAATATACATGTTTTGTTGGACATAGATACATTTGTACATGCTATTTGCATATAACTTGTATCTGTTTACCAATGTAATAATAATAATGCTGATAATAAACACATATTTTTTTATTATCTTAGTGGTCCATCATCAGTATTTAAGAATTCTACCTGTGTGAAATGAACGCCCTGCAAATCAAATGTGGTGTACTCTTAGGCCCCATACACACGATAGAATCCATCCGCTGAAAAATCCCAGCGAATGGGTTTCAGCGGATAGATCCTATGGTGTGTACACTCCAGCGGATCTGTTTCCGCAGATATTTATCCCCTGGGATGGATTTCCAGCGGATAAATATTTGATGACATGCTATCAAATCTATCCGCTGGAATCCATCCCAACGGATGGATCCGCTGGTCTGTACAGACTCACCGGATCCATCCGTCCGAAGGGATCCCCCGCATGCGTCGTAATGATTCGACGCATGCGTGGAATTCCTTATATTCCTTATATGACAGCGTCGCGCACGTCATCGCCAGAGGATTTCGGCGCGGATTTTGATTCGATGGTGAGTACACTCCATCGCATGGAAATCCGCGCAAATCCTCGAGAGGATTTATCCGCGGATACGGTCCGCTGGACCGTATCCGCGGATAAATCCTCTCGTGTGTATGGGGCCTTATATTCGTTGTAGAGATGTTGATCAATATTTTTTTATTTTAATATATATTATGTAATATACCATTAATAATTTGATTATTTGTTTTATTAGGTCATATGCTGGATAGCGATACTGCAGCCAAGCTCAGTGTTCACCTGCAGAAATTTGGTGCATTTATTGAAGACATGCAAAGTTTACTCACTGCTATGCATCAAAATCTTAAGGAATGTGTGGACATGTTGAATATTGTCTAGTTTTGTTTTCATCGTTCTGATGTTTTATGTTGGGCATTTTGCAATGTGTGGTATTCTAATGTTTTATAACAGTAACAAAATCTTATTATGGAAGTATCTTCAAACAGCTGTTTTATGGATAACGATTCATATTAGTACGGATTTATATAACATTTTTTGAATAAAAAAATGTGCACATGTTCTAGAGATTATTCTCTAATTTAAAAAAATAAAAAATAATTATATTGTTTACCTTGGTGGGGAGCAGCATCAGGCTGATGCTGCAGCTGTCTGCTGGCGTCTCTGCACTGTAAAAATGCCCACCGAACAAAGTCTGTTCACCCCCTCCCCAAGTGGAGAGATGCTGCCTGACAGTCAGCATCTCAACTCTTCTGATCCTCCATTATCATTGGAGCGATAAGCTGTGGAGGGGTGGCCAGCGGCTGTCTCATGGCCATTCTGAGACTGCCATTACTCAAGACAGTAGGCAGATATTAAAAAATAAATAGAAATAAAAAAAATCGATATCAGTCTTTTTTAGGAAGCACTGTAGCACTTCTCATATAGCAAATTTGCACTGTTTGTATTTTGTTTTTTTGTATTTTGTTGTGTCTCCATTACAATGCATAATGTACACTACATATAAATATATATGTGTCTCAATATTTTTGTATTTTGCTAAACAAAATAAAAGTTTCAGTCATTTTGGTGACCCTACTAAAAATCCACACAATAAAAATGTTTTTTATTCACGATTTATGGTGTCTTCATTTTGTGTAATAATTTAAATATGTATATGGCCATGGTGTTACAGTTGCAGACCACAACATACGGAAACGTGCACTCTGATGGCAATAACAATGAATGCCCTTTCTTTTTCCATTGTTGGCTATGGTTGAAAAAGGAAATTTTTAATTAATTTTAATTATTTAATTTGTTTGTTGTGAAAATATATATATATAGATAGATAGAATGAATATATATATATATATATATATATATATATATATATATATATACATATATATATATACAGCCCTCAAAATTTACACTCGCCTCTCGCATTTTGCGAGTACATTTTGAGGGCTGGCGAGTGTCTGGCTGGCTGGCTGCTTGGGAGCAGGGGGGGGGGGGCGAGCGAGGAGAGGAGAGCAGAGCAGAACCGCCGCCGCCGCGTTCAAACCGCGGGGAAGATTAAGCTTTCAATTCAATAGCTGTAAGTGTGTTGATGTTCCCCGCAGTGCGCGTGTTCTACAGCCCCTCCCCTCTTGTCCGGGAAACTTTGATAGTCACCCATCCCAGGATTGGATGGGTGATCTGTCTATCAATGGTTCCCGGACAAGAGGGGAGGGGCTGTAGAACACGCACACTGCGGGGAACATCAACACACTTACAGTTATTGAATTGAAAGCTTAATCTTCCCCGCGGTTTGAATGCGGCGGCAGCGGTGGTGGCGGCTCCTCCTCCTCCTTCTCTCCTACCCAGCACAGGTAGGATGCGGGGGGAGAACTCTGGTTGCAATGTGTGTGTGTGGGGGGGGGGAGACGGAGAGGACTCTGGCTGCAATGTGGGGGGGACTCTGCAATGTGGGGGGGAGAGGACTCTGGCTGCAATGTGGGGGGGAGAGGACTCTGGCTGCAATGTGGGGGGGGGGTGGATTCTGGCTGCAATGTGGGGGGGAGAGGACTCTGGCTGCAATGTGAGGGGGAGAGGACTCTGGCTGCAATGTGGGGGGGAGAGGACTCTGGCTGCAATGTGGGGGGTGTGTGGACTCTGGCTGCAATGTGGGGGGGTGTGGACTCTGGCTGCAATGTGGGGGGTGTGTGGACTCTGGCTGCAATGTGAGGGGGAGAGGACTCTGGCTGCAATGTGGGGGGGAGAGGACTCTGGCTGCAATGTGGGGGGTGTGTGGACTCTGGCTGCAATGTGGGGGGTGTGTGGACTCTGGCTGCAATGTGGGGGGAGAGGACTCTGGCTGCAATGTGGGGGGTGTGTGGACTCTGTCTGCAATGTGGGGGGTGTGTGCACTCTGGCTGCAATGTGGGGGGGTGGACTCTGGCTGCAATGTGGGGGGTGTGTGGACTTTGGCTGCAATGTGGGGGGGGGGGGGGGACTCTGGCTGCAATGTGGGGGGTTTGTGGACTCTGGCTGCAATGTGGGGGGTGTGTGGACTCTGGCTGCAATGTGGGGGGTGTGTGGACTCTGGCTGCAATGTGGGGGGGAGAAGACTCTGGCTGCAATGTGGGGGGGAGAGGACTCTGGCTGCAATGTGGGGGGTGTGTGGACTTTGGCTGCAATGTGGGGGGTGTGTGGACTCTGGCTGCAATGTGGGGGGTGTGTGGACTCTGGCTGCAATGTGGGGGGTGTGTGGACTCTGGCTGCAATGTGGGGGGTGTGTGGACTCTGGCTGCAATGTGGGGGGTGTGTGGACTCTGGCTGCAATTGTGGGTGAGGGGACTCTGGCTGCAATTGTGGGTGAGGGGACTCTGGCTGCAATTGTGGGTGAGGGGACTCTGGCTGACATGGGCAGGCTGCATTTTTGGGCACGGATAAATTTGTCGTTAATATTTGTTTTTAGAACTTAATCCTGCATAAAACATTTAAGTGTAATTTCATGAAATTTATGGGGGCGTGTCTAGGGGCGGGTTTAGGTGGCGGGACATGGTAGGGGTTGGGCGGGGCAACTGGTGGCGAGTGGCCTTGAGGCCTGGCTAGTAGCTCAGGACTTGAAATTTTGAGCCCTATATATATATATATATATATATATATATATAGCATTATATTAATGTTATATTATATTAATGTAAATATAAAAATGTTATATATATATATATATATATATATATATATATATATATATATATATATATATATATATATATATATATTTTATATAATATATATATATATATATATATATTTTTTTTTTTATTTTTATTTATATATATATATATATATATATATATATATATATATATATATATATATATATATATATATATATAGATCATTATATTAATGTAAGTATAAAAATGTTACAAATATTACACAATGCAACAATTGATTTTTATTTATTCGAAACATTTGTTATTCATTTGGAACTTTTCTTGGAAAACGACCGTCACACCAACCAATAGAATATCGTTCGTTGTCAAACAATACGACACAAATTGTCAATTTTTTCAATCAAATTTTTCGTTCATAATATCGATATCGGGTATTACTTGCTGGGCATCAACAATAAGATATTCTTATCGTGTATTCCTGCCATAAGACTGGGTTCATACCGCAGTACAGAGCCGCTCACAGCAGGGGTCTGGGGCATCCCTGTTCACCGTTTGAGGTCCAATTTCAGTCAGAATTTTTGACTGAATTTGGACCTGAATCAGACCAGAAGACACACAGGACTGTACGCACCAGAGCCGCAATGGAGATCTGTGAAACGGCTCCAAGAGAGCTTGTCACAATCTCCTGACATGCAAATTGGATGCGAGGAAACAGACATCCAATTCTCACTAGTAAGACAACCTTACTTGAAACTGCTGAAGTGCTCCAAGCAGAAGACAGGAGACAACTCTCCCACAGTATACCAAGTTAAATTAGTATTAGAGAAGAGGAAGCACGTCAGCACCAATCAAGGAGGCACTACCATTGAAACAACAATATCCCCTGACTCAGTCCAGATGGCCCATACCTTAGAAAATGTATTGGGGCATCCTCTAGATTCATATGTAAATTTGTAAAATGGTATCATTTTATTAACAACGGACTTCCAGAAGTAGGGGCTTGAGGGGATTTCTATTTAAGTAGTATAGATTTACAGGCATTAAATAATAACAGGCCATTCAAAGTTCTCAAGGCCCTGGAAGTAGCCAGTAGATGGACCAGACCTAAAATACAAACATCAATGGATAAGGGTATAGAAATAATACCTGTACATTCCCAAAATACATGTAAATATGTACTGGGAGGATGTTTGGGAATATTCCATGCAGCACCTGGTTTCAGCCAAGGATAGGTTAATACAATTTAAAATTCTTCATAGAGCCTACCTCACTCTCCAAAGATTACATAATATTATTCCCTATCATTCATCTGCATGCTGGCGCTGTTCGGAAGAATTTTTTTTAATGGGAGGGTGGGGAAAATGAAGAAAGAAGAGGGAAAAGAGGGGGAGAAATGGAAGACAATTTAAGGGTAGGGGCAGGATAAGGGGGAAGAGATAACGAAAATGGGAAAGACTGACATCCATTATTCAAAATTTGCATTTGCCTATACACTGCAATTTAACCACTTCCCGACCCGCCTATAGTAAATGTACGTCCTGTTTTTAAATATGGATATCGCGTAACGGCAGCAGCTGCTGCCACAACCGAGGTATCCATATTTTCTGTGGGCGGCCGTGTAAACGATAACAGCGGTCTCCGCGGCGGATTCCCCGCGAGATCGCCGTTATCGGTGGCGGGAGACTTCCTGTCCCACTTCCTCCTTCCGGGTAGACGATTAAGCCTAATCGCCTAGGCGATTAAGCTTAATCACCTACAGGAAGGGGTTGCTGTAGGCGATCGCCCAGGACACGTGACAGGTCCTCTGCGATCGCCTGTCCAATCAGACGGCGCCTCGCCGCGCCGCGCCGCTCGCGAATGCGCAGTGCCGCTCGCGCATGCGCAGTGGGTGCCCGGCCGTGAAGCCGAAAGCTGTCACGGCCGGGTGCCCACACTAAGCATGAAGACGCCGGCCGGCGAGGGGGGGCGAGGAGCGGAGCCCCGTCCAGCGCGTCGCTGGAGTCGTGGAGCAGGTAAGTGTCGGTTTATTAAAAGCCAGCAGCTACACTTTTTGTAGCTGCTGACTTTTAATAAACTTACAAAATGGGTGGAAAACCCCTTTAAAGAGACAATTTTTTTGTTGTCATTTTTTTAAATGACAAATTTTCCTTTTTTTTTTTTTTTTCTTGCATTTGAGTCTAAATATGAGATCTGAGGTCTTTTTGACCCCAGATCTCATATTTAAGAGGACCTGTCATGCTTTTTTCTATTACAAGGGATGTTTACATTCCTTGTAATAGAAATAAAAAAGATAATTTTTTTTTTTTTTTTTATTTCAGTGTAAAAAATAATAAAATCAATAAAAATAAATAAGAAAACCCAAAAAAAAATTTTTTAAAGCGCCCCGTCCCGACGAGCTTGCGCGCAGAAGCGAACGCATACGCGAGTAGCGCCCGCATATGAAAACGGTGTTCAAATCACACAAGTGAGGTATTGCCGCGATCGTTAGAGCGAGAGCAATAATTATAGCCCTAGAGCTACTCTGTAGCTCAAAAAATGCAACCTATAGAATTTTTTAAACGTCGCCTATCGAGATTTTTAAGGGTAAAAGTTTGACGCCATGCCACGAGCGGGCGCAATTTTAAAGCGTGACATGTTGGGTATCATTTTACTCGGCGTAACATTATATTTCACAATATATAAAAAAATTGGGCCAAATTTATTGTTGTCTTATTTTTTAATTCAAAAAAGTTAATTTTTTCCAAAAAAAGTGCGCTTGTAAGACCGCTGCGCAAATACAGTGTGACAAAAAGTATTGCGATGACCGCCATTTTATTCTCTAGGGTGTTAGAAAAAAAATATATATAATTTTTGGGGGTTTTAAGTAATTTTCTAGCAAAAAAAACTGTTTTAGTCTTGTAAATGCCGAATCTGAAAAACACCTAAGGTCTGGAAGTGGTTAAAGATTCACAGGGGTTGATTTGATAAAACGGGAGAGTGCAAAATCTGGTGCAGCTGTGCATGGTAGCCAATCGGCTTCTTACTTCAGCTTGTTCAGTTAGACCCCTTTCACACTGAGGAGTTTTTCAGGCGGTACAGCGCTAAAAATAGCGCTGCTATACCGCCTGAAAAACTCCTGCCCAGCAACCTCAATGTGAAAGTCGGAGGGCTTTCACATTGAAGCGATGCGCTGGCAGGAGAGAAAAAATCTCCGGTCAGCAGCATCTTCGCTCCTTAAAACAATGGGAAACCGCGGCAATACCTCCCGCAATGCGCCTCTGTAGAGGCACATTGCAGGCGGTATTAACCCTTTTTTGCACTAACCCAGATTTTGCACTCTCAACTTTCAGAAATCAACCCCACAGTGTGATGAGCAGTATAGTTTATAGTTTCTGTTCTGTGTATCAATGAAAATGCATAACTTGATATACAGGCATACCCCACTTTTAAGTACACAACGGGACCAGAGCATGGATGTAAAGCGAAAATGTACTTAAAGTGAAGCAATGCCTTTTTTCACTTCTAGTCTGTAGTGGGGGCATCAGGGGAACACTCACATGTAAATAAGCTCATCTGATGCAAGGGGGGGCCGCTCCAATCCATCCCCCGGACATCGCGATGTGCACAAAGGACAGTGCTATTGAGAGGCTGGATGGCATTCTGTGGCTGACAGGGAAGCCTGAAAAAACACGGAGGGGATGTGATGTCACTGGAGGTGGGGAGGCAGCCAGGATACAGTAAGAGCACACTGGCACTAGGCAGGCTAAGTGCTCAGAACTTCAGTTCCGTCTAATGCGGGTGCACAGCGCAGGAATATTTGTACTTGTACTTAATCAGTGTCTCTCTGTATTCTCTTCTCTCTGTAGGCTTGGGTCCTCTACATTCCTAATTAATCAGGGGTGCACCAGAAGAAAAAACAGTGTGGTTGGATTTGGACTTTTAACTGTTGTATAACTTTTACTCAATGATGCTGTTGTATCATGGGCTCGTGGGATGTTACACGGGACTACACACTTAAATTTATAGCAGTTACTATTACAAATAAATGGAGACTAGAGACTGCCTGTGGATAGAAAAGGTCACAGTCTTTACCAGGATTTCCCCTTATGTCATACTAAACCAAATAACGCTATATTTAAAAATTAGGCCTAGCATTTGAAAAAAGGGCAAAAAAATGAAAAAAATGTATTTAAACTAGTTGCCTAAGCAGAATAACTGCCACAATTATATAAGAATAACGATGGGACAGGGGAAGTTCTGTGGTGATGTGGTCCAGGGATCTGGATATCAGAGCTGCTGGATGCTTATCTAACAGAATATACTAACAGAACTGTCACAAATGCCAGTAGACATGTACAGTAGACATGTGCACTGCCGAAAAATGTGTTCGTTTTTCGATTCTTTTTTTTTGTTTGTTTTGTTTTTTAATTCGTAAATTCAAAAATTCGAAAATTCATAATTCTTAATATGTAAATTCGGAATTCAAAAATAAGAAAGGAAAATCCGAAAATTAGAAAGAAAAAAAATCCCCAAATTCTAAATAACTAACAAACTAACTAATAATAACTAACTATTACATTATAGGTATTGGAATTCCCATTTACAATTTGGCTGTTAGTGAACGTAACGAATACAAATTTTCTTGAATAAAATATATAATATGTGCCACGCTAACTACTTATGTATCCCACCGAGATACTAATGTGAAATAAATGAACAAACTCAAATATATGCCGTGGCTAATAGGTATTCTGGCTTAATCCATATATAGATTAATGAACAAAGTGAAAAAATATATATGAAGTAACATTCAATAAAGTGCTTAAGTGCCAAATCCACTGTACTGCCTTAATCGCATGAAGCAGCTCAGCCCAAAATCGCATACAAAGTCCTTCTATAGCGTATTGAAACAAAGTGAAAAAATATAAAGTGACATTTAATAAAGTGCTTAAGTGCCAAATCCACTGTGCTGCCTTAATCGCATGAAGCTGCACAGCCCCAAATTGCATGAAAAGTCCTTCTTTAATAAAAGATCTATGGATCTATCGGTGCAATTCAAACAGTGCTGTGATTCCACACACAGGACGGTGGAGAAGGCAGCAGGTCTGCCTACAGAGGAGGAACATCCGATCGCACACACATCCCCAGATTTTTTTTTATATGCATCATACATAGCGGTGCACTGACGTACCTTTATCATGTCAGTACCCCATTTAGGGGCTTTTTTTCTTAAATACATTTTATACAAACGATATCACACCATCGAGCCTCTTCTTTTGCCAACAGTCTTGGACTCTGCAGCACACTCAGAATCCAGTGGTGATCCAGAAGCCTTGTTTTGACTAAGCTTAAACGCAAGTTCACACTCTCTAAGGTGAGCAGCTATTACCTAAGGGTGGGAGGCACCTGTGTGTGGAATCACAGCACTGTTTGAATTGCACCGATGGATCCAAAGATCTTTTAATAAAGCGGAGCTCCACCCAAAAATGGAGCTTCCGCTTTTCGGAACCCTCCCCTCCTCCGGTGTCACATTTGGCACCTTTCAGGGGAGAGGGGGTTGCAGATACCTGTCTAAGACAGGTATTTGCACCCACTTCCGGGAATACGGTACTGCGGCAGCCACGCCTCTACCCACCGCCCCCGCTGTCTTCTGGGAACCACACTGTTCCCAGGAGAGAGCAGGGACCAGTGACGGTGCGGCGCGCTACTCCTGCATGCGCAGTAGGGAACTGGGCAGTGAAGCCACAACGCTTCACTTTACGATTCCCTAACCGAGGATGGCGGCGGGTGCAGCCAAGAAACGAGCGATTGCTCATCCTCAGCTGACGACATCGCAGGCGCGCTGGACAGGTAAAGTGTTCATTTTTCAAAAGTCAGCAGCTGCAGTATTTGTAGCTGCTGGCTTTAAAAAAAAAAATAGGCAGAACCTCCACTTTAAAGAAGGACTTTTCATGCGATTTTGGGCTGTGCTGCTTCATGTGATTAGGGCAGCACACTGGATTTGGCACTTAAGCACTTTATTAAATGTCACTTCATATTTTTTCATTTTCTTTCAAAATGCTCTAGAAGGACTTTTTGTGTGATTTTTGGGCTGAGCTGCTTCATGTGATTAAGGCAGCACAGTGGATTTGGCACTTAAGCACTATATTGAATGTCACTTCATATATATTTTTTCACTTTGTTCATTATGCTATATATGGATTAAGCCTGATTACTTATTAGTCACGACATATATTTGAGTTTGTTCATTAATTTCACATTAATATCTCAGTGGGATACATAGGTAGTTAGCGCGGCACATATTATATATTTTATTTTAACCACTTAAGCCCCGGACCATATTGCTGGTCAAAGACAAGGCCACTTTTTGCGATTCGGCACTGCATCGCTTTAACTGACAATTGCGCGGTCGTGCGACGTGGCTCCCAAACAAAATTGGCGTCCTTTTTTTCCCACAAATAGAGCTTTCTTTTGGTGGTATTTGATCACCTCTGCGGTTTTTATTTTTTGCGCTATAAACAAAAATAGAGCGTCAATTTTGAAAAAAAATAATATTTTTTACTTTTTGCTATAATAAATATCCCCCAAAAATAAATATAAAACATTATTTTTCCTTAGTTACGATACGTATTCTTCTACATATTTTTTATAAAAAAAAATCGCAATAAGCGTTTATTGATTGGTTTGCGCAAAAGTTATAGCGTTTACAAAATAGGGGATAGTTTTATGGCATTTTTATTAATATATATTTTTTTACTAGCGATCGATCAGTGATTTTTATCGGTACTGCGACATTATGGCGGACACATCGGACACTTTTGACACATTTTTGGGACCATTGGCATTTTTATAGCGATCACTGATATAAAAATGCATTGATTACTATAAAAATGTCACTGGCAGGGAAGGGGTTAACACTAGGGGGGCGAGGAAGGGGTTAAGTATGTTCCCTGGGTGTATTCTAAGTGAAGGGGGGGGGTTGGACTGACTTGGGGAAATTACTGATTGCTGTTCATACATTGTATGAACAGACAATCAGACATTTCTCCCCCTGACAGGACCGGGAGCTGTGTGTTTACACACACAGCTCCCGGTTCTCGCTCTGTAACGCTGGGCACGCGCGTTGGCATCAGGGGCGAGCGGGAGCCATGCGTGCGTGCCTCCGGCGGCGCGCGCCCCTATTGGCTGCTCGGCGAGATGACGTATAGCTACGTGATCTACGTGACCTGCCGCCTTATAACTGCGGCGGCTGGTCGGCAAGCAGTTAATATCACACAGTTGTATGAGTACGTGATTAGTGTCAGCAGCTGCTCTTACTATTATTATTAATTAGCTATTAGCACTACTAGGTAGCTTGCAAGATCTTGTATACTGTTACAAATTATCCAAAATAAAGAATGGCGCATCTAAAAAAATTGAACGAAACAAAATAATAATAAATTATAATAATACGTTGTTATTATTATTATTCCTATTGTTATTTATTATTATTAATTTGTTACATTCCATTCATTTAGATATGGCATTCGTTATTACGGATAATTCGTAACTTCGAAAAATTCGTATTCGTTACGTTCACTAACAGCCAAATTTGAAAGGAAATTCCAATACATATAATTTAATTGTTAGCAATAGTTAGGTTATTATTAGCTAGTTATTATTTCAGATTTACGAGTTTTCGGGTTTTTGAATTTCCGAAATTTAGAATTTCCGAAATTTAGAATTTTTGAATTTAAGAATTTTCAGGGGAAAAAATCAGAAATTCTGATATTTCCAAATTAACAAATTTGTCTAAATTTGTTAAGAAAACGAATTTGGAACTTAACAAATTGCACATGTCTAATGGAGAGAAGTTGGAGGTCAATCAATGTTACCTGAGTGGCTGGAATATTCTTCCAAAGTCATGTCTATTACAACACAAGTAACCAAACCTAAATATAAACAATAATGTTGACTAACCTTAACCTACTCCTTAAATAAACGAAGCCCACAAGATACTGTATCCCGTGTGGCTTCTCTTTCCTAACCATTCACACCGCTGGCTTTGTCACGCACTTGGCAAGCCAACTACATGGTCAAACAAAAATCCATTGTTAAGTGCATTTCCTACCATGACTGGGTTGCATTGTAGAACATTGGAAAGAAGTTCAACAGGTTGCATTTTGGATGCCTTACCCTTTGTTGACCTAAACAAATTGATTGAATAAAATCCATCAAAGGTACAATACAAAATAGCACAGGATACCACAATGTGCAATGAGTTATAATAAAAAGTGAAAAATATATCTACACTTCATAATATTTATTTTTTTAGTTCCTTTTTTCTATCCCATAAGTATAGCTAGATATACAGTACAGTTTATTTAAATGTTAGTCTTTTTTTAGAACACAGCATGCACAGACTATACTTTTCAAGGCCATGCTGGTTAATATAAAGAAAGAAGAAATCAATTTAACAACTTCTTGTCTATCAGTCCCTCAGTGAAGTTTAACTTGACATACATGCTGAGCAGAGGAAAATTCATCTTTTTAAAAACTGCCCTTGGGTACCAGGCATGTGTGTATAATCTTAAACCAAGCCTGCTTCCCTGACATCACAGTTAAAACAATCCAAGTACAAATAACTGCTGGTGATCCTCTTTTAGAGAATTGTGGCATAAGCTACTACTGTTTTTTTTGTAACACACCATAAATATACAGTATAGCTAGCCTTGCGTCTTACTTCATAATAGGTTAGAAAACTGCATTTTTAATGTATCAAAGGCCTAAAAGGAGTTATAGGTTGGTAGCATGGTACTCCTAGATCAAAATCCCAGAAAAGAAGGAGAGAGTTTTTTTTTTTATTCAGTATATAAAGTATAAAACAATATTAAAACTGAAGTTTTTGGAATAACCTGTGCCAAAACCTGATGTGGCTTGGGCTGGCAGCATTCAGCCAGAGACCCAAGAAAGCCATAGGTGACAGTTATCTCTGTACTGTCATAAGTAAACGAGTAAGAATCTTTTAGGGTTTTTAATATACCCAATGGAGATTCTGACAATTGTCATTCATCTGCAGCTACTCAATGGGGTAGATTTACTAAACACAAATAGACTGTGCAGTTTGCAAGCGCATGCTACACTAATTTTCCCCAGAGCTTAGTAAATGTGGTAAAGCTCTGCTGATTTTCAATATCCAATCACATGTAAACAAATTTTTTATTTAATTGTTTTCCTTGCACATGATTGGGCATTCTTTACAAAGTGAATCTTTACCACATTTAAATTTACTAAAGAAAATGAGTTCACAGTCTATTTGACTTTAGTATATTCACCCCAATGAGCTGATTTAGGAGCAGAGAATGTTCTCTCAAAATTAAATTTCATTTAGTTTAGCAAATAAGGTGAATTTGTGTTCATTTCAATTTTCCAAACACATGCAAGCAAAAGTAAAAAATTTTGTCCATTGCACATGATTGGATATTTAAAATAAATCTACTTACTAAATTAAATGCGAATTCACATGCAAAGTGAACAATTATGTTTAGTTCAGTAATGCTGCTTCACGCATCCGCATACCTCCATATATCTTCCAAAAGTATAGTCATCTGCTGATTCAGCACAATCTACAGACAGCTAAGCTCTTCAAAAGACAAAGAAGTCAAACCAACTCAATTTCCTTCCCATCCTAGATATTAGTAATGCCTCATACACACGATCAGAATTTCCGATGGAAAAAGCCTGACGGATTTTTTTCATTGGATATTCTGACCGTGTGTATGCCCCATCTGACTTATTCTCTTTTTTTCCGATGGAAATTCCGTTCGTCTGTATGAAACTCCGGCAGAGAATAAAACATGCATGCTCGGAAACAATTCGACGCATGCTCGGGAAGCTTTGAACTTCATTTTTCTAGGCTTGTCATAGTGTTGTACATCACTGCGTTTTTGACGGTCGGAATTTGGTGTTTTGGTGTGTATGCAAGACAGCTTGAACGGAATTCCGTCGGAAAAACCCATCTGAGTTTATTCTGACGGAAACTCTGATCCTGTGTACAGGGCATTACGAATGAACCCAAACGCCCAATCCCATTGAAGTGTATGAGAGTTGAATAATGAATTGAATCCTGCCCTTTTCCAAGGCCAATTGGCAAGCTATTGTTGCCAGGCGCTGGGTGCAGCAATATGGAGAAGGTGATATTGACTTTTATTCTTCTCTCCTTCTACCGAGATACTGATGTTATGCTGCACCATTCTCCTCCGGCCAGCAGGGGGAAAACTAAAGCCAAGTATGCCCATAGACATAGACTCTGTTCAGAGTGTTGTGAATCTTGAGAGCTGTAGTTTGAGACGGCAGCCAATGGGCTCCTTACACTACAGATTCCAATAGGCACTGTACAGTTGCATGGATGGACAGAATTTTTTTTATGCTGCTGTTGCTAAGGCACAAACCTCAAACTACTGAAAAAATTACTCACTGCGCTACCCATTTAAAGGGGTTGTAAAGTCAGAAGGTTTTTTATCTTAATGCATTCTATGCCAGGGCCGATCCTAGGCAGGGTGAACGGGGTGCTCCGCACCCAGGCACCGCAGGGGTGGGGGCGCCAAAGCTCCAAAGTGCTCCCCCCTCCTCCTTGTCTGTGTCCAGAACCCAGGCTGGGTACCACAGTGGAGCCTAGTACCGGAACACGTTTCGGTACTAGACTCCACTAATTAATTCTGTCTGGTGCGCATGGAGCAGTCTCCTGTCTGCCCCACCCCCTTTGCGTGTGTCGGCTCTTGTCCCATAGGCGGTGTGATGAGAGGCTTCTGGGTTGGCCGAAGCTGCTGCCAATCATCCCGTGCACTCCCAGAAATGCTCTACAAGTGCTACCCTCCAAGTAACCAAAGATGCCACATATGCCCCGCCCCCTGTAATGTGCTTCTGCTCCCATTGCGCCCGAGCTACAGGGATCTATTGGACAAGTACTGATCTATGGAGACACCTGCTGTGGGGGGCTCTGATGGGGGACACCTGCTGTGGTGGGCTCTGATGGGGGATACCTGCTGTGGGGGGGGGCTCTGATGGGGGACACCTGCTGGGGGGCTCTGATGGGGGACACGTGCTGGAGGGGCTCTGATGGGGACACCTGCTGGGGGGGCTCTGATAGGGGACACCTGCTGGGGGGGCTTTGATGGGGAACACCTGCTGGGGGGGCTTTGATGGGGGACACCTGCTGGGGGGGCTCTGATGGTAGACACCTGCTGGGGGCTCTGATGGGAGACGCCTGCTGGGAGGGCTCTGATGGGAGACACCTGCTGGGGGGGACTCTGATGAGGGACACTAATGAAGACTTCTTAGGGGATCATCTCTGTGTTTGAGTCATATCCATAGAAACATTTGTAAAGGGGAGGAGTTAGTAATATGACCATGCCCATGTGGGGGCGCCAGAAATATTTCTGCACCCAGGCGTCCTGCCACCATTACCTTCTGCCACCACCAGCTTCTTTATTACCTTAAAGCAATGGCTGTGCTGGGCTGTGCTGGGCTGTGCTGTTCTTGGATGTGCTTTGGCTGGGCTGTGCTGTGCTGGTCTGGGCTGACACGGCTCTGTCCTCTGCCTATGGTGAGTGCACTGCAAGAGCCAACGACTGCCATAGTCTCCCTCCTGACTCGATCGTCTATTCAAAATTGGCACCGGGCAGCGCCATTACGTTATGAGCGCATACAAGCTTTCCTGAGCCCGGCCGGCTTCGGAACGGCGCATGCGCAGTTGCATGGTCGGCTCGTGGCCATCTTTTTTTTACAGGCACCCGATGCCCATAATGGACTTTACGGACACCCTGAAAAGGGGGTTACATTTACGGGCTTTCCGTAAATTAACGGACGGTTGGCAACACTGTGTTCAGCAAACCTCAAACAGCTAAATTTTAGGTCGAACTTACCGTCAACCTGAACTCAAAGCTCATCGCTATAGTTATGAAAAAAAATTACTTTTCTAGTTATGCAGCCAGCTAATATGTTTTGAAACTGACAAAACATTCAATCATGGCTTCCTTGTATAAGGACATTTTGTGTGTTATTAAAGTTCAGCAATATTTGAAAAGCATAGCAGAAAAATCAATGAGTTGAACATTCCCCTAAAATTAAATAGGAACTGAAAACAATAAGCTTTTGCACGCGGAAAATTCTGATTAAAGAAATATCTTTGCAATTTACAATGCAATTAGCATCTTTAGTAGAAATACATATGAATTTTCTCTGCGTGTTCCAGCTATTCATTCCTT
Source organism: Rana temporaria (assembly GCF_905171775.1). Taxonomy (NCBI): domain Eukaryota; kingdom Metazoa; phylum Chordata; class Amphibia; order Anura; family Ranidae; genus Rana; species Rana temporaria. Next base: position 526,168,474 of record NC_053489.1, read on the forward strand.
CATGTGACAAAACGGCACTAACGATAAGAGGCTGTGGAATTAACATTTCATAATAAAATATTGTAGTTGAAAAAAACAGCTGTGAATCATAATTGTATCATTACAAAATGAACATGGAAACTCATGCAGTGTATTTAAATTAAACTGATACAAGTTTGCAATACATTTATGTGGACAAACATACAACAGGGTCTTTTCCTGGAGAAGAAAGCTAATCTTCAGCCTTATCATCAGTCTCAGGAGTTTAATAGGTTCCTCTTCTGTACTTATAATTCACTGTACAGTACTGAGTTTCTCACAGTGTAAAGCCTCATACACACAATCGGACTTCCATCTGACTTCCATCTGAATTTTCCGTGGATTTTTGTCCGAATAGGCGTTGGCCGTGAACTTGTTCTGCATACACACAGCAGAAATTTTTCAGCCAACTTTCACCAAATCATGTGTTTTTTCAGCTCTTTACCACCACCCTTTGGGCAACTTCTGCTATTGTTGGCTGATGTTTAGTATTGGTTCTGAGCATGCGTGTTTGTACTTTGGACTTTAACCTCCTGAGACCCGCGCTATAGTCAAATGGCGGCTACAGCGCGGATCTCAAAATCCAACTAGACGTCAATTGACGTCCGCCCCTTTGGGCGTTCCCCGTGCGCGCTCCAGAGCGCGCAGCGGGGAACTTCTGTGTTGGCCGTGTCCCTTGGACACAGCCAATTACAGATCGCCGCGAACGGCCAATCAGAGTGGCCGTTTGCGATGCGATCTGTGCGGCCAATGAGAGATGATCTCATATGTAAACATATGAGATCATCTGTCATTGCCGGCTCACACAGAGACAGCGTCCTGTCTCTGGAGAGGAGACCGATCTGTGTCTCTTGTACATAGAGACACAGATCGGTCACCCCCCCAGTCACCCCCCCACCTACAGTTAGAACACTATATAGGGAACATATTTAACCCCTTCCTCACCCCCTAGTGTTAACCCCTTCAATGCCAGTCACATTTATACAGTAATTAGTGAATATTTATAGCACTGATCGCAGTATAAATGTGAATGGCGCCAAAAATGTGTCAAAAGTGTCCGATGTGTCCGACATAACGTCGCAGTCCCAATAAAAATTGCAGATCGCCGCCATTTCTAGTAAAAAAAAAAAATAATAAAAAATAAGAATTCTGTCCCCTATTTTCGCTTATTGCGATTTTTTTTTTTTTTTGTTTACCAAAAATATGTAGAAGAATACGTATCGGCCTAAACTGAGAAAAAAAAATGTGTGTTTTTTTTTTTAATTGGGCTATTTATTATAGCAACAAGTAAAAAATATTGTATTTTTTTTCAAAATTGTCGCACTTTTTGGTTTATAGCGCAAAACATAAAAACCGCACAGGCGATCAAATACCACCAAAAGAAAGCTCTACTTGTGGGGAAAAAAGGACGTCAATTTTGTTTGGGAGCCACGTCGCACGACCGCGCAATTGTCAGTTAAAATGACGCAGTGCCGGAAGCTGAAATTTCACCTGGGCAGGAGGGGGGTATATGTGCCCAGTAAGCAAGTGGTTAATCTGATGGACTTGTGTACACACGATCGGATTATCCTCCATCGGACATTTGTTGTTGAAAAGTTTGAGAGCATGCACAGCAAACATTTGTCCATTGAAAAAGCAACAATTGTTCGATGGAGCATACACACGGTCAGATTGACCGATAGAACAGTACCGTTGTTGTCGAAAAGTCTGATCGTGCGTATGGGCCTTAAGTTAGTAGGGGCAGCAAGACAGGCAGGACTTGCCTGATTTTCCGACTGGAGGATGTCCAGAGGATGGATGGAGGATGTTCTTTAACCACTTAAGGACCGCCTAACGCTGATATACGTTTTTTTCTGGGAAAATGACAATGGTCCTAAAAATGTGTCAAAATTGTCCGATGTGTCCGCCATAATGTCGCAGTCATGAAAAAAAACGCTAATCGCCACCATTAGTAGTAAAAAAAAAAAATTATAAAAATGCTATAAAACCTATTTTGTAAACGCTATAAATTTTGCGCAAACCGATTGATAAACGCTTATTGTGATTTTTTTTACCAAAAATAGGTAGAAGAATACGTATCGGCCTAAACTGTGGAAAAAAAAGTTTTTTTATATATTTTTGGGGGATATTTATTATAGCATTTTTTTCAAAATTGTTGCTCTATTTTTGTTTATAGTGCAAACAATAAGAACCGCAGAGGTGATCAATCACCACCAAAAGAAAGCTCTATTTGTGGGAAAAAAAATACGCCAATTTTGTTTGGGAGCCAAGTCGCACGACTGCGCAATTGTCAGTTAAAGCGACGCAGTGCCGAATCGCAAAAAGGGGCCTGGTCCTTTACCTGCATTTTGGTCCAGGTCTTAAGTGGTTAAGTCAATGCTAAGAGATAGAAAGTGGCAGCAAAATGGCTGTAAAAGATCAACAATACTGTGATGAAAGGATGAAAAATTATGAAAACAGGTATTTATTAATGACAGCTGTTTATGATTCACAGGGGTTGATTTACTAAAGCTGGACAGTGCAAAATCTGGTGCAGCTGTGCATGGTAGCCAACCAGCTTCTAATGCTGGCCATACACTATACAAAAATTCGGCCGAAAATCGGTCATCAGACAGTTCTTTCGTTTTTCGGCCAGTTAATGGGCACAAAATCGACAATCGCTGGCACATTTGGAAATTTTCTGCCGAACGAACGATAAATCGGAAGGTTAATTAATGCGTTTCCCGTCCGAACTTTCTGCACTAGGTATATGTAAAAAAAACGGACCAATTTTTTTTAAATTTATGTCCACTGAACGATTTATCGGTCATTACATGATGGCACTATCGTTTGCGCTCACGACCGAACTTTCGTTTTTCGAAAGTTCGTTCGGACGAATTTTCGTGGAGTGTATGGCCAGCATTACTTCTGCTTGTTCAATTAACCTTTGAAATAAAACCTAGAAGCTGATTGGTTTCTATGCAGAGATGCACCAGATTTTACACTCTCCAAGAGTAGTTTACTTCCAGTTTAAAGAATACACAACTGTATTAATTTGTGTTTTAAATCTATTTACAGTTACCATTTTAATTATTTTTACTGAAATGTGTACATGTAGTTATTCAAAGTTGTTTTGCATAACTATTTACCCCTATGAACCTATCCACATTTTGTAGTGTTATACCCTCGAATTGAAAATAATGATTTGGCATTTTATGGAAATGATCTACATAAAATAGTCAATAATGTTAATGTTAATAAAAAAAAACAAAAAAATATGAAAACTTAACTACATAAATAAATCGACACTAGGTACAAGATTTGAGTTCAGGATGAGGTAGTGTTTGCATGTCTGCTGTTCACGGAAATGGTAAATCTAATGAGTTAGTTGCATCAAAACTCATTTAACATAATGCATTTAATGAACTGTGAACTGTGGTCAGGTGTCATAGTATGACCATTAATGGAGGCTTGTAAATGTACTAGCCCACACGCTATAAAAAATAAACATTTCCTATCGGCCTTTTTGTCAGAATGTGGGTGGGGCCTACTCGCCCTGCACACGGGGGTAACTTTCGCGCAGAGCATGCTTTTTGATGCCCAGGATTAGTTGGAGACTGTGGTCATGTGAAAAATCGAACATTAAGGCAGTTCCTCATCTTAGAGATGATCCTTTACTGTATGCAGTAGTAAAATATGCAGAGTTCTTCTGTGAGTCTTGTCCCATGTCAATACACGCTACAAGTGTACAGTATGCTGCATTAGGAGGGCCACTATGACACTAGTCTAGCGTACATCTGTTATCCTACTCTCAGTAACAGAATAGGGTCCCGCTGTGCACATAGAGTGGACCTCATATGGGGATTTAACTCCTTCACTTCCTGTATCTTGTGACCAGGCCATGGATCTCTGTAATGCAGGTTCAGTTGCAGTTGCTACTGGAAACCAACCTCTAGGGTGAGATTCAGAACACTGACCCCCTTACCAGGAACTACGCCTAATGACTGGCTGCTCTGTGTCTTAAACTGTGCCCGGCTACACTTAGCAACTACATTCCTCCCCCTTGCCTTGACAAATTAACCCTTTTGAAAAAAGCTGAGCTTCATATCCCTTTGTGCTTTATAGACCCTGGTTCTTTTGATACACCAGAACCAACGTGCACCCCTTTGAATGATTTGAGACTAGGCCTAGAACAGTTGATACAATTTTACCAAGAAGTCTTTTAGTAATACAGCTCAATGAGTCCATTTCCTATTCCTAACTATAACTGAATGGCTACCCAGGCGTACCTCTAAAAAAGTAATATTTCATGTTGGCGTTTTCCAGGTGCTGGTTGATCTCCAGATCCCTGATGCCTGACGAAGAGGTCCTATGTGGCCTCGAAACGTTGCACCTCTTGTGATGTTTTATGTGCATTAAAACTTTTTGGACGTTATATACGATCCGTGGTGTGCTGGCGAATATGTCCATTTGGTTGATTGTTCCAGTACCCAGCTGGTGATTGCTTCAGCACCCAATTTTTTGTATTCATGAACCGTTTCCCCAGGAAGGTGTGCGATTGGAATATTTATTAGACTGATGCCTCAATCAGACTACAAGTAGTCCTGCTTCACAGCATATACCATCAAGAGCAGGCTCAGAGCCCTGGATCTCAGTCTTCCCCCTTTTTATATCACAGGTGGGCAGGCTGGGACCAAAAGCCTAGGAACTGTGCACACACTAAGGCCCTGTACACACGATCAGTCTAAACCGATGAGAACGGACTGAAAGACCGTTCTCATCGGTTAACTGATGAAGCTGACTGATGGTCTGATGTGCCTACACACCATCAGTTAAAAAAAACGATCGAGTCCAACGCGGTGACATAAAACACAACGACGTGCTAAAAAAGTTCAATGCTTCCAAGCATGCGTCGACTTGATTCTGAGCATGCGCGGGTTTTGAACCGATGCTTTTACGTACTAACCATCGGTTTTGACCTATTGGTTAGGCATCCATCAGTTAAATTTTAAAGCAAATTCTACATTTTTGGACCAATGAAACTGAACTTCAGTACGTTCTCATCGGTTTAGACTGATCGTGTGTACAGGGCCTTAACTCTTTCACCTCTAAGCCTTGGGTCAGTCACTAACAAACTAATGTAGGAATAAACTACCTGCTTACAGGTGTATGTTGGCATTGGTTGAGATAGGGACAACTAACAGTCTGATTAGAGCTGTTTAAGGGAAAGATTGTTACTGTTGTACAGTGCTACATACTGAGCTATACAGTGTTTGAAGTGTCCTTACTACATTACAGTGTATTGCATAGCTGTGTTTTACAGAGAGTGCAGTTCCCCCGCCCCCCCCCCCCCTCCCCCATCCCCATATTTACTGTGCTGTATAGTGCTCTATTACTGTACTATGAATTACATTTCAATTGATTCCACATTATTGTGGGCCATCCATTGTATTCAGGGCTACCTTTTATATGTGTGTCGGCAACAACTTCTGTTGCTATTTAGCTTCTCTTCCTTTCCTTTTTTTTTGGGGGGGGGGGGGTGGGTTTGATTTTATTTTAAGTTTTTTATATTTTTTATGTTTCTTGTAGGAAAATATATTTTATCAGGGAAGGATATCTATAGGTTATACAGTAAAACCTTGGATTGTGAGCATAATTTGTTCCGGAAATATGCTTGTAATCCAAAGCACTTGTATATCAAAGCCAATTTTCCCATAAGAAATAATGGAAACTCAGATAATTTGTCCCACCACCATTTAATCATAGGTCTTTCAGTTTATAGTCCATATAAAGAGATAATAGCAATGTGAGGTTGTGTAATCATAAAATGTCCATCCACAAATGGAAGCCTCCACAAGGGGATTAGAAGCAAAATCCAGCAGGAGCTACAGAGAGTAAAAGAGGAGGGGCACCTTTAAGTGTAGCAATATGGTTACATTCAACAAAGGTACAACATTTAGCAACTCATATGGTTCATGATTAAAACAGATACATCTATGTATGCAAGCAGCTGGAGTAAAGCTGTTCACTGTCTTAGACCATCCTCTGCACCTCCAGCTATCACCGCTGTCAGTCTGCAATCCTGACTGGGAAGACTACTCTGCAGTAGAGCGATCTGAAAGCAAGGCTTGAAGGGCTCGTGGAGAGCAGCGTGGAAGGGATGGCGTCGATGGCGGTGCGGAGGATGGTCTATATGGACAGTTTTACCCCAGATACCCTGCATACTTAGATGTGCCTGTTTTAATCATCAACCATGTGAGTTGCTAAATGTTGCACCTTCATTAAATGTAACCATATTGCTACACTTAGAGGCACCTCCCTTCTCTTTTATACTCAGTTGTGACTTGACGCTACTTGTATATCAAGACATCACTTGTAATTTATGAAAACATTTTGCTCGTCTTTCAAAATGCTCTCAAACCAAGTTACCCTCAAACCAAGGTTTTGTTCTGTATTCTATTTTCTCTAATTTTGATAGGTCTTTTATTTTATTTTTCGGGGGTCAGCTGTATGAGCTTGTTACTGACAGACGAATTTGCGCCTCAAACGGACCAAAAGACGCACAACATTTTTCTACATAGAGAGCCAGTAAAAATCTCCTGCTATCTTGGATGCGAAGATCCCGCATCCAATTCGCAATGGTGTGACCCCAGCCTTAAACAAGTGGTTATTTGGCGCATTGTGTTGCACAGAGGTATGGTCTATTGTCTCTTTTGCTTGACTTACATGATATTTTTTTTATAAAATATTACGTTTTCTTTAGTCTTTGTCCTCTTTTGATCTGAATGTGTCAGGACAATGACTCCTCTCCTCTCTCCCTTCTCTCTTGAAATGGTTCCAGTAAATAGCTGCTGCCTTCTCTCTTTAGTGAAAAAAATATAATGCTATAATAGTCTTATTCATGTATGTACATATACTGTATACACATAAGTGTATATATATGTATATATATATATATATATATATATATATATATATATATATATATATATATATATATATATATATACTGTATATATATATATATATATATATATATATATATATATATATATATATATATATATATATATATACACACACACACACAGTAAAACCTTGGTTTATGAGTAACTTGGTTTGAGAGCGTTTTGCAAGACAAGCAACATTTTTTTTATAAATTTTGACTTGATATACGAGCGATGTCTTGACATAAGAGTAGCGTCATGTCACAACTGAGTACTGAGGATGAAAGAGAAGAGAGGGGCCTCTAAGTGTAGCAATATGGTTACATTTAACCGCTTCCATACAGGGCTTTTATACACACATCCATACCAGGCCTATTCTGGCACTTCTCTCCTACATGTACAAATCATAATTTGTTTGCTAGAAAATTACGCAGAACCCCCAAACATTATATATGTTTTTTTAGCAGACACCCTAGGGAATAAAACAACGGTCATTGAAACGTTTTATCTTGCACAGTATTTGCGCAATAATTTTTCAAACGCCTTTTTTTTGGAAAAAAATTGTTTCATGAATTAAAAAAATAACAAAACAGTAAAGTTAGCCCAATTTTTTTGTAAAATATGAAAGATGATGTTACACCGAGTAAATAGATACCTAACATGTCACGCTTTAAAATTGCTCACACTCATGGAATGGCGCCAAACTTCGGTACTTAAAAATCTCCATAGGCAACGCTTTGAAATTTTTTACAGGTTACCAGTTTAGATCTGGTCACCAGTCATCTCTATGCTTCCTGCCAGCGCCGGACGATTCGTTCTCCGGGCCCCCGATGGCACGGGAGAGCCCGGAGAAGCACCGGATGGCGGCGGGAGGGGGGGATGTCCCCTCCCGCCGCATGTAAGAACGATCTAGCGGCGGAACCGCCGCTATGATCATTCTTACGTTGTGCAGAATCGCCGGCAGAAGAGAAGGATATCTGAATGATGCCTCTAGCTGCAGGCATCAATCAGATATCCTCCCACAAAGCCCAGGACGTCATATGACGTCCACCCGGATCGGTAGAGGTTCTTTGTGGACGTCATTTGACAATGGGCCGGGCGGGAAGTGGTTAATAAAGGTACAACATTTAGCAACATATTGCTACACTTAGAGGCCCCTCTCTTCTCTTTTATACTCTGTAGCTCCTGCTGGATTTTGCTTCTAATCTCCTTGTGGAGGCTTCCATTTGTGGATAGGCATTTTATTGTTACACAACCTGGTCACATTGCTATAATCTTTTTATATGGACTATAAACGGAAGAACCTATAAATAAATGGTTGTGGAGCGAATCATTTGATTTACCATTATTTCTTATGGTGAAATTTGCTTTGATATGCAAGTGCTTTGGATTACAAGCATGTATCTGAAATAAATTATGCTCGCAATTCAAGGTTCTACTGCATATATGCATACATATTTATATATATATATATATATATAGAGAGAGAGAGAGAGAGAGAGAGAGAGAGAGAGAGAGAGAGAGAGAGAAAGAGAAAGAGACAATAAAACATGTTTACAAACCTAGCAATCTTTTTAAGACATAAATCCAAATATGTCATACTTTTTCTGTTGAAAACAAGAACATTGGTGTTAGAATAAGTTAGAATCTGTGGCAAAACTTGAAAACTGTTGTTCAGTGATTACCAACAGTTCCCATCTGACCTGACAGAAGGGACAAAATGGCCAAATCCAAATACTTAAGGGTAGCTACAGGGGCGTTGCTAGGTGGCAAACAGACCAGGGGCTTCAGCCCGAAGTCCAAGGCCGGGAACCATTAGACGGCTTGTATGTGACGCAGGCTTTTTTTTGGGGGCTAGCACGTGACCTACCTAACCTACATACACTGACCTACCTGACATAGACCTACCTACATACACTGACCTACCTGCACTGACGGTAGTTATCTACATACACTGACCTACCTACACTGACCTACCTGCACTGACCTACCTGACATACACTGACCTACCTGACATACACTGACCTACTTACACTGACCTACCTGACATACACTGACCTACCTACACTGACTACCTACACTGACCTACCTGCACTGACAGTAGTTACCTACATACACTCACCTACCTACACTGACCTACCTGACATACACTGACCTACCTACACTGCACTGACATACCTGACATACATTGACCTACTTACACTGACCTACCTGACATACACTGACCTACCTACACTGACCTACCTGCACTGACGGTAGTTACCTACATACACTGACCTACCTACACTGACCTACCTGACATACACTGACCTACCTGCACTGACCTACCTGACATACACTGACCTACCTGACATACACTGACCTACCTACACTGACCTACCTGACATACAGAGCCCAGGAGGAGAGGAGAGCTGCCCGTGGCCCGCCTGAGCGCCGAGCAGGGATGTGGTGCTGGCGTGGCGGCCGTATTGTAATTCATGCCTTCTGGAGCCAGTGCAGCGCCTATGATGGACGTCACACGTCCCGCGGTCGTGGCATTGGATCAGTGGGACGTCCATCATAGGCATTGCGCAGGCTCCAGAAGGTAGGACCTGCTATGGGACTCGGCCACACACGGCTACATTCGGCGGCACTTGGGATCAGATCGATCCCGGCGCTCGCCACTCGCTCTGCGACTCGGGGGTAATAATGCGGTCCTGCCACCGTGAGACTCTGGGCTTTACGGGGTCACATTCGGGGCTTCAGCCACGGCTAGTCACCCCCTCCCGACGCCCCTGGGTGGCTACTTTCCCCCAAAGACCTGCACTACCTTGGGGGAGGGTGTTAAAACTTGGGCAACCAACAAATGTTTGCACTTTTCTTTCATTCAATTTTAAAGTCCATTAAAAATTATTTGCCTTTTATAAATGTAATGCAAATCAAAAAGTAAATATACTGATTAAATGCAATTCAATTCCAGTTAATAACACATTGTTGAATACTTATATCAAGTGCTATAAATGTTGTGCTTTTCCCCACTAATATCCAGAATATATTGAAACAATTTTCGCACCTTTGTTGTTATGTGATTTCTACTATGAATGTGAATTAATGTGAGCATTCAGAAATGAATGCTGGAAGGAAGTTAAAGTGTAGAGTGATAGCTTTCTTGGCTGAGTCCAGTAAAACCAGCAGCTTTCAATTTTGTATAATATCATTTCAGTACATTTTTATAACGTATGACTGCAGAATTCATACATGGGCACAGTGCTGTGCATAAATTGAGCAATGTCACCATGCTGATAAACTATAATGTTTACATAATTTGTTTACCCCTTGCATTCATTTATCTAAAATTAGCATTTCTAGTTTGCTTGATCGCATATAATGCAAAGAGCATTTGAATTTCAGCCTGGTCCCTTTTTAAAGTGGTATTAAATCCAAAAGCAAACATTTATTATATTGCAATTCCAAGTCTTAGATATGATGGCTGCATTTGTTTTCTTTATTAAGGCTTTCTTTCCTATATTTTCATCTGGTGATCTAGCTAGTAAGTTTGTTGTTTACCAATAGAACAAGATCTCCTACAAATATATTGATTAAAAGTCTTGAGACAAACCATATACCACTAACAGGGGTGCTTATGATGATTAGCTTTCATTTATTCATGTAAAACCTTTATCCAAATAGAAAAAAACTATTTTGGTAATTGCTTGTGTAACTGCAGTGTGTGATGGAGTTTGGCTTCAATGTGTTAGTATATCTAAATCTGCTAGTGCATCTAAAGCCTCATACACACGATCAGTTTTCCCGATGGGAAAACTGTGAGGAGAGCTTTTGGCCAGGAATCCCGGCCGTGTGTATGCTCCTCGCAGTTTTTCCGACGGGACTGCGGTTTTTGGGAGTTTTCCTATGGGAAAACCGGCTGTGTGTAGGGGAAATATAAAGAAAAAGTGCAGCGCCAATAGGAACAGATATGCCCTGTTGGGCAATATCACGTGTAAACTCAACAAGAGCAATATAGGTGAATGGTGAGTACACAGGGAGTGACAAAAATATATCCTCCAAATTCAGAGGTCAATAGGGTATAACCTAGACCAATTTGACTTGTGAAATTCTAGATATAACAACCTAGAACTTTCCAGACCAGCTGGAATAAGAAATTCACAAAAAAGAAAAATGCACACATGAATAAAAACAAATCACTGTGATAGTCATTAAGTGCAATTAATGTGTTAAATGGATGATAAGTGTCATAAAACACATAGTCCCATTTCCTGCATGTAGGTGGCTTCTATTCTTATAGTTGTATGGTCCAAAAGGAACATCAATCTTTAGGTCAGTGGTATCCCTTTCCCAAAGATGATCAGTGGTAGAAATATATGTTGCCCTTACCAGAAGTTGTAGACCCACATCTCACCATACGGCGGGGGGTCCTCAAGACTTGTGTAGGCCGACTGCCTTACTAGGGTGACCTTCCGGGCAATCCTGATGTACTTTCCAGCAGGGCTTTCACACTTTCCAGCAGGGTTCTTTCACACTGATCAGACCAGGAACCAGGAACATGTGATGATAATGGTGATGTTCTTGGAAGCGGTGGGAATATTCAAGGAATCCAATGTGCCAATATAAAAATAAAAGGAGAGAGAACACCTCCTCATCGCGTAAAAAATTTATTAAAAACTTCACAAAAGGACATGTTCCCAAAATATCAGAAAAAGGGTCTCCAAAACAATATCACACCAAAAAATCCAAAAAATCCAAGATTGGACAACACTGCAAACGAATCACAGCATCTGAGCACACAGACTTCAAGGAAGGTAGAACAAAGTGTGCGCAGTTGGGGTGGATATGATCAAATGACCCGACCGGTTTCGTATCCAAATACTTCAACTGGGGTACATATCTGACTCACATCTCCCCCCTGCGCTTTAAATATTACCTCTAATTGCCCCCATGAGACACCAGCACTCACCGTTCATGGCGTGCGTTCCAATCTCCGACATTTCCGGTATTCATGCGCTCCAGGCGCCCGGAAATGACTTACTATACAGGCCCAAATGGTTGCTATGCATTTCCTGTGTCCTGCGTTCCAGGCGCCCGGAAATGACACCTCCTTCGCGCCCGCCCATCACCCGGATCTCTCCTCTATAGGCCAGTACTCCAATGAATGACAGGAGATCGGGCCTATCCACACCACTCCCCGCCTGTCCAGGTCAATCGCAGGCGGAGCGCGCCACCATCCAGCACAAGCCCCGCCCCCTCATGACGCGGCCCAACGACGAGAAGACAGACAGACGCCGCCACTATGTATAAAACACAGTCTTGGCGTCATGTCAGTGCATGGAGAGGACTCATTGATCCATATTGGATCATAGGGCAATAAAGCGAATGGAACTGGAGATAGCAGTGGCCACTCATAGGGGATGTATATAGGGAGCCTCCTGGTGGTGGGAGGTGGTAGTTACACGCTTCCTTCCCATCTAACACATAGACCCCATTCACACCTAGGCGTTTTTACGCCTGTAGCGCTACGCCGCTGCCGCCAGAGGGCTGAAAACAGATGTCCCTCTATGGAGATGGTTCACATCTCCACGCTGAACACCGGACGCCTGTCGCCTGCCACGTGAAAAAAGGTCCCGGACCTTTTTTTCAGGCGTCTTCGAGCGTTCGGCTAGGAGATGGGAATCATCTCCATAGAGGGGGTCATCTTGGGGCACATCTAGGCGGACAATACCGGCGTTTTGTCGCCGCAAATCGCGGTACAAAACGCCGCTATTTTTACCGCGATTTGCGGCGACAAAACGCAGCGATTTCGTCCGTCTAGATGTGAATGCAGCCATAGTCATGGGCTCACAGCATATTCGTGTAGGGGAAAGACTGAACCGAGTTTTGTAAAACTACCAAGAATTGTATTTCATCTTCTGGCTAGGGCTGTCTTTAACGCGGGGCAAAAGGGGAAGCTGCCCAAGGCTCAGTTATTGTTGAGGCGCCATCCAGAGCCTGGATTCTTCAAATCCTTCTCTCTACTCCCACCTCTGCGGCAAAAGGGAGTAGCAGTTGAGGAGCGGTAAAAATCACTGCTCAATTGCAAGGTTTTACCACTCCCCCAACCTCACATGTGAGTGACCCTAATAGTGCAGTCAGTCAGAGTTCTCCAATCACCACCATACCAACCAGTGCCGCCAGGCCAATGTAGCTAAAATCAGCTTTCCTGATCACCACCACACCAGTCCCAGTGTCACCAGACCAGTGCAAGTCAGCAGCAGTGTTCCTGATTGCTGCCACACCAGTGCAGCGTTGCCTCTGTGTGCTACCTGTACTAACACCGGCCTGTTTATTGACCATATTTATGCCTGCTGCCTGGATCTAACCTTGGCCTGTTTGCTGACCATGTCTCTGGCTGACACCTAAATTGACCCACCTGCACATCTGAAATACTATGGTCTTGCAAGACACTAGTTCCAGCAATCCCCTGTGGACAACTGCACTTCTGGAACCACAAACACTTTTGTTTTTCCTTTCTTCAGTCTCCTGTACTTCATGGCCAATAAACATGGAATTCCTGGAGGCTACCATGTACCAGTAGGCTAGTTTTGCTTTACTTATAGGAGCTGGGACTGCTATAAGTACTGCTACACTAATGCCGCGTACACACGATCACTTTTTGTGATGAAAAAAAATGTAATTTTTTATCATGAAAAAAAACGAAATTTTTCCAACTTCATCATTAAAAATGATGTTGCCCACACACCATCGTTTTTGAAAAATGATGAACAAAGTGACGGCACTCTAAGGCCGAGTACTCACGAGCAGACATGTCCGATGAAACCGGTCCGCGGACCGTTTTCATCGGACATATCTGCCCAGGGACTTCTGTTCGATGGCTGTACACACCATCGAAAATAAGTCCGCGTGTAAACAATACGCGGGGCGTGTCCGCGGTGTCGCCGCGTCGATGACGCGGTGTCGCCGCGACAATGACGCGGCGACGTGGGCGGCCTGCCTTTAAAATGCTTCCACGCATGCGTCAAAGTCATTCGACGCATGCGAGGGATGGCGGGCGGGCGGCCGGACATGTACGGTAGGTCTGTACAGACGACCGTACATGTCGGGGGGACAGGTTTCCAGCGGACTGTTTTAAAGCAAGTCCAGGAAACAGTTGTCCGCTGGAAACCTGTCCGATCCGCCCGAAAATGGTCCGCTCGTGCCTACACACGGCCAAACATGTCTGCTGAAACTGGTCCGCGGACCAGTTTCAGCAGACATGTTTGGTCGTGAGTACGGGGCCTAAAGGGGAAGTTCTATTCGCCTTGAGGCTGCTTTTAGCTGGTCACTTGTTAGTAAAAGACGATTCATGCTTTTTTGTCTGTTACAGCGTGATGAATGTGCTTACTCCATTATGAATGGTAGTTTTACCTCCTGTCTCATAACTTGCTTATGGGCATGTGCGGGTTTAAAACGTAATTTTTGCCCACACACGATCATTTTTTACGACACAAAAAATGACATTTTAAAAAATGACATTTTAAAAAATGACATAAAAAATTGAAGCATGTTCGAATTTTTTTTTGGTCGTTTTTCAGAAGGCAAAAAATTATGTTTAGCCCACACACGAACATTTTAAATTACGTTTTTAAAAATGTCATTTTTTTCATCACAAAAAGTGATCGTGTGTACGGGGCATAAGATATATTTCCTGACGACTCATACAGAGGTGATCTTCACAGTACATTGGTTTTGACACAACTGGTCTATTTATCTCATACACAAGATACAATGTCTGGCACATAATTGGTGAGTAAGTAGAATGTGTTTTGGGTTGTGATTTTAAGTATGCCCATGCTGTGTGTGAGAAATATATTTTTAAATTGACAGCTTTGTGTAAATATTTTCATTTTATTTCCACATTTTCCAAAAACCTGTGGCAAAAAATGAAGTTTTCAAAAGATACATTAAGGAGAGCTGTTTCAATCAGAAAGGGCCAGCAGGCAGGCTACGTGCTCGGAGCATCACTTACTTATATGGGCCTGAAGTGGCGGTGTCCTAGGGAAACCTGCCTGATGGTTATTTCTGTTTGTAACAGCTCTCCCGGGTCTATCCCAGCTGCCCATGATGTAATTTCCTTGTGTTCCATGCTGGTTCTGATTGCCTTCCTGGTGGCCACAGGACATGCTGCGGATCCTCTACCATCACAGCCCCCCACAGGAGCTTGACCAGGATACAAGGAGCTTCCTGAACTTTTTTTATTATGATTCGTGTGAGGCATGTAGGACCACCTGCTCAGGTGGGAGGAGTCTGGATGGTCCCTGGGAGGTCCTCCATGGCTTGCCCTTGTTTGGAACATGGTCATGAGTGCTCATATGTATATAAAGGGGGCCTATAGAGGGGATCACACTGCTGGGCTCTGATGAAGAGGCTTGGAGCTTCGAAACGCATCAGCCGGCAGTGACACACCCTCACCCCCCCCCCCCGTTGGAGTGTGGTTCGAGGGTAATCCACAGCTTATGTCGATTAAGCCCATACTGTGATTCTTTCTACTACCTTTGTGAGTAGGTTTTTTATACATTTTATTCTATGAAATTGGTATAACGGTAACACATTAGGCTGGGGCGCCTTTTTCTTTTCTTCTTTTTCTTTGCCACTAGGACATCCCCCATTCATGAAGGGCAGCAAGGCCGGTGGCACCGTTGTTGGTATTTTGTACATGGAACATTGATTGTTTGACAATCCACTCGTGCGCAGCAGAGTTTGTTTTCTGTGTTCTAAAGAGCTTCCTGAACTACCTGATTACAGGTGAGCCCATGTTTTATCTTTATCTTGTGAGTGATTTTATGTACCTTGCCATTAACCTCCTTGCCGGTATTCCCGAGTTTGGCTTGGGGTGAAATTTTAGTACCATTAGCGATAGGGGTGCAACGGATCAAAAAATTCACGGATCGGATCGATCCTCGGATCAGGAGTCACGGATCGGATCGTTTTTCGGATCAGCAATAAAGAAAAATTTTCAAATGTACAGATAAAAAAGTAATCTCCTTAAAATGACCACACTGTATAAGCTTTGATCTCCAGAAATGGTATCAACATTCCCTGCACTTATTGCCAAAAACGGTGGCAAATTAAATAAAAGGATATTAAAAAAAAAAAGTTTGCCTACAAAAGATTGAAGGAGGAAAGGTGCACTATTATCTTCCAAAATCATACCATTTGTTGATCTAGTGCAAGCCTGTGAAAGAAAGCCAGGGATGTGCTTTGAATTATGTGCTTGTATTTACCTAAATGATCATGACACTGTGCTAAGTGTTGCCAACTTACTTGCCTTTTTATAATTAGAATGTAGTTGAGTCCCATCTTGCTCCATCCAGTGTGCTTGCCAGAGCCCAGATAACAGCGTGACATGGCTCCCCGCCTCAGCGCACCGACTACAGAAGTCAACGCGCTGAGGCGGGGAGGCGTGTCACGCTGTGCTCTGGGCTCTGGCAAGCACACTGGGTGGAGCAAGATGGCCACCGCTCCAGAGCTAGGCCGAAGCCGGGGACTTTCCCAGGCTCCGGAGCGCTCCGCGGATCGCGGGGTGTGCCGATCCGAACGGGGTGACCCGTTCGAATCACGGATCGGTGACGATCCGTTGCACCCCTAATTAGCGGTAACCCCGAGCCACACTCGGGATTGCATCGCTGGATCCTGGAAGAGGTTACTTACCTTGATCCCCGGGATCCCGCAATGTATTCACGCAGTGTTCGGTGGCCGGATCTTACTCCCGATGTTCCCTTGCTTCCATTCCCTGCGAGCGTTGCGACACAGGGGGTGGAACCGGCGGCAAATTCAAATAGTATAAAACACAACACACACAATACATAGTAATCCTATTGGATTACATTACTAAATAAAATAAATTGACCTTAGTCTGCTCCCCAGTGCTTTGTCCAGTGCCTTTGCCTGCAGTTTTACTGTACTTTCTGCCTGGAAACTGCAGAACGACCATGGCATCAAAAAAGTGTGCCTCTACCTCAAAAGCGGTTTATGACGATATAGCAGATATATTGCTATTATGGGTGGGGCCATTAGAAACTTTGCATGAATTTATGCAAATATTTAGTTGGAACGACTACAATTTAAAATTTTACGATGATATATAGTCAAACAATGATTGCATATCTGGATATATCCATTTACGTTACAGAGGAGTGCATGATCAATACATCACTTTATCGTAAACCAATGGCATGGAACACCATTCTGCATGCCGCTAGTGCTCACCCCCAGACATTAATCGAAAGCATACCGTTTGGCCAATATTTGCATCTAAGACAAAAATAGTTTGGACTAAGTGAATTTTAGACAAGAGGCAGATCTCTTGTATGTACAGTTAAAGATTAGAGTATATAGTAGAAATTGCCTCAAGAAGGCTTTTAATTAAGCCTTAGCCAAACCGAGAAGCACTATTCTCTCTAAGGTTCCCAAGAAAACAAATTCAAACAAAATAAGATTTAGGATGATGATGATGATATCGGATTTATACTGCGCCGAATACGCCCCCTTAGGAGCGCGTCTAGGCGCACACTGACCCTAGAATCAACTAAGATGACCGATAAACTGGTAGAGGGCCCTGGGTTGAAAGTACAGAGCTATAAGAGGGGGAGGTAGAACAAAGAAAAGCCAGATCGAGTGGGGGGGGGGGAGCATAGGAAGAAACCATGTACATAGCAGGATTATCGTCAAGTTTTTATCCGTAGGCTTGGATAAATAGAAAGGTCTTTAAACCCTTCCTGATGCTCAGAAGGTAGGGTACTGACCTTAGGGTCGATGGTAGTGAGTTCCATAGCTCATTGCCCTTTGTGACCAGGCGTCTATTGCCAGTGGGTTGTAGTCTGCTAGTTGTTGGTTTTGTTAGATGTAGATTGGCTGATCGAAGTGTTCTCGATGGTACATAGTGAGAGGCCCATTCATACAGATAGATTGGCACCAGCTTTCGTGTGCCCTACACATATAGCACATTGCCTTGAATAGTACCCGCTTTGTAATTGGGAGCCAGTGCAATTTTGCGAGCACAGGATTTATGTGGTCTCTTCTTGCACATCTGGAGACCAGGCGAGAGTCACTTGCAATTTTTTTGCCACTTTAGTGGAAGTCCAAGAAAAAAAATGTTGGAACAATCCAACCTGGAATGCACAAGGCCCTGCACTAGAGTTAGCCAGTTTTCATGCGAGAACAGTTCTTTACTTTTTCTGAGTCTCTGTATATAAAAATATGAGTCTTTAATACAGTGTTTTGCATGAGGAATAAATGACAAGCATGGATCGAAGATAATGCCTAGGTTCCTAACCTGTTTTGCCAGCGTTGGAATAGGGCAGAAAGAAGTGGGCCAAGCTGAGAGGAAATTGGTGGAAGATTGAGGGCCCACCAGCATCACCTCGGTCTTTACTCCATTAATGCCGCGTACACACGATCGTTTTTCGTCACGAAAAAAAACGTTGTTTTTCAGCATGTCCAAAAAACGAAGTTTTTCCAACTTTATCATTAAAAACGATGTTGCCCACACACCATCGTTTTAGAAAAATGATGAACAAAGCACAGTGACGTACAACACGTACAACGGCACTCTAAAGGGGAAGTTCTATTCGCCTTTGTGCTGCTTTTAGCTGATTCCTTGTTAGTAAAAGCCGATTCGCGCTTTTTTGTCTGTTACAGCGTGATGAATGTGCTTACTTCATTATGAATGGTAGTTTTAACTGAACAATCGCTCCCGTCTCATAACTTTCTTCTGGGCATGCGCGGGTTTAAAACTTTGTTTTTGCCCGCACATGATTATTTTTTACAACCCGAAAAACAAAATTTTTTCAGAAGCCAAAAAATTATGTGAAGCCCACACACGATCATTTTAAATGACGTTTTTAAAAACGTCGTTTTAATTCATCCCGAAAAATTATCGTGTGTACGCGGCATAAGGCCCAGTTTGTAATCGGCCATCCATTTTTGTATATGGAGAAGTCCATTTCTCAGATGTAATTGCATGTTAGTCCCATCGGCGGAATCAGCCAAGATCTGCGTGTCATCTGCGTAGATCTGGCAAGCTAGTTTGTGTGTAGCAATGATGTCAGCTAGAGGGCAAATATAGCAGTTGAATAGCAGGGGCGACAATGCCGAACCCTGCGGAAATCCATAGAGAAGGGGTTCAATTGGCGAACTGCATGTGTTCATCCGGACTTGATGGGTCCTTTCCTTAAGAAATGATTTGATCCACCGGAGAACAGTGCCTCTACATCCAAAAAGTTGTTTCATAAGATCTCCCAGAATCTGATGGTCGATAGTATCGAAGGCTGCAGAGAGGTTAAGCGGCACCAATGCTGCCGACCCCCCCGCATCCTTTACCTTCAAAAAACGTTCACGCATATCTAGTGCTGAAAGTTCAGTGCCACGTCACGACCTGAATCCCGACTGGGAATCATGGAACAGGTCGTTACCCTCAAAGAAGCTTTGCATCTGTTGAAAGACGACCCGCTCCAGGATCTTCGCCAGGAAGGGAAGGAGAGATATAGGTCTAAAATTGGTGAGAAGAGAAGGGTCGAGTGTGCTTTTTTTCAACAAAGGAGAGACAACGGCATGCTTCAGATGAGTTGGAACGGCCCCTATTTTTAAAGATAGGTTCACTATCCTTGTTATCTCTGGGGCCAGTGTGTCTGCATTCTTCTTCATGAACCATGCAGGGCAGGTATCATTCGGGAAGCTTGAAGGTTTAAGCTTTGACATGATTTTGGTTATCTCTGCAACTGTAGTGGTTTCAAATGAGCTGAAAGTAGGGGGAGTTTTTGTGAGAACAGGTGGTTCAAGGACATCAGGTAAGATTTTATCCTGATTACGAATTTTTGTGCATTCTGACCAACATGCACAAATCAGATCCATCATGCAAAAACATTGGCATATTTTGTCTGCAGATCCCGTTCTTACCAAATACATAGGAACCAGCCCTCAAATTTCTTTTCAACACCCAGGCTCCATCCGAGATCGCCTAGTACATAGCAATTATTGTAAAACAAGTGCTAAACCTTCTGAACCTTTAGAGCCCTATAGATGTGAGTTCTGAGAATTCATAATTGAGGGACCATCGATACTTCTCCCTAATGGCCAAAATCATTCCCTCAGACATCATATAACATGTCAAACTAAAGGAGTAATCTAAATCATATTTTGTTGATGTGGATAATTTTATGTCGTTAAGATCATCCGACCGTTCTGGAAAAGAATTAAGAATTACGTCTATTATGGCACTAGTGGCCTTCTTAATACCACTATTGGCCACCATGTAGCCTTTAAACACAAGTATGAACCGCAAGTTTTCAAATTTGCTGCCCTGGACCGGGTCTATGAAGACCCCAGGGGCGGCAACTTTGACCAAAAGGTCTTACAACGTGAAACTCAATGGGTATATAGGTTGCAGGCTACCAGTTACCTGGGCCTTAATGATATGATTAGCTTCAAACCTTTTTTATGAACTCGTATTGTAGGGCCACAGAAGTCATGCGCCATGTTTTTCCACCAAGGCGCGTCTTTTTCCTTTTCTTTTTTCTTTTCCTTTAATTTTGCTAGCCTGTCTTGTCCATCTCCCAGGTAGTTTTGCCTGTCCATGTTCCGCTACTTTGCTATCCTGTGTTGGTAAAATCAGTATAATTTACTATGCCCCACAGTTTTTGACGTATTTTGAGTCAAGATATCCTCTATAAAGGTTTGAAGGGAACCAATATATACAAATTGTAATGAAATTAAGGTTTTAAAACAACTTGTTTCGTTTTTCAATGACATATTATATATACAGTGCCTTGCGAAAGTATTCGGCCCCCTTGAACTTTGCGACCTTTTGCCACATTTCAGGCTTCAAACATAAAGATATAAAACTGTAAATTTTTTTGAAGAATTAACAACAAGTGGGACATAATCATGAAGTGGAACAAAATTTATTGGATATTTCAAAATTTTTTAACAAATAAAAAACTGAAAAATTGGGCGTGCAAAATTATTCAGTCCCTTTACTTTCAGTGCAGCAAACTCTCTCCAGAAGTTCAGTGAGGATCTCTGAATGATCCAATGTTGACCTAAATGACTAATGATGATAAATAGAATCCACCTGTGTGTAATCAAGTCTCCGTATAAATGCACCTGCACTGTGATAGTCTCAGAGGTCTGTTTTAAAGCGCAGAGAGCATCATGAAGAACAAGGAACACACCAGGCAGGTCCGAGATACTGTTGTGGAGAAGTTTAAAGCCGGATTTGGATACAAAAAGATTTCCCAAGCTATTAAACATCCCAAGGAGCACTGTGCAAGCGATAATATTGAAATGGAAGGAGTATCAGACCACTGCAAATCTACGAAGACCTGGCCGTCCCTCTAAACTTTCAGCTCATACAAGGAGAAGACTGATCACAGATGCAGCCAAGAGGCCCATGATCACTCTGGATGAACTGCAGAGATCTACAGCTGAGGTGGGAGACTCTGTCCATAGGAAAACAATCAGCCGTCTACTGCACAAATCTAGCCTTTATGGAAGAGTGGCAAGAAGAAAGCCATTTCTTAAAGATATCCATAAAAAGTGTTGTTTAAAGTTTGCCACAAGCCACCTGGGAGACACACCAAACATGTGGAAGAAGGTGCTCTGGTCAGATGAAACCAAAATCAAACTTTTTGGCAACAATGCAAAACATTATGTTTGGCGTAAAAGCAACACAGCTCATCACCCTGAACACACCATCCCCACTGTCAAACATGGTGGTGGCAGCATCATGGTTTGGGCCTGCTTTTCTTCAGCAGGGACATGGAATATGGTTAAACTTGATGGGAAGATGGATGGAGCCAAATACAGGACCATTCTGGAAGAAAACCTGATGGAGTTTGCAAAAGACCTGAGACTCGAACGAAGATTTTCTTCCAACAAGATAATGATCCAAAATATAAAGCAAAATCTACAATGAAATGGTTCACAAATAAACATATCCAGGTGTTAGAATGGCCAAGTCAAAGTCCAGACCTGAATCCAATCGAGAATCTGTGGAAAGAACTGAAAACTGTTGTTCACAAACGCTCTCCATCCAACCTCACTGAGCTCGAGCTGTTTTGCAAGGAGGAATGGGCAAAAACTTCAGTCTTTCGAAGTGCAAAACTGATAGAGACATACCCCAAGCGACTTACAGCTGTAATCGCAGCAAAAGGTGGCGCTACAAAGTATTAACTTAAGGGGGCTGAATAATTTTGCACGCCCAATTTTTTAGTTTTTTATTTGTTAAAGTTTGAAATATCCAATAAATTTCGTTCCACTTCATGATTGTGTCCCACTTGTTGTTGATTCTTCAAAAAAAATTACAGTTTTATATCTTTATGTTTGAAGCCTGAAATGTGGCAAAAGGTCGCAAGGTTTAAGGGGGCCAAATACTTTCGCAAGGCACTGTATATATTTATCTTATAGAAATATGCTTTATTGTCTGTACACAGATATTATTTTCATATTAGCAATGTCCCAAGTTTTATTAGCTGTGCATGCGTTCCATGTTCTATGTGCATCTGTGATTATGACATATGTGTTCCTGCGCTTTTGGATACATCTCTGTATGGATTTTCCATTTTTAGTCCACTGCCATCTTGTGGATAGATATTGATATGCTATGTTGTCTTCTTCTTTTTTTTTTGGTCATGATGTTGAGCTGGTGGTGATGTTCGGTGAGCGCTGTGTTGCGCTCTATGTGGCTCTCCCTGTGTTACGGGGGTGACCCATGTGGGTGGCTGTTGCTGTTTGTATTGGTGTCTTTATGCGGGCGGTGGCGCATGCGCGGCATGCCGCCTATTCGTTTTGCTCTGACAGTGTTTCATGTATTAGGCGCCGTTCATTTTTCCTGATCATATGACGCGGCGCTCTACATCACTTCCCCACGCCTCCTCGCTGCGGACTCTGCACTATAAAGATGGCAGGTCTTCATTTAAGCCCCTGTGTACAGCCTGAATGCTGTCTCCCGGGGGCTATATTTCATACATCCGTTTTCTATGTGAGTATTCCTATTGCTTTTTGGTCTTACGTTTATTTAGTGCTACTCCCCTCATATGTACTTTCTTGTACTTGCAGATCTTGCTGGATGCATTCACCCAGCAGGTGATCTTTATCTGTGTACACCAGTTTGATTAAACTGATAAGATACCGGATGCCATTTTTAGACAGCCGTTGCACTCTATGGCCCAGATTCACAAAGGAGATACGATGGCGTATCTCCAGATACGCCGTCGTATCTCTGAGTTGTGCCGTCGTATCTATGCGCCTGATTCTTAGAATCAGTTACGCATAGATTTCTATTAGATCCGACCGGCGTAAGTCTCTTACGGCGTCGGATCGTAACTGCATATTTACGCTGGCCGCTAGGGGCGTGTACGCTGATTTACGCCTAGAAATATGTAAATCAGCTAGATACGCGAATTCACGAACGTACGCCCGGCCGACACAGTACAGATACGCCGTTTACGTTAGGCTTTTCCCGGCGTAAAGTTACCCCTGCTATATGGTGGCATACATGCGGCGTATCAATGTTAAGTATGGACGTCGTTCCCGCGCCGAATTTTGAATATTTTACGTCGTTTGCGTAAGTCGTCCGTGAATGGGGCTGGACGTAATTTACGTTCACGTCAAAACCAATACGTCCTTGCGGCGTATTTGGAGCAATGCACTCTGGGATATGTCCACGGACGGCGCATGCGCCATTCGTGAAAAACGTCAATCACGTCAGGTCATGGTTATTTTACATAACACACACCCCCCTGTTCCACATTTGAATTAGGCGGGCTTACGCCGGCCTATTTACGCTACGCTGCGGCACCTTACGGAGCAAGTGCTTTGAGAATACAGCACTTGTCCGTCTAAGTTGCGGAGGCGTAGCGTAAATAGGATACGCTACGCCGGAACAAAGATACGCCGATCTACGAGAATCTGGCCCTATAAGTCTTATTGATTATCTTTTCGGATGTCTGCCCTCGTCAAGTGAGACTTGTGCCTTTGATCAAGTAGGGATATATACATATATACACATATCTTTCTTGTCCTTATATGTATTTTTATGTAACCTTGATAGTTTCATATCCTCTTTCCATCTTTCTTCTTTGACTATAGAACCGCGGACCCAATATTTATGGGTGTTTAATAAATGGCCTCTCCTATATTGGATATCCTCCGTAGAGGGAGTTTGCTGTCTTAGAAATTTTCTTCATTTTGATTTTTTTATAGGTATGTGTCTTGTGTTATTTTTTTTCTATATTTAATTTTATGTTTTTCCTTTTTCTTTTTTCTAATATACCCTTTTTTATATTTAGCAGAATTTTTGGATATACTCACATATACTAATACCATTGTTTTTTCTCTATGGAACATCTTCTATATATGTAGCATTTCCGATATTCGGATTTTATATATCAGATCGTATCCATCCCAAGGTATTTACATATGTGCCTTTTGATCTGATGCACGTGGAATGTTTGAAACGCATGTTCTTTTTTAACCATTAGAATGTATTACATTTTATTTTGTTAATGTAATGTATCTAATTTCGTATAGTGAGATTTGTTCTCTATCACTGTCCCCTCTTGTAGTTCGTCCTGAAGAAGCCTCACGGCGAAATGCGTAGACCTACAAGGGATACTATTCATACATTTCAATATCTTGTATGTTTTTTTACTTTGGTACATTGTGTCTAGTTGTTTGTAACTTTTATAATAAATATATTATTTTTGCTATTTCTGTTCCTGTCTTGCCTTTAAAGTCCGACCATTGGTTACCCTTTTTGAGTAATCCTTTATGTTCTTATGTCAGTTATACGGATCTGGCATTGTGAGTGCTTCCCCTTCCTTTTATTATTATTAAATAGATAGGAAGGTATATTATATTTACTTGTTTTAAACTTTTTATTTTACATTTCTTAAGTTGTTCCCTGGTTTCTTTTATACAATTTGTTTTTATTAAGAATTTCATCATAAGGAGTTACAACGAAAGGAAAAAGAAAAGCACAGGATTTAGATATACAGTAGAGCTCGTAGGTACATTAAGTACGTAGTGGGGATAATTTACTAAAACTGAAAAGTGAAAAACCTGGTGTAGCTGTGCATGGTAGCCAGCTTCTAACTTCAGCTTGTTCAAAAAAGCTTGAGAATAAAACCTGGAAGCTGATTGGTTTCTATGCAGAGCTGCACCAGATTTTGCACTCTCCAGTTTTAGTAATCAACCCCTTAGTGACATGGTTAAAGGTCTTAGTATACATTGCTAAAAACTATTAAAACAACATTGCAAATATGCATTTAATATGTTGGATACCAAAAACCATGGTTAAGTGTAGAAAAAAAGCCAAAAAACAAACAAAAAAACAAAGACTCGGGAAAAACAAAATGGAAAGAGGAGAAAAGGGGAGTGGGCCGATTGGAGGTGCTCCTTGGTTTCTTCCCTAGGTCAAATATGATATTGAACATCCCAGTATTTTTAGTTAAACATACCCTCCTGCTTACATGCCTAAGCCAACGGCAAATAAATTACAGGAAGTAAATGCTACACAAATCAACTGCCCTTACTCAAGTTGACCATTGCTAGAAATGCCAGGGGGGGTGTGAAAGTTTTTTTCTCAATAAGATACCGCATAGAAACATTGGTGGATTGGCAAGTAAAGCATAGAAACATTAGTGGATTTCCAAGTTTGGTTTGATTATCAAAATTAATTAAATAGCGTTTTCAGATTGTGGTGCACAGATATAGTTTAGTTCCACTTCAAACAAAATATCAAATACAGAATAAAGACTACACCTGCAAGGAAGGAACTGGGTGCTTACCTCTTCTACTGCCAATGCTACATTAAAGGGGTTGTAAAGACAAAAAAAATTTCCTCTGAAATTAAAGTCTGACAGTAGCTGATAAAGTAAAAAGTAATGTTTTGCATTATAACTAGTTTGATACCTGTTGAAATCGAGCTGTTTTATTCACCTCCAGCCCTCCTGAATCGTTATTTTTACTGACTTCCTGGTTTGCGGTGCGCATTCATTCTTGCTACATCACGGCCTAATGGGAACTACAGTTCCCATTAGGTTTAGCCTCCATGCCTGTGAGGGATAAGAGAGCATCTTCACGCAGGGCTGTAGTCATAGGGAGGAGGTGAGCACATTCTGCTTTCCACCATGCAAAGCAGCTCAGATGCTGGTGGAAAGCAAGAAGAGGAGAGACAGGAAATGGCATTTTCAAACCTGGATTACTGTATTTTAGAGGTCAAAAGGAAAAGCGAGGTAAGTAATATCTAAATGCTCTAGCTTACAGCAATCAATTGATCTAATAAAAAACAAACCTTTAGTGTTCCTTTAAAGAATAAATATCCACTGAAGTCTCTTCATAACCTCCTCCACATTCAGTAGCTCCTACCACCGGACATTAGTACAGTGTCTTGTAGTGATGTGAGGGTCAGTGGGAGGTCACAGGAGATTGACATTGTCAGAAGGGTTGCTTTCTGAAGAGACCTCAGGGGGCAATTTCTTAGCAACTGGGAAATGTTCAGTAGTACAGGAAAGCAAAGCTTTTATTTTGTTTCTTTTTTGCAGGTACAGCCTTTGTTTTGTGTTTATTTTTTTTGATAGAGTAGTTTTAGAGAGAAAGGCTAGTTGCTTTTAGTCACTTTTATTTTACATTTTTGTTTACAATTTGTAAACTGATATCTTACATTATTATTTATGTACATTTTTTTACATATAAACATTTATTGTAGCGCACTCCCTAAGGAGCCACAATAAGACTGGGATCTCCCCTCCCACACAGCTAGGCACACCAAATTTTCACAGGTACTCCAGAGTCAGAGAACACTCTGTGACTGTTTTTTTATTATATTTATTTATTGAGGGATAATACTATGTATAGGGATGGGAGGTTATAGGATGCCCATTTGACTTCAACAACTTCAGGGAAAACTCTTCCTATATACAGCCTCTATATAAAGCTCATATTCTTCCCCTTGCACTCACTTGCTTGCAGATCCCAGCAAGAACACTGTAAATATCTGACGGTCACCCAGACTGTCACCCAGTCAGATTAAAGCAATGGTCCATTACAGGCAGAAACCAAGGCCACTGGGTTGTGTAGCAGAATTTCGGTGTCCAGCTTGCATCACTCCTGTGGCTACTGATCGCAGCACCCTCTCTTCAGGCACTGCCAACATGCGTGGTTGCAGCTGTCCCTTTCACTAGCCCTCCAGACTGTAACACGCTAACTCTCAGGAGATCTCCCAGAAGTGCTGACCTGCTTCTGCTGTCCTCTCTCCCTGCTCCTATGCCTCCAGGAAGGGCTTCCTCTGTGTGTTCTGGTAGGATCCTTCCAGGACCCAAGCCCTGGTCCAAGGTCACCCCCTCTAGACTAGGGGGCACCCTTAAGGGCCAGCTACAGCTTCCTCGACACTCCATCTTCAAACGGAATGCCCCTCCTGGCATGGCTGATGCCTATTTATGAGGTGGCCCGCCACTTGCCAGCTTTTTACTGGGGATTGGCTGGAGCCCTCATAAATATTCCAAGCAGCTCCTCCTAATCTCCACCCACTATGTCCAGAACATTCTCCAAAGTCCCAAAGAACGGGGGAGGTACCAGAGAAGCTGCTAGGATGTGTCACCCAGCCCTGATCCAGATTCATAGCTCAGGCTTAGCGAGCCCTGAGCTAAACCTATATTTTCCTACACTAACAGATACACTAAACCTAGCACTACTAGAGGGTGCTACACTATATAGGGTGTTTACAGAGACACTGGTAATTTTAATTTAAAAAAGTCCAGCACTAGGTCTGCTTTTGATGACTATGCCTGCAGACTGAAAATCTAGACAAGCGCCATCTATATAAGAAGAGGTGAAGCTTTTAGCATTTAGCCATGTGTATAATCTGAGATCTTGCTTTTCAGGTCTATATTCTCCACAATGCAGTAAAGCAACTATCTGAAACACTGGAGTAAAAGACTCATACTTGTCACCCGCTGGCTGCTGATGAAATATTCTTATGCATTATTCATACCTGGTTACTTTTTTTTTTAAATGCTACTATCTCGTTCTGAAAACAAAAAGTAACAACATATATAAAGGAAACATAATACATTTCTTTTAAAGACCAATGATCCTAAAATAATACTGCAGCAGTAAAGTGTTATAAAATAGTTTTCGTGTTTAATTCAATTTTATAAAACAGAAAATACATATAGCAAGTGAATTAGTTAATTCATTTACAGAGCCGAAATAACCTAGTTTGTAAAGAAATCACATGTAAGATCTGTGAGTGAAAGACTTGATTTAAAGATTCATGCAACACTCCTCTTTGAAACTTTGATGTTGTGACATGAGAACACCTTACTTGTTCCTGATGCTGTTGCCAGTGTATACAAAAAGGTTAGAATATTGCACACCAAATGGTAAATCCTGTCTCACACAGATCTCAGTCATCAGTCTTAGAAAAGAACTGTTGATCATGCTGCCAGCACCTGTATTGCTGAGGAACAAGTTTTCTATGTTTCCCCAGAGTTCCTCAGAGGTTTATAATCTCAGCTGTAGCTTTAATACAGATTATTTTATTGCATTTTGTGACTCAGATGAACTCAATCTAATCATACTCTATGCTAGGTTGTTTGTGTGAAAATAAATTTTAGGCATGGTAAGTGATACAATCAAAAACTAGAAACAGAATTTATGCAGCACTGGGTCCATTGTGATTTAGATGTTGAAACATATACTGTATGTTTGACCATTCTTCCAGAAGCGCATTTGTGAGATCAGGCACTGATGTTGGATGAGAAGGCCTGGCTTGCAGTCTCCCATCCAATTCATTCCAAAGGTGTTTTATCTGGTTAAGATCAGGACTCTGTGCAGGCCAGTCAAGTTACTCCACCACAAACTTGCTCATCCATGTCTTTATGAACCTTGCTTTGCGCACTGGTGCACAGTCATGTTGGAACAAGAAGGGGTCATCCCGAAAATATTCCTGACGCCCTAAAATTTCTCTTCACTGGAACTAAGGGGCCAAGCTCAACCCCTGAAAAATATCCCCACACCATAATCCCCCCTCCACCAAATAATTTGAACCAGCGCACGAAGCAAGCTGCAACGGGTGAGCCAACTCAATATTGGACCCTACGGACTAAGACTGGGTTGCCATTAAAGTTCATGTGCGTGTAAAGGCAGGCGGTTTAATACTTTTGACAATATAGTGTACAACTATATAGATCAGACCAAAATGAGGGACAAATGAGGAGGAAGAGGGACAGACATTGTTCCAAATCAGGGACAGTTGGAGCAATGCAACTAGTCCCTCTCCATTGCACTTTGTTTGATGCTCTGGGATGGCAGGTCAGCAAGCCCAGACCGCAATCTACCAGTCACCATTTAGGAAGGCCCATAGACATGGTGGATCTGGATTTTGCAAAGGCATTCAATACAGTTCCCCATAAATGTTTACTGTACAAAATAAGGTCTGTCAAAATGGACCATAGGGTAAGTATATGGATTAAAAACTGTCTACAAAGGCGAGTTCAGAGGGTGGTGATAAATAGGGAGTACTCGGAATGGTCTGGTGTGGAAAGTGGGGTCCCCAGGGTTCTGTCCTGGGACCAATCTTATTTAATTTATTCATAAACGATCTGGAGACTGGGATAAACAGCTCAATCTCAGTATTTGCAGATGAAACTAAGCTAAGCAGGGCAATACCTTCTCCGCAGGATGTGGAAACCTTGCCAGGAGATCTGAACAAATTAATGGGGTGAGCAACTACATGGCAAATGAGGTTTAATGTTGAGAAATGTAAAATAATGCATTTGGGTGCCAAAAATACAAATGCAATCTACTTGCTAGGGGGAGAACCTCTTGGGGAAGCATGGAAAAGGACCTGGGGGTCCTAGTAGATGATGGGCTGCTGCAAGCAAAGCTAACAGAATATTGGCATGCATTAAAAAGGGGATAAACTCCAGGGATAAAACTAGATAAAACGATCATTCTCCCACGCTACAAGACTCTGGTCCGGCCACACCTGGAGTATGCCATCCAGTTCTGGGCTCCGGTCCTCAGGAAGGATGTGCTGGAACTGGAGAAGGTCCAGAGAAGGGCAACAAAGCTAATCAAGGGACTTGAGGACTTTAGTTAAGAGGAAAGATTACGAGCACTGAACTATTTCTCTCTGGAGAAGAGATGCTTGAGAAGGGGATATAATTTCAATATACTGTTCAAATACCATACTGGCGACCCCACAATAGGGATAAAACTTTTCTGTGCAAGGGAACGTAAAAAGACATGTGGCCATTCACTAAAATTAGAAGAAAAAGTGGTTTAACCTAAAACTGTATAAAAGGTTCTTTACGGTAAGGCCTTGTACACACGATAGGTTAACCAGAGGACAACGGTCTGAAGGACCGTTGTCATAGGTTAACCGATGAAGCTGACTGATGGTCTGTCTTGCCTACACACCATCAGTTAAAAAAACGCTTGTGTCAGAACGCGGTGACCTAAAACACAACGACGTGCTGAAAAAAATGAAGTTCAATGCTTCCAATCATGCGTCGACTTGATTCTGAGCATGCGTGGATTTTTAAGCGATGGTCGTGCCTACAAACAATAATTTTTTTCCCATCGGTTAGGAATCCATAGGTTAATTTTAAAGCAAGTTGGCTTTTTTTTTACCTATGGTTAAATAACCTATGGGCCTACACATGATTGGTTTGGACCGATGAAAACGGCCCATTAGACCGTTGTCCTCTGGTTAACCTATCGTGTGTACGAGGCCTTAGAGCGGTAAGGATGTGAAATTCTCTTCCACACGCAGTGGTTTCAGCAGGGAGCATGGATAATTTCAAAAATCTAATAGATAGGCAAATAAACGACCACAACATCCAGGGTTATAAAATGTAATACTGACATGTAATCACACACATAGGTTGGACTTGATGGACTTGTCTTTTTTTCAACCTCACCAACTATGTAACTATGTAACCTGTTTGGGATCTACTGATTGCTGACCCCCGCTGTATGTAGTTTAAAAACGAGTGCACTCCCTCCTGTTGCAGCCACTGAGCTCATCTGAGCTGCTAGGAGAGAGAGCACACTGTACATGTGCAGCCCTCATGAGAATATTAATGCTACCTCTTGTAGGATCAGGGGGTGGTCATCCTAACAGCTGCTCTGTTCTAGTAAGCAGACAGGATGGA
This sequence comes from Rana temporaria, assembly GCF_905171775.1. Lineage (NCBI taxonomy): Eukaryota > Metazoa > Chordata > Amphibia > Anura > Ranidae > Rana > Rana temporaria. The sequence continues at coordinate 526,199,609 of NC_053489.1, forward strand.
GCAAGCAAATACTTTTACAGTTTTTCTGGCAGGCTTCTACCATTGTATACATGGCCTACAGGTATGTTAGCACAGAAGAAAGGCAGTTTTTAAATCTGATTGGCTTAGGGTAATGTTATTGTAGGGTACCATTATACTCCACTGTGTCAATCCATAAATATCATGCAAGAGCTGGCCCCAGGATATTCTCTGCTTTTCGGTTAGCCCATGGGAGCAGTTTTCATTTAGGAGCTGCACGTACTTACATGTTTCACAATATCTAACCAGTATAAAATTTCCTTTTGAAATGACCATTTATTTTGTGCACTTCATTCTCTGCAATTTTGTGTGTGAAGAAATCAATTTTGTGTGTTGACTAAATCAATACATCATACCAAATGTCTGCAATGTTTATGAGATGATACAGATTGCAGACTCCTGTACAGAAAATAACAGGCATTCCGTACAATCAGATGAAAGGCTAAATAGAGGTAGCATTGCTAAAGGGTTCTCCCAAATACCTCGAAGCCTCAAGGCTTCCCATGTCTTATGACATGTGACAGCAGAGTGTCTGATCGTGATAGGAAGAAATACTTAATTAATTCAATGTCTAAATCCAAAACAGTTTGCTCCCTATGAAATCACAGTCTTCGCATACAACAATGCACACCAAGAAAATTGAATGGAAATGAAGCTGAAAATGAAATAATTCATTAGGAGCATGAAAGAAAATCTCTGAATAATGCGCGGCTCACATTGTGAAAATGTGCATTCTGCATTTCCTTGAGCTGCTGCAGTGGAATGAAAGTGCCTATTTAGAAACAATAATTGTTATGTTGTTTTAAGTCTGAAATAGCTTGACTCTTTTTATTAGGAATATGCAGCTTGTATTTTTAATTAAGAAATAAAGAATGAAGATGATTTCGTCATTTAGACTCATTAGGAAATCACACATCAATTCAAGCATAATTACAGCTGAATTTATGCCACTCACAATAAATCATTAGCACATTAACCAAAGATGAATTCAGTTATCCATGATTTGAAATTGATGGTATATTTGTTTGTTTCTTCCCCAGACATTGCAGAAGGCTTCATAAGAGGAGTAGAAAAAGAGTGCCTGCTAATCTCTGTCAGGCAGAGGTGGGCATTTGAACTCTCCTACAGCAAGTAAACTGTGAAATCTTTTCTTTTGCTATGTCAGACTCCCATATTATGGATCCAGTGCCAGGTACTTAATGACTAATTGACAGTCTCGGCACGTCCACTTGCGCCAGCCACACTCATTGTTTTTAATGATCATTGCAGTGCGAGGCTTAAGGAGGGGAGCTTTACAAGGGGACTGAAAGAGGGATAAGATCAGACAGAAATAAGTTTAAAAAAGTAAAAAGGTGCTGTTAATGCCCCCTCCAGCAGAAGCAGACATTGATTTAAGAACAAATGTCTCAATCTTTCATTTTTTTATGAACTATGAAGGAAAAATACATTCTTCCTTTTACTTTCTTATGCCAGATTAACTCTTTCGTAGAACACAGGAACGTGGCATGGGTTGGTGCTAAAGAATTTAGTCAGCTTTAACATCATGTCTCTAAATGTTATTGAGTCACCAGATAAAATATACCGTATTCATCTGCGTATAACACGCACAGGCGTATAACACGCACCCTAACTTCAAGAGGGAAGTTTCAGGAAAAAAACTTTCCACAGCCCCCTGCGTATAACATGCAGGCACAGTTTACCCTCTATTTTCAGGGTAAAAAAGTGACTGTTATACCCCAATAAATACAGTACCTATTTTTAATTTGAACGTAGATGCAGAAGGGAGAATAAGCAACCTAAAGATGAAACATGTTGACTAATGCTCAATGTTGTTAGACAATAACAGTTTTTTGACTGATAAAACCTTAATACATTTTAGCAGAGCATCAAATACAGGCTGCAAACTTTTCCTCGTGAGCAAAAGGTTTTTGTTTAGCACATTTTATTAGATTTAGGGACTTACCTATATTTTTATTTTTATATAATAATTGTAAGTTTTGAAGGGGTTGAGTGAGATTACCCTCTTCTTGTATGTAAACTAGGATACCTAAGGCTCGACAAAGTGGGAAAATTGCGACTTTGCTTTATCATTTCTTATACAGTGCATCTACTTAGAAGGGCCTTGAGCTTGCAAGTGGGTCTGCCTCCTAAGATAACCTTTTCCATTTATGTGCAACAAAAAAATGCCAACCTCTCTGGCTAGTAGTCATTGGATGGTTCTAAGCATCAAGAAGTATGCAACTACCACTGGAGCAAATTATCCATCACAAAACAGAAGTTTCTTCTGTTACTCCATTCCAGCTCTCTGACATAAAAAGTGCTTCTGGAAACAGGGGGAAACTGTTTTCTTGGGGTAATAAAATCCTGCTGGGGTAAAGTAATGTGCTGGAGTTGGTTGGAATGTTGGTGGGTGGTGATGTGCTATTTGGGATACTCTGTCGTTCAATGATGCAGTATTTAATTGACTGACATATTATGCTACTGTGTGATACTATTTTCTGGTTGTGGCATTTGATTCACATATGTATATATATATATATATATATATATATGGAGATGTGGTGTAGAAAATTGTGCTGTTGCAAGTTTCTATTATATAATAGCACTTTTTAAAATGCTGCAGATACTGCATATACTCTTTTTTTAGGTAATATAATATGCTGTTGTGGCAAGATTTTTTCTACTTGGGTTATATAAATGTAGTTGTTGTGTCTTGATATAATGTGCTTCTGATGACGCCCAGTAGGAGGGGTGAAACACGTCAAGCTAAGGAGAACCCATGAAGGCTGTTTGTACGCCAAGGCAGCGTTTTTTTCTGCATGATTTTAAAGGTTTTGATATAAGTGTAATCATTTTGGATTTTATAAATAAAATTTGCAGTATTACACTATATACCTCTTCCCCCTGAGAAATATTTCAGCTTGTCAGAAGTCCAGCACACCATATTTGATGGACTTTAAATAATTGCAGTTTATTTATTTGCACTGTATTAGCATTGAGCACTTTATTATGTAACCATACATGTTGGTATGGGCATTTGAATGGCAGATAGTCATATTGTTTTAGGACATCTGAATGATAAGCCACATACACATGATTGGAAATTTCGACAAGAAAACCGTGGATTTTTTTCCGACTGTATTTTGGCCCAAACTTGTGTTGCATACACACGGTCATACAAAATTCCAACTGTCAAAAAGCAGTGACGTACAACTCTACAACGAGCTGAGAAAATTTAAGTTCAATGATTCCAATCATGCGTCAAATTTATTCTGAGCATTTTTTTTTTTCGCGTCGGAATTACATACAGGCAGGCATACAGGCAATCGGAATTTTCGAGAACTTTTCCCGTTGGAAAATTTGAGAATCAGCTCTCAAATTTTTGCTGTCGGAAATTCTGTCAGAAAAAGTCTGATGTGGTCCTACACAATGCTAATATTTTTACCCATTTGGCAGCATTTCACAGGCCCTCAACACCAATTTATTGCTTCTCTATAGCAATTTAAAGCACATAGCAATATTTTCCCCAACCACACATACTGTATCGTGTATTTAACCCTGAGCACTTATCAAATTACTACCTCAACCTCCCCTTACCTAAACCATAGCAATTTCCCCTCCTTAGGCAGCAATGGGGTTCTTCTACAATTAGATATGCTCTGCCTTCTCCTTATGTTTGTGTTATATTTCTTTAAAATTGAATATATTGTCCGTAGACTGCAGCATTACGTATTAATTTACAATCTACATGCCATTAAAGTGTTTGTTAACCTAAAAAAGTAAAAAATCTGATTCTGTTCTTAAAGCAGATTAAACAGCACAGTGCTTGTGCTGTGTAATCTGCCCCCCTCCTAAATGTAAAAAACCTGGCTGATCCTGCCACTTTATTTTATTTTTTATTTCAGGTACTTACTGTATATAGCACCGTCAATTTATGCAGCATTTTACTTATACATTGTACATTCACATCGGTCCCTACCTTCAAGGAGCTTACTCTATACACTATAATGGTCCCTAACTCACATTCATACATACACATACTAGGGACAAATTAGACAGGATCCAATTAACCTACCAGACTGTCTTTGGAGTGTGGAAGGAAACTGGAGTACCCAGAGGAAACCCACGCAGGCACCGGGAGAACATGCCAACTCTAGGCAGGTAGTGTCATAGTTGGGTTTCGAACAAGCGACCCTTTTTACTGCTAGGTGAAAGGGCTATCCACTACACCACTGTGCTGCCCCTGCCACTTCCGGTTCCGTACCATACTGTGTACGTTTTTTCTAAAAACAAGGTATGTAAAAACATTTTTAGAACTATCTTCAGGCCGGTCACGTGACTTTTGGCCGCTTTATATTTCTGAGACCTGGCTTCTGTGGGAGGGGCTGAATGGCCGCGTGACCCCCCCGGCTGACGTCAGAGGGAGATTTTGGCCCTTCCTGCAGTATCCAGGTATCAGAGCTGTAAAGCGACTACGAGTTATGTGATGGGTCTGAAGATCGCCCTAAAAAAGGTATTTACAATCCTTGTTTTTATAAAAAGACATGTATAGTGTGGTATGCCTGCCTATATTAGAGGGACTGGCAGTGATTTCTACTTTTGAGTTAACAAACATTTTAAATAATACAATTTTTTAACCACTGAATTTTGAGGCATCTTTGAATCTCGGAAGCCACTGATCTAAATTCAGCTAATTTTTTTAGTTGGCCTGTACACATAGGTGCATAACCTTGCACTGCGTATAGATAAGTTTAAAAAAAATGCACACAAATATCTGCATTGCTGGTCAGTATTTTTAAATGCATATATGTGTACATGCACAAATATGTGTGTATGCTACACTTGCTTAAAAAAAACTAGATTTTTTTTTACGAGTGTAAACCTACAAATCAATACGCGCAAATATGCACAATTTCCTCACTTTTTTTATGCCAGGAATACCAGGGCCCAGATTCACAAAGGACTTACGACGGCGTATCTCTACGTACGCCGTCGTAAGTCCGAATGTGCGCCGTCGTATCTACGCACCTGATTCTTAGAATCATTTGCGCTTGAATTCGGCCAAGATACGAGCGGCGTAAGTCTCCTACGCCGTCGTATCTTGGGTGCATATTTACGCTGGGCGCTAGGTGGCGCTTCCGCTGATTTCCGCTTTGAATATGCAAATGAGCTAGATAAGCCGATTCACAAATGTACTTGCGCCCGGCGTATTAAAATACGCTGTTTACGTAAGGCGTCCGACCGGCGTAACTTTACCCCTCATAAAGCAGGGGTAAGTCATGTTAGGTATGGACGTCGAAAACGTCGGAACAGCGTCGTATTTTACGTCGTTTGCGTAAGTCGTACGTGAATGGGGATGGGCGTAGGTTACGTTCACGTCGACTAAGAATTGAGCCGGCGTAATTTACGGAGAAAATTTGATACTGAGCATGCGCGCGCATGCGCCGTTCGTTAGGTGCGTCATTTACGTGGGGTCACGATTCATTTCCATACAACAAGCCCCCTACCAGCCTACTTTGAATTAGGCGGGCTTACGCCGGCCCATTTACTCTACGCCGCCGTAACTTAGGGCGCAAGTTCTTTGTGAATACGGTACTCGCCTCTCTAAGTTACGGCGGCGTAAATAGGATACGCTACGCCCAACTAAAGATACGCCATTGTATCTGAATCTGGCCCTATCTTTTCGGCTAAAAAACAACGACTAATGTCCTGTACACACGATCGGTATGTCTGATGAAAATGGTCCGGTGGACCGTTTTCATCGGGCGAACCGATTGTGTGTGGGCCCCATTGTTTTTTTTCCCATCGGTGAAAAAACGTAGAACCTGTTTTAAAATTATCTGATGGTTAAAAAACCGATAGAAAAAAACAATCGTCTGTGGGCAAGTCCATCGGTTAAAAATCCATGCATGCTCAGAATCAATTTGACGCATGCTCGGAAGCATTGAACTTAATTTTTCTCAGCACGTCGTAGTGTTTTACGTCACCGCGTTCTGACACGAATGGATTTTTAACTGATGGTGTGTAGGCAAGACTGATGAAAGTCAGCTTCAATGGATATCTGATGAAAAAATCCATCGGTCCGTTTTCATCGAATGAACCGATTGTGTGTACTGTTAAAGATTAATTTCCTGACACAAGACAGGGTAAACCTGCACTGCTTTACCGGCTCAGACACTATAGCAAGAAATGCACACACACTGCTTTCCTTGGTTGCCAAAGTAGAAAGAGAGAGGAGGTCCTCACACTATAGTTTTATTAGCCACATGAAATCACAAGACATATGCATGCTGATTGGTTCACATCATACATCCACACCCACTCTACCCTCCCAATCACCCACTACCCCACCCCTCACCCTCCCATTCACACGCCCCCCCAGTGTCATCTTAAGAGCATTATAGGCCCCCGGGCAATACAGCGCAGCGGGGCCCTGTCTACACAATCACGCACGAGAATTTACTGACAAAAATCATAAAATTTACTGGCAGAACCAAATTTTTTACTGCCACTGCAAAAAAAGTACCTAAATTACAGTTTTCAGTGTCGAACAATGCAAATGACAGTATTTAAACTATAAACATATAGCTAGTGCTATTAGCAATGTGTTTAAGTTAAACAAAAGTAAAAAAGAAAAAAAATGTCTTTGTTGACATGAAGGTCAGGTTACTATAACCCAGCCAGCACAGAGTTTCCTCTTACATCAGAGTCTGCAGGATTTCCCCTTACCATGAATGGGAACTCTTATGTAAAGGGGAATGCTGCAGATCATGATCTAAGGGGGGGACTCTGATGTGGAGGGGGGCTCTGGTGACCAGAGACCACCTTATATCAGAGTCCACTGCTTTCTCTTTCCCACTTACATCAGGGTCCGCAGACTGAGTTCCCCCTTGCATTGTAAGGGGGAATCCTGCAGACTCTGATGTAAAGGGGAACTCTGATGTGGAGGGCACTCTGTTGACCAGAGACCACCTTCCGTAGAGTAAATACACTAAGGTAAGGGGGGTCACTAATATAGGAGGGGGAACCTTTATATCAGTGCCCCCTTACATTTTTGCATTCACTCCCCCTTACATCAGCAACCCCCCTCACTCGTGGAGGACCGGCTCTTCTCTGTAATTTCCGCGAACTGGGCATAGGCAGTTCTAACCCCTCTCTCCACAATTTTTTACTGGGGTTGCTGGGCAGCCGGGGGGCCCCCCAGGCAAGCGGGGCCCCCGGGCAACTTCCCAGCGTGCCCAATGGAAAAGATGGCCCTGCGCCCCCCCTGTGAGCACATGTCCAAGTCTTTGTTTAATACTAAAACACAGGGGTTACTTGGTCAGCTTTGCTCAAACCCATGTAAAAAAAAGAGTAGGAGGAGAAGTTTGTATTTAGCATAAACAGCTCTTGTTACAAGATTCAAAGTTCCTTCTGTCATCCAGCGGCAAAGATTTCCTTTCAAAAGTACAAAGCAGTCCCGAGACATAAATTCCTTTGGTGGGGAGGAAGACAAGGAGGAGGCTTGAACACATCAGAAGCATAATGTCCTTCATATTAGCCTGTTACTTTTAAACAATATCTGATATAAAATCCTCAAGGAAAATATCACTTATTGTGATACATATATCTCACACATGCATATAATGAATATAAAAACCAATAAACAGTATAAGGAATATAGGAAAGAGAAAACATTTCAGTGATTCTAATAATAAAAAGAATTAGCCTAATTTGAAAATAGGGATTTTAGAATAATCCACCACAGTACGTGGCATAAGAAACAAGGCTTTACTCTTTGATGACTTATAAGTGTGAGCTATCTGGCCCAGCTACTTCATTAACATTTAGGTTGTGTAACAATTTCTGAACCATAGCAACTGTGGTGCATTTGTAGCTGTCTACAGTATATCACCCTTTGTCAGCCTTTTATCATTAACAAACTTTTAAAATGATTATCACATTTCAGGAAACCCCTACTAAAAATTATTATTATCTACAGTCCATGGTGCATAGGCATGATCAGTATGTGCTAGAGCAAATATTTTTTTTAGCAATCCCCCTCCCGAAAAATAGAAATTGCCTAAACAAAGCAAGCAGTGAAAATTGTAGTGCCCCTATACATTAGTATAAAAGGTGGGAGGTAGGTTTGGGACTTTAAATGAAACACAGGCCATGCTGTAGCCGTGTGCTTCCATCCCTAGGTATAATATAACAAAAAGGAGAAATGAGGCACGTGTACAGCGGCTTGTAAAGTTATCAATTATAAAAAACATTTAATAATTCATACATTTACAATAATCAATTGGTAACAAGATGACATAATACATTTATGCATGGTACTAAAAAAGATTTTTTGATGGATGTGTATCTGTAAAAAATACACATATGTGTATGAACATCAAAAGTATGATGGTTGACCAGGTCGGCTCTAAATGTGGTACTGTGGACCAAAGATTGTTGGGGACATCTGTGGCAGTATTAAATATCCGTGACCAGGCGATGCACAAAAAGATGAACTTTAGAAGAAAGATAATACATCTCCATTCCCTAATTGATGTTTATACAACTATAAATTCCAAAGATTGTCTAAGAAAAATATACATGCTCAAAATATATGTGGTAAGTAATGAGTATATTGAAAAAATATTTATAATCAGTAGCTGCTAGTTTGGTCCAAGTAAAGAAGTCAAGCGTGAAGTGAAAATTAACCTGATAAATCTTATCCCCAGGGAGGGGAAAGATAAAATAAAACATGAGTGACTGGGATAAAGACAAAGGAGGGTGAAATGAAGATGCAGCAGTGAATCTGCCACCCAAGTGAGTAAAGAAACATGAATTAGAATGGAAACAGCCACATAGTGAGGGTCCCCCAGAGAGGTGATTGTAGTATTATGGATACAGAGCAATAAACAAGAGAATCCTATAAAAAGAAAAAAAGAAAAAAAAACATATTTTGTAATGCATCAGCAGAGTAGATACCTTGTCCCGTATGTGTAAGCCATAGTACAGACTAAGGTGCATAGTGTCCCGCAGGAGAAACAACAAAGAGCATGACTTATTCTGAAAGAGGTGCTATTTGTACTAAACACATGGCCAAAGACACCTCCCAGCGTCATAATGACCTTATCAATGAGGGAGGGTGTCAACCCCCGAGTGGCGGGTGCCACCCAGGTAATTGGCGCCAAACACCATGCATAAATGTATTATGCCATCTTGCTACCAATTCATTTGTGTAAATGTATGAATTAATAAATGTTTTTTTTTTTAATTGATCATTTTACCAGCTGCTGCACTTGCACCACATTTAAAGTCCCATTTCTTCTTTGTGTTATCCTATACATCAGTGGTCCATGGAAAAAAAAGTCCCCTAATATTTGTGGTCAGCTGGAAAAAGACTATTTAAAGTGATACCAAGTTTTGCACAGAGCAGCCCCAATCATCCTCTTCTCGGGTCTCTCTTTGATGAACCTGGCCCCTACCTCCTGCTGAGTTCCCTCACATTAAGCAGTTTGCTATGGGGGCACCATAGTCGGTGCTATGTGTGTCCATTCAGACACAGAGCCACGGCCCAGCCACTCCCCCTTGTCTCTCCTTATTGGCTCACTGACTTTGATTAACAGCAATGGGAGCCAATGGTGCCCCTGCTGTGTCTCAGCCAATCAGGAGGGAGAGTCCCAGGCAGTTGAGCCTCTTGTGCAACATCACTGGATAGAGATGGGGCTCAGGTAAGTATTAGGGGGGCTGAGGGGGGCTGGTGCACACAGAATGCTTTTTATCTTAATGCATAGAATGCATTAAGATAAAAAAAATCTACCTTTAGAATCACTTTAACTACTTGCTTACTGGGCACATATACCCCTTCCTGCCCAGGCAAAATTTCAGCTTTCGGCACTGCGTCGCTTTAACTGACAATTGCGCGGTCGTGCGACGTGGCTCCCAAACAAAATTAATGTCCTTTTTTCCCACAAATAGAGCTTTCTTTTGGTGGTATTTGATCACCTCTGCGGTTTTTATTTTTTGCGCTATAAACAAAAAAAGAGCGACAATTTGGAAAAAAACGCAATATTTTTTACTTTTAACTATAATAAATATCCTAATTTATGTTTTTCTCAATTTAGGCCGATACGTATTCTTCTACATATTTTTGGTAAAAAAAAACGCAATAAGCGTATAGTGATTGGTTTGTGCAAAAGTTATAGCGCCTACAATATAGGGGATAGAATTATGACATTTTTTTTTTACTAGTAATGGTGGCGATCTGCGATTTTTATTGTGACTGCGACATTATGGCGGACACATCGGACACTTTTGACACATTTTTGGGACCATTCACATTTATACAGCGAACAGTGCTATAAATATGCACTGATTACTGTATAAATGTGACTGGCAGGGAAGGGGTTCACACTAGGGGGCGAGGAAGGGGTTAAATGTGTACCCTACTAGTTATTCTAAGGCCCCGTACACACGAGAGGATCGATCCGCTGAAATTGATCCGCGGATCGGTTTCAGCGGATAGATCCGCTGGTGTGTACGATCCAGCGGATATTTATCCATGGATATATTTCGGGCCGACCGATTTCCAGCGGATAAAAATTTCTTAGCATGCTAAGAAATCTATCCGCTGGAATCGGCTCCAGCGGATCGATCCGGTGGTCTGTACAGACTCACCGGATCGATCCGTCCGAACCCATCCCTCGCATGCGTCGTAATGATTCGACGCATGCCTTATATGACAGCGTCGCGCACGTCGCCGCGTCATCATCGCGGCGACGGCGCGACACGTCATCGCGATAGGAATTCGGCGCGGATTTCGATCCGATGGTGTGTACACTCCATCGGATCAAAATCCTCAGAGGATTTATCCGCGGAAACGGTCCGGAGGACCGTATCCGCGGATAAATCCTATCGTGTGTACTAGGCATAACTGTGGGGGGAGGATACTGACTGGGGGAGGTGACCGATCTGTGTCCCTATGTACAGTACAAGGGACACAGCATTGGCCTCCTCTCCCTGACAGGACGTGGATCTGTGTGTTTACACACACAGATCCACGTCCTTGTCTGTGTAACGGCTGATCGCGGGTACCTGGCGGACATCGCGGTCGCCAGGCACCCGCATCGGCACCGCAGTGATGCGCCGGGCAAGCGCGCCCCCCCAGTGGCCGGAGGAGCCGAGGACGTCAATAGACGTCCTTCCGGTATTGTAGAGCCACCTTGTGGCCGGCATTGTACAATGCCGGGGCTCCAAGAGGTTAAAGTGATTGTAAACAATCACCTTTTAAAACAACTCATTCAGTTTAACCACTTCCCGACGGCCGTACGACTATATACGGCCGCAGGTTGGTTCTACTTCTCTGGGGCGCCGTCATTTGACGTCCGCCCCTTTCCGCGTTCCCTGCGTGCGCTCCCGAGCGCGCAGCGGGGAACTTCTGTGCTGGCCGTGTCCCTTGGACACAGCCAATCACAGATCGCCATGAACGGCCAATCGGAGTGGACGTTTGCTAGGCGATCTGTGCAGCCAATGAGAGATGTTTACATATGAGATCATTTCTCATTGCCGGCTCTCACAGACAGCGGTGCTGTCAGGGAGAGAGGAGACCGATCTGTGTCTCTTGTACATAGAGACACAGATCGGTCACCCCCCCAGTCACTCCCCTTCCCCCACAGTTAGAACACTATATAGGGAATACATTTAACCCCTTCCTCACCCCCTAGTGTTAACCCCTTCCCTGCCAGTCACATTTATACAGTAATTAGTGCATATTTATAGCACTGATTGCAGTATAAATGTGAATGGTGCCAAAAATGTGTCAAAAGTGTCCGATGTGTCCGCCATAATGTTGCAGTCGCAATAAAAATCGCAGATCGCCGCCATTACTAGTAAAAAAAAAATAATACAAAATAATAATTCTGTCCATTATTTTGTAGGCGCTATAACTTTTCGCTTATTGCGATTTTTTTTTTTTTTTTACTAAAAATATGTAGAATATGTATCGGCCTAGACTGAGGATAAAAAAAATATTTAAAAAAAAAATGTAGCTATTTATTATAGCAACAAGTAAAAAAAAATTTATTTTTTTTTCAAAATTGTCGCTCTTTTTTTGTTTATAGAGCAAAAAATAAAAACGGCAGAGGTGATCAAATACCACCAAAAGAAAGCTCTATTTCTGGGGAAAAAGGGACGTCAATTTTGTTTGGGAGCCACGTCGCACGACCGCGCAATTGTCAGTTAAAGCGACGCAGTGCCGAATCGCAAAAAGTCCTCTGGGCAGGAAGGGGGTTTAAGTGCCCAGTAAGGAAGTGGTTAAAGTAGAAATTGAAGGCAAAACATCTGTGTGTGTGTATATATATATATATATATAACATTATAAACATATGTTTTCCCTTTTTTTAAGTGATCACAATCCACAAAGAAGGTGGAATAAGAGAAACAGCAGCACACTAAACGTCCCAGTGAATAAGCAATACAAAGAGAACAGGATACTTTTGATACTTTTTCATACACAGCGGGCATATATCAGGAATATGAAGAGTTGGGTTTACATATTCTCTAAAACCTAGTTGGTTACTAGTTTAAACATATGACTGTGTAAGAAACCCATAACAAAATCGGAAAACAACCCTAGGTTCTACTACTATTAAGTATGCTTACAGTTGTATTTCTTTTATTTAAAGGTTATTTATACTGAAATTATGTAAGGCTATTTTTTCTCTTTCTCTTGAAATCTGACATTATTATTAGCTTTTCTTTATATGTCATGCACCATGTAATTGAATCTTTTCACATGAAAGGCACACAAAGAAATATTTAGCAAAATACCTTCCAATAAAACCTATTTCACTTTATCAGTTCATAATTGAGTCATTTCTTAGAATGATGCTGACAACGTCTTTCTGGAAAAGCAAATTACAGCAATTGCAACCATTATTGTAGGAAGTATCAGCTGAATTGAGCCAGATTTTGTTTTCTCCCCATTTACTCATTATACATAGTGGATGTGTAAATTATACTTATTTATATCACAAATAACAGCCATAAATACATATTTGCTACGCCTTTTGGTTGTGTATAATATGACTTTAGAATTCTTGCCTTATCATCATTACTTAGTGCTAAGATTTGTACAAAGTATTTATACTTTCAGAACATATCATCATGCACTTATTCAATTTAGAAAACTTAAAAATTATTGAAACAAAAATTTACATTGTCAATTTGAATTTATCTCCAGTGTTCAGTTTCATATACCTGCAGAAGATGGAGCAATGGTTAAATATCAAAATAAGCATTAATCATTAGTATTGCATATCCCCACAGTGCAATAGATCTACAGCCAAAGGATTTTTTTAAATCTACTAAACAATAGGTAAATGTTAAAAACCCTGTCACGTTTTTCACCATTGGTATCGCATTCCCAATACCCTTTTAGCCCTGTAGACACAATAGGTAGGGAGAATAAATCTCTCCAAAGTGAGATGTCTTTTGTAAGATTTCCCCTCTATTTCTCCCATGGTTATAACATGGTTTTGATTTTTTTACTTATTTTCAGTCTTGGTGACATTGATGACCAGGACAAACAGAGAGAGTGAACCAACCTAATCAAGATACAGACAATAATAAAACTATGAGGGATTCTAAACCCCGATAAATATATTGAAAGCGAAAAGAATAATTTCATATACTATTTGGAAAGCAATTCCAGAAAACAAGCAAAATCACTTAGGGATCTACTATTGTTATTCAGAAAATACTGTGGTTTTGTTAAAAGCAGAAGAATTCCTGGGTGTATCTTAGTAAAACAAATGTATCTGAGAAAGTGTCTTGGCTGATTGGTTATGTTTATATGTTATAGCAGGACTTTAACTGAAGTGTCGATGTGGAAGAGACAGAGGGGTTTATTTCCTCAAGGATTATAGACTGTTCACCTACCAAGTCAATGTTAATTTTACTTTATAAATAAAGTTAGTTTTTATATATCAGGTCACTTTGACTATCCAATTCTGTGCAAAAAAAAAAAGTAAAAAAAAAAGAATTTTCTCTTGCAGGATTGCATTATAATTAATTTACTAATCAACATGAATGATCACAATGCAAAGTGAATAATATCTACTCCTTTAGTAAATCAATTAAAGTAGAATGGGCAGGAAAGGAGTGGTGGTGCAACATGATGACGGCTAAATAATGGAAAATTGTAATCAATACTTACTGTAATTTTCCTTTCCTGGCCTGTCCTCACGTCAGCACACAATGGGTTGACCCCTTCCTCCGGTCCTCCAGTACCACCTTAATTTAGCTGATAAATAGGGGGCCCCTCCTCCCTTGCCCTTGTTCCACTTAACTGGCGGACGACAGGCTTATAGGGAGGGAAAAGAGCTGTGCTGACGTGAGGACATTACAGGAAAGGAAAATTACAGTAAGTATTAATAACAATTTCCCATTCTCCTGGCCAGCCTCACGTCAGAACACAATGGGATCTAAGGCCCAGATTCACAAAAGAGATACGACGGAGCATCTCAGATACTCCGTCGTATCTCTCAGAGTATCTATGCGACTGATTCATAGAATCAGTTACGCATAGATAGCCCTTAGATCCGACAGGTGTAATTGTTTTACACTGTCGGATCTTAGGATGCAATACCGCGGCCGCCGCTGGGGGGAGTTTGCGTCGTAAACCAGCGTCGGGTATGCAAATTAGGAGTTACGGCGATCCACAACGGTTTTTCGCGTTCACTACGTCGCTGCTAGTCTAGTTTCCCGTCGCAAAGTTAGTCGTCGTTTTTGATGCACTAACTTTACACAGCACACGTATGTGCTGTATAAAGTATGGCCGTCGTTCCCGCATCGAAATGTAAAAATTTTCCCTTCTTGCGTAAGATGTCCGGGAATACGGAAGTACGCTACGCACGTCGCCGTTCGAAAAAATGACGTCACTTCGCGTAAAGCACGGCGGGAAATTCAAAAGGGAGCATGCGCAGTAGGTCCGGCGCGGGAGCGCGCCTAATTTAAATGGCACACGCCCCTTTGAATTACGCGGGCTTACGCCGGAGGCCGCCGGCGTAGGTTTTCATTGCACGTGCTTTGTGAATCAGGCACTTGCGATGAAAACTTGCGGCGGTGTAACGTATCTACGATACGTTACGCCGCCGCACTTCTACGTGAATCTGGCCCTAATTTAGCTGATTGAGAGTGGGAAAAAAACATAAGACTCGAACAACTGGAAACTGCTTCAGTGAATATTTTATTTTGCTTGCAAAGGTACCGACACCACTGCATTCCCAAAATTCGATGCACTTTGACATCTAAACTGTAGTGTTTAGCGAAGGTTTCACAGGAGCTCCAACTAGTGGTCCTGCATATGTCTTCAATCGGTATCTTAGCCGAAGCTGCCCACTAGGCTGCCACCCCTCTTGTAGAATGAGCTCTAATAACTTGTGGAGGTGTCAGCCCCTGTTTCTCATACGTAAGGCTTATCACCTTGGTGATCCAGGTAGCTATGATCCTTGCTGATGCCGCTTGTCCTCTTCTGGGCCCTGATATCAGGATGAAGAGGGTATCAGTCTTGCGCAACTGTAGAGAGCGGTGTAGATAAATAGAGAATAAGTTGATAAAGTCCAGTGGCCTGAGGTCTAGCTCTTCTGTTTGTCTCGGCGGTTGTGTGAAGCTAGGTCGAACCGCCTCCCAATTCACATGGAACTTGGAGACCACCTGATGCCGCATACACACGATCGGTTAAACCAATGAGAATGGTCCGATGGACCGTTTTCACGGTCCAAACCGATCGTGCGTGGGCACCATCGGTTATTTAACCTTCGGTTAAAAAAAAGCCAACTTGTTTTAAATTTAACCGATGGATTCCTAACCGATGGGAAAAAAACGATCGTTAGTAGGCACAACCATCGGTTAAAAATCCATGCATGCTCAGAATCAAGTCGACGCATGCTTGGAAGCATTGAACTTCGTTTTTTTCAGCACGTTGTTGTGTTTTACGTCACCGCGTTCTGACACGATCGGTTTTAACCGATGATGTGTAGGCGCGATGAACCATCAGTCAGCTTCATCGGTTAATTGATGAAAACGGTCCATCAGTCCGTTCTCATCAGATGGACTGATTGTGTGTACGCGGCATTAGAGCTTATGGTCATTGAGGGCCTCAGGACCACTCTGTCTGGGAGGATGATGCAATATGGATCTTTGCAAGATAGGGCTGCCAGTTCTGAAACTCTCCTTGCTGACGTTATGGTTGTAAGGAAGACAACCTTGACTGTCAAGAACCAAAGCGAACATGTCTCCGCAGGCACGAATGTAGGGTGTAGGATGAGAGCTTTTAGTACCGTGCCTAGGTCCCAGGCTGGAAACAGGGATTTCCTTGATGGTTTCAACTTTATGGCCTCGTACACACGACCGAGAAACTCGTCGTAAAAGAAACATCGACGAGTTCCTTGTCAGGCTTGTCGAGAATCTTGTCAAGCTTTCTTGTCAAGACAAAATCTCGTCGTTCTCAAACGCGGTGACGTACAACACGTACGACGGCACTATAAAGGGGAAGTTCTATTCCACTGGCGACACCCTTGGGGATGCTTTTGCTAATCTCATGTTAGTAAAAGTTTGGTGAGAGACGATTCGCGCTTTCAGTCTGTTACAGCGTGACGAATGTGCTATCTCCATTACGAACGCTACTTTTACCGAAGGTGCGCTCCCGTCTCATACTTTATTCTGAGCATGTGCGGGTTTCTAAGCATACACATGAATGTGTTTCTCGTCGTAAACCAGCCCGACGAGAAACACGACGAGGAAATTAAGACTCCCGACGAGAAAAAAGAGAAGTTTTCTTGACGAAAAACATACACACGACCGTTTTCCTCGGCAAAAAAGCTCTGCCACCAAGTTTCTTGATGGATTTTGTCGAAGGAAAATGGTTGTGTGTATGAGGCCTCAGGCTGCTCTTAGAAATTGTCTTATTAGTGGTTCGTCTGCCCACTTGTGACCTGTGAAGCACGCTAAGGCTGACACTTGGACCTTTATGGTTACACAGGCTAAGCCCACTTTTAGGGCTGACTGTAAAAAGTCCAGCACTTGTGCAACGTTTTGGGGCCAACGGGGCAAAGTTTTGTTGCAAAGCAAACACTGTAAACCTCTTCCAAATTCTGTTGTAAATGACATTGGTTGTGGATTTTCTAGATTTTAGACGTGTCGAAATTACTTCTTCTGAGATGCCTTGCGACTGCAGTCTGGCTGATTCAGCAGCCAAGCCATCAGTTGCACCCTGCCCAGGTTGGGATGATACCACTGGCCCTGCTGTAGAAGGTCTCTCTTCAGCGGCAGTCGTATTGGGGAAACTGCTGCCATCTGCAAGAGCAGAGGGAACCATGGCTCTCTGTGGCCAGAAGGGCAGGATTATAATTGTATGGACGTTCTCCCTCGCAGTTTTCAACAGGGTTTTCATTACCAGAGGTACTGGTGGAAAAAGGTAGACTAGGGGGAAAATCCCACGGAATTGAGAAGGCGTCTTGCTCTAGCGCTTCGTTGCATGTATTTTCGCATTCCATGGGGTCACCATTAGATCCACTGAGGGTGTCCCCCACCTGTAAAAGATTGTCTCCAGGACTTCTGTGTTGAGTTCCCACTTGTTCTTGTTGGGGAAATCCCGACTTAGATGGTATGCTATGTAATTTTGACTGCCCCGAAATGTAGGCTTCCGTCAAGGATTCCACATGCGCTTCAGCCCAGAAGAATATCTTGGTTGCCAACTGCAGCAGCGGCAAGCTCTTGGTTCCGCCCTGTTTGGTTATATAAGCAACCGCCGTTCGGTTGTCCAAGATCGCTTGACCCGAGCTCCGTGAACCTGGTTCTCAAATGCCTGCAGGTATGTAGGTATGCTGCTTGTAACTCCAGACAGTTGGAGTGTCTGGTCTCCATCCTGCCCCATTCGTCTTGAACCCGTCTGCCGAGGCAGTGAGCGCCCCAGCCCCGGAGACTGGCATCTGAGGTTATCTGGATCCAATCTCCGGGGCTTAGAGGCACGCCCCGTGACAGCTTTCCTGGTGCTATCCACTACGCCAAGCCCAGGCGGATCCATCTTGGTATGAGGATCTTTTGGTGGAGTGATACGCCATTCCCACTGGCTCAGAAAGGATGTCTAGAATGCCCTTTTATGGAATCTTGCCCAGGGGACAGCTGGGATCGATGCGGTGAACATTCTCAGAAGCGTCATAAAGTCCCTTGCTGACAGTGACGAGGAGTCCCTCAAGCTGTTTACACAGGCTACTAGCTCGGCTGCTTTGCGTCTTAGTAGTGACACATGGCCTTTTGCTTGTATCGAAAACAAGCCTTAGGTATTCCATCTCCTGGGAGGGAATCAACTGGCTCTTCTGCTTGTTGACAATCCAGCCGAACTCAGATAGAATCTTCAGCACCACCTCACGTTGTGCTGTCCACTCCAAGCTTGCATGGGCCACTACCAAGACATCGTCTAGGTAGTGGAAGATCTTTATGCCCCTCAAACGTATAAAGGCGATGATAGCTGGCAAGATCTTGGAGAAGACTTGAGGTGCTGTGCTGATTCCGAAGGGTAGACATTTGAATTGGAAATGGTCTTCCTGTACCATGATATATATATATACTCGCCAGCACACCAGGAATCATAACGTCCAAAGATTTAATGCATATCTATTATGTCAAAAAGAGCAACGTTTCGAGGCCACGCAGGACCTCTTCGTCAGGCAAAAAGATACAAATACAATAAAGCAAACAAATATATAAGAAGCTGTCACCAATGAAAATCTTTGAAAAATAAAACCCACCCACCCCAAACACCTCCTCCCTCTACCCACCCATCCAATCAGGAGTCTACATTAGGTATGTTATGCAAGCACCTATTAGTGATCAGTTAATCACAAACAGGCATGAGCAAAGAGTCACATGGGGTACATACCCCCAGCTGTGTTCACGATCAAAACAGTGATCGCATAGCTGCTCAGTTGTACATTGCCAGAAAAAATGTATAATGTGACAGCGCGACTTGTAAAACAAGCCGCTGTGATATGGTTCAATGGGAGGTACTAGAGAGGAAGCATGCTATATTCACCCAGGATAAGATAATAAGTGAAGAAAAGAAGAAACTTTTTATAAAAAAAGGTTAAATGACTAATAATAAGCACCAATACAGAACCATACACCTACATAGATAGATAGACAAAAAAAAGAAAAAAAGGAGAAAAAGAATAAAGAAAAAAAGAAAAAAAGTAAAATTAAACAATAATAAACAACTAGAAAAAATGTAAGAAATAAAGAATATAAATAAAAATAAAAATAGATGTAAATTAACATAAATAAACATAAATAGAAAAAAATCAAAATAAATATAAATAAATATAAATAAAAATAAAAATAAAAATAAATATAAAAAATGAAAATAAATATAAAAAATAAAAATAAATAAATAAAAATAAAAATAAATAAATGCAAATAAAAATAAAGATAAATAAAAATAAATATAAAACAAAAATAAAACAAAAATAAAACAAAACAAGGCAGAGATCAAAAAACAAAACAAAGTGAAATTACTGAAACAGAAGAAAAGAAAAAGCAAAAGAAAATACCAAAAAACAAAAAGGTAAGAAAGCACCAGGGTGAACAGACTGTTAAAAAAGTGTAAGATATGACATGTAGACACAATACAGAGGGCTAACGGTCCGGGTGAGAACACCAACAGACAAATGGTCACTCAAAAACGAGCCATATCGATGTACATCCTATGTCAAACCTGCCTAAAGGTCTAAGTTGATAGGGTCATCGTCCATACATAGTCAAATGTAAAAATGTCTACAATGTCAACCATGAAAAAAGAAAACAAAATACAGTTAAAAGAAGCCCACGGGGGCTTGAAAAAAACCGATGGTATAAAAAATACCATATGGGATGTCATTTCTAATATACAATGGCAAGATAAGATCAGAGAATAACTTTAAATAAATACGATGGCGCAAGAATAATATGCGATTGAAGAAGAACACTAGATAGATAAGCCCAATCAAAGGCCATAAGGCATTGCATAGGGGAGCTTAATGGAAGTCACAGCGATCAATCAGCGATCATCTATAAAGCACGTCAGTGACAAATTCGCGTTCAACCCACCAGGTTGCACTGTCCCTAATGTGTGTATCCAATAGGCCTCACGGCAAAGTAGTGCTCGATTCCGATCACCACCCCTATAGGGTGCTTTAACGTGTTCAATAACCATACCCCGGAGTTCGTGGATCTGGTGTTTGACTGTCACGAAATGTAAAGCCACAGGTTTGTTGAAGTCTACCTGTTCCCCCTTGGCGGTCTTAGTTAGGGCTACCCTAATGTCGCTCCTATGTTTTTGGAAACGCTTCTTAAATGGGCCTATAGTCTTTCCAACATATACCAATGTACAGGGACATTTTAGAATATAGACACAGAAGTCGGTGTTGCAGTTTAAATATTCGCGTATAGGATAGCGACCTCCCATATGTGGATGTGAAAAATATTCACCACAAATAAGGGAGTTGCATATATTACAGTTATAGCATCTAAAACATCCGGTTTTGAGGGATATCTTAGTTGCCGTCTTCGCGTACTTGTGTCGTGGGTCAGCCTGTACTAGATGGTCTCGTAGCGTTTTTCCGCGTTTGTACGCCATCATTGGTTTGGTCTTGATTGTAGGACTCACAGATCTATCTGACTGCAATATTTTCAAATTGCGTTCCGTGGCGCATTTGATTGTGCCTGACTCTTGGTTGTACGTGTGAACTAGCATAGGGCACGAACTAGCCCTAGAGCTTTTGCTACTACCAGTTAATGCCTTATCTAGAGCTTGATCCAGAATTGGTCTGGGATAACCACGTTCGAGAAATTTCTGGTACATGATATCAAGTTCTTTCTTTTTATCTTGCTCATCTGAGCAGATCCGTAAGACCCGTACAAACTGTGAGATCGGCAAATTGTGGCGTAAATGCGTTGGATGTGCACTCTGAAAGTGTAGCAGAGTGTTTCTATCGGTGGGCTTAGTATATAGGGATGTGGTCATACTACCACCAGTGATGGTGATAAGTACATCGAGGAATGGAATACATTCACCCGAAATCTCTGGGTTGAACACCCTTTTACTACTTGGCCATTTTGCCGGAAGGTGTGCAATCGGAATATTTTTGAGATTCCTGTACCATGAATCGCCAGACTCCATGCAATGGGGTAAATGTTCTTGGAGGTCTGCAGTTGGGAAGGCTTCTCTCCCTCTGCAGTCCTGCCAGGTAAAGGAGATTGGCACATGCATTTATACCAGCATGAGAGAAGATGCCTTGTCATGCTCAGGGTGCATTTTGGGCCTGCATGCAGTCTGCAGTGGCAGAGAAATGAAATCGCATAGGTTGCCTCACAAGTATGTGGTTGTGCAAAATTCTAAGGCCTATTAAGGCCGCCATAGCAGAAAGTATGCTGCAAAATATCCACGCAACAAGCAACACCCCTAACGATCGAGCGTAAATCGCTCGTTCATGAAGGATGGTCTTTTCCCACAATGGCAGAGCGTAAATCACTTGTTCATGGAGGATGTTTTTTTCCCACAATGGCTGAGCATAAATCACTTGTTGATGAAGGATGACCGAGACCTTGTCAGAAGACCAATTTACAGCAACAAGTTCTCTGAACTTTATCCAAATAGGATGGCTGTTGTATGTTTATGCATTGCACTTCCAGGGTGGATGATGCCCTCTAGTGTCTGGAACAGCAAGTGTGTTTGCCTTTTTTATAACTCTTTGTCTCCAGAGATCCTATGTATAAAAAATGGACTTGTTCACACCGGATGTAGTCCAGTGCGTTTTTTATTCTGCATCAAGAAACGCATAGACAATGGCAAACTTTGATTCTAATTACTAAGTTCACACCAGTACAGCGCATTCTAGTGCAGTCAACAAAAATGGAATGTAAGGAACTCATCTGGAAAGTGGCAAAATTGCATTGAGAATGCATCAAAAACACTCATGCAGAAACACATCTGGAACATAGTAATTGTGGCAATCTGGCCATCAGACTTGCACAGAACCTATGCATTGACAGGTTTTACCTACTAATCAGCAACAGAGTTAAATTCGCTATATATAAACTTGAGAAATGGAATTGCATTCAACACAGGAAACTACAAGATTTGGCATAGTTTCCAGAAAGAGTTGACTCTAGCAAATGACTTTTGGCTGATGCTTTTGGTAGACCTGATACAAGCGCTGGCGCACTCAGTCACTGATATGAGAGCATTATGGTTATGCCACTGGAGGGCAGGCTGAACCTCTACACAAGCCTTCGACATTTCCTATAATGGGAAGGTATTGTTTGGCCAAACACTGAACAAAGCAAGTAAGCGAATGACAGGAGGAAAAGTCCAGGAGGTGGACACAGACTAGTAAGAGGAAGCCGCCATCCTTCACTCAAGCCCACCGAACCTCAGAAGGTGCAGGCTGCAGATTTAACAGATCACAGTGGAGAATTCCAAAGTTCATCCACTTTATGTTCACCAAATCTCCAGAAGAGAAAAAAAGTTTGCAAGATTTTCATACTGCTACAAGACCATCATGACAGTGATGCCGGAAACAAAGAATCATCTGTGGATTTCCGCATCAGAGTTTTCCAGGGGCAGATGGCGCTAAACATGCCCAGCAGAGGCCCTCGTAAGGACGGCCTCTTGTCGTGTTCGGTTCTGCCGTCATCGCAGTCTGATCAGCTTTGTGGCCTGGGCTGGTCATTGCTTGGGAACTATGTCCTGTGCGTGACCCAGGCGCATGCAGAGATTTTGAATGGTGGTGGGACTTTTCCTTCTGCAAATGTCTTGTTTTGGGGCTTCTGCTCCTATGGTGTTGCACTCTTTTGTTTTGTGGCCCCCATAGACCCCTCCTACCTTTCCAATGATCTTTGTGCATTTTGGGGCTTTGGTGAGCTCATGCTGTATTGATGAAAGACAGGATATAGCCAATCAGCTTCTTTTTTCTTTTTTTCTTTTTTACCTTGCATTGGTAAAGGATACTCTCGGGGGGCAGCGGATTCATGAGAATATCTGAGCAGCTGTGAACAAATTAGGTTAATCATTTAGTGAAGACAGCCTAGCGCACACTGACACAGCCCAGCCACCCCTCCCTCTCTGTGAAGGAGGCTTATCAGAAAAACTCTTCTCACTAGCTGTGGCAAACAGCACTGAATCCTCTGGCTCTCTAAGTTTTATATTCAGGCTATACCTGACGCCCGCCCAACAGAAAAACACAGGGAAGGCAGCCAGCGCGCTCCTAAGGTGTGGATATTTAGAGAGCATGATAATACAGCAGCACCACAGCCCATGAAATGGTAAGCTTTTTAAGCCTTAATCTGCCCGCATGGCTCCTGCACATAGAGCATCCAGTGTAATAAAAAAGGAACTACCTTTATTGTTCTGGACCTTCCAGTCCCAGAAGAGGCTTGAACCTGGGTGGGTAGGTTCGGCAGGGTTTTTTTTTCTTGTCTGCAGCTTCTTTCTTTCAACGAGTCTGGTAGCTTGGCGACCGACCAAAAAAAAGGAACAAGGGCAAGGGAGGAGGGGCCCCCTATTTATCAGCTATATTAAGGTGGTACTGGAGGAGCGGAGGAAGGGGTTAACCCATTGTGTGCTGATGTGAGGCTGGCCAGGAAATATATTATAGTGTGGGAATGTGTAGGCATGTGGTTCCATCGTTTTTTAAATATTAATTTGTAAGGTGAAGCCAGGAAGTCATTGTGTTAAAGAAAATGTCTTATTATTTACAAGAACTTTACTGGGGTTGGTTTACTTGGAAACCCTCATTAGCATGACGGAATGGATTTCAAATTTTATGCACCCTATTAGGGATCGACCGATATCGTTTTTTTGGTGCCGATACGGTACCGATATTTCTGCCACCTTTCCTGCCGATAGACGATATGTTATGCTGATATTTTGTAACATTTAAAAAAAATTACACTCTCATTTTAAATTTTTAGTTTTTTTCTACCACTGTTATTACTGTCACAAGGAATGTAAACATCCCTTGTGACAGTAATAGGCAGTGACAGGTACTCTTTATGGAGAGATCAGGGCTCTATATCTGCACTTCAAAGTATTCAAAACTTCAAGATCAGTGTTTTTGAATACTTAATTTTTTAAAACTAGCGCCTTTAAAATGCCAGTAATCTGGGAAGTGATGTCATGACATTGCTTCCAGATTACTAGATCCAAGACCCTAATGGAGCATTGGCATTGTTCGGGTCTTCAGCCAGCTGGCAGACGTGCCGGCTGGTTGCTTGGGCCTCCCGGTGGGATGGGAGAGCCCGGGCAAGTGTCAGAAAGCGGTGGGAGGGGGAAACGTCCCTTCCTGCTGCTTGTAATTACACCCTGCCTGCTGAGCCACATCGATTGTTATTACAATAAAGCCGACTGTCCACTCTAAAGAATGGTACCGGGGTGATGCATGCTGTTGCATGCATCACCCCGGTAAAACCCCTTGAAGCAATATCAGTAATATCGGTCAATTTTTTTACTGATACCGATACTTCTAAAAAAGTGAATATCGGCCGCACCAATAATCGGTCGATCCCTACACCCAATATATAGCTAAGCTGATAACTTAAGCATTAAATATGGAGGTTGCTGCACTTAGCCTGCTATTGCTATAGGAATATGATGCTCCTTTGAAAATTTCTAAATTGCTGGCATTCCCCAAAAATGAACACTACCTAGAACAAGAGACACATTCAAGACTTGGACTAAGTAGGGCTCTGCTTATTTGTTATTCAAATACTTTGTGGCTATATACATTGGAGTGGATTTACTAAAGGCAAATAAATTGTTCCCTTTGCAAGGAAATTTTTATTTTACAAAGGAATTTTCACTTGGCGGGTGTGGTAAAAATTAATTTAACAAAGAATACCAAATCATGAGCAAGGAACAAAAAAAAATGTTTTCATATATATGACCTGATGATAAAATTCCATTGCAAATTGAAAATTACCTTGCAAAATGAACTGCCTATTTTTCTTTAGTATTTTAAACCCAATTGTTTACATTTCATTTACTGTACTTTCTAATGGAAAAAAGGAAAGAAGGTGCTGCAACTAATGTCAAGACAGCAAACAATGACAAGAGGGGGACAATAAAGGAATGAATGGCATAGATGGCAGACCATTACAGTTTTTGGTGACAAATGTTAAATAGAAGAAGCAAATAAGGGTTCTTTAAACCATGAATACAGTGGGCTGCTATCACTATTCCACTGTAAACCTAGTTAAGTGGCATAATAAGAAATCTGAACACCACCATCAAAATGGCACTAATATAAGGCCTCTATACAGCATAGAGGCATACCCAGGCCCGGACTGGGTCAAAAAATAGGTCCGGGCAATTTAGACTGAGCAGCCAATTTTTCAGCAACTGCCTATTCGTGAGGGAGATTGGTGACAAGATAATCATGGAGTCAGTCCTCCGCACTGTAATGTAATGGGGGCACTGTGATATAAAGGGGACTGCACTGTAAATGAATCTGTAAGGATTACAGTCCCCCTTTACAGTGCAGTTCCCTTTTCATCACAATGCCCCTACCAATCACAGCTCCCCATCACAGTGCCCCTTGCAGTCAAGCCCTCTCTTTTTTCTCCGTAATCACAGTGGCCCCTTTTACTCTCTGCCTCCCCTGCACAGTCCTACCTTTGGCAGGGCTGAGGCAGGATTCAGCCTGTGTGTCCTCTACTGTCTCTCCCACCCTTCCAACGATGTCATCCTGTCAGCAGAGTAGGGGGCGGGAGGAGCTGTAGATCAGGATCATATTAACAAACGGGTGATTACCTGCTTGTTGGTATGAAAGGACTGCCGCTTTATTGAACCTGTATTACCATTGATTAGGTCCTTCTGCACCCCAGCTTTGTTCTCTTCCTTTTTCACCTGTAATATTTTAGGTTTTCCCATTTTTATTTTTTTCCTCTTTACGGTTTCTTACTCTTCGTGTTCTTTCATTTTTATCCTTTATTATTATTTTTTATTTCTCCTTTTTTTTCCCTTTTCTTTTTATTATTATTTATATTTATTTTTATATTTTATTATTTTTATATTTATTATTTTTTCACACTTTATTTTTATTTTATAATACTTAGGTAATTTTCTTTACTTGTTTTTTTTTAAGTTTATTTTCATACATTTTTCTCATTTGTACCTTATCCTCTTAATTTGTCTCCTTTTCCCACTCATTTCTTCCTTTTTTCCTATTCTCATTTCTCTATCATCTTTTTATTTTTCACTCGTATTTTTCTCTTATTTTCCTCTCCTTTTCTGTTTTCCTTATTTTTCCCCTTTATATATCCCCCCTTTTTTTTATCTGTTCTGCCCTCTTTTCCCTTTTCTTCCCCCTTTCTTATCTCCTTTTTGCCGCCATTCATCTTTATCGATTTACACTTTCCTGTTACCTCCATTACCCCCTTTCTCGTTTACTGTACCTGTTTTGCTTCTGTGTCTCCTTTACTTGTCTCCCGATCTGATGGCTTCACTTCACACGTGTCTTCCTCTCTCCTGTTGGTTTTTGAATGGACGTAATCTGTCTGGGTGGGCGAGGGGTCTCCAGACATCATACGTTTCCGTGTCATCAGCGGCCCCAGTGTGCGGGGACAGCAATAGCTGTTTTGATTGGATCCAACCTGCTGCCTAGCAACCACGGATCCCTGCACTCAGGCTGTTCAGTGTCTCCAGCTTCTCCCAGCCCTGCTCTGCTGATATACAGTATGACATTGTAGGCAGGGCAGGAGAGCCTGGAGAGGAGACACAGGCACAGCCGCATAGAGGGAGGTGAGCGGTGACCGCGGCCTGTGTTAACCCTCTATAGGCCGCGGCCCGGTCATAAACAAGTATCGGACTGCGGCCCAGAGATTGATCCCGGCAGCCCTGGCCCACCGGGCAAAAGCCTGGTGTGCCCTATGGCCAGTCCGGGCCTGGGCATACCCCACTTTTAAGTAAACAATGAGGTTTATTTACTAAAGCTGGAAAGTGCAAAATCAGGCTCACTTCTGCATAGAAACCAATGAGTTTCCAGGTTTTATTACTTGACATGATTGTAGCCATATTAGTGCAATTGTGACAGAGAAAATTGAGTACTGTCCGTGATAATTTTTTTATTTGCATTAACACAATTTTTCAGGACAAGCTTTCGGGTGTTTTCCCTTCAATGTCCAGTACTGCTTGGACCTTGAAGGGGAAACACCCCGAAAGCTTGTCCTGAAAAATTGTAGGTTTTATTACCAAAGCTTAATTGAACAAACTGGGATTAGAAGCCCATTGGTTTCTATGCAGAAGTGAGCCTGATTTTTCACTCTCCAGCTTTAGTAAATAAACCCTATTGTGTACTTACAAGTGGGGTATGCCTGTACATTAGAGTTAGTCTCATAATGAACTGTTGACATTCACTGGCTTTAACAACATACCTGTAGTGGGTTATGTTTTTTCCATGTGAGTTTGTATGATTAAAGGCATGCTTATAATGATTACCTGAGCTCCAGCTGGAGTCAGTTTGGTGCATAGATATATTCCCTACAGTTGGGACCTTGATGGCTTGCTGCAATATGTGTCTTTGGTCTAATCTACGGATGATCATGAGTACCACTACCCATGCAGTAAACGACTGTAAGGTGATGTTGGTGAACAAATACAATACAAACAACAACATCTCCATATGGGTCAGAGTGGCTGCAAACTTTGCAAGCTTTAGTTTCTACCCTGAAGCAGTTGTGTAGACCCTGCACACTCTCTTGGTTGAAGTGGACCTTACACACTCATATAAGGTATATGTTTGTTTCAACAAAACCATAGGAGGTAAGCATGTGTAACAAAGCTTGTTAAAACATATACTGTAAAACAAATGTAGAAGTTCATAATTTGATCAAAATATATTATCTAATATAAAATAACAGCTAAATGCTTCTCAAGAAAAAAAAAAAAAAAAGCATTCAAGAACAAAACCTTTGGCATGGTACAACTCGGATCTGACTGTTGGATACTGTCTGATAATAGGGGTAGGGTACTTTGTCCATACCATAGATAAGGTGGAACGGCCAGGAGATACAGGGTGTCACCCTTGAATCCTGGACAGGAATGAGTGGTGGGGCTAACTGAATTTTCAGGTAGTTTCATGGAGAGGGGGGAGTGGGAGCTGAGAAAAGGGGTAGTTGGGGGGGGGGGGGAGCGGAAGGGTTTTCTTTGTTTTTTTGTCTTTATGTGCTAGTTAGTACTAATGTTAGATATACAGATAATGTTAGTACCTGTACAGGTTGAGTAACTGGGCCATGTTGGCCTGTCACCGACCCAGTGTTGGCTGCTGTTTTGTTTTAATGTATTTTTTGTTGAAAATCAGTAAAAATATATTTACAAAAAAAGAACAAAACCTTTCAATTTCTATGTGAAATAGTCTAAATACTTTTAAAAGGAAAACTAAGAGGGACCGACTTAGAAAGGTGGACTGAAAACATTCAAAACAGCTGGATAAACTAAGTTATGGGGTAGGTCAAATAATTTATTTTTCTGTGTGCATGTTTTTCACACTAGACCTTTTTTGCACTTTTATTTTTGTTACAGGGACAGAGCATGGCGCACTGTTCTTCTGGAATCTAAGAACTGAAAGTGTGATCTCTATAGCTGATCCAGTTGTGGTGAGTTAGCTTAACTTACAGTCTCAGTAGCTTGGCAGACAGTGACTCGATCCAAATAACATCTTGCAGATCATAGAAAGATTTAATCCCAAAACTTTTGCAGACCTTTACAAATGAACATCAGACAGGTAAAAAATCATAGTATCTAGCACCAACAGAATACAGTGCAAGTGTTGAACCGAGGCTAAAGCATAAAGACGAAGGGTTTCACTGCTTTCTGTGTGAGATAGCAGGATGGTGACAGGACAAATTTTCTTTTCGGTTCACTGATCGTGTGCCAGTGTCCTGTTCCCTTAATAGGGAGCTTACATTTTTGCAAGGTATAACCTCTTAATGATTTTGAGGCCCTAATATTTGGTAAGGGACCTTAGTTCTTGTAGTGGTTGCTAGCATTCACACAGAAGTCTTCCAATTATGGATTTGGGAGTGGACTATTTTGGATCACCTTTTTCTTTATGGTAGCTCTTTCTTTGGTTACACTATAATATTTGTTATATATTTCACTTGTTTCACTATATTTGTGTGTATTTTTTATGTGTTGTTAATTTTATTCACAATTTATAATTAAAGTGGTAGCACAGCATATTTGGGAAATCGTGTTTATCTCATAAGCCCGCCCTGTTGATATTTTGACACACTAAGCACGGAATTATATTCATTTTTGACAATAATTTTGTTACTGCACTATGGTGCAAGGATGGTCAATTCTAGTAACAACATCCTTCATGTATACCAGGTTGGGGAGGAGTCTTCCTGTCATAATCACATGATCAGTCCAAGGAGTCTATTTATGAGAAATCTATTGGACTAATGTCAAAAGCATGTGCTCAGTTCTCATGAATTCTAATCATATTTAGCTTAATGGTCGATTTCCTATGATCGTCAGCTCCATCAAGTGGCCACAATTTTGTATTTTTTTTTTTAAATCAGGAAAATAACACATTATAATTACTAGTTGTAAAAGTTGTAAAAAAAAATGTGAGAGGGGTTTTAACCCACTCTTACTCCGAAAAAAAAAAAAAGTTTTGCCTATAGTTCTACTTTAAGCAAAATATGGTCAGAATTTCTGAGGGCTAGGCGAATGCTTGTTGCTAGGAAACTACATTTTATTTATGTCTCACTTTTAGGAAATTATTTGTTTTAAAAGATTTTTAGATAGATATAATTAATGTTCTGCCTAAAAGCAATGAAATCGGTGTTGCCCATTTTTTAGTAGTACATCAAAAAGAATGATGTATTATTAAATATTATTGACCAAACAAGTCTGAAAAAGCAAATAAAAAATGTATATGCCATTTGTCAATGTTCCCTCTTGTCAATGAAATTCTTATTGTTTGTCTGCAATGAATGCTCATAATTTTGTAATTTTCAGCACAAATAAACTTGTGTTTGCCACCGTTTGTACTATATGAGAGCATGTCCACATCTGGGATAAAGTAGAGAACATTTTTTTTTTACCAGTGACACCTGTCTCAGCACTGACCACAGAGTTATTTTGAGGGAAATAGCATTGAATACTGATTGTCCTTGACCAGCTTGTTACATTTTACACTCTACTCTTCAGTTCGAAGGCATGGAGGGGAGGGGCGAATTCCTCCAACAACACTCCCTGCTGATTGGACAGTTTACCCCACCCTGAATCAAAGGGAGTGGTTAGTTGTTCCCTGAGTGTATACCTGTGTACCTGTATTTGAATAAACAGTTTGATGTTTTTCACCCTACATTGAGTTACGGCTAATGACTGGGTGAGCTAAGGGGTCTTGCTGGTTCTGGGCAAAGGAAGCATTTACGGCAGACATAGTCCTGTTGAGTACAGGGGCCAGTCACAGAAAGTGCCTCTGGAAGGACACTGTAGTCTGTAGGGGCCTATATTCAAATTCTTGGTGGCTGCGGGACATTACGAGTTTTAGCCACCTCACCTGTAAAAAGCAAGGATATACTAGGCCACTGGTGCTTACCAGTCCACTAAAAAAAGTAGAGCAGCACTAGTACTTGGACCCTGCTGCATATAAGAAACCCCATGCATTCCTAGCACTTCGGCTATCTGGGGTCGGATACGTCTGATCTAAACAGGGACCTCTTCTTCATTGCCTGAGCTACTGTACCTGTCAGAATTTGGATGGATTCAAGCTGCAGATGCGTGGCTCAAATCACATTATCCCTTACAGGCAGGGGGTACATTTATGACAGAATAAACCACTAGGGTCTCTTCTGTTATAAAAACTCTGCCTTTGAGCGGATTTAAAAAATCCTGACTTTACTACCACTTTAAATACTCTGAAGGTGAGAAAGTGTTTTGTGTGATAAATGTATTTAAATTAAATGTATCACAACTGAATAAGTGAACTGATCTAAGTCAATCAAGGCCTGGCCTTAAAAAAATAAAACATCAGATTTTTTTTATACATAATTTACAACTTTCCCAAAAGATACTCTATGGCCAGTTTTATTGTATGTATAGTAGGGGCACAAAAGATTCACACAACATACGGAAATTGAGATCGCAAAGTTCTGAGAAATAATACTGTATAAGGTACTCTATTTAATTAACTGTGATAAAATGTAATCTTTGTATTGGAATGTAAATTTGGCATTCAGTTTATGGAACTATGGCTAGTTTTATTGCATGTACAAAAGTAACACAAAAGATGAAAGGCAGAAGACACAGACATTTAGATTGCAAAGTAATAAAAAAGAATCAAAGGTGCAATATTTAATTAACTGTAATAATATACCTCTAATCTATTTATTGAAATGTAAATCTGGCCTTCAGTTTATAAAAAGACCTCTTCATAAATATTTAGATGTATTGGAAATGTAAAAAATTTAATAATGACACATTACACAATTTTTTTTTTTTAGATACATTTAGTACATTTAAGGGAGCCATCAGACTTTATGGACAAAGAACGAGAAACACACAGGAGTGTTAGAGGATAACAGATCATCGTGTGAAAACTTAATTTATTATCTGCCTGAAGTTCAGCTATAAATATTATGGGGTTATTTATAGCTAAACTCCAGGCAGATCTTAAATTAACTAATTATTAGCTAAATGTATATAAAAAAGTAATGCAGCAGTGTATTAATTTGCTAACTCATTAATCCTCTTGCACAGCAGTAATTAGGGAAGTAATGCCTCGTACACACGATCAGTTTTTCCGACAGGAAAAACAAATTTTATTCTCAGCAGGAAAATGGCTGAAATTTGTCTTGCATACACACAGTCACTCAAATCTTGGCTGAAATTCCGAACATCAAGAACGCCGTGACGTACAAGACGTACGACGAGCCGAGATCAATGAAGTTCAATAGGCAGTTCGGCTCTTCTGCTTGATTCTGAGCATGCATGTTTTTTTTTTGTGCGTCGTAATTGCATACAGACGATCGCGATTCACGATAGTAATTTTTTCTGTCACGAAAATTGAGATCCTGCTCTCAATCTTTTCTTGGCAGGAAAACTGACAGAAAAAGTGTGATGGAGCACACACAGGGTCGGTTTTCCTGACAAAAACCTCACATCGCACTTTTCCTGTCAGGAAAACTGATCGTGTGTACAAGGCATAAAACTGTAGGATCATAAAACTGATCTGAGTTTGCTGCCTGCAGATGTGCTGACTGTGAACTTGCTGACAGGAGTGAGCAGTGTTGTATGTATTGTCCTGTCAGCATACTGGGTGTGTGTTTTAACCACTTAAGACCTGGACCAATATGCAGGTAAAGACCTTGCCCCTTTTTGCGATTCGGCACTGCGTCGTTCTTAATGACAATTGCATCAACGTGGCTCCCAAACAAAATTGGCGTCCTTTTTTTCACCCCAAATAGAGCTTTCTTTTGGTGATATTTGATCACCTCTGCCGTTTTTATTCTTTGCGCTATAAACAAAAAAAGCGTCAATTTAAAAAAAAATTCAATATTTTTTGCTATAATAAATATCCCCAAAAAATATATAAAAAAAAATCATTTTTTTCCTCAGTTTAGGCCGATACGTATTCTTCTACGTTTATTGATTGGTTTGCGCAAAATTTATAGCGTTTACAAAATAGGGGATAGTTTATGGCATTTTTAATAATATTTTTTTTACTACTAATGGTGGCGATCAGCGTTTTTTTTTTCCATGACTGCGACATTATGGCGGACACATCGGACACTTTTGACACATTTTTGGGACCATTGTCATTTTCACAGCGAAAAGTGCTATAAAAATGCACTGATTACTGTGAAAATGACACTGGCAGTGAAGGGGTTAACCAGGAGGGGGCACTGTAGGGGATAAGTGTGTTCTAAGGAAGTGTTCTTACTGTGGGTGGGTGTGGCTGTGCGCATGACGTCACTGATCGTCGTTCCCTAACACAGGGAACAGACGATCACTGACAGCCACACTAGGAAGAACGGG
Source organism: Rana temporaria (assembly GCF_905171775.1). Lineage (NCBI taxonomy): Eukaryota > Metazoa > Chordata > Amphibia > Anura > Ranidae > Rana > Rana temporaria. The sequence continues at coordinate 526,232,685 of NC_053489.1, forward strand.
GAAGGTTTGTTTACACTCACCTCTCCCCGTTCTTCCTCTCTGTGACCTGATCGCGGGACACCGGCGGCACATCGGGCCCGCGGGTCCCGCAGGCACGGTCACGGAGGACAGGACCGGGTTGCGAGCGTGCCGGCTGGGCATCTTAAAGGGGACATACCTGTACGTCTATGTGCCCAGCCGTGCCAATCTGCCGACGTAAATAGTCGTGCGGCGGTCCCTCAGCGGTTAAATAGTGTTCTTGACCAACCTGTTCTGCTTCTGTAATGGAGTTTGAGAGCCTGGCAGTGATGTCTGGTAGGGGTGTCTGGTTCAGAAGTCTTGCTACACAGAATTACAAATCCTTTGTGCAACACTGTGCAATGTTAGTGTTATTGAGAACTATATTTGGCCACAAGATGGCAGTGTCCTGCAACTTAGTTATTTCACAACCCACAGGAATGCTGGGGACACTGGGACTTGTATGTTGTAAGCAGGACTCTTTCAGATGGCTGAAGCTGAATTACACAGACCAAGAGAAATGGCAAAGGTGTGGGAGCATCAAAAGGAAAAATCATGGGAACACAGGGGCAGATGGAAGAGACTGTGTTGGAGGCTGGACATGTGAGAGAGAACAGAGTGGATCCACACAGGCCCAAGCCGGATCGGGCCGAGCCAGGAGGTTTCAAAAGCCAGTGCTGCTCATCCTAAGGAGGCAGATTAACAGAGCTTTACAGCCATACCAGAGAAGGACAAATGGGGCCCCACTGCAAACAGAAGATCATTGCTTCACCCTGCTGCGTTGTGGGATCAGATGAGAGGGTTCCTAACCCGCACAATGCTGCCATTGTCTTCAAGCCTGTTTGTTGTTTTCAGTTGCTCGAGTTCAGAACATTTTATAGTACAGGCCTCTATCTTTAGGCACTAAACGCTATAACCCATTCAGTGCTGCAGCCTAACACCCTTACTGTCTTTATTAACACTCAGGGCCGCCATCAGGAATTATGGGGCCCCTTACACAGCTTCAGGCATGGGCCCCCTGGAGCAGAGAACCGGGGAAGGGGGGTGCTGCAGCCTCAAATTGAGAAGCGGGGGGCTGCCGCAAATTGAGAAGCGGGGAGTGCCACCGCTAATTGAGAAAATTGAGAAGCGAGGGGCATTAAATATCACGAATTGGGGGGTTGCCCTGGGGACCTCTGGGTCCCTTACAAAAAAAATAAAAATATATATACAAATAAAAAAAAAATTATAGAAAAAAAGAGGGGTAGCCATCCGGGGCCCCTGGGGACCTCTGGGCTCTTTAATAAAAATAAAAAAAATAAAATATATATATATAAAAAAAGTTTATAAAAAAAGGGGGGGTTGCCATCCGGGGCCCCTTACAAGAAAAAAATGGGTTGCCATCCGGGCCCCTTACAGGTGTACTGCCTGTACCCCCCTGATGGCGGTCCAGTTAACACTGCTTGCAAGATACCAGAGTTCACCTCCTTTTGCCTGTTCGCTAGGCAGGAATTCTACACAAACTTTATTTTAGACTCAAGCTATCCAATGAAGAAATTAGCTTTTTCAGTGTGTGTTTCCATTTAAAGGGACATACTTCAACCAAAATCTGCTTTGGAACTTTGTTAGCTATTTTACCATTCCTTGGGTGACTCAGTTTTCTTCAAGGGGAATACATCCCTATTGTGCACAAACGTGTGGGCCCAAATAGCTGGCAGAAGAGTTCTTTGCTTGTTTGGGAAAATGTACATACCTAAATTCCTGAGAGTTAAACCCTGGTGCCTCTCACTGAGAGTCCACATGTGAGATAGCCCAGTGTTTGTTCTTTTCTTCTTCGTATTTCATTCGCTTACCTCAGTCTTGCAGGATGGGTGGAAGTGGCTTAAAGTGATACTGTGTTGTGTTGTATTGCTTTTTCTTGTTGGTGCTTTGCCATTTGGAAGAATAAGCTAATTGTTTTCTTGTGACTGTTTTGTCATTTCAGTGACATTAATAGTTAATAGTTAATAGTCTCACAGAGTATGTATGTGTTTGTCATTTGTGTGATCTGGCCAAGCTATTTCAGTGGTGTCAGCAGGGGCAACACCCTTCTCAGGGCTCAGTAGGAAACAGGGTACCCAGAATACTCAGTGGCTCCTTAGGGGTACAGAGCACTGCGCCCAAGCCTCCCCAGTTATGTGACAACAGCAAATTAATATTTGCTATTGCCACACTGATCCTCCTCCTGGCCCATCAGGAAGTGAGTCTTGTGACCCTTTAACCGATTAATTGAAAGGACAATCGATCCTATTGGACACCTAGGAGGAGGAGGGAGAAGACACACAGCGGAAGCCGCTGTGATGCAGAAGAGAAGAAGACAGGACACAGTAGCGTTGCCCGCCCGCAACCTAGATGGATGACCGATTAATCGGGGGGGTTGCTGTTTGCCGCCCCCCCCCCCAAAAAAACACCAGTCGCCACTGTTCCTTAGTATACCTTAGCGTTAGTTTAACTTCAGTTTTAGCTTCTATTATAATATGTAATTAAAGGTTCCTTTAAGAAGCACAGAAGATAATAAGTTCGTCTTTGAGGACCACTGGTAGAAGTTATACCGTATGTAAAGATGTATTCAAATTCACCCAATCAATATGTTTTACTCTTTTGAAAATTTAAACATTGGATTTACATAATTGTGTACATTTTTATAATGAAAATGAGAGAAGATGAGTCATCTCAAGTAATAAGAATATACACTAAAAATAGGCAAGCCAAAAGTCGTTTGCATATGTAGAGCTCTGAAAAGTGTCATGCAATTAGTCTGATATAAATTGGGAGGATGACAGATTGCTGTTTACAATACCATATTTAGAATATGCTTTTTATGACTGGCTGCGTGGAAACTGGCATATTGCTATCACTTTTGCAAATTAAAGTTTTTTTTACACCAATTGATTCATGATAAAGAATGCTTTTCCATATGAAAAAGAATGTGCAATTCATGTTTTTGAAAGCATTAATGGACAGAATTGTGGCCAAAAGAATATGATCCCAAAATGTTTAAAGGGTCACTAAAGGAATTTTTTTTTTTTGCTGAAATGACTGTTTACAGGGCATAGAGACATAATAGTTAACTGATTCCTTTTAAAAATGATTAAAAATGTATAAAAAAAACAATCATATAATGTGCCTGCAGTGTAGTTTCATTTTTGCTGTTGTTTGCTGGTTCTCTGATGTACAGAGAGCCACTAGAGGGCAGTCAGCCAATAGAGAGCAGTGATACTTTGTCTAAAACTCCTCAGCACCAATCCAGTTTCGTTTTACACACAGTAATCACACCTCCTTGATTAGTGACCACCGTGAGAAATCTCCCAGTACTGTGGTTATCAGGAAACAGGCAACCAGGAAGTGTCCAGAACAGAGAGGATTTACAGCAACATGAAAGCAAAAACGAACAATGAGGACATGAAACCAGGACTGCAGTAAGGTAAAGGAAGCTATTTAGCTAAAAAAAAAAATTCCTTTAGTGACCCTTTAAGGGGGATCTTCTATTAGTTTAAAATATCTTCTACTATACAAACAACTCAAATAATAAAACAATCTTGCAAGCTTGAATTTATTTTATGATATTTCAGCAGCAAGTGGTAAAGAGTCAAGCCCTCCCCAATCAGAGTCAAAGCTGGACCCTGCTATGGCTCTGTAGCAGGCAGTCTCCGTTGACTGTGCAGTCATCTGTTTGTTAAACACTGCTTGTTGGCTATAGTTTGCATGAATTTCCATCATGTAGGCATCAGACATCATTGCAAAGTATGTATATTCTACAAATATGTGTTCCTGATAAACTCCTTACACAGACTCTGATGTATGATTTATCTCAAGACCTTAAAGATATTTCACTACAACCCAACTACATGGAGCCCAATGCCTAGTACACACAATGGGCTAGATTCATAAAGAATTTACGCCGGTGTATCTATTGATACGCCGCGTAAATTCAAATCTGCGCCGGCGTATCTTCTTTCTGTATTCAGAAAGAAGATACGCCGAAATTTGCCTAAGATCCGACTGGTGTAAGTCTCTTACGACGTTGTATCTTAGTTGCATATTTACGTTGGCCACTAGGTGGCACTTCCGTCGATTTCAGCATAGAATATGCAAATGAGCTGGATACGCCGATTCAAAAACGTACGTGGGCCCGGCGGTATTTTTTACGTCGTTTGCGTAAGGCTTTTTCCGGCGTAACGTTGCTCCTGCTATATGAGGAGCAACCAATGTTAAGTATGGACGTCGGGCCAGCGTCGAATTTTGCGTCGTTTACGTCGTTTGCGTAAGTCGTTCGCGAATAGGGCTTTGCGTAAATTACGTTCACGTCTAAAGCATTGACGATTTGCGGCGGAATTTTGAGAATGCGAAATCGGATTCTTTCACGAACGGCGCATGCATACATAAAACTCGCCCACCTCTTCAGAATTTGAATTTGGCGTGCTTACGCCGGCAGATGTACGCTACACTGCCGTAACTTAGGGCGCAGATTCTTTGTGAATCCAGCCTCACTAAGTTATGGCGGCGTAGCGTATCTCAGATACGCTACGCCCGCACAAACTTACGGCAGGCTTTATGAATCTAGCTCAATAAGTTTTCCCGATAGAAAAACTGTGAGGAGAGCTTATCGCAAGGAATCCCGGCCATGTGTATGCTCCTCGCAGTTTTTTGGACAGAAAAACTGCCCAAAAACCGCCAGACAAAAAAAGAAAACTCTTTTTTCCCTCGCCGTGAAAACCGGTAGACTTTTGTCCGGCAGTTTTCCTATGGGAAAAACTGCGATGGAGCATACACAAGGCTGGGATTCCCGGCCAAAAATCCACCACAGTTTTCCTTTTGGGAAAACCAGCCATGTGTAGGGGAAACACTGAACCAAGCAGGTTCTCGGCTTTCCCCTCGGAAATCCCGCACATGTGTACGGGGCATTAGTCTTTACAGTAAGTAAAAGTATTGACACTGGGGGTGTGGCTTGCCTATGGCTGAGGTCAGACATCTGTAATGAAGCTCTTGCACTTGGGCTGGGATTAGTCCAGTGGATGCTGCTGCTACCACCTGTGCAGAACAGTGGGGTGTTGAAAAACTGGAGCTCAAGTCAGCCAAAAAAGAAAGTACCTTCATATGGTTTTCTCCCACACATAGAAGACCCTGTACTTCACTGCACTGCCTATTTAAGTGATATTTTACCCTACTACTTACCAAGCAGCTTTTTAAATATATGTTTCTCTAAATTTGCATAATCCCACAAGCAGGATATGGCAGAACTGGGACAGGGTCTGGAGGGTCCTCAGCAATGCTTGGAACACAGTGAAGTTACTACCTCCTCCCTGGGGATGGCAGTCTACTCTTGCAGAATAGTATGAAGAATCCACATTCATATTTCCAACATACTGTATATGGCACCAGTTGGACAATCTTGAGCATCACCGCCATTGGAATAACACCTGACTGTAAGCTATTCTAAGCCACTGGACCCTCTGATCCTAAACCAATAGTGAATGGCACATGTTTCATGGTGGGGAAAGTCAGGGTGATGTTGCAGTAAAAGTTTCCGCCACACATAGCAGTTTGCTATCTGATCAGAGCACCATCTTCCACATGTTTTCTGTGTCCCCCACATGGCTTCTCACAAATGGCAAAACAGACATCTTATGGCTTTCTTTCAACAATGGTTTTCTTCTTCACACTCTTCCATAAAGGCCAGCTTTGTGGAGTGCACGACTAATAATTGTCCTGTGGACAGATTCTCCCACCTGAGCTGTGGATCTCTACAAGTCCTCCGGAGTTACCATGGGCCTCTTGGCTGCTTCTCTGATTAATGTCAGTTTAGGTGAACGGCCATGTCTTGGTAGGTTTGCAGTTGTGACATACTCTTTCCATTTTCAGGTGATGGATTGAACAGTGCTCCATGAGATGTTTAAAGCTTGGGATATTTTTTTATAACCTAACCCTGCTTTAAACTTCTCCACAACTTTATCCCTAACCTGTCTGGTGTGTTCCTTCCCAAATAGCAAGTAACTGTGCTGCAAGTTTGAAAATGACTTATTATTGCTAAGCTCTTGCTAGACTTGCCAAGCTTCACAAGTTTGTTGCACAATTGCAGCAAGTCTGCATTGCATGACTGTCATGGAAGCATAAATCAGACGTACAACAACAGATAAATGAAATAGGAAGGCTTTATTAAAAACCAAGCAGCAAGGTTAAAGTCGAAACGGATGATCAAACAGTAAGCAGAGTCTTCCACCGGAGCCAGGGTCGATAGCCAGGAAATGGGAGTCAGCCAGCCAGAGTCCATAGTCAGAGAGAGGTGATGAAACAAAGCCGGGGATCAGGAGCCAGAAGGATCGTCCGTGGAAGCTGGGTCGGTAACAAAGAGCAAGCAGCACAATCACAGGAACGTGTAGACGAGAGGCCCAAGCAAGGACATGCTGCAGCAGCCCTCATATATATATGCTGAGCATCCAGCTCCTCCCAGTGGGAAGGAGGAGCCGCAGGGCGTGGTAAGTTTATAAAAACCCCAGGAAGCAAGATGGCTGCCAGCACATGTCAGTGATAAGAGGCCTGCAAGGGGGTAAGACCATGACAATGACTCCAGATCAACTTTCTTTGCAAACATTCTGCAAGTCTGCTGCAAGTTCTGGTTCAGTTATGTTGTGTAATAGTTATCCCACCACTGTGGCTGAATTTTCAGCATTGCTCCCTGAGTGGTATCCATGAGATCTGATATGGAGTTCAGAGAGGTAGAAATCAAGGAGTGACTAACCCTAATATCCCATTGGTGGAGCACAATTTGGAATGTTTTATTTTTCCTTGTTTATATGCTAGCAGCTCACCTTTAACAAACACCACAAAAGGTCTAGTGGTGCTTTTGGGAGAGGAATGTGATTTTCCATAAAGGATCCATATATTAAAGCCTTTTTAGACCAGCTGTTGATTTCGATGCAGGAGAGGAGAGTGGAACGTGAACTAGACCTGTTGTGATCTTTGTTTAAAGTGAGCTGCTAGGGCACACTCCTGGTGGATGCCTGGATGGTGGGAACAATTGTGTTCACAACTTTCAAGATCTGTTTTTTGAGCACATGATCTTCACATTTTGATACACATGCACTTGATTACTTGGGACTTTTTATTGTTTTTTTTATGAAAAATCAGATGAATACCTGCATTTGATTTGAGCACTTTTATCACTGTTTCACATATTATCTCATATTATTGTATTTTTTTTTTTAATTAGGGATAGTGATTTATGCATATTTGTCTTTTTGCTGTTTAGCTTCTTGAATGTGTGCACTTTATCACTGTTTCACATAGTATTGCATATTACTGCAACTTTTGTTTTGTGTTTCTTTTTTTTTTATTAGGTATAGACATTCATGCATATTTGTCTATTTTTTGCTGCCTAGCTTCTTGAATTAGTGCACATAATCACTGTTTCACATAGTATTGCATATTACTGCAGTTTTTGTTTTGTGTGGATTTTTTTTTGTTTTTTTATTGTATAATTTTTATTGTTTTTGAGAATGTTCTTTTTCATGTTATAAATGTTCTTTTTTATGTATTGTTAAAAGTTCACTCTAATAAAAAAATAAGATGTAATCCAGTGTTATGTATTGATTTAATTCAAATTTTTTAATAAATGTTTTTATAAATATCAGTTTTGTCTTAATGCACTTTTCAGTGAACTGAGGTAAATTGTTTAGGGAAATGGTAAAAAATAGGCCAAAAAACTAAACTAAAGATATTTTAATGAGAGTTTTTTTTCTACTTTAGCCACTTTGGCTTAGATTTTGCAATTTTTCTGGCAATTCCCCTCTCTTCACTTATTAGTGAATAGACCCAAAAAACTGACACTTGGACAAACAACAAGAAAAAACTAGTGCCAAAGATATTAATGGAAGATTGAGGGATTAAATAAGATTGCTGCTACCTAAGTACTAGTGAATGACCAGCATAGGTGAGTGTAGCCTATTGCATTAGGGTGCACACCCCAAAGTTCAAACACACTTGCGTGTGTGTGTGTGTGTGTGTGTGTGTGTGTATATGTGTTTGTTATATATATTACATATTTATACACATACAGACACACAAACACTCTTATGGTAGAGCCGGTACAGTAAAAGAAGAACAGTAGCACTTCATGAATGGCAGAGCTAATCAGAGGGAGATATTTTCCATCTCACTGTCTGCACCCAGAGCGCTAATGCACTTGGGATGATTACTGTGTGCCCAGGCACACCTGGCACACCTCCTGTGCATGCCTATGATCACCAGTTAATTTGCAAGAAAAAAGAAGCAAGCAGTGCAAATCTATAGTCCTACAATCTGGTGATAGTGAACCCACTGCAATTAACCCAATCCCTTACTAATCCCACATTTGAAATGCATTCAATCCAACGAACATATATAATGATAAACTCTGTGTCATTGCATAAAATAATTCATCTATCATACAAAAATTATAGACTTGCGGGGCTCTTGCTATAGACCTGCGGGGCTCTTGCTATAGACTTGCTGGGCTCTTTCTGAGACTTGAGAAATTTTGAAAGCCATTCATCATTTTCCTTCTCTTCACAATTATGTGCCACTTTGTGTTGTTCTATCACATAAAATCACAATAAAATCCATTTATGTTTTTGGTTGGAAAATTTCAAGGGGTGTGAATATTTTTTTTGAGGCATTGTGTGTGTGTGTGTGTATATATATATATATATATATATATATATATATATATATATATATATACACAGGTGATACCCTAAAAATTACAACATCGTGAAAAAGTTCATTTATTTCACTAATGCAACTTAAAAGGTGAAACTAATATATGAGATAGACTCATTACATGCAAAGCAAAATAGTTCAAGCTGTGATTTGTCATAATTGTGATAATTGTGGCTTACAGCTCATGAAAACCCCAAATCTACAATCTCAGAAAATTTGAATATTGTGAAAAGGTGCAATATTCTAGGCTCAAAGTGTCCCTGTCTAATCAGCTAATTAGGCCCGCAAAGGGTTCCTGAGCCTTTTTTTAGTCTACTAAAATGTTCTACGTTTTAGTCTACTAAATCAAATCGAATATGTTGTTATTTATGGTATTAAGGTATGAACATTTTGAAGTAAAATTTCAATTTTGTTTTAGTCTTCGTCTTTTGACTAAAACGGCATTTTAGTTTTAGTCCCTCTTTAGTCTTTTGACTAAAATGCCATTTTAGTTTTAATTGTATTTTAGTTATCTCAATTGTTTTAGTTTTAGTCGTATTTTAGTCGCCAAGAGAAAGATGAGAGACGTAAGACCGAACAATGTAGAAGAGCTGAAGGCCGCTATTGAAGCATCCTGGTCTTCCATAACACCTCAGCAGTGCCACAGGCTGGTAGCTCCCCTGCCACGCCGCATTGAGGCAGTAATTGCTGCAAAAGGGGCCCAAACCAAGTACTGAGTACATATGCATGCTTATACTTTTCAGAGGTATGATATTGTTCTATGTACAATCATTGTTTTATTGATTGCATGTAATATTCTAATATTCTGAGATTGTGCATTTGGGGTTTTCATGAGCTGTAAGCCATAATCATCACAACTATGACAAATCACGGCTTGAAATATCTTGCTTTGCATGTAATGAGTCTATCTCATATACTAGTTTCAACTTTTAAGTTGCATTTGTGCAAAAAATTTACTAAATTTTTGAATATCACCTATATATATATATATATATATATATATATATATATATATATATATATATATATATATATATATATATATATATATATACACTTTATGTATTTTTGTGTGTTGTCCAATGCTTTTATGCAATGTTGTTGACCTTATTACTTTTCTTATGCTCCGAATGCATGTTGAAGCTTTTGAACACCCAGAGTGTTTTCTATTTCCTAGATGCAGACCATGGCAGTTCTATTATATTTGACCTTGGGCCCATGTTCCTTATTGGGACATAGGTGCCCTTCTGTCATATTTCCTGTCATTGCACATGTAGCTGTGGCTCTGCTGTGGGGTCCATTTTTAGTGTACAGAAATGGGACTGTGAAATATTATAAGAGCAGCTGGAACAGTTTGTATTCAGATTGTGGCTTACTATGGTCCTTTATGAACTAAAAAGGCAGGTAGAGGGCATGGATCACTCCTCTGATACTGTATGTTGAGCTGTGGGTGTAAATTTTGCTTCAGCTATCAATCTCCCTAAACAGGCTTTTTTATTTTTTTAGCTCTGGTTTAAAAAAACTATAGTTTCCCTGTAAAATGCAGAAAACACAACCCCCATAACCAGTATCGGGATTCTGTAAAAGCATGGCGTATAGATGGTGTTTGCATTGTATCGATGGTGTTACATATATTTGCATTAGCAGCAAAATAAGTAGAGATTTTGTGCACAAATTTGCATGAAGATCATAGCGGTTGGAAATGATTTTGTCATCAATTATTTTATGATAGGAATGCCTTTGTTCTACTAATATGAATATTACATGGAGTCAATTCATGTGCTAATTCCCCCCCATTGTTTTACTATGCCTCTACTGAAATATGAATCTAATGTTCTACAATTAATGGCATTATTGACTGCATGTCAAAGACATAAAGGAGTGCTTTCTTATTGTATCAAATTGCACCAATTAAAGAAAATCCTAAGACAGCAGGGAGCAATAATGAAAATTCAGCCACAGTAGCCCCTGTGGTGGGACAACTAGTACACAACATAACTGAACCAGAACTTGCAACAGACTTGCAGAATGTTTGGAAAGAAAGTTGATCTGGAGACATGCAATGCGGACTTGCTGCAATTGTGCAACAAACTTGCCTGGCAAGTCTAGCAAGAGCTTAGCAAGTCATTTTCAAACTTGCAGCACAATTACTTGCTTTCTGGGTTGCCAATCTCGGTTTCTGCTCTTCTCTGTATGCCACCATAGTAAGCCACTTCCTATGATGGTACACGTGTGGGCTTGATCACGAGGTGGGCTGTGTGCATCCAATGACACACACAGTGTGGCTCGGCCCCGCCCTGTGCTCTCTCCTCACTGGATTTGATTGACAACAGCAGGAGTCAATGACTTCCACTGCTGCCTCCATGTCTGGTGAAGAGAGAGAGGAGAGCAGCACTGGGGCTGGGGGGGAGCTGAACATAGAAGTTTTTTTTTTACCCTATTGCATTAAGATGAAGAAAAAAGCTTAAGCCTTTACAACCTATTTGAAGCTGTTGCAAAGTCAAAAGGATTTTTTTTTTTTACCTAATGCATTATCTGCATCAAGATAAAAAACACCCACTACTTTTTATACCCACCCCATCTCTAAACACTTACCTGAAACCTGTCACCACTCCAACACTTTCACCGCCTCCAGCACTGCTCCCCTCACTTTCTGCTTTCAAATGAGACACTGAGGGCAGCAGGAGCCACTGGGTGTGTCTATGGATGCACACAGACCAGAAGCATGCAAGGATGAGTGCCTCCTTAGCCCTTGGCTTGTTAAAATAGCTTTCATATATTTCCTCTGGGTATTTAGCAATTTTCCTGGAGTTCAGCTGTATTGCTTGGTATGATAACAGTTCCAATAATGCTAAACTGAAAAAACCTCAATAGGGGTGGAATTTTTTAGGCAACAAATATATAGCAACAAAAATTCATAAAAAAGTATAAATTTATTACAATGCGTAAATATAATAGAAACAATATCAATAATGATGAAATGAAGATCATTATAAAAACATTTAACATATTTTTTTATAATGATCTTCATTTCATCATTATTGATATTGTTTCTATTATATTTAGGCATTGTAATACATTTATACTTTTTTTTATGAATTTTTGTTGCTATATATTTGTTGCCTAAAAAATCCCACCCCTATTGAGGTTTTTTCAGTTTATAATTGACTAAAGGCTCGTACACACGGTCGGACATCCAACAAAATTTCCCTTGGATTTTTGTCCTAATTGATTTGTCCGATCACACCCATAGCATACACACGCTCTGACTTTTTCGGCAACCAACACGAACGTAGTGACGTTTCAGCGTACTGCCGAGCGTTTAAAAGAGGAAGTTCAATTCTCCGACGTCACCCGTTGCGTTCCTTCAGCTACTCTATAGTTAGTTGACGTTTCGTGTGAGTGCTTTTCTAGATTTTGAAACTTGCCGCATCACGAATGTGCTTTTTCAAATACGAACGCTAGTTTTACTAGACAGAAGGCTTCCCGGCTACTCTTTACTTCTGAGCATGCGCATTTTTACTTTGTCCAAAAGTCTGATTGTTTTCTGTACACACGGTCGGACTTTACACAATCGGACTTTTGTTGACGTAAAGTTGGTCCGTTCGCAGACCCAACTTTTTGTCCTATGAAAGCCAAAAAAGTTGGTCCGATGGAACGTACACACGGTCGGACAAATGCGAAAAGTTACGGATTTTGAAGTTGGTTGGGCAAAAGTCCAACCGTGTGTACAGGGGTTAAGGGATGATGGCAACCACATGCCACTGTACATGAGTTAATTTCTTTACAGTTCCAATAATGCTACAGCCATGTTAATATAGTGTATATTGGATGCTCTCTCTGCAGTCATAACTGAAGAAGATACGTTTACAGAAGGTAGCACTGCCAGTTCTGAATAGGGTATATAATTTCTGTGGTAAGACATTCATTGGGGGTGTACATTTACACCATTATTAAATAGGTTTGTTAAAGTGGAGTTCCACCCATTTTTTTTATGTTTGTCTGTGCTGCATGCCCTAATCTCATAGTGTTCAGAATGGACAATTTTTATTTATTTTGTTGCATGTAAATACCTTGATTTTGTAGTCCTTCATTACTTCCTCCTCCTTATTAGCCTAGGCTATTAAGTCACAAGGCTATTCGCAAGGGTTTCTGGGATAGGCATCATGTATCCCAGTAGTCCTTGCAAATAGCCTATTTGCATAGATAAGGGGTGGCAACTTCCTCTGACACTCCCGTTGCTATGGAAATCTGACTGAAACCTATTACATCGCTTGTGTAGCACCGAGCATGTGCGAGATCTGCAAGGCTGAAATCCAGGAAGTCATACAGTCTGGCTTCATGATGCCCACACTTAAGATGGCCACGGTCTATTTCTAGATTATAAACTAACTAAATTCTCTAACAACCTAACAAAACGGACCTTAGTTTACAGACTAACTTTACTAGACTACATTAAGCTTGTGTATTACAGGGGTATTTATATTTAAAAAGTAAAATTGTGGGTGGAACTCCCCTTTAAAGATTTTTTTGTAGGAAAAAAAATGTAAACAGGCCAATCCAACAAACCCATTGGCATGAATGAAAACTAGAGGTTTATACCTGTATTTATATTAGCCAAGAATTTAACATTTCTCTAATTCTGAAAAAAGTGTACTGTTGAAAATTCACAAGGGTTAGGAGGATTTCTCCCCATCTCATTCAATATGTTGTGCATGGTTAAAACAAGAAGTATATAGCTGTAGCTGTAACTATTTTGGTGCAAAACATGTCTTTGGAATGCAGAGATGTTCAGACATAGATCTATGCCTTGTTAGGAGGTGACTCTCAGCAGAAGTAGCCTGAGGTAAACATATAAATTTACAATGGGACACATATTTAAATATGAAAGTTTTGAGTTGAAAACTTGAGATTTGGGTAATTCGCTGTCATAATGAAACAGCTCTAGCAATACAGAGCACTGTGATTGCATTCTGCAGTTTTTTCTTCTTTTTTTTTAAGAATTCTAGAAGCTAATATACCGTAAATGATTACTACCGGTAACTTTTTTTTTTTAAATAATAGAAATCCAAATAAGAGAAAATATGAAATTGTTGTTGAGGTGGTGGAAGAAATGTAAAAAAACTTACCATAAAAACCTTTTTTTTGGGGTTCATAGAGGGACACAGGATTCAAAATATAGTATTTGTGTTAACCTGCTTGTTACAGCAGGATTTGGATATTGACAAAAAAAAAACCATAAGAGCCGGTTCACACAGGGGCAACACGACTTTGTGCGCGACTTTGCAAGGCGACTTCAGCGCAACTTGGGGCGACTTCAAGTCGCCTCCAGGACAGGCGACTTTGGCTGTGGCCAATCAAACAACAATCAGCTCTGTGGGAGGGAGGGGTTTGCCTGAGAAAACTAGTTTCTCTTAATGGAAAGTTGCTTCAGTTATGACTTGAAATCAATGGGTACAAGTCGCCTAGAAGTCACCTTGAAGTAGTACAAGAACCTTTCCTGAAGTCGCAGCGACTTCAGTAGTGTACATTAAGACGGCTCTCATTGACTAACATGTTATTTGACATGTCGTCCAATTTGGGGTGACACAAGTCGCCCACCCCAGGTCGCGGTAGTGTGAACCGGCTCTGAACAGTCTAGTCTTGAAGTTTGGGCGTTTTTTTATTTCATTGGCCAGAATTTTTATTTATTCTGGCCATTGAAACAAATAAACGCTGAAGTGCTAAACACTCCTAGCGTTTAGGCATGTTTATGTATGTTCAGCATTTTTTTGTGGTCAAAATTGCCTCACCTGAATGTGATTTTAGGGCATTCAGAAAACATCCTCTAAACTCTCCTGCTACTAAACTGCTAAAAAAATTCATGGACACATAGAGGGGAGTTTAAAGAGGAGCTCTAGGCTCCTTCAGAAAAAAAGTCAGCTGCTACAAATGTGCATTGACAGGAAAGGACCTGATCCTTAATACCATAAGCTTGGATGATTTGTCTGAGCCAATGAGAAATATTGGAATGAGAAGCTGGATCCCCTTTAGGCCTCATGCACACTGCATTTTCGTTCAGGTGGAAGGCACAGGTCAGGTACGCTGTCCAACTCTGCACCTCCAGCAACCTGTAATACTCTATGAGAGCCTGAGAGCTGCTGCAAATTGGTGGGGCTGGATAGTGCACCGAGTGCTACAAATTTTTTTGGGACAATATGCAACCAGGGATGAAGCCTAAAAAGGAGACTTCAGGCTTGAGCTGAGGAATGTACGGATTCAAGCAAGGGACAACATTTTTTTATTAAGGAATGCTGCCGTTCACCTACGAACTGTTAGTAGGCCAAGAGCCAGAGAGACTCAATTCAGCAAGACTGCTTCTCCTATGTTTGTGATATGGTGTGTTGCATCACAAAGGAAACAATTTCACTGAGTAAAAAAGATAAGACTTTGGGTAATCAAACCAACTGCTGAAAGCAGGAGAGGTTTCAAAGGCCACAAATGATCAGGTCACTGTAGGCAGCAGAAAGTATTAACTGCTTATCTTTTGCAAACAGGAGCAATGGTGGGAAATTGCTTCTTCACCCTGAAGGCAAAAACAGTGCACAACACTCCACCTAGCACTCACAAAAAGTGAACCTCCGCTTTTCGGAATCCCCCCCCCCCCTCCGGTGTCACACTTGGCTCCCGCATCATGTCCCTTCAAGTTAATGATGTCATGTGTTTCCCGACTCCCACCGTGCATGGGGTCGGGATCCACTATTTTAAAGGCTGGCTCGATGTACGTGCCGGAGTGGGTATTGCCAAAGATGTACGTTTAATGTCACTTGAATTAGATGTAAATATTGGAGCTGTGCATAGGTCCATAGATGGACCCACCATAGCTCCACAAGATTCAAATGACTGTTGGGACATAGGGCATCAAAGAGTGATTAAGCACATTACCCACAGAAGGGGTATTAGGTGCTGTTTGTTTATGTGATCGTTGTGATCATAGTTTTTTCTCCTTATTGGTTTTCTTAGTTGATCTCGAATGGCCCTGTGAACTTGTTTTACTATTAGGTTTTCTCTTTCTTGTAGCTCCACTCGGATCATTGAATCTAGGAACAATTGGGACATAGGAGGTTGAGGACATTGATGATGGATCAGAATCACCAATATCCAAATTAGTAACTGGAGGCTCCTGATTCTGAGGACCCCTACGTCGGGGATAAGTCCCCTGAGACGTCCATTTATATGCCTGATCATAATCATAGGCCTTTTTGTCCCTAAAATATTTACTCTCCTTGGCCTTGATCAGACCTGTGGCATATTTAGTAAGGAGTTATTTTAGTGTTTTATCCTTATCTGGAAAGGACTTGTGTGTTTTTAATGGATGTAATTAATACATATTTTTCTATTTTTTTTATGTAATTGGTTTTTGTGTTGTTTATAATTTAGCACCTTTAAAATCCCATATCCTGTTTTTTTTGTTCACTATATCTATTATTCCAGGAGGAGGTTTCAGTACATTTAAAGTCCCAATGTTTTCTTGTTTCTTGTTGTATAATCCTTTTCGGATGTGGTGCTGATTGTCAACTGAATTAATTTACTCTCTTGATATCTAGACCCAGGGCTTTTTTTCAGGGGGAACTTGGGGGAACTCAGTTCCACCACCTTTGGCTCAGACCCTTTGGTGCCTGCTCACCACAATCACTTGTAAACACAGAAGTCTGGTTTCTGTGTTTACAAGTGACAGCTCTGCACTCTGCGTGTAACCCCCCTGAACTCTGCACTATGTATGTAATGCAATCCTGGTATTTAATGCCCCTTTAATACCCTTCTACTGTTTGTGAAATCTGAACAGGGTCGTGGTTGAGTTCCTGCACCTATTTTCTGAGGAAAAAAGCTCTGTCTAGTCCAATAGATGCAAAGATAGTCCTATGAGACCTTGCATCGCAATGAGAATATATTGCTGCCCTTCATCTATTTTAGAATGATCTCCTCATTTTGTAATCATAAATCTATTACATACGTACGATGTGATTATTTCAGCAGTGAAGATACACAATCATAAACATTAAATACTGACAGATACTACTTCATTACCTGTCGTCTGCTGATAAATTGGTCAGTAATGAACTCATGTTTTCTATTATATGTCTTTACTGGTAGATGTAAATGTTTTAGAAATACCATTTATTGGCCATCCATATAATACTTTAACGGCTTCCCTTTAACATTTTTTTTTGTTAGTAACAGATTACAGCTGGCAATTTAGCTGTATTTTAGAAAGCCTGGCTTAACCCCTTCCTGCAACCTGGCACACCATTCACTAAATGAACAGTAAAAAAAGGATGTGGTAATGCCAAGATGCTCATCAGTCAGCATTTGTTATGACAGTCAATAATCACAGCCAGCATAACAACTTTTATTTTAAGTTTTAAATATTTGATGTTTGTTTTGTAAGCAGATAAAATGAGTGCCAGCTCAGACATGACATATTACTTGGCGCTTGTAAACCGGAAGAAGCAAAAATGACTGAACACGTCTATACAGTGATGCCTCGTACACACGACCGGTTTTCCTGCCAGGAAATCTGCCAGGAGAGCTTTTGGCTGGGAAAACCGGACATGTGTATGCTTCTTCGCAGTTTTCCCGACAGGAAAACAGCCGGGAATCCTGGTGGGAAAATAGAGAACCTGTTTTTTTTCCCGCCAGATTTACTAATACTTTCCTTTGGGAAACACTGAGAGGCAGTGCCGATGGAGCATACACACGGCCGGGATTCCCGGCCAAAGCTCTCATGGCAGGACCTGTTTTTGCAGACAATGTGACCGTGTGTACGCTCCATTGGACAAACTTTTTGTGTTTTTCATCGGACAAATGTTCGCTGTGAGAACAGACAAACTTTCCGCCAACAAATGTCCTACGTCGGCTAATCCGATCGTGTGTACACAAGTCCATCGGGCTAAAGTCCAAAGTACAAACACGCATGCTTAGAACCAATGCTAAAGATCAGACAACAATAGCACAAGTTGCCCACAGGGTGGCGGTAAAGAGCAGAAAAAACACGTAGTACGTCTATTAAGTCATTACATTCGTGTTTGTTTGCTGAAAAAGTCCTGCCGTGTGTATGCATACCAAGTTCACGGATAACACCCCTCAGAGCAAAATCCACGTAAAAGTCTGTTGGAAGTCCGATCATGTGTATGAGGCTTGACAGTGTTCTCCTCCTGAGGGCCTATTGGGGAAAGCCATTAAAGTGAATGTCCTAAGCCTCATACACATGATCGGACTTCCATCGGACAAATCCCTGGAATTTTGTCCGAAGGGCGTGGGCTGTGAACTTGTTCTGCATACAGATGGGAGAACTTTTTCGGCCAACATACACTAAATACGTTGTTTTTCAGCTCTTTAGCGCCACCCTTTGGGCAACTTCTGCTAATGTTGTCTGATGGTTAGCATTGGTTCAGAGAATGCGTGTTTGTACTTTGGATTTTAGTCCGACGGACTTGGGTACACACGATTGGATAATCCGACGGAACACATTTGTTGTCGGAAAATTTGAGAGCATGGCTATCCAACATTTGTTGTCGGAAATTCCAACAATATGGGAGACAACGAATGGTAGCAATTGTGTGGTGGCAATTTTTTTTTTCTGCACTTTTATATTTCTTTTTGCGTTTTTTTTTTATTTTATTTTTTTGCGTTTTTTTTTTATATAATTTTTTTTTTTTCGTTTTGTAAGGGTCATGTGTTGCAAGGGTCTTAACAAGGGTGTCAGGCTGCTGAGACGATTTAGTGTGGTTGCAAGAGTCTCGATGAGTGTGGGGCTGCTAAGACGGTATTGCGTTTGCAAGGGTCTTAACAAGGGTGTCAGGCTGTGGAGACGAACTTTGCATCGTCTCAACAGGTGTCAGGTTGCTGGGTTGAGATTACGTGGTGGCAATTGTTTTTTTTTTTTTTTGCGTTTTCTTTTTTTTTTTTTTTTTGCATTCTGTAAGGGTCATGTGTTGCAAGGGTCTCAGCAAGGGTATCAGACTGCTGAGATTATGTGCATGGTTGTAAGGTCTCAATCTATAAGAATTGGGTTACTGAGAAAGGATAGGAACACCTGGTTTGTTTGTACCTTAAGCAAGCAGTATAAGGTAGAATGACAACGCCTGTTTGAATCGTAGGTTCCGCAGGGGCCACTAATGAACGATATGGGAGACAACGAATGGTAGCAAATTGATAAGACATAAAGAACGTAATTACAAATCTTACTTGCGACAGTGGGCCATGCGAGTGAGTTTGCGGCGGACTGTGGCTGGAGTGAAACATGTCGGGAACGTGTAGCGTGATGCCGTGCATGGGGGAAAACAACGAGGTTTGGTGTAGAAAATAGAACACGAGAAGTGCGTATCAATGCTTTGTAAGCTCCACTGCGGGAACCAAACATATGGTACAGGTGACACCATGAGTGGCCACAAATTTGACATGACAAACAAGCTAACGGATCCTACCTGGGACAGTGAACGTGCGACTGGGTTTGCTTTGGTCTGGAGTGGATGTGCAACACATCCCAAGAGTGTGGTGTTGCGCCATGCATGACACACAGGCAATAACTTTGGTAAATAAATGAGAGAGAAGAACCGTGTACAAGCAATTCGTAAGTTCGGCTGCGGGAACTAAAACACACGACATGGGGGAAACAATGAATGACAACGGTAGAAAGTATGCAATGTATCTGATACGAAACGGTTGTAAAATGCATGAAATGAATCCGATACAAATTCATAGTAAGGAGTATTGAACGAATCTGATACGAATTGGTTGTAGAGTGTATGCTACCCTTTGCTTTGAAACCGAACACCTACCAACCACCCATCCTCCCAGGCTAATCAAGTGCAGAGAAGGCACCATGTGAGTCCAATTACCACCTCAATCTGCCAAAGAACCCATACAAACACATGTCAATCTCCAAATGGATTTACAAATGAATCGTATGTTTGGCAGAAGGAAGTTGCAAATGTACTATGCCTGAGCCGAATGATGTTGGAACATGAGCAAAAGTAACTCAGGCAGATTTTTTCCCAAAAGGGATGCAGGATAGGAAGCATAACGAATTGTAAGATTGCACAAGATACGAAAAGGTTTGAATCCTACCTGCGACAGTAAGCGGGAACCGCCGGCGAAGACCATGAAGGGAGAAGCCGCAAAGCGCTTGCGATGTCGAATGCGATTAAACGCGCAGCCTCACGGACATGAGGTGAGCTGGGAAGAGTCGGCCCAGTGACGTGTAGTACTGCACACTGAACCGACAAAGAGGATGTGTGAGTGGGCTGCTTAAATACCCTCCGGGCTCCTCCCATAAACTCAGGCCACCATACTGGCCTTCTTATATATATATATATATATATATATATATATATATATACATATATAATTCATAAATAGGAAAATTGCCACCCTGCAGTACCTCTGCTTGTTAAATATATGAGCTGCAGGAAGTTTACACAGTTCACATTTGTAGACTGGAGACTTTGATTAATACCCAGTTAATGGATGAGCCCCTAACATTACATGGACAAATCATGTTTCATTAATCTTTATAAAAATGTAGTATATGCCAGAAGCTGTGCACTAACTAGCATGCACTTAAATAATACAAATGCACCGGATTTATCAAAGGACAGCTCTGGCCAGACTAACAAATACAATGTTAAATGAGGGAAGGTATATTATGTCAGGACATTCCTTTTCTCATTAGTGCCTAATTAGCTATGTAGGTGTGTGAAGATGTGATAATGGAGAAAATATATGAGGCTAAGAAACATAAAACAGAAGAGGTGACTAGCTTTTAATGGAGGAAAGAGTAACATGGGAGGAAAGGTCAATGCGGAATTATGCAATCGTTTTACTTAGATGTTTCTCTACACCAGATCTCTGCCTTTTCTAGGACACATTTGCCAAGAATCAAAAACCCTGCCTGTTTCTAATTATTGGAGTCTGTGTTCCTGAGGGTGAGTTAAGATGATAATTCCCCTGATAAGTTGATCAAAGTATTTCTTTTAAGTGTTTTTGAACTGACTTCATAGAGAATCCCTGTGTGTGATTAGGTGTGCGTGAATGGGAAAACGATACATAGGAAATACAGATGTTAGGGTTGTATCTTTTACTGAGTTTTGTATAGTGTGGGAAGTGTCAGCCTATGTTAAGGTCAGATGATACAGATCCTGCTATGGTATGTCAAGTATGTACAAGACAGGAAAAGGTAACCTACAAATATTTGCACGTAATACAGGATTTACTGTGTAATGCCACATGTTAACAAAATCCATCATTGCTGAAATAGGTGAGCAATGTTACATTGTTTATCAAGCTTACTATTATTATGGTAGTATCTACAAGATGCATACATTAATGGTACAGTATATTGTTATTTGTGTATAAGGAAAACATTATATTGTAACAACTTAAAGTGACAATATGCAATTTCCTTACTCTCCAAGAATAATCAATAAACATCCACTACTTAATGTATCTGGAATCTATTTTTCATTGAACAGATTCTTATTGTGTTTTTGTGCCTCCTTGTAAGCTCCCAAACCTCTCCTTTTTCCCTAATTTCCATGTGTTTGGAATGAGTAGTGCACATTAGTTGTGATTGTGTGCGTTGTTCTATATACACTACAAATCTCATAAACCATAGTCCCTAGTCAATCTCGAGAGGGAGGTTACATTCTTGCATACAGTGGGATCGTAGTGAATGAATGTCCAATCGTTGCAACACTTATGTGGACTCCATCCCAAGTTGGGCTGTGTACATCCATAGACACACACACCACAGCTCGGCCCCGCCTCTGCTCCCTCCTCACAGGATTTGATTGACAGCACCGGGACCCAGTGGCTCCCACTGCTGTAGAGTCTCCTATGAGAAAAGAGAGAGGAGAAGAGCTGTTGCAGATGGACGCAGCGCTGGATCAAGACTGGGCTCAGTAAGTGTTTAGGGGGGCTGGGGGGAGCAGCTATTGAAAGTTTTTTTTACCTTAATGCAAATAATGCATTAAAGTGGATGTAAACCCACTCTCATCCTTTATAAACTACTGCCATAGTGCTGATCTATAAGGATATACATGCCTTCTGCATGTATCCTTACCTGTCAAATGTCTCCCCTCTGTCTGTTATAAGAACTGAAAAACTGCAGATTCTGTGGGTGGATCTGTTGTCTGGAGCTCAGTGGGTGGAGTCATGATGTCGGTAGACTCCCCACCCACCTCTACACTCCCCTTGTCAACATTTTTAACTATGTATTCCTTACACTAAATTCTGCTATGATCACCAACATCCAGTCAAAATCCAGAAAAGTAACCACATGACTTCAGAAAAGGAGTGGGGGTGGGAATTAAAAAATAATGCCTGTCTCCAGGCATTATCACCTCATTAACGTGACCCTGGATGCATGGGTGTACATTTAATTTTATTTGTTCTGTCGACAATTTTAATCAAGTTTTTTTATCCATGTATCACGTTTTTATCCAATAAATTACCAGTACGGTACTTCACTATTGTGAGCCTCCCGTTCCCTTTTTTCGGCGGTCCCTTGTGACGCCGAGCCTAGTGGCTGATCATTTGGCGCAAGGTGAATCATCTGCCTAAAGGTTCCTGTTTGGATGAGACGGACAGAATCCGGAGTCTGGAAAGGATTTGTCGGGAGAGGAGCTACGTACTACCGCTGGGATTTCGTATTACCCATCAGGGTGGATATTGATGCCCGTATGACCTCATCTAACAGGGGGTCCAACACTTCTGGTAAGGGTGTTTACTTACTACCTTTGGTGCGATTGTGATGAACAGTTACATCCATTCAACTCACTAAAATCGGTGGTGGATTCTTCTCTATATTTGAATACATTTTTGTCACTTCACAAATCGGACAACAACATACTACCACGCTTTGGACATTGTTTTTCAATTAATTTTTGAGTGGCACTGGTTGCTATCCCCGGCGAGGGGTAGCAACCTTATATTCATAGGCGTGCCCACGGGGTGTGCCGGGTGTGCCCAGGCACACCCTAATCATCCCTGCTGTGCTCGTGTCCTGCATGGACTGCCTACACTCTGCAACATGTACATAATGTCCCTGTGTCTAACTCAGTCACCCAACACTGCCTGGGGTAATGTCTGCCAGCAAATACAGCTGAGGGAGGAATGAGCAGGGAGGGAACTACCTGCGGAGTAACCCAGTCTGAAGCTGCATAAGCCGATGCAGCTTCTATAGTTCCGGCTGCGGAGTGATCTACAACTGCACTCCGCCTCCCCCCTCCGTCCTCTCTCTCGCTTTGAAGCAGCAGACTAGGAGCCTGGATCGTGGCTGCAGCTTGCTGGTATCAAGGTGAGCACTAAAGTGAGAGCTGGTGCCAAGGGACTCTGCCTGACTTGAGCCATCTCACTCGGGAGTGGGGTTGCAAGTGCTCAGTGTCTGGTTGGTCCTGTTCGTTCTCCCAGCCCCTCCCTCACTCCACTAACTGTCCAATGCCACACTCCGCCTTCCATTTGTGTCCGCCCAACCCCGCCAACAGTCCAACCCCCTGCATGCAATGAGCTGTGATTGGGGTTTTTGTGAGAAGCTGGGCGGGGGATCTGAAACAATGTCTGCTATAGCTGCATAAGCCACCTAAAGGGGAACCAGCCTGAGAGACGGGAGGCATAATTGGTAAGTGAAACTTTTGGACACAGAACAAAACACCTCCCTCCCCCCACCACCTTTTGCACTGCCCCCCTCCTGTCTCCATCTCTGCATTCTCTCTCCCCACCTCTCTCTCTCCCCACCCCTCTCTCTCTCTCCCCACCTCTCTCTCTCTCTCCCCACCTCTCTCTCTCTCCCCACCTCTCTCTCTCTCTCCACCTCTCTCTCCCCACCTCTCTCTCTCCCCACCTCTCTCTCTCTCCCCACCTCTCTCTCTCCCCCCACCTCTCTCTCTCCCCACCTCTCTCTCTCTCTCCCCACCTCTCTCTCTCTCTCTCCCCACCTCTCTCTCCCCACCACTCTCTCTCTCTCTTTTCCCACCTCTCTCTCTCCCCACCTCTCTCTCTCTCTCTCCACCTCTCGCTCTCCCCACCTCTATCTCTCCCCACCTCTCTCTCTCCCCACCTCTCTCTCCCCACCTCTCTCTCCCCACCTCTCTCTCTCTCCCCACCTCTCTCTTTCCACCTCTCTCTCTCTACCCACCCCTCTCTCTCCCCACCTCTCTCTCCCCACCTCTCTCTCCCCACCTCTCTCTCTCTCTCCCCACCCCTCTCTCTCTCCCCACCCCTCTCTCTCTCCCCACCCCTCTCTCTCTCCCCACCTCTCTCTCCCCCACCTCTCTCTCCCCACCTCTCTCTCTCCACCTCTCTCTCTCTACCCACCCCTCTCTCTCCCCACCTCTCTCTCCCCACCTCTCTCTCTCTCTCTCTCCCCACCCCTCTCTCCCCACCTCTCTCTCTCTCCCCCACCTCTCTCTCTCCCAACTCTCTCTCTCCCCATCTCTCTCTCTCCCTCCCCACCTCTCTCTCTCTCCCCACCTCTCTCTCCCCACCTCTCTCTCTATCTCTCCCCACCCCTCTCTCTCTCCCCACCTCTCTCTCTCTCTCTCTCTCTCTCCCCCACCTCTCTCTCTCCCCCACCTCTCTCTCTCCCCATCAAATTCAAATTCAAATTCAATTCAATTCAAATTCAAATAAGCTTTATTGGCAGGACCAAATACAAGTTAGCATTGCCAAAGCAAGGAAAAGGGGAAGGGGGGTAATATATAGGGGAAAGGACATAAGTCTGTGAAAGTCCTCAGTTTTTCATGTCCCTCTCAGTCTGTGACACGCTGTCACATATTGGGCAGCTATCTTCGCCCTTGGCTCCTCTTCTCCCAGTAGAATTTGGAATTTCCTATTCTCTTCTGTAGAATTGAAGTCCGGGATGAGAGCGGAGAGTCTCTGGAAGTGAGTGTCCCTCACTGATGAGTACTTAGGGCAATGTAACAGGAAGTGTTCCTCATCCTCCGGGACCCCCTGGTCACATTGCTGGCACAGTCTTCTCTCCCTGGGCTTGTAGGTCTGTCTGTGCCGTCCTAATTCCATTTCCAGGCTGTGGGCGCTCAGTCTGTACAGGCTCATTGTCTGTCTTTCTTTGGGGTCTTGTAGCACCTCCAGGTACGGGGCCAGTTTGTATTCTCTCTGCAGTGACTGGTAAATTTTTAGTTTTTTGGAGTTTTTTATTTCGTGTCTCCATTCTCCAACATGTTTTTCTTTGGAGTTATAAATTATGATTTTTATTTGAGATTTTGACAGGCCGCATTGCTGAGAGTTTTGGGGAGACAAGGTGTTGATAAGTTGTTGCAGGCCACACGGCTTGGACTGGTTCTTACTGTCCAGTAAGTCTTGATGGTGGTAGGAGTTGGGACTGCTGTTTTGTAGGTCGTCCCAGTATGATAGCACCCTCTTCTGTACTGCAAGAAGTAAGGGAAATCTGCCCAACTCGGACCGGCAAGCACTGTTGGAGGTGCTCCGATGGACTTGGAGGAGGTGCTTGCAAAATTCCAGATGGAATATTTCTGTTGGGCTGGGGTCCCATTTGGATTGGTCTGGGTAGGTGACAGGACCCCAAACGTCACTGCCATAAAGAAGGATTGGGGCGATGACGCTATCAAATATTCTGAGCCAGACTCTCACGGGTGGTTTTAGGTGGTACAGCCGTCTCCTGATGGCATAGTAGGCTCTGCATGCCTTGTCTTTTAGTGCCTCTATGGCTGGCTTGAAGCTTCCTGATTGGGTAATGTCTAGGCCAAGGTATGTGTAGCTGTTGGTTTCATCCACAGTGCAGTTGTTTATTGTGAAGGAAGGGCTCTTTGTTTGATTTGTATTTTTCTTTTGGAACACCATGGTTTTTGTTTTGCTGGAATTGATTGGTAGTGCCCATGTGGCGCTGTATTTCTCCAGAACTTCCAGGCTGTCTTGTAGGCCTTTCTCTGTTGGTGACAGAAGTAGGAGGTCATCCGCATACAGCAGGAACTTCACCTCGGTGTCATGTAGAGTCAGTCCTGGTGCTGGGGAGGATTCTAGAGCGGCCGCCAGTTCATTGATGTAGATGTTGAAGAGGGTTGGACTTAGGCTGCAGCCCTGTCTGACCCCTCGGGCCTGCCAGAAGTGTTCAGTTCTTTTCCCATTCACCTTTACGCTGCAGCTGTTCTCAGTGTATGAATTCTTGATGACGTCGTATGTTTTCCCTCCTATTCCGCTCTCCAATAGTTTGAGGAACAGGCCTGGGTGCCACACTGAATCAAATGCCTTCTTAAAGTCCACAAAGCAGGCGAATATCTTCCCATGTTTTGTATGGTGGACATGGTTCTTGATGAGGCTGTGCAGGGTGTAGATGTGGTCTGTAGTGCGATGGTTTGGCATGAACCCCGCCTGACTTCTGCTGAGGACATTGTGTTGTGTCAGGAAGTTGAGGATCTGTTTGTTGAGGATACTGTTGAATAGTTTCCCTAGTGTGCTGCTGACACATATCCCCCTGTAGTTGGATGGATCATACTGGTCTCCACTTTTATGGTCTCCACTCTCCCTCCCCACCTCTCCCTCCCCACCTCTCTCTCTCCCCCACCTCTCTCTCTCTCCCCACCTCTCTCCCCACCTCTCTCTCCACCTCTCTCTCCACCTCTCTCTCCATCTCTCTCTCTCCACCTCTCTCTCTCTCTCCCCACCTCTCTCTCACTCCTCACCTCTCTCTCTCCCCACCTCTCTCTCCACCTCTCTCTCCACCTCTCTCTCTCTCCCCACCTCTCTCTCCATCTCTCTCCACCTCTCTCTCTCTCTCCATCTCTCTCTCTCTCCACCTCTCTCTCTCTCCCCCCACCTCTCTCTCTCCCCACACCTCTCTCTCTCCCCACCTCTCTCCACCTCTCTCTCCATCTCTCTCTCTCCCCCCACCTCTCTCTCTCCCCACCTCTCTCTCTCTCTCTCCCCACCTCTCTCTTTCTCCCCACCTCTCTCTCTCCACCTCTCTCTTTCTCCACCTCTCTCTCCCCCACCTCTCTCTCCCCCCACCTCAATTCAATTCAATTCAATTCAATTCAATTCAATTCAATTCAATTCACCTCTCTCTCCACCTCTCTCTCCATCTCTCTCTCTCTCTCTCTCTCTCTCTCTCTCTCTCCACCTCTCTCCCCACCTCTCTCTCTCTCTCCCCCACCTCTCTCCCCCCCCCCACCTCTCTCTCTCTCTTTCCCCACCTCTCTCTCTCTCCCCACCTCTCTCTCCCCACCCCTCTCTCTCTCCCCACCTCTCTCTCTCCCCACCTCTATCTCTCTCTCTCCCCACCTCTCTCTCCCTCCCCACCTCTCTCTCCCTCCCCACCTCTCTCTCTCCCCACCTCTCTATCTCTCCCCCCAGCTCTATCTCTCTCCCCACCTCTCTCTCTCTCCCCACCCCTCTCTCTCTCACCCCACTTTCTCTATCTTTGCCTCCCTCCACCAACTTTTTTTTTCCCCCTTTCTCTCTCTCCTGTATCTCTCTTGTTATATACAGACCAGTGTATATAATGTACCGTATGGTGTACATATAATGTACAGACTGTACCCTGGCACCATACGGTACATTATATACAGACCAGTGTATATATATAACATACAGTGTGGTGTCGGGGGATGACACTGTGTTTTGTCGCTCTGGGTGACACCAACCCTAGTGACACCACTGAGTGAGACAGCACTGAGCAGGGCAAGCAGTGGGCAAATGATGGACCAAAAAAAAAAAAAAGGCAACCAATTGATAGGATATGCACCCTACCCTGGCTTGTCACTGTCAGCAAAAAAGTGTGTGTGTGTGTATATATATATATATATAATTTAAAAATCTGCACTTTTTTGCTGACATGCCAGGGTTCATATAGTTTGGAATTGTATATGTAATACATATATATTCATTTTTACACAATATATATATATATATATACATACACACACACACAGACGCACGCGTGTTTGAGCTTTGGTTTGAGGTGCACACCCTAATGCAATAGGCTGCGCACGCCTATGCTTATATTTATTTACGTCTAGTTTGCACGGACTAATTTTGTGTTTAAACTTATATTTACATCTACACTTAATTCAAGTAGTGTGGTTCTTAGCGCTACCTACCCCCCTTTGTTTTCATTTTATTTCACTGAACAATACAAGAGGATAGCTCAGAGCTGAATTAACCCTGTGTGGCAAGACTGGGCACAGATGATAGGAAATATTATACTGTACATTGTGACATCAAAAGAAATTCGGGTTTACATCCACTTTAAGGTAAAAAAAAAGTCCCTTTATGTCCTTGCCTTTGTGAGTCATGCTTGTAATTGTCAGGCCTCATGGAACTTGTAGTTCTGCAAGAGCTGGAGGGCCACAGGTTGAGCACCCATGCTCTATACACTGCACACATATGCCCCAGTCCTTGTATCCACATATTACTCCTAATTATTATGCCTCAAGTAACAAGAGGAGAGACAGGCAGGGAAGGGGAGAGAGGGGGGAAGAAAGAGGAAGGCAATTGTGGAGGAGAGAGAGAAGGGGAGAGAGAGGGAAGGAGGGGGGAGAGAGGAAGGGAAGGGGTGAGGGGCACTTGGGAGAAAAAGAAGAAAAGAAGGGGAGGGGGATAGAGAGAGGGGGAGAAAGAGGAAGGGGATGGGTGAGGGGGAAGAGGGGGAGGAGGAGCGAGAGAGATGGAAGGGGGAGAGAGAGATGGAAGGGGGAGAGAGAGAGAGGAAGTGAAGGGAGGAAGGGGGAGAGAAAGTGGGGGAGAGGGAAGGGGGAGAAAGTGAGGGAAGGGGGAGGAAGTGAGGGAGAGGGAAAGGGGAGAAAGAGAGAGAGCGGAAGACAGAGAGAAACAGAGAGTGGGAGTGAGACAGGGAGAGAGAGAAAAATGGAAGGTGAAGGGGAAAGGAAGGGGGTGAGAGAAAGGGGGAGAAGGGAAGCTGTGAACCCTAACTAAATAACATTTCGTTTTCCAAAGTCCTGTGTTTCATAAACAATTATATACAATACTGCTGCACCAAAAAAAATTTAAACCAAAAAACTTATCAATATATAGGCACAACCCTTTGCCATCACTGTGCACTCCACAACATGACTAATAATCGGTGTACAATGTGCATAAATAAACATTTGCTTGCGTTGTCAAAAAATCATATTGCTCCACCCAAAACCAAAATCCTGTATATATCTGATATCAGCATCCACATAATTAATGTGCAATACTAGACTTGGAAGTGAGCTGCAATGACACTGTTAACTCCCTGCTCTAACTAACGGGCTGACTCCATTACATTGATGACACTTCTTTCCATAGAGTACACCACTCCCAGGTGTGTAGCATTTTGAAGCCGTAACCATTGAGCATGTATTGGGCTCCACCAATCCAGCAATGCATGTCACCTCTCTCCCAGTGACCCATCCCATGTTTGCTATGGGATACAGAACGCTCTCTCCTTCGCCAATCACTGACATGTTATTCTCCTGAGGTACCTCATTTATCTCTCTCTTTCCCATGTTACTGCAGACTGGGTCCCCAAGCATTCTGGGGGGAAAAAAAGGGGGGGACGGACAGTCACAAGTGGAAATGCAATGCACTTAACCCCCTCCACTACTAGGGGAACCATCACCCCTGCCAGTCACCCATTTCCTGGCTGATTGGTTGCATTGTATGTGACACAAGCACTGTAGCAACAACACACACCTAAAATTGCATGTAAACTGTGCATACAATTGTGCTGCTGCCAAACAACAGCATACTGCTGTGAACCCACTCTAGTCACTTAAAAGCACACAGAATCAAGTACATTTATGCTGATAAAAAAAAACTAAACTCTTTGGCTACGGTTATGAAAGGTAATGTTGGAGGACAAGAAAGAGGAAGAGAGATGAGAGAGAGATTTGGTAGATAGAAGGACGAATGGGGGTGGGGAGAGTTCGGTCAAAGTGCTCAGGCAACGGCATCATGTGCAAAATGTAGCTGCTGGCTACTCTGTTTCAATTTTCCCACCTACCGGTATATATCCTCCTTTACAGACACAGCACTTGTTGCACAATAGGGACAGGATAGTGGGTGGACACAAGAAGAGGTGTGGGAGGAGAATTGTGCGGAGGAGGGGGGCTATACTGGTTGGGCACTCTGAGAATGTCACAGAGTCACTCAGAGTCAGAGTCATGAGCTGTAACAAATGCCACCAGCCATCCCTAAATTTAAAGGCAAGTTCTCGTCCCACTGACTTTTACGAACAGGAGAAATCAGGCTCTTTTTTACAAACTGTCCATAAAAATTACAGATTGTTGGCAACCCTGCATACCGCATTCATAATCCTGAGCAAGCGAAACTTGTTTCCAGGTAACATGTCAAGTTGAGAGCTATTCCCTCCCCCATGAAGTATCCTATCATTACCAAATGTGGTTTATATGTATATACAATACCTGTGGTGTGATTGTTCTCTTACACTGAGCCTTCTTTATACTTTGATGTTTTGGTAAAATGTATAGGGATTTTTTTTTTTAATGCACATTCATTTTATTAAGTTGTAAAGAAAATGCCTGATGAAGGGGCCCTGCGTAGCTTCGAAACATTGCGCTTTTTTCTTTGTGATGTGATCTCTTTCAATAAAGAAACCTTTGGATGGAAGTTGTCGATCCATAGTGTGCTGGTGAATATGTACGCTTGCTTGATGTTTCCAGGACCCAACTGGTAATCGCTGCAGCACCCACCATTTTATGAGTCATATTTTCCAGGGACATGTGCGATAGGAATATTGACCAGACTTTGTCTGTGTTCAGGCTGCTGGGATAAAATCATATAATATTTCCCCCGCATGGCTTGAATCATTTATTTTTTTATTGACTGAAGACAAGTTATGTTTGCTGAACATGCCCCCCTAAAGACCTCTGTTATGTGAGTGTGTAATCTAATAGGTTCCCTTTACTTTATTTGCCCAGCAAATCTGAAAGGGTACCCCTATGATATAGGAATTTATTTATTTATTTATAAAAATGCTTATTGAGAGCGCAGTCATTAACCAAGGGCCTCAATGCGCTCATATCCCAGTTTCCCAGTTATCCCAGTTTGTGTAGTAGGAAGAGATGACTTGGGTAGATCCCAGGGCAAGCAAAGGTGATTAAATGTGTTAGGAAAGAGAAACCCTGGTAAAAGTGGAATTGTAACATATCAATTGTCAAACAAGACCTTTTGGCTCTATGAGGGAAGAGTCAGCTCATGCTCTACAGGCTTGATAGACAGACACCTGTATGACGTGGAAAGGGTTTGAACATGGGAGCTGAGATACAGAGGACAACAGACCTGAAGAGAAGCACTCAATTCCTGCTCCCAGAATAGGTAAAATATTGTTTATAGGAAGAGAAACCTGCTGCAACCACTACGACCTGGGAGTTAACCTGCAAAAAAAGGACTTATGTACATTTACTAATATACAAGTGTTAAGACCCGTACACACAATCGGACCTTTGTCTGACCAAAATCACATGGAATTCCGACGGAAATCCATTGGAGTAAAAGAGAACATATTCTCTATCTAAACTCCGATGGAATTCATTGGAATTTGCGATGGAATTACTCTGATGAGGCATAAACACTGTCAGAATTTCCGATAGAAAAAGTCAGTTGGACTTTTTGCACCGGAAATTCCGATCGTGTGTATGGTGCTTAACCACTTCCCGCCCGGCCTATGGCCGATTTACGTCCGGGAAGTGGTTATGAAATCCTGACAGGACGTTCTAGAACGTCCTGCAGGATTTCATGCCGCGCGCGCCCGTGGGGGCGCGCATCGCGGCGATCGGTGATGCGGGGTGTCAGTCTGACACCCTGCATCTCCGATCTCGGTAAAGAGCCTCCGGCGGAGACTCTTTACCACGTGATCAGCCGTGTCCAACCACGGCTGATCACGATGTAAACAGGAAGAGCCGCCGATGGCTCTTCCTCACTCGCGTCTGACAGACGCGAGTAGAGGATAGCCGATCGGCGGCTCTCCTGACAGGGGGGTTAGCGCTGATTGTTTATCAGCGCAGCCCCCCCTTGGATCGCCACACTGGACCACCAGGGATGCCCACCCTGGAGCACCAGGGTGGGCAAAAAAAAAAAAAAAGCTAAAAAAAAAAAAAAAGTCTAAAAAAAAAATAAAAAAAAAAACATAAAGAAAAAAGATGCCAGTCAGTGCCCACAAATGGGCACTGACTGGCAACAATCAGTGCTGCCACCCCAGTGTCCATCAGCGCCACCCCAGTGTCCATCAGCGCCACCCCAGTGTCCATCAGCGCCACCCCAGTGTCCATCAGTGCCACCCCACAGTGCCCATCCATGCCCAGTGCCCACCTAGCAGTGCCCATCTGTGCCACCCATGAGTGCCCATCTGTGCCGCCCATGAGTGCCCATCTGTGCCGCCTATGAGTGCCCAGTGCCGCCCATGAGTGCCCATCAGTGCCGCCTATGTGTGCCCATCAGTGCCGCCTATGTGTGCCCATCAGTGCCGCCTATGTGTGCCCATCAGTGCCGCCTATGTGTGCCCATCAGTGCCGCCTATGTGTGCCCATCAGTGTCGCATACCAGCGCCGCCAATCAGTGCCACCTCATCTGTGCCCGTCAGTACTACCTCATCGATGTCCATCAGTGCCATCTCATCGGTGCCCATTAGTGCCGCCATATCAGTGCCCGTAATTGAAAGAGAAAACTTATTTACAAAAAAATTAACAGAAAAAAATAAAAACGTAATTTTTTTTCCAAATTTTCAGCCTTTTTTTAGTTGTTGCGCAAAAAAAAAAAATCGCAGAGGTGATCAAATACCACCAAAAGAAAGCTCTATTTGTGGGGAAAAAAGGACGCCAATTTTGTTTGGGTACAGTGTAGCATGACCGCGCAATTGCCATTCAAAGTGCTACAGTGCTGAAAGCTGAAAATTGGCTTGGGCGGGAAGCTGCGTAAGTACCTGGTATGGAAGTGGTTAAGGAATAGTGTGGCAACAAAAATCTTTGTCAATGAATCATAAAAGGGGCCTTGGAGTAAAATATTGTAACCCCAACATGTTGTGCTGCACATCTACTTTGTTCTCTAAGTGGGAATACATAATGAAGCACTGAAGGCTAAGAAAGGCACCCCTAGTTTGTTAACACATACTTACCATACAACTTAAATATGATAATCTAAATCTATGTCACAGCAGAGCAATTTTAGAAACATGCATAATCATATGTACAAAAGTAGCAAGTCAAATGTGCTGAATAAGACAGCTGATCCATTCTCTTAGAGGATCATGAGTATTTTGTTACAGCCAGAATGATTATTATTAATTGAAATAAATTGTAATGACATCCATTATTTATATTTCAAGCATAGCTCCAAACTGTCCTACTTTTGAGCTAGAATCTTAGTCTCCCGCTTTCATAACTGTTTTTCAGCTTTGATGTGTTCAGCTATATAAATGATTTTACTATTTAGATTATTCATATATGTTTTATATAATTTTTACAGGTTAGTGTCCTTTTGTAAATGATTGTGTTGCTTATTGTACAGAAATATAATAATATATTTACATTTCAATGTGGTCATCATGCTGTGTTATTATTTTTTTAATAAAGGCATTTATAAATTACCTTTTATTCCAATGTGACTAGCATAGTATTATTACAAAGTCTATTGCAGTGTAAAATTTGAAAATGTTTTTCTTTTTTACTTTTGAACAAGCTGTGATGACCTTCACAATCATAAAAGTGTTTTGAAATGCATCTTAATATCAATTCTGACATTTTTATTTTAGTAATATTTGCTCTGGAATTTAGAAGCACAACTTGTGTGCAATATGTACAATACTTTTTCATGGCTATAAAAGTAACTTATATTTCAATTGCTTTTAAACCCAATGTTCCTTTTGTACAAAAGATCACCTGCTCAGCAAAACCCTATGGTCAACATATATTATCTCTAAGCCTCTGTACCTAAGCCACTATTTATGTCAGCCAAGCAGTTTCAAAGATATCAGAATCAAACTGAAGATATAGGGGCAGCATACTGTATATGCATTCTTATTGTAATTATGCACATTCCAAAATAACCTTTTCTAATTATTCATCCGATCATCCCTAATATCCACACCCCTGCCATACCCAGCTGCTGTATCTTGGTAGCTCTGATTGCAGAAGGAGGGAG
This sequence comes from Rana temporaria, assembly GCF_905171775.1. Lineage (NCBI taxonomy): Eukaryota > Metazoa > Chordata > Amphibia > Anura > Ranidae > Rana > Rana temporaria. Next base: position 526,266,555 of record NC_053489.1, read on the forward strand.
ATAGTACAGCATGTTAATTAACACAGGGCAGCAGTCTTTCTTCATTACTCTCATGTTAGCTCTATCTAATTGCAAGGAATTATGGGAAAGGAGTTGGGTGACTGATTATTTGACCTTGTTGCGTATTGTTATGTATTTGTATGTTTTATGCAGGGAAGGTGCTACCACTAGGCAAACTAGACGGTCGCCTAGGGCGCACTGCTGCCTAGGGTGCCCGGCTGCTGGTTTCCCTATTCTCTGTCTCCGCGCTATGTACGTTTTCGGTGCTGTATTATAAATACCTCTGTAATTAATGTTATCCTTTCTTTAGCCAAGATCAGGGGTGGGGGTTGTCCTACCTCAAGTTGCCCTATACTTCCAATCTGCGTCCCCCCTCCAAATTGTGGACTGGTATCATAGTAGACCCACTAAACTTTGGACTAACATTGCAGAGGACTTGATCTCTTCAGACCTTATTTCCCTGCTTTGGACAGACCACATTCATAGGCCTTCTAAAGACCTGCTTCCTACACTTGTTGATGCTACCTTACATATTTGGGATAGCTACTTGGGTTGTAGACTGCGTTCTTTCAGACCAAGCCATCTGACCCCATTGTTTGGTCTTGCATCCTTTCCCCCAACAATGACTAGTTCTACCTTCCTTTCATAGCAAAGGAGTGATAATTCTTTATTAAATCATACGCTGAGTGGGGGGAAGAATCTTACCTCTCTCTCAGCTTCTCTCAAGCTGCCATAACCCCCGTATGGCCTCACCTGAGTACACGCAATTACAACATTACCCTAAACAGCTCTCCTCCTCAGACCTACTGACGGGGGGTCTCACAGAGTTAGTCATTGCTGTCTTGTCCAGTAGACCTGATCGGCCACTTTCCCAGATCTGCCAAATTTTGTTTCGAAAATCTAAACCAAAACCCACCTTCATTTCTTTGTAAATGGTAGCAGAACTTGTATATACTGGCAAATTAAATGGAATAGGACAAGGTACTAGCATTGTCATACAAACTGTTGCTTTCCTTGTACGCGACTACCAGCTTCTCTCCCACCGGTATCACTGACCTGTCACTCTTCATAAAATTGATCCCTCCATTTCTGACATTTGTTGGCATTGTTTGTGGGCCCCTGGCACCATTCTTCATATATGGGGTACCTGTCCACTAATTGTCCCCATTTTGGACAGAATACTGCAATTATACAATAGTCTGGTCAGAGACAAATACTCCAATCAATCTCAAATTATGGCATTCTCCATGCTGCCAGGCTCCTACAAACAAATCAAGAAAAGTATATTTGACGGCGGCTCTGTCTTTCATTTTGCCAGAAATTGGCATCAGCCTGAACCCCCATCACTTGCAGTGTGGCCTTGGCATGTGAATTGAACAGTAATGAACATATGGAAAGTATGCTTGCTAGTGAGCAGGATAAATCTTTTTTTTTCTTGTGCTTTTTTATAAACGGTTACTGCATGGAGCATCGAAAAGGTTTCTTCCGCAATTTGCTTAGGGGAACATTTGGCTTCCTACAAGTTATTTTTAGGAATTCTATTATCATCCATCTGGTTACCAAGCATTTACATTATTGTGACTTTAATTTATGTCATACATTGTGTGAGGTTGTTTCTCCTCTCTTCAACATGTATCTTAAAAATGCTGTTATTGTTGTCAGTTGCCTACTGTAATTGTACACTATTCATATGTGGTATGTGTATGTTAACAGTAAATGCATATATGTTTGTCTCTATGGTCCGCCATTTTCATTGTTCTTTTTGTACCCTAATGTGTTGCAAACCTAATAAAACGAGATTTAACATAAGTTACACAGGTGTGTCAGTGGGGACTGAGCTTTGGCAGAATAGAGGACCATATGATCTTAATGATCATATCTTGTATGTCTTATGGGTTCCACAAACATAAACACAAAATGAAAAAGTGCAGGAGGGCACTTCTAAGTGCATTATGCCGCGTACAAACGATCATTTTTCGGCATGAAAAAAAAAGACAGTTTTAAAAACGTAAAAATGATCGTGTGTGGGCTTCACATCATTTTTTGGCTTCTGAAAAACGTAAAAAAATAAAATTTGAATATGCTGCATTTTTTAATGTCGTTTTAAAAAATGTAGTTTATGGGTTGTAAAAAATGATCGTGTGTGGGCTAAAACGAAAGCAACAGTTTGTATGACAATGCTAGTACCTTGTCCTATTCCATTTCATCTGCCCGTATATACAAGTTCTGCTACCATTTACAAAGGAATGGAGGTGGGTTCTTTAATCCTCCCCTCTTTCCACTGCCCCTTGTTAATTTCCTGATAACACAGAGCCTATAAAGTCAGGCTGCACATGCTCAGTTTGGTGTGTATTGCTGTATTTTTGTTCTTGGGAGAGTGCATGTGATCAGCACAGGGCCAATCAGCACTGTCCAGACAGAGGGTCAGGGGTCTTTAAGTCTCATGGGACAGTCAGAAAACTCCTCCTACAAGCTTTAACCAGTACTTGGCTGGACACTGATAGAATTCACAAGACTGCTATATACTGCTGATGAGAAACGATATTTATCAGTTTATATTTACTAAAATAATTGGATTTCCATCTTCTGTGTACTGTGGGAGACCATGTATAGTGAATGCAGGGTCCTGGGTTTAGTCACTTTACCTGGTACATTTCCATGACAAGCTTTCGGAGCCTTCCCCTCTTCTTTTAAGTTCCAAACAGTACTATGGCATGCAGGATTGTAGAGGAAAACTTGGACAGCCGCACTCCAAAAAATGTTCTTTTTATTAAAACTGGTCACAAAATATAAATGCCACACCAAAAAATAGAACAGAAGCTGACGCGTTTTGGACTGTAGCCCAGTACTATGGCAAGATTGCAGAATTATAGAGACGATTACTAAATGAGCTATCAGGGTAATAATAAAGAGTGAAAAGGTTTTCATGGTGCAAGAAAATACTGAACGTTTTTATTTCCAAATATTCAGTTTTACCACCAAGAGTAAGAAAAAGGGATACAGTTATTAATACGAGATATAGTATTTCTTACATAGAGTGTGTGACAAGAAATTCAGTGGCAGAGAGTATTTCTGGTACTATTCTTGTAAACAAATGTAAAGTAAGTAAGGAACACATGTGACAAGCCCTGAAGGAAGAAAAGAGAAGCTAACTACAAATAAAACATGGTGACATGGGGAAACAGAACAACAGATGATGACAAAGGAGTTTTGATTTATACGTAATTGTATGAGCTTTCTCTCTATCTACATGCATACCAAGTAATCCATCTGCATTAAATGAGTTGTTCCACTGGGTAGCTATCATGACAGCTAATCATAGGTCAGAAGGCTTGGTTTGACTATTGAATTTCCATGTTATTTTTGGCTCTCGTGAATCAAACTGTTTCTTTTTCATTTTACGCAGTGCATTATAGAAATATTCTGAATTTGTACACTGTGGACTTTGAAAAGCAAAATGGGTATACATTTATATTCGTCCCTTGTGGCATTTTAAGCTTCTTATTTTTCTTTAAAATGGGGCAAAACTAGTACATTTTATAGTATGTTTATATTTGTTAATAACTACAAATGATGTGCAAATATACGGTATGTAAAAGAAAAAAAGAAAAAATAATTCTCATTCCTATCAGTTTTTACATCCTTAAGGTACCCACACTCCCATGTCTTAATCACACTTAGATGAGCTAAAGAAGAAGCCATCTTCCATTTCAAATTGGGTTGTGTGAGTAGACCAGAATACTTGGAGAAAACAATGGCAGGACCAAAAGCTGCAAGGAAACCACTTAACTGTAATATTATGTTTTTGTACAAGAAATTTAAATACATTCAAAGCAGAGGCATAGCTTTGAGCTTGTGGGCCCTGATGAAAAAGTTGATTTGGGGCCCCTCACTACCACCTGTTGCATTCACTGCACACCAAGATACTCCCACCACATGCCAAGATACTCCAAGTGGCTAAAGATCTTTAGATCTTCATTTACATATTGACAGGGTAATTCAAAAGATTTTTGAGCCACTGTCCACATTTTGACATACCTCTCAAATTCTTTAAAATACGCTGTAGCAAGGGTAGCACCCTTTGAGAGGCAGAGATTTACCTGAGCAACATGAAAGAGATCAGTGCTTACAGGTATTTGGTCCCCTTTATTTTAGTAATTAACTAGCAAGGCCTAACTTAATAGTAAGGAAAACAGAAAAATATAATTAAACAAATGTTACTGTAAAAATAAAAACTTAGCCAGTAGACCAGTGGACAGTGTGTGGACAGTGTCAGTAGGGCAGCAGATGGTACCAGTAGGGCAGTGGATGTGTCAATAAGACAGTGCACAGTGTCAGTCAGTAAAGCAGTGGACCGTGTCAGTCCTAGGTCAATGGATGGTGTCAGTAGGGCAGTGGACAGTGCCAGTAGAGCAGTGGAGAGTGTCAGTCTTAGGTCAGTGGATGGAGTCAGTAGGGAAATGGACAGTGTAAGTCAGTAGAGCAGTGGATAGTGTTAGTCACAGGGCAGTGGACAGTGTCAGTAGAGCAGTGGACAGTGTCAGTCTAAGGTCAGTGGATGGAGTCAGTAGGGCAATGGACAGTGTCAGTCAGTAGAGCAGTGGATAGTGTTAGTCACAGGGCAGTGGACAGTGTCAGTCAATAGAGCAGTGGACAGTGTTAGTCACAGGGCAGTGGACAGTGTCAGTCAGTAGGATAGTAGACTTTGTTAGTAGGGCAGGAAGTGGGTCAGTAAAGCAATGTATGGTGTTAATAGAAAAGTGTCAGTAGTGTTTTTGTTTGTTTTGTTTTTTTTGTCTTTTTTATTTTATTATTTTTTACCATTCTATTCTATTTTGTTTTAATTTTTACAATTTTTTTTTAGCAGCCCTGTTGGGGCGCTTTGGTGAGCCCTCAATCTCCATCTCTGCAACTTCAGCTGCACAGAAATAGAGAGCACAAATAGTTTACTAGACTTCAGTACCGATCACTCACTGTGTTCTTTTAGAAAAGGAATGGTGTCAGGATAAAGAACAGGGGAAGGGAACAGTAAATATATAATTTATCGTCACCATCCCCTGCTATCTATCCTGACACTCCCGAGATGGTGGGATAGGAGAGGGGGGAGGTAGGAGCGCTGTGGTGGGGGACAGGGAAGCACACAGAGGGCCTGGTCAGCAGAGGTGAGTAAACCGGACAAGAGGGGTGACATATACATGAACCAATTCCCCCCATTTTCCTCCTGCAGCCTCTGAATGCAGGCGGGAGGAAGACGAGAAAAAAACAGGCTTTCAGCAGCTGCAGGAAGACAATGGAGGGAATCGGTTCCTGTATATGCTGCCCCTCCTGTCCAGATGTAAAACAGTGAGATTGTATTGGCCCCCTGAAGCATGGAGCAGGGTCACAATTGTAAGCCCTGTGACCCCTATAGCTAAACCAGTGATTCAAAGAGAAAAGAAGTGAAATAGGAGAAATAGCTTGATTAGAATAGACTTGGCACCTTAACGTTCTATGTTCTAGAGTTCTTTTCAGTTCATTCGAGAAAAAGGTAAGAGATTTGGAACAGTTGTAAACTTGCCACAAAACATGTGCCAAAAGGCATTTGAGGAACTTATGATTTAAAGTATACGTAAACCCTAACAATAGGTAATGCTTACATATGTGCTTCCTTTTGGAGTGTTAAATATACAGTGACACTGAAAGTATTTTGTAAATCTGTTCAATAAATGCAAAAAATATCTTGCTCCTTTCAGAAATCCAATGCTATCCTGTGTCCTATGCAATGTACAATGTTATCTTGAGCAGTCTTATCTTCCCGCCTAGTTCATCTCTATGAACTACAGAACACCTCTGGACTAAGTTGTGGAGAAGAGGAGATGGGGAGGTTTTCTGTAATTCTAACATACTTCCTATCCTTGAGTGACATTGTTGCCTCTCCATAGATACAGTGCAGTGAGTGAGCATTGTCACGCTACACAGGAGAAGTGTTGAAAAAAGCCTGAAAAAACAAAAACAAATCTAGCCATCGTATCTAAGGACTGACAAGCTGCAATATATTACGTTTTATTTGGGTATGGTATGGGTTTAGATACACTTTAAAATATAGCTTTCCACTGTACAAATGGGGAAACAGCCCATGACACTACTATCGGAGAGCATTGCCATTCTATTCATAATTGCAGCGATGTGACCAATTATTTTCTAGTCATGGAACATCTCTCCGAGTGTTTATAGTTTACATTGTGTATTGCATTTCTTTCATCATTATGGAGAATAAATCACTTCATGCAATTGTATATTACAATATTTTTTTGTTGCAAAGTTGCAGACTGAGGGCTTTTTATATATTGAAGGACAGAATGAGAATATATTTCCAAAATAAGGGATTGTACCAAAACTGACAACATACAATAACAAATGGTGGAATAATGCATAATCACCAATCAATCACATATAATATGCTGTACACAATATTTAAAATCAATTGCTTTGATTGGTATGATGCCTTTAAAGTCCCTTATTTTGAAAGAATACTCCCCTTCTGTCCTTCTTTAGTCTTGGTAGTACTTGGGATGTGGCAGTGTAAACTAAAGCCTCGTACACACGATCAGTCCATCCAATGAGAACGGTCTAAAGGACCGTTGTCATTGGTTAACCGATGAAGCTGACTGATGGTCTGTTGCGCCCACACACCATCGGTTAAATAACCGATCGTGTCAGAACGCGGTGACGTAAAACACAACGATGTGCTAAAAAAAATTAAGTTCAATGCTTCCAAGCATGCGTCGACTTGATTCTGAGCATGCGTGGATTTTTAACCGATGGTCGTGCCTACTAACGATCTGTTTTGACCTATCGGTTAGGAATCCATCGGTTAAATTTAAAGCAAGTTGGCTTTTTTTTAACCGATGGTTAAATAACCTATGGGGCCCACACACGATCGGTTTTGATCGAATAAAACGGTCCATCAGACCGTTGTCCTCTGTTTAACCTATCGTGTGTACGAGGCCTCACTGTACTGCTTAAAAGGTGGTCAATGGGCTTTTTACATTGTATATTATGGAACATTGTAATTTGAACTCTATAAAATATTTTGGGATGCATAATCCTGTATATTACATTCCTCCTTCTTTTATGCCTCCCTCTAGCCCCTGTGCTTGCATAGGCCATTGGATGCTAACTATAACCTTTGTTGTGATGCTTGTTAAAATACAGTGCCTTCAAAAAGTATTCATACCCCTTGACATTTTCCACATTTTGTCATGTTATAACCCAAAACGTAAATGTATTTTATTGGGATTTTATGTAATAGACCAACACAAAGTGACACATAGTTGTGAAGTGGAATGAAAATTATAAACGGCTTTCAATTTTTTTTACAAATAAATATCTGAAAAGTGTGGCATGCATTTGTATTCAAGCCCCTTTACTTTGATGTCCCTAACAATAATCTAGTGGAACCAATTGCCTTCAAAAGTCAACTGCTTAGTTAATAGAGTCCACCTGTGTGTAATGTAATCTCCATATAAATACAGCTTTTCTGTGAAGCCCTCAGAGGCTTGTCAGAGGACCTTAGTAAACAAATAGCATCATGAAGGCCAAGGAACAGACTGGACAGGTCAGGGATAAAGTTGTGGAGAAGTTTAAAGCAGGGTTATGTTATAAAAATAAAAAAAAACAAGCTTTGATCTCACGCAGCACTGTTTAATCTAAAAATGGAAAGAGTATGGCACAACTAAAAAAAACAAGACATGGCCATCCACCTTAACTGACAAGCTGGTCTAGGAGAGCATTCATCAGAGAAGCAGCCAAGAGGACCATGGTAACTCTGGAGGAGCTGGAGAGATCCACAGCTCAGGTGGGAGAATCTGTCCACAGGTCAACTATTAGTCGTGCACTTCACAAAACTGTCCTTTATGGAGTGGCAAGAAGAAAGCCATTGTGGGGGGACACAGCAAACATGTGGAAGAAGGTGCTCTGGTCAGATGAGTCTAAAATGTAACTTTTTGGCCTAAAAGCAAAAGCTATGTGTGGCAGAAAAGTAACACTGCACATCATCCTGAACACACCATCCCCACTGTGAAACATGGTGGTGGCGGCATTATGTTGTGGGGATGCTTTTCTTCAGCAGGGACAGGGAAGCTGGTCAGAGTTGATAGGAAGATGGATGGAGCCAAATACAGGGCAATCTTAGAAGAAAACCTGTTTGAGTCTGTAAAAGACTTGAGACTGTGAGGGAGGTTCACTTTCCAGCAAGACAACGACCCTAAACATACAACCAGAGATAAAATGGAATGATTTAGATCAAAGCATATTCATGACGGGGGCAAGGCGCAGACACTGTGGCTCTTTCCTGAGTGGCTCTGTCACGAGTGATGTGCAGTTTCACTGCCGCAGTTATTAATTCTGATCTTGTCTTCTCTGCTTTTTACAGGTAAATGCCTTCTATCCATCTGTACATGCGTGTCTGCTGATCATTGTGACATTTCTGCATAAACGTTTGGTAAATGCCTTCTATCCATCTGTACATGCTTGTCTGCTGATCATGGTGACATTTCTGCATAAACTTTTGGTAAATGCCTTCAATCCATCTGTACATGCTTGTCTGCTGATCATTGTGACATTTCTACATAAACTTTTGGTAAATGCCTTCTACTGCCATATCTTTAAACTTATATATTTAATGCTAACAAACACTCTCCCAATAGCAACATTACTGGTGATTGATTCTCAACCCCATATGGCTTGAGTGATCAAGAGGGGTAATTAGGTTTACGACCCTATCCTGTGTCTGTAGCTGGTCTGGTATTGCCCATCTCCTCTTCCATATTCAGATGTCTCAAATCTGACCCCATAATGAGCAATTGAGAAATGCATGCCTGCTCAGTCTCCTTATAAATTTAAAGCATTCTATGGGGTGGCGCAGACGGGGCAAGGCGCAGACACTGTGTCTCTTTCCTGAGTGGCTCTGTCATGAGTGATGTGCAGTTTCACTGCCGCAGTTTAACGAAAGCAGGATAACTAAAGCTGGATGAGGATACAACAAGGACTCTGCTCCACTCTGAGGCCCCGTACACACGACCGGATCTATCCGCTGGGATTGATCTGCGGATCAGTTCCAGCAGACAGATCCGGTCGTGTGTAGGCCCGAGCGGACATTTTCCAGCGGATAAAAATCCAGCCGACGGATTTTCCGCGGATAAAAATTTCTTAGCATGCTAAGAAATCTATCCGCTGGAATATGTTCTTCGAACTTATCCGGTCGTCTGTACAGACTCACCGGATAAGTCCGCCCGATCCCCATCCCTCGCATGCGTCATGATTCGACGCATGCGTGGAAGTATTTACCTTCCAGGGTCGCGCACGTCACCGCGTCATCGTCGCGGCCACGTCACCGCGGATGTATTCCGCTGGGATTTTGATCTGATGGTGTGTACAGCCATTATCTTTACTCTACCCCTCCAGTCTCTACCCTGCAGCATGCACATATCGCCCTCACTCCTACCCTCTCCCTACTACTCTACCCATCATCTCCTGCAATTGCTGAACCCACATGCTGACATAAGCACCAGGGCCATTAGACACGTGCGCTTATGCACATCCCACTCCCATCGTGCCTTCATCACCCTCCTCCTTCTCCTAGTCTCAGGTGATATTTCTCCTAATCCTTGTCCACCATTTTCCAACTGTAAGCCACATGTCCAATACCCCTCATCTGGCAACCACCGCAATTCACTCAGTTTAATTTCTATCCCCCTGCTTCCTCAAACAGCCCACCAATCTAATGCGCCCTTTGGAACGCCCGTTCCATCTGTAACAAGCTAACATCAGTACATGACCTCTTCATCTCTCATGGCTTTAACATACTCGCCTTAACCAAAACCTGGCTTCAAAATTTGGACTCCGCTTCTCCTGCTGCCCTATCCCATGGAGGCCTCCATTGGACTCACTCCCCCAGACCTAACGGACAGAAAGGAGGTGGAGTTGGATTTCTTCTAAAGCACCTTCCAAGTTCTTCCTATCCCTCCCTTTCAATCCCTCTCTTCTTTTGAGATGCATTGTATCCATCTGTTTTCTCCTATTTCTTTGAGGATTGCAGCAATTTATCGGCCTCCCGGACCACTATCGCGCTTTCTTGATGACTTCGCTGCCTGGCTACCCTACTTTCTCTCCTCTGAAATACCCACTATCATTGTTGGTGACTTCAACATTCGTGTCAATGTTAACAGCCCAACTACAGCTAAGATTCTCAACTTAACCTCTTCTTTTGACCTAGCCCAATGGACACATACTTCCACTCACTCCAATGATAACACCCTTGACCTTGTATTCTCCATTTTCTGCAATCCTGCCAACCTCACTAACACCCCCTTTCCTCTCTCTGATCACAACCTCATCAGTTTCATTGTATGCTTGCCTCCAACCATCCCTCCAAGCAGCAAACAATTACTTGTAGGAACCTTCGCAACTTTAACCCTTCTCTTCTCTATTTTGCTACTGACCACCTATATGACATAATCTCTCCCCTCTCCTGTCCTGACCTGGCAACCTCTGTCTACAACAGTTCACTCTCATCATCACTAGATACACTTGCTCCTCTAACCACACGCAGAATCAGGCCCCGACCGTTACAACCCTGGCAAACTGACAACACTAGAAATCTCAAGAGACATTGCTATGCTCTTGAACGACTGTGGCGTAAAACCAAATGCCTGCAGGTCTTCACCCTATATAAATCTGCCCTTCTAAAATACAATTCCTGCCTCCATGCTGCCAAACAAGACTATTTTGTCTCTCTTATTAATACCTTGTCATCCAGTCCCCGTCTGCTCTTCTCAACCTTTAACTCTCTGCTTCGTCCCCCACCCCCTCTACCCACTAACTCACTCACTGCCCAAGAGATTGCCAATCACTTCAAAGACAAGATTGATGCAATTCGTGAGGACACCTCCACTGTCCGTAAATCTTCACCACCCAACATAACTTGCCTAACGGCACTTTCAATACTCTCCTCTTTTAAATTGGCTACTATTGAAGAGGTTAAAAAACTTTTCTCAGATGCCCACCTAACCAATTGTCCCTTGGACACTGTTCCCTCACAACTACTACGGTCACCATTTTCTTCTATCCTATGCTCCCTCACTCATATCTTCAATCTCTCCCTCTATAGTGGCACCTTCCCCTCCCCTCTAAACCATGCACAGATCACTCCCATACTTAAAAAGCCCTCATTGGACCCCACCAACCCATCTTATTGCTCCCATTCAACTCTAAACTTTTAGAACGCCTAGTCTACAACCGTTTTGGCTCTTACCTCAGTGAAAATAACCTTCTTGGCCCCTTACAGTCTGGCTTTCGCTCGCAGCACTCCACGGAAACTGCCTTACTAAAAATCACTAACGATTTACTAACTGCTAAAAGCAACAGCCAGTACTCCATACTCCTTCTACTTGACCTCTCTGCAGCCTTTGATACCATTGACCACCCGCTCCTTCTCAATAAACTACTTCCTTGGCCTCCAAGATTCTGCTCTATCCTGGTTCTCTGCCTATCTATCACAGAGCTCCTTCAGTGTTACCCACAACTCTGTCTCCTCCTCTTTGTTGCCCCTTTATGTGGGGTTCCCCAAGGCTCTGTTCTTGGACAACTTCTCTTCTCTATCTACGCCTCCTCCCTTGGTCACTTGATAACCGCCCATGGCTTTCAATACCACTTATATGCCAATGACACCCAAATCTATCTGACTACTCCTCACCTCACTCCTTCAGTCTCCTCTCGCATTACTAACTTACTAACTGACATCTCAGCATGGATGTCGCACAACTTCCTTAAACGAAATCTCTCTAAAACTGAGTTACTAATATTCCCTCCTGCCCGTGCCCCCCTTCATGACTTTTCCATCAAAATCAACAATGCAACCATCAGTCCCTCCCCTCACGCCAGGGTACTAGGTGTAATCCTAGACTCTGACTTGTCATTTCAGCCTCAAGTCCAATCATTGTCAAAAGTTTGTAGAATTCACCTCCGTAACATCTCTAAAATTCGCCCCTTTTTAACAAATGAAACCACCAAACTCCTTATTCACTCCCTTGTTATCTCTCGCCTTGACTATTGTAACACCATTCTTATTCTTATACCCCTCCTCCAATCCCTGCACTGGCTCCCGATCACCCAGCGAATTAAATTCAAAATACTAACCACAACCTACAAAGCCATCCACAACTCTGCCCTGAGCTACATCACCAATCTTGTCTCCAAACATATCCCAAACCGTCCTCTCCGCTCTTCTCAAGACCTCCTACTGTCAAGCTCTCTCGTCTTCTCCTCCCATGCTGGTCTCCAGTATTTCTCCAGAGCCTCTCCCATCCTCTGGAACTCACTACCTCATCCTGTCCGGCAATCCCCTACTCTTGCTACCTTCAGGCGATACCTGAAAACTCACCTTTTCAGGGAAGCCTATCACGTCTCCAACTAATCTTTTACCACTTCCATCAGATCATTCCCCACAGTTACAACCTTTTGTACCACCTGTCCCTCCCTATTAGATTGTAAGCTCTTCTGAGCAGGGCCCTCTTAATCCTCTTGTATTTTATTGTATTGTAACTGTATTGTCTCTCTTTTATATTGTAAATTGCTGCGTAAACTGTTGGCGCTATATAAATCCTGTATAATAATAATATTTCATGTGTTAAAATGGCCCAGTCAAAGTCCAGACCTAAATCCAATTGAGAATCTGCAAAATTTGAAAATTGCTGTTCACAGATGCTTTTTATCCAATCTGACAGAGCTTGAGCTATCGTGCAAAGAATGGACAACATTTCACTCTGTAGATGTGAAAAACTGGTAGAGACTTGCAGCTGTAATTGCACCGAAAGGTGGTTCTACAAAGTATTGACTCACGGGGGCTGAATACAAATGCACGCCACATTTGTACATATTTATTTGTAAACAACTTAGAAAACCATTTATCATTTTTCTTCCACTTCACAATTATGTGTCACTTTTTGTTGGTCTATCAAATAAAAACTCAATAAAATACATTAACATGTAACATGACAAAATGTGGAAAATTTCAAGGGGTATGAATACTTTTTTAAGGCAGTGTATACTACACTTTTTTCATTGGTTACCTTTTGCTTGGTGGCTTAGCAGCAGCCATTGAACCCTTCCTAGCATCTAAGTGATCTTAATGACTGGTTCTTCCTTGTTGTAACGGGAAGTATACTGCACTTGCCTCTACGGATTGGCAGCTTAAAGCGGGGGTTCACCTGCAAATTTTTTTTTTAAAAGCCAGCAGCTACAAATACAGCAGCTGCTGACTTTAAAAAATGTAACACTTACCTGTCCAGCGCGTCCACCGAAGCCGAGCAGCAGCTCGGCTCTCGGCTTCCCCCGTCGCTATCCTCTGTAAGGGAATGGGGAAGTTAAGCGATGCGGCTCCACTGCCCGGTTCCCTACTGCGCATGTGCGAGTCGCGCTGTTCAGTTCCACTGGTTCCCGTTGTGTTCTGGGAGCCGAGTGTTTCCCAGAACACAACGGGGGGTGACGCAGAGGGGCCGGACTCCCGCGGGAGTCAATACCCGGAAGTGGTGCAAATACCTGTTTTATACAGGTATTTGCACCCCCTCCCCCCTGAAAGGTGTCAAATGTAACACCGGAGGGGGGGAGGGTTCCGAAAAGCGGAGGATCACTTTTGGGTGAACCTCCGCTCTAAGCTTTCCAGTTAAAAGATGAAAATGTATTATATGTTTTGTCACTAGAGGGAAAAAACTTGTTTCCACTTAGTGGAACTTATTTGGCTGGCAGCTTCTTACCAGCTGCTTGAATTGTATGCAGTAGCAATACATTTGATTTAAAGTTTGTGGATGGGGGTTATGGAATAGAAAACTTGATGACCTGGTCTAAATATAGCATTATCAATGATATGATGTTTCCTGCAACCTGTTGTTGAGTTTGACAATATTGTTTGAATTATATCAGTAATGTGTTAAAATAAAATGTATTTTCTTAGTATTTAAATAAAAAAAATACTATTCACATTGCAAAATGGGAATAAAGTTGTTATACATGCAATACATTAACATACATAGATTTGTTTTCTCTAATCACTTGCTACTGAATGTAATCCAGTTTTCCATGCAGAGACATTACACACATGTCATATGACATAAAAATTATAATAAGGGTGCAGACCACATTTTGTGCCATTCACTGTAAGGATGTGGCACATGGAATTTCAGCAATCTCTCATATTTCACAGCTTGGTCAGTTTCTGCTGATTTCACCCGTCAACTGCATTTAATATGTAGTAGTCAGCTATGTAGTTGACACTGACAAGAGAAAAACAGATGAGATTTATTGTCTTTCATTCTATGCTTATCAAATATACAGAACAGTGCCCAAGATTCCAGAGGAAGAAAAGATCCTGTCAAATATTGCAAGACCAAAATTGTTCTTGTTTCAATAAGCACAAAAAGTTTTTGGCAGCACTTGTTTCATATCAGTCTTATCTCTCAAGCCTATAATGTCATCCTGACATCATTTCAATATGCTCATTTTTATCAGTTTAGGGAAATATAATTTGAGCCTTTACAATCATATCATCTTCATTGCATGTGATGCTTTGATTCAATCATGGTACAATTTTATTTTTTCAATAAAACCACCATAATCTTCAACTTCTTGAATGAACAGAAGATCTTGGAACAATTTCTTCTAACTTAAAGCAGTGTAATGCCTATTTTGTAAAAGTGAAATGATCCATGACAGCATTACAATGGAAACGAATAGTACTAGCAGCATTCAAAGTGTGTGTCCAATTTCATTTCAAGTCGTCTTTCTCTACTTTGTAGAGTCACAGTCTAGTCTTACATTGATTTGCTCATTTCAAATACAAGCTTTGCATTACAGCACAGTAATCAATTAGATAACTATTTATCTAAAAAAAAATAAAAAAATCACATAGCTCTTTGTCAAGTGAAAATTCATGTACATTTGCTTGGTATGAATTAACATTAACATTAGCATTTGTTCATTTGTTTTAGGGATTTTTAGCGTAATGGATGAAGTTGTGTCTGTTGGCTAAATAGAGTAAAAATTAATGTTAATGTATTTTCTCTTCTGATCAAATGTTCAATCAAATGTTCTTAAAGTATTTCAATTAAGATCAAATGTTCTTAGACTATATTGCATCCAATCATGCTTATTTTCGACAGAGGAATTATACAACATGTATAATTGTAACCACCTTCCAATTCTAGTCTATTTGACAATAGGTGGTATGCTAACACCTAAAAAATGTTTACCTTAAAGCAGAGGTTCACCCAAATAACATGTATATAAGATCATATTCTTTATACTTCCAACATGTACATTATGCTCTTTTTTTTATTTTTTTTGGCTGTTCATACCTTATTATGGCTATTTTCCACCCGGCTTCCGGGTCCTCACTCCCGTGGGAGTAGGCGTTTCTATGCTGTGGCGCAATGTCATCTGGGACTTCGCCCAGATGATTGACGTCCTTGAGAAAAAGTTCCCCCTGGCGGATAAGAGGACCCCCCCCCTATTGCGTAGGCGCACCATGAGTCACAGAGTTTCCGAAAATAGCCGAACTGCGAGTCAGCTCTATACGAGGGGGGGAACTTTTTCTCAAGGACGTCAATCATCTGGGCAAAGTCCCAGATGACATTGCGGCACAGCATAGAAATGTCTACTCCCTCGGGAGTGAGTACCCGGAAGCCGGGTGGAAAATAGCCATAATAAGGTTTGTACAGCCAAAAAAATAAAAAAGGGCCTACTGTACATGTTGGAAGTATAAAGAATATGATCTTATATACATGTTATTTGGGTGAACCTCCGCTTTAATGCAAGGAACGTATTAAGGGAAAAAATATTTTGGCTTTATAACCACTTTAAGAAACCTGAACAAACACTGCAGATCTGCAGCTGCACCCTGCTCCAAACGTTATAGATACACATTTTTTAAAATTTTCTATGTTGTTGCTTAAAGTTAACTCCAGGTACGGTATCTGCATTCCAGCAGCTGGTAAAATTATAATGTAGATTCTACACATGGACAAGTTAATTTGGCATGATTTAAAGTGAATGTCTTGTCAAATTAACAAATATACTGTATATTGTTAGCATATCTCTGCAATACATTTTTTGCCTTTAGAAATGCAGCAAGTACGGCAAAAATATCCACTTATTTTGTCAGAAATCCAGTGAGCTTTTAAATTCCTGTGTACTCACTTCTGCAATGAAATCTGAAGCAATGTAATCAGCCCAGCCCGGTTCATCTATTTTGGAAATGAGGAGAGGGGGCGTGTTCTCTAGTCCAAATTTGAAACAACCAGCCTAGGGTTAGACTTGCTGCTTCCTCCATAGATACAGTAGAGTGAGACAGTGCCGTCACCCCAGAATCTAAAATGGAAAGTGTGTAATGCCGCGTACACACCATCGCTTTCTGCGATGGAAAAAAACGTCATTTTCAAAAACGTCAATTTAATTGACCGTGTGTGGGCAAAAACGTCGTTTTATGTCTTCTAAAAAACGACAGAAAAAAATTTAAGCATGCTTCAATTTTATGTGTCGTTTTTGGCCGACGTCGTTTTCTGTGTTCTAAACATTGACCGTGTGTACGTAAAAACGTCGATTTAAGCCCGCGCATGCTCAGAAGCAAGTTAGGAGACGGCAGCGCTCATTCATGTAAAACGACTGTTCAGAATGGAATCAGCACATTCGTTAAGGTGTTTTTCAGCTTATAGACAAGAAAATAAAGCGCTTCTTTAACCCCTGCTTTTAACTGCTACCCAGAAATGGACGTTTGTTGCGGCTGATCTTGTTACATAGTTATGACAAGCTTTTAATTAGTTTCTTTCTTGTTTGATAATGTTTATGTTTGTGTTCTGTTATTTAGTTGTATCTTCCATCTTAAACATTTTAAATATATATATTGGTCCACCTTATTTTTTTTTTTTTAATTTTTGTCACCAATTTGATTAGTAATCTCTATTTTGTTTTTATTTAGGAGTGTGTGAAGTGTCTGCAACAACCTAATTTTTTAGTTAACTCACCCACAAGCATGTTTTTTTACCTTGTTAATGTTTGCATTATTTATTTTGTAATGGGTCTGCCCACTCAATAATGATCTCTCAAATCTACAATAAAGAAACATGGTGAAATTTGGCTGAAAAATTAACATTTATTTTAGTCTTCCTAAAAATTTCAAACAAAAAAGGTGGCAACCCAAAAACACAACATAATAAAAACAAAGATGCCAAGGTAGGCAGCACTTTAGAGCATGCTTGATTTTTTCTGAAAACAAGGGTCCCCGAAGCCACAAATACAGCCTGTGAGTCCACATTAAAATTCCATCAGGGGCACCGTATTATTTCTTCGCCTTTTTCTTCCCAGCAGCCTTCCCTGCAGTCTTCCCTGCAGCCTTCCCTGTAGCCCGAGTCCTTGGGGGCTGGGTTCCTGGAGGAGATGAGGTGGCAGGAGCCAGAGCAGCCTCATGAGGTGGAGGAGCAGGAGCAGGTGCAGGAGCAGGAGCAGGAGCAGGAGCAGGAGCAGGAGGAGCAGCAAGGACAGGAGGAGCAATCCGCACAATGTGGGTGTCGTCATCGAGCTGCCCCAGGGATGCCATGGTTATGGCTTGGAAGATGAGGAGTTCGCAGCGCACACGCTGGCTCTGCTCCAGATTGTACATCTTGGCTGCAATGAGCGCTGCGAACCCCTCAACTTCACTGGGTGGCTCTCGGATGGCTGCAGTAGCTTGGCGAAGCAGGCCCTGGGTCTCCTCCTCCATTTGTCGCATACTCCTGAGCCGTTTATTGGGATTGCGGAATGGAGGGATCCGGGAGATGGTATCCCGCCGGCGTGCCTCCTGGGTCCCACTGGGGCCTGCCACCTCCTGGCTCCCAGTGGGCTCTGCCACCTCCTGCCTTGCAGTTGGCCCTGGCTCCTCCTGGCTCCCTGTGGGCCCTGTCTCTTCCTGGCTCCCTGTGGGCCCTGGCTCTTCCTGGCTCCCTGTGGGCCCTGGCTCTTCCTGGCTTGGGTCTGCCTGTGTATCAAAAAAAGGAACATATGTTATTTGTGTTTGTCATTAATCACACACATTTTTACAATCATGAGTGATGCAAATTGAATGTCAATATATATTACACACAGGGTCGCCATCCTTAATTATGTGGCCCCTTAAACACCTTCAGACATGGTCCCCCTGGAATTATGTGGGTTGTTGCATGCCTAATTTAGTAAATAAGTGGCCTTTTCCCCAAAAATTAATGTATTCAATTTAGTGTCAACTAGATAGTACTCAAAAAGGGTGTCTTCCATCTGGGACCCCTTGCAGGTGTATTGCGTTACTCCCCCCTACTGGCCTATCTGAAAATGCCACCCACTCCTTCATAAACATTATTAATTTGCCCATTTTGACCCCATCATGTTTTCCCACTACTGACTATTGATCCTATCCCTAAACTTACGAGATTCACATAGAATTTAGAACAATAGTAACATACATTTACCATTATTACTATACTTGTCATATACTAACTAAATTCATACAAAAAACACATACCATTCTCCATGGCTCACAATTGGGGTCCTCCAGGAACTCTTCCTCTTCCTCCGAGCTTGCCTGCTCTTGTCTGCAGGGAACACTGGAGGATTGGCTGCTGGGAAGCTGGGAGCTACCTCTTGGGGGAAGGGTAGACATGGATGTCCTGGTCTCAATGTGGTCGTCCAGGAACTGCAGCTGACTATAGTACCACAGGGTTGGTTTGTATATGGAGTCAGCTGCAGCCCCAGACCTCATTGAGGCCAGGACTTGGACCCGTTGGGCCCTGTAGGTGCCCCTGATGGAATTGATTTTGGTTTTCACAGTGGCTGTTGTGGCGTTGGGGACCCTTGTTTTCAGAAAAACAAGCATGCTCTGTCTAGCTTTCTCCCTGGCATCTTTGTTTTTATTTATTGTGCTTTTGGTTTGCCACAGAACAGGATGTTCCTTCCATTTTTGGATGAATTCTGTCAGGAACTCCGCATCCTTGAAGGGATCCATTCTTTCTGCACATGAAACAGAAGCCAAAACATAATGTAATTAAAGCCACTAGCTTACTTCCCCTAACTAGCCCACAAACTCATTCCCTATTCACTATAATAAAGTCGGAATAAAAAACTTACGTCTCGTCGTTAGGAAAGATCGTGATTTACGCCTTCTTCCACAGACTATGCACGCCGTTTACAAACACGTCCCATCCCTTTTACACTACGCACGCGTGACGCTCCGCACGACACCCCGCCCCTGACGTTCGGTATGGTCCTTTCCACGCCCCTTCTCTGTCGTTTGGTGAGTGAGAAAAGATGGACAACATGGAGGTGTATTCTAGCTCAAGCCAGGAGGCAGGCCAGGCCCAACCACGCCGCAGATTCTGGTGCAGAGCCTCCAATATGAGTTTTCAGGAAATGGTGGAGATGGTCACCATATTGAGGAGGGAGGACTATGATGCCAAGCATGGCCCCTACATGCATCCCAATAAAGTAAAAGCCCAAATTATGGAGAAGGTCATCCGTAGGCTCCAGCGGAAGTTTGGGAAAACCAGGAGCAGAGAGCACCTGCGCAAAAGGTGGTCGGATTTAAAAAAAAGGGAACCCCACCAACTTTACAGAATTAATAGGGTGATTCGAAGAAGAAGTAAGTTTTTTCCATGTGTATTAATTATTTTGGTGTGTTCTTTGTGCCATTTTTTTTTTTTTTCCAGGTTGACCATAAAATGAATATTATGAATGTGGACGCATGATGCAGTCGTCGTAGTCGTCGTTCATTCCAATAATCCAAGACCATATTAATGAGAAATGGCATCATGCCTAGTTTGCATGTGCAAAGGGGAGTTGAAGCACTGTATCTGAACAAAAATCGTAAATTTAGGAATTGTGGGCGAATGAACGACGACTCCTATGACCAATTAGTCGACACAAATATGAAAGTTGTGACATTTTTGGGGCTTAAAAAAAAGGTGTATTCAATTCTGGAATAGATGGAAATGTGTTTCAGCTTATTTTAGAAGAAACGTAAATACCTTGAGATTCACAAAAAGGAGCGTTTGCTACTCCTTTTTTTATTGAACATGTGTACTCAGTAGCACAATTGTTTGTCACAATCACAACCTATGTTGGGTCACACACAGGGGTGAGCAGATCCAGGGGAGACTTGGTTAGCTTACATATCTAAAATTAAACATTTGGTTAACAGATTTGACATTACTTTGTGAATGGATTAAATACTGGTCTATTTTCTTGATAATTGTTTAAAAATCAACAATATTGACCTTTTGTTTATAATTTCTTAATTTTTGGGTGTCATTTCAGGCCGCTCGTAATGTTTGAACCTCATGTTTTCCCTTTCTTCAATCTTGTAGGGCACAATGAAGCAGAAAGGCAGGAGGCACAAGCCAATCAAGCCACACCCCCGAGGATGTAGAGGAAGAGGAACCTGCCTCAACATCCGGTAAAGTAACATCTACCACATTTTCTGTGAATATAGATATAGGCATACAATCTTTTAACACATGTTTTGGTTCCACATTTCAGGAGGAAATCGGGCTGGTCAGGGACTGGACACGTATAGTGCCCAGCTCCTCATCGGCGAGGTTCTCACCTGCAGGGCCCAAGTCGAGGACATACGTCTGGCCTGCCGTGAAATACGCCACAAAGCAAAGACGCTGGAACGGCAGCTTAAAAATGTTATTAATGTTTTGGGGAGGGTTTAATTGTTTGTGTATTTTCTTTTTTCCTTGAATTTGAAAAAAAAAAAAAAAAAAAAAAAAATTATTATATTTTGTACTAATCAAAAAAGACCAAAAAAAATAAAAAATAAATTATATTTAGTACTAATCAAAAAAGACCAAAAAAACAAAAAAATAAATTATATTTAGTACTAATCAAAAAAGACCAAAAAAAAAAAAAAAAAAATTATATTTAGTACTAATCAAAAAAGACCAAAAAAACAAAAAAAGAAATTATATTTTGTACTAATCAAAAAAGACCAAAAAAAAAAAAAAAGAAATTATATTTTGTACTAATCAAAAAAGACCAAAAAAACAAAAAAATAAATTATATTTTGTACTAAT
Organism: Rana temporaria; assembly: GCF_905171775.1. Taxonomy (NCBI): domain Eukaryota; kingdom Metazoa; phylum Chordata; class Amphibia; order Anura; family Ranidae; genus Rana; species Rana temporaria. Next base: position 526,287,665 of record NC_053489.1, read on the forward strand.
CAAAAAAGACCAAAAAAATAAAAAATAAATTATTTGTTGTACTAATCAAAAAGAAAAAAGTAACAAATAAATAACATTTTGGACTCCAAACAATTTGTGTGTAGTTATTGGTATCAATGCAGACTCATTCAATTAGTCAGGCATATTTGTAGAGTTATTAAGATTTAACACTCATGGGAATTTATGACATCCCAAACACATGGCTGGATGAGAACCTAGGAAAAAGAAACATTACCCCCCAAAACTTACAAATAACTAAAATCAAACAAATAAACACTGTTTCATCAAACAAAAAGTAAATTTAATTCTTTAGCCAAGATCAGGCATTTCAATGGCCCCCCTCCCCATAAAATAGTCCACATATGATTGACGCACTGCACGTGCGGTTTGGGGGGCCAAGCCTCTATGGCTAGCCTGATGTCCCGGCTCCGGAGCCACAACATCAGCCTCATCAGGCAATACCGTCAGGTAAGTTTGAGAATTTCGTTTCAAAAAATTGTGCAAAATGCAACAAGATAGGATGATGTAATTCCACTTGTATTCCGCCAGGTTTATTGCTGTTAAAAACAATCTGAATCGGCTGGCCATGATTCCAAAGGCATTCTCTACCACACGTCTTGCTCTGGCCAGCCGATAATTAAAAACCCTCCTCTCATGGGTGAGGGTGCGTCCGGGAAATGGCCTCATGAGGTGGGGACCCAAACCAAAAGCCTCATCTGCTACAAACACGAAGGGCAGACCCTCTTCGTTCTCCTCCGCAGGTGGCAATCCTAGGTCCTCCAACCGAAGCCGTTGGGCGAACTCCGTCTCCGCAAACACACCGCCGTCCGACATCCGGCCATTTTTCCCAACATCCACGTACAAGAACTCGTAATTTGCAGAGACCACCGCCATCAAAACAACGCTGTGGAACCCCTTGTAATTGAAGAAATGGGATCCACTATGGGGTGGGGGCACAATGCGGATGTGCTTGCCATCAATGGCTCCTCCGCAGTTCGGAAAGTTCCAACGCTGGGAGAAGTCCGCTGCCACAGTCTGCCATTCCTGTGGCGTGGTGGGGAACTGGATAGAAAGAAAATAAAAAATACATTAAAACAAAGATTTTGAACAGAATATAGCTAAAATTACAAGGGATCCCACCAACAATTCCACAAAAAAGGTTAGTATTAAAAAATAACAGGTGAACACTTAAGCATATTAATCACCCCCCTCTGATGTTGAAAAAATATATTTAGGGGGAGTGGGGCTCAAGATGAGTTTCTCACATGAGAAACAACCCCCCAAAAAAAATCTAACTAAGAAAAATAATTATTAGTATGTAGTTCAAAAATCTAGGGGGGGGGGTTTGGACAATGGAGGCCACAAATAAACGGGGATATAGGGACACACAAAATGCAGCACTACAATGGAGGCCACAAATAAACGGGGATATAGGGACACACAAAATGCAGCACTACAATGGAGGCCACAAATAAACGGGGATATAGGGACACACAAAATGCAGCACTACAATGGAGGCCACAAATAAACGGGGATATAGGGACTATGCTAGGTGGGTTTGGCCACAACATAGAATGATGGACAGGTTGGCTAAATTAAATAAACATGTAGGGCTTTGCTAATTGTGTAGAACAGCATACATAGAGACAAAGTGAGCATTCTGAGCATATTAGAAAAGTTAATTTTTTTTTTTTTTTTTGGGACATAGTTTGACCATTGAAAGAACACCACTTACCTTAACATAGTCCTCCTGAAGAACCTGAATGATGGCCGAACAGGTCTCAGGGATTATGAGGCCCAGAGCCTGGGGGGAGATGCCCGTCGAGAACTTCAAGTCCTGCAGACTTCTCCCTGTTGCAAGGTAGCGCAACGTAGCAACTAGCCTCTGCTCAGCAGTGATGGCTTCCCGCATAACGGTGTCCTGCCTGGTGATATATGGCGACACCAAAGCCAAAAGCTGCTGAAATACGGGGTCAGACATCCTAAGAAAATTCCTGAAATCATCAGGGTTATTTTCTCGGATCTCCCGCAGCAGAGGCATATGAGAGAACTGGTCCCTGCGTAACAACCAGTTCTTGGTCCACAACCTCCTCCTCACCCTGTTCATGGACCGTCGCTGGGATGCAGCACACATCCTAACAACAAGCACAGCACGATCTCGGCGACGAGTTCGTACCCGCAACATGGCTAGAAAACGGTCGTCAAATCAGATCAGACTAAAAATTACGCCCTGAAGTAAAGAATGGCCTTTGAAGAACGACCTGCTAAACAGCACCGTGCACACAAAACGTAATGCCTAAACAAATACGTCCTTAGTACAAGCACTGTATCACAGATCCGACAACAAATAGACAAACTGTACGACAGAAAACGAAATTTAAAGCACAGTCACTGAAAATCACGAATCGTATCTCACCAAACTTTTACTAACACGCAGCAACACGATATCAGCAAAAGAGGCCGTCTTCCGCATGGAAACGACCCTTTATAGTGACGTCGTGCGTGATTGACGGAACTGCGCTGTGCTAGAGCGTTGTGAAAAAGCGATGGTGTGTATGCTACGTCGTTGTTCAAATTGAAGTTTGAAAAATGACGTTTTTTTAAAGCACATAAAGCGTCGCATTTTTCCATCGCAGAAAGCGATGGTGTGTACGCGGCATAAGGCTAGGTTCAGACAATCGTGGCTCACAACATGCATTTGATTTCATTATGAAATAGACTGACTTTCTGTGCTTTATCTATCCTGTTCTTATTTTTTTTAAACATCTATTAAAAATTAAGGGCCAGATCCACATATAATTGGATAGGCGCAGCGTATCAGAGATACACTACGCTGCCGTATCTTACCTGGCTTTAAGTCAAATCCAGGAGGATTTTGCGCCGTAAGTTACGGCGGCGTAGTGTATTTCTGGCGGCGGAATTCAAATCGGCGGGTAGCGGCGTGATTGATTTAAATGAAGCGCGTCCCCGCACCGATTGAACTGCGCATGCTCCGTTTCGAAATTTCCCGCCATGCTTTGCGCAAAATGACATCGCAACGACGTCATTTTTTGAACTTAGACGTGACTTACGTCCATCCCTATTCACGGACGACTTACGCAAAAAAAAATTCAAATTTCGACACGGGAACGACGGCCATACTTTAACATGGCAAGTCAATCTATCTATTTCTTCATCAGATATTCCGACCGTGTGTGGGCCACATCAGACTTTTTTTTCGTCGCAGTTTAGAAATAGAACATGCTTTATTTTTTTCCGATGGAATTTCCGATCGTCTGTGTGGAACTCCGACTGAGAAAAAAATATGCATGCTTAGAATCAAGTCGAAGCATGCTCGGAAGCATTGAACTTCATTTTTCTCGGCTTGTCGTAGTGTTTTACGTCTGCGTTTTGGACGGTCGGAATTTGGTCTGACAGTGTGTATGCAAGACAGCTTGAAGGGAATTCCGACGGAAAATTCCATAAGATTTTATCCTATCGGAAATTCTGATCGTGTGTACAGGGCATATGGCTTGGCGGCTCTGGAATATGTTTATTCTAAGAGATGAAGTACCCATGCTCGACTTCTGAACAGCTATTTGACAACCCTGCAAGTATTGCTGCGTACGTCACCCCTGGGTCATTCCCCCCATCTCCCTTTCTTTCCCTCATAATATCCTTTTCGGTACTTTGGTGCTTTCTTTTTTTTCTCTTACTCTCTAAAAAAAATTGCTATTCTATTGGTCATGGATCGGATAGTCTGAATAAACATTTCATTAAGTAGCTACCCTGATACTTCTCATCTACATAAATCAGATTGAGTGTCTTATACTGTCATTGTAACTGTTACCACAAACTTTGTTGACACTACTGTTCTGTGTTTTACAATCTGGATAGATAGCTGGTTCTGATAGCTGTAATCACCCTTGTACATCTTCTGTGATGGTTGTCACTGTACTGTACTTTCTCTGACTTTTTCTTTCAAAAATCAATAAACTTTATATTTGAAAAAAAAAACCATCTAACTATGTTCAGATGGCAGGACAAACTAGAAATAGTAGTCAGTATCAGAGCCAGGGTGATACATGGAAGTTCAAGCCAGGACACGGGAGCAGGAACAAGCTGGTAAGGGGTCAGGAACGTGATCAGGAACAGGACCAGGAGCACAATGCAGGATATGCAGGTTAAAGGCACATGGGCAAAACACCAAGGCCAGGTGGAGTAGCAGAGGAGGGACTAAATATGTTCCCAGCAGTCAGAATAAGGATATAAATAATTGTTATGAACCACTGGCTGCTAAGAAACACCTGCTGGGGTACACCGGAACAACAACCTACAGGAGTGGGAGCCACACTGCCACCAGCAGGTGAACCCATTCCTGACAGCTCTTTAAATTTAGTCCAGCAGCACTCACAAAATAAATGCAAACAATTTTTCTCTTTCCCTCCCCTTTGATGGGCAGCTGCAAGGAGAGAAGGAAGATTAATTGTGTCGTGATTGGCTGTTACTTCAGCTGAAGGGGACCTGCTCTTAGCAACAGGGGAAAAAGAGACTTCCGATTGACTGGTAGAACCAAGATAGCTGTATTTAGCCTCACCCTCCACTAGGAGAAGTACGGGGCCCACGCAGGGTCCAGATCACAACGGTGGAAACCAGGAAGAGAGCACTACGACCCCAGGAGTCTGTGTACAGGTCTCAGAGACTGTTGCTTCATAGAGCCTGGTGAGATGTTCCATGTGTGCTTGGGAGAGCAAAGACCTGAGGAGAGCAGTTAGTGCTACTTGACTGAGCTGTTGCCAGGGCTGTTTTATAGTGACCCCAGGAACATGTGCCCATGACTTTGGAACTAAGAGCCTGTGTATAGGACTCTGGGGTGAAAGACTACCTGCTGCTAATCTGTGCAATAGGAGGTAAGCTGCAGGGCCGTCTTAATAGCATCATGGGCCCCTGGGCAAAGCAATTCTCTGGGGCCCCTACAATAGAGACAGTGCAGGTACACAGAAATCAAGTAGGTAGGAGGTAGGGGTTATCTAGGGTGTAGATGGGTCAGAGTGCTGGGGGGATATCTGGGATGTAGAGGGGCAGCCCGGGGCTCAAGGACCAGCTGCTTTGGGGAAAGGGCAGGTGCCCCCCATGCAGCTGGGGCCCCTGGGAAGTGCCCAGGTGTGCCCTCTCATTAAGACAGCCCTGGTAAGCTGTAAGAGGACTTTGCTACTGAGAGTCCTGGCAGAGAGTATCTGGTTGCTGTAAGTACTGTGCTACGCTATACAGAGGCTGCTGCTGTTGCTTCCACTGCTGGACGAGTGAACCTGAGAGATTTGTGCCACTGTATGAGACTGTCTGCTGCTTCTGAGAGCCAGGACCACATGCTGAGCTGCTTGAGTGAGAGGATCCTTTTATTGGTCACTGTGGGACTCCTGGTGTCACTGGTGAAATTAGTGGTAAGAGGCCTTTGGCCACCATTTTGTTCATAGGGCTCCATATGCAAGGCCTCCTTCACTAGAAGGACTGAAATGGAGTTTCACTGGTCAGTTATAAGACAGTCTGTTCATAATAACTAGTAGTTGGTATTGTTGCCTTGTCCCTTACATTACCTTTATAAATGTTGTGGGCTTGTCATTCCTCCAAACCTGCTTAGTGTGTTCTGGCTGGGCCGTTCCAAAGGATGCTGTGGGAAACAAACAGTGTCGTTTTTGTCAGTTAGTGACATACTGTATTTGCCCTACTGTTATTCTTTTAGTTTAACCTACCCTTCCTTCTACCAGACGTTGCCTCTCAACCTCTTGCCCTACCAGTCGCCGTCATTATACTGTGCCTGGTTGGCACGGCTGTGTGAACCGGCCGCTTTAAGAGCGTTAGGCCTTGTACACACGGTCGGACCAAACCGATGTGACTGGTCCGTCGGACCGTTTTCATCGGTTCACCTCTGAAGTGGCCGTACGGCCTGATATGTGTACACACCGTCAGTCCAAAATCCGATCGGGTCAGAACGCGGTGACATCAAACACACGACGTGCTGAACGTGCTGAATAAAAAAGTTCAATGCTTCCAAGCATGCGTCGACTTGATTCGCGGGTTTTGAACCGATGCTTTTCTGTACTAACCATCAGTTTGGTCCGATGGGGCAGCGGTCCATCGGTTCGGTTTTGAAGCATGTTTTAAAATTTTGGACCGAAGGAAAACAGACCGATGGCCTTTACACACGGTCGGTTTGGTCTGATGAAACTGAACTTCGGTTCATTCTCATCGGTTCGATCCGAGCGTGTGTACAGGGCCTTAGGGGCGCACGCGCCCGCAGCACGACACCAGACCTGGTGCGCGTGGACAGCAACCACGATGTCCACCGGCCACCCGCGATCGCTCCACAGAGAGCCAGAACGGGGATCTGTGTATGTAAACAAACAGATCCATATTCTGACAGGGGAGTAAAATTGAGATCTGCTGTTCCTAATGACCAGGAACAGCAATCTGTCTCCTCCTCCAGTCAGTGCACTCCCCCCACAGTTAGAAACACTTCCCTGAATGAATGAATGAATGAATGAATGAAAAACTTATATAGCGCGGCACATGCGAACTGAATCGCCTCTGGGCGCTTGATGTTTCGTGTCTCATGACATCAAAAGAGCAGAGTTTTAATCTGTCTTCTGAAAGTCAGGTGGTTTTCCTCCAACCGAACGATGGTTGGTAAAGCGTTCCATAGTCTCGGACCTTGAAAAGCAAACCTTCTTTCTCCTTTGGACTTGTATTTGGTTTTTGGCACCTTGACCAGATTTTGGTCAGTGGATCGCAGAACGCGATTAGAATTGTGAGGTTCTATCTTGTCGCAAAGATATTGTGGCGCCTTCCCATGGATGCACTTATGTGTCAGGCAGAGTGCTTTAAATACAATTCTGTCTTTTACTGGCAACCAGTGAAGGGTTCTCAGCGAAGGTGAGATTGATTCCCATGTTTTTTTCCCAGTCACCAGTCTGGCGGCCGTATTCTGTACGACTTGCAGACGAGCGATTTGGTACTTTGGGAGCCCGAGGTAAAGGGCATTTGCATAGTCCAGTCTGGAATTCACGATTGTTCCCACCACGACTGCTACGTCTTCTTTGGGGATAAATGGAATAAGTCTGCGTAGTAGGCGCAACAAATGGTGCGATCCGCTGACTACTGACCCTATTTGTGCGTCCATTGTCATGAAGGTGTCAAAAATGACTCCTAGACTTTTGACTTTGGAGCTAGGGGTGATGCTTTGGCCCAGAATGGGCGGCGGTGTCCAGGTTGTTGCCAGTTGACTCTTTCGGCTGGCGTGAAACATAAGAAGTTCTGTTTTGGAACTGTTGAGTTTAAGATAACTCTTAGTCATCCAGTTTTCTATCGAAGAGAGACATTTCTCTAAACTGAGATGATGATCCTTTTTGTTGCAGATGCGAAAATACAATTGCGTATCGTCTGCATAAGAGTGATAAAGTAGTTCTTGGCTACTGATAATATCAAAGAGGGGGCGAAGATAGATGTTGAACAGTACCGGTGACAGGGGGGATCCTTGGGGGACTCCACATGGCACCGTGCGTTTTTCCGACGTGAAAGATCCCAGTTTCACTGTTTGTGATCGGTTTTCAAGAAAGGAGGAAAACCATGGTAAATCACCTTCTGCGATTCTGGCTACCTCGGCCAGTCGCATCAGTAACATTTTGTGGTCTACTGTGTCAAAGGCTGCGCTTAGGTCCAGCAGAACCAGGAGACAGGATTCTCCCTCGTCTGCGGCCTCGAGGGCATCGTCCCATATTTTGAGTAAGGCCGTTTCTGTCCCGTGTCCGGGACGGAAACCTGATTGAAATGGATCGAGTAGATTGTGGGTATCCAGATGCTGTTGCAGCTGTTGTACCACTATTTTCTCCATTATCTTGGAGAGAATATTTAGGCCTGTTATGGGACGGCGGTGAGTTGGGTTCTTGGGATCCAAGTTAGTTTTTTTCAAGATGGGCTGGATTGTGCCCTCTTTCAGCAGGGATGGCACTATGCCTTCCTTAAATGACTGATTTATAAGCTGTGTGATGGGAGGTGCCAGAATGTCGGCGCATTCCTTCAGCAGCTTGGTGGGAATGATGTCATTGGGTGCTGTGCTGTTCCGCAACGCACCAATGATATCTTTGGTGGTATCGATGGAGATGGGTTCCAGAGTGAACTTAGTTGATTGTAGAAGGTTTCTGTTGGTGTTTTGTGGTTGATTGAAGAGGGGGCTGAGGGGGGTATTATTTTGCAGAATACTTACCCGGATTCTTTCGATTTTGTCGATGAAGAAATCCGATAGTTCATTACAGAACTCTTGGGTGTCTGAATTGGGGACTTCAAGACATCCCGGATTCATGGTCTGGGTGACCATCTTGAAGAGTTCTCGGGGGCGGTTCATGGCGCTGTTAATCGTCATAGAAAAATGATGTTTCTTGGCTTTGAAGATTTCTTTATGATATTGTGTTGTTATTGCCTTGTAGATGATGAGGTGATCTTCTGAAGGGCTTCTTTTCCAGGCGGCTTCCGCCCTTCTGCGCTCTTGCTTCAGTAGGGACAGCTGGTTGTTAAACCAGCCGGACTTTTTTTTCCGGATGCGGACTTTGCGTTTCGGTGCTACTAAGTCGGCTGATTGTAGCAGAGCTGCATTTATGGCATCCAGTGTATCTGAGGCTGTTAACTGAGGATGAATAGTTTCGATTCGGTTTCCCAAGGTAGATTTGAAGAGTTCCGAATGGAGCTTCTTCTGAGATCTAGCCCAGTGTATTGTCACCGGCTTGGGTGCTTTTATAACTGGTGGAATTTTGGAAATTATGAAACTAATTGCATGGTGGTCTGTCCATGGCAAAGGTTCATTTCCCAAAATGTTTATTTTCAGATTTTGTCTGAAAATTAGGTCGAGTGTGTGACCTGAAGCATGCGTGGGTCTGCATATAAGTTGCTGTAGTCCTAATCCTTCCAGGTGATCAATGCAGGCATCCGCAATGGGATCCTGTGAGGAGTTGGCCCACAGATTGAAGTCCCCGAGCAGCAAAAGATGTTTGCTGTTAAGGGTATAAGTGGATATGAACTCCGTTAATGATGGTAGAAGCTGCGATTTTGGCCCAGGTGGCCTATAGCAGAGGAGAATGTGAACAGTCTCCTGGGGGTTAGTTTGAAGTTGAAGAGTAAGGGTTTCCATAAATGGAAGAGGATTTTGAAGGACCGGCTTAGTGATTGCAACATGAAACTTATGGATCACCGCCAGGCCTCCTCCTCTTTGCCCTATTCTGTTTTCCGTTATAATTCGATAATTTTCTGGCGCCAATTCTCCAAGAATGGTGTTGCAGTCGTCTGAAAGCCAGCTTTCTGTGATAAAGAGGCAGTCTAGATCGTTTTGTAGTAAGAAATCGTGGATTTCTGATCGGTGTTTTACTGCCGATCTTGTGTTGATCAAAGCACATGATATGTGCTTGAGCTGGGTTAAATGGTTGAAATTTTTGATGGTCGATCGTTGATCGAATCTCAAAAGTTGATCTATTTTTAAGGCCTTTTTGGTGACGGCTGGTAATACTGTTGCGAATTGTCTCAGACCCCAAATCGTTTCTGCAGAGTATCACAGTTTAACCATTGTTGCCAGTCACCGGGGGGGGGGGGGATTAATTTCAATAGAGGGAAGATTCGCTGAATCCTCTCGCTTGGCCTTGGTCCAGAGGAAGGCAAAAAAAACCCTGGCAATGCTAAGCCAATTCGCTGCCGCAGGGAAAAAAATTCCTTCCTGATCCCTGAAAGGCGATCGGACGAAACCCTGGATCAAGTACTGTTTGGAATGGGGGGGGAAGGGGGGAAGAAGGGTGTCACTGTAGCTGAGGAGTACCAAGATGGCCGCCGACCGGACCACAGGCCTCAGGTTTGGGGGCTGTTTGACTTGGTGGGTATGAGCTGGTTGTTAATCCAGGGGAGGATGGGATCCTCCAGGGATAGGGGGATGATCCCTGACAATTCCAGGAAAATTTCCAGGCTATCAGTGCTCCTTTTTGCGGCGCGCCGCGGTCTTTCCTAATTGCGGCGGCCGCGAATAAGGCCTGGTCTGGCGCGGATGCGGGAAAGAGCCGCAGATCGCCAGAAAAAAGCGCTGCTATGCGCGGCGGGTGGCCGGGGTGATTATGGGTGACTGATTGGGGTGCATGCGGCTCTAAGAGAAGGTAAACAGCCGCAATTTGGATCGCTGGAGTGGCTGTCCTGAAAAGGACGGTCACTAGCGATTCCTGGGGGTGGAAAGATGGCCCTGAAAGACAGGGTCTTACCTGAAGAGAGGGGCCCACGAAGGGAAGGAAGGAGCCGGTCCTATGGGCTGCAAGTTGATTCATGCAGCAAAGATTGTAGGAGCCTGCCTGCCTGCCTGCCTGTCTGCGGTGTCTAGCTGGCTATCTGTCTGGTCCCTGGAGAGAGCAGACTCGTCGGGAAGCGTCCTACTCCCTCACTGAACTGACACTGACTGATTATCCAGCTAAGCCTTGTCAGCCCTAGGGAACACTTAACCCCTTGATCGCCCCCTTTTGTTAACCCCTTTCTTGCCAGTGATATTTATACAGTAATCAGTGGCTATTTTTAGCTCTGATCGCTCTATAAATGTTTGGGTACAACGTCGCACAACGGCGCAATTGTCAGTTAAATTGACGCAGTGCCGTATCGCATAAAATGGCCTGGTCATTAAGGGGGCAAATCCTTTCCGGTCCTTAAGTGGTTAAAAAAAGCCCATTGCAAGGTTTACAGGTGTGTTGGTGTAGTTGGGTCCAGGTAAGGGTGGGTCATCAAAGGTGCAGGGAAAATGCAATCCAACGGCTCCTTAGAAAGTGAGTGCTAAATATGGAAGCACATTAACTCTCTATAGCCCCTTATGCAGAGCACAGAAAAAAGTTATGTTTGACGTTTCCAGAGAAGAGCATGTAAAATGTAAACAGCAATTTATGATAAGCGAATGAGAAGTGTAACAATTATAAAGTAGTTGTTATCCCAATTTGGCTGCAAAAGTGGAAATACACTTTCACACTAAAAACAAGGGGCTAGATTCAGGTACGAGATACGACAGTGTATCTCCAGATACGCCGTCGTATCTCTGAGTTGTGGCGTCGTATCTATGCGCCTGATTCTTAGAATCAGGTACGCATAGATTTGACTAAGATCCGACCGGCATAAGTCTCTTACGCCGTCATATCTTAGTTGCAATTTTAAAGTTCTTTCTGAATACGGAACTTGCGCCCTAATTTACGGCGGCGTAACGTATCGGAGATAGGTTACGCCCGCACAACATTACGCAGGGCTATCTGAATCTAGCCCAAAGTCTGTTTTACAGCCTAAGCCAAGGGCACCTAGTGCTGGCACTGAAAAATGATGTTCATCATATTCAAGACATAAGATATTGTCTAGGAACTGTAAGTGAAGTCACCAAAGACGAGTGAATGCATCCAGTGAATATTACAGTATAATTATACTGAATGACAGCTCTTTGTTCCTGATGATAACAACGCTTATGTCTGAGTCTCCTCTGCAGTGATGAGGTTAATGTGAGATAGGATTACATACTTGCAATTGAATATTTAGTATAATGAAGAAAAACTGCTGAGCCTTCTCGCCTACAGATTTATAATTTGCCTATCCTTCACCCAATACTGAGCAGAAAATAAGATTGTTAATAGACTGCCCAGACAGTGTTATGTTTATTTTTTATATGTGGGCTGGGCTGCTATGGCAGTTATTCAACCTCTTTTTGGAATACATTACATAGTAGCAGATTGGGTATGTGGACTGGTTATAAGGACATAAGTTGCATTCTGTAGCTCCTCACTCGCGCACACCTTGAAGAAACGCTAGAATACTAATGCATTCTACTTTTTGGTCTGTCAGTGTTTCTGGCTGCTTCAGGCGCTCAATGGTTTTCGGGCAGAGGAAATGGCATAGTGTATGCACATTTAACCATTTTTTTAAGCTCCATATAGATGCATGCATGAGCAATGCGTAGTGGATATAGAGAAGAACCATATATATGTGAACAAACAGGTGAGAGAACATTAGTGGATTGCAACAATGAACAGAAATTAATTAAAACCATGCAGACAAAGAGAGATACTAGGAAATATGCATAGATTGAAGCTTGTACACCCCCCCCACTATGTCCACTGCACGCTTGCCCCGGGCCCTCTGAGTTTACTGAATAACCTATGCAGGGTGACGAGAAAATCTCTTTTACCCAGCAACACCGTGTAAAGCAGGGGTAGGCAACCTTTGAGAAGTGGAGATCTATACCTGAACAACATGAAAGAGATCAAAGTTCTGCGCCCTTTTTTTTAAAGAAATTAACTAACAAGGACTCGCTAAATTACCTTAAAAGTGGACAGTGTCAGTCAGTAGGGTAGTGGATGGTGTCATTAGGGCAGTAAATGGTGTCAGTAGGACAGTGGACGATGTCAGAAGGGCAGTGAATGGTGTCAGTAGGGCAGTGGATGGTGTCAGTAGGGCAGTGATTGGTATCAGTAGGGCAGTGATTGGTGTCAGTAGGGCAGCGATTGGTTATAGTAGAGCAGTTATTGATGTCAGTAGAGCAGTAATTGGTGTCAGCAGAGCAGTGGTTGGTGTCAGTAGAGCAGTGGTTGGTGTCAGTAGAGCAGTGGACAGTGTCAGTAGAGCAGTGGATGGTGTCAGTAGGGTAGAGGTTGGTGTTAGTAGAGCAGTGGACAGTGTTAGTAGGGTATAGGTTTGTGTCAGTAGGGTAGTGGACAATATCAGTAGGAAAGAGGTTAGAGTCAGTAGGGCAGTGGACAGTGTCAGTAGAGCAGTGTTGCCAACCACCAGTATTTTTACTGGCAGCCAGTAAAAAATGGGCACATTTCTTCTGCCAGTAAATGCCAGTAAGAGGAAAAGGTTGCCAGTAAAAAATATGGCTGTGACACTCGGCTCAAAAATGTACATATGCAGCTCAGGTCCGGAGCCATCTGAGACTATCCATGTGCCTGCTGCAGTATGTTCAGGTGGTGCTGGCGGGGGCAGGTTTGGTGGAGGCAGAGCCTGAGTGTGTCATGTGATGTCATGGTACAAGGGAGCCAAGCGGATCGGCCAAAGCCTTGTGTGTGGGTTTGCAGGATGGGAGTAAGGCAAGCCAGGAGCACGACTGTCAGTGCTGTTTGGACTGAAGGGACCACCTGGCATGGAGAGACACTGCCACTGTGACTCAGGAGGGGATGTGTCATGTCAGTGAGGTGTCAGCATCATCTGTGCTGCTACACACTGCTGTCAGTATCACTCCGAGAGTCAATTTCATGAGTGCATCACCCATTCTAATGTCCTGTCCCTTAGCTACTTACTATATCGAAAATAAAATAAGAAATATGCCTTTTGCCTTAATATCTACCTTAAATCACATTGCTAATTGCATATTGTACGTAGCCTAAATACTGGAATTTTCACTTAAAATTGTAATTTTGTTACTTTTGGAACTGCCAGTAAAAACTTGTCTGTGCCAGTAAATTTTGGGTGTTGTGTCAGTAAATTTCAATCTGGTAGGTTGGCAACACTGCAGTAGAGCAGTGGATGGTGTCAGTAGAGCAGTGGATGGTGTCAGTAGGGCAGTGGACAGTGTCAGTAGGGCAGTGATTGGTGTCAGTAGTGCAGTGGACAATGTCAGTAGAGCAATGGATGGTGTCAGTAAGGCAGTGGATTGGGTCAGTAGCACAGGGGACAGTGTCAGTAAGGCTGATACAGGTTGGTGCCAGTAGAGCAGTAGCCAGTGTCAGTAGAGCAGTGGATGTTGCCAGTAGAGCAGTGGATGGTGTTAGTAGAGCAGTGGATGGGGTCAGTAGCACAGTGGACAGTGTCAGTAATGCACAGGCTGGTGTCAGTAGAGCAGTGGTTGGTGTCAGTAGAGCAGTGGATGGTGTCAGTAGAGCAGTGGATGGTGTCAGTAGAGCAGTAGATGGTGTCAGTAGGGCAGTAAATAAGGTCAGTACCGCAGGGGACAGTGTCAGTAAGGTACAGGTCGGTGTCAGAAGGGCAGGGGACAGTGTCAGTAAGGCACAGGTTGGTATCAGTAGTGCAGGGGACAGTGTCAGTAAGGCACAGGTTGGTATCAGTAGAGCAGTGGACGGTGTCAGTAGGGCACAGGTCGGTGCCAGTAGAGCAGTGGATGGTGTAAGTAGAGCAGTGAACGTATCACAGATGGACGCAGATTTAGCCCCACAGTTTCTGGGGAGGGAGCCGAGTGGGAGAATCACAATTAACCTCTCCATTGCCAGGCACCTTTATCATGTAACCAGCAGCCACTACTTAAAGCTCGCTAGTTTTTTTACACCTATCATTTCTCACAGTTAGTGTGGGGAGTGAGAAGGTCAGTGTGGGGGTGGGGTCTACCTGTGGGAAGGCATGGGTTGGTAGTTGGGGATCTGTACATGGCAAGTAGGCGTCAGTAGTTGAGGATGAGGGGTGTCAGTCTGGGGGAATATGGGGGGTCAGTCTGTGTGGGAAGGGGTCTCATGGGGAACAGAATTTTTTGGGCTGAATTAAAAATCAGAGGAAATATAGATGGGGTTCAGAATATTACAGTCTGCAATTACTATCTGCCAGACCCCCACACCACAACTACTGCCCCCTCCCCCCACTGACAGACACCACCACCACCCCAACTACTGCCCCTCCCCCACTAACAATCACCCCACCCTTTAGCATAGGGGTGGTACTGGAAGCCATGGGAGTTTATTAACAGACCAAGGGAGGGGATGTTAATGTAAAAGAGAAGGGGTCAGAGGACAGAACCTTGAGGTACCCCTACAGAATGAGGAAGTGGAGAGGAGGAAACAAAATTCGAGATTTTCCTAGCTTGTGACGGAAAATATTAATTATATGAAGACAGGAGGCGAGTATCTTATGCATTATCTTTCTTTAATAATGCCCATAGCAGAAATACAGTAAACATTTATTGTAACTTAAAAAATTCAAAGAACTACCCTTCCCAGCAGTCCCTGGGCCAGTGTAGCCCCTCCCAGACCGTAATCTATATAAGGGACTGTCTGAGGTAACCTATTCCTCTTTCTTCATGCGAATTAGTGTAAACAGGAACCGAAAGTCCAATTAGACATCTCCGCGGCTGCCGGGAACCTTCCGACCGGAACACAACATCCGAATCTGGAGGGAACGAAAAGGACAAGGCCAACACGGACCAACTTCATCCGGACCAACTTCATCCCAACGGGGACTATAGGAAAACCAAAACCATTCGGAGCCGATCAGTCAGTCGTCTTCAGGAACATGGACCAACGGATTCAGTCAACGGCATCCCGACTCCGGATCTGGAACGCAGTAGGAGCCTCCATCTGCGGTGAACTAAACATCATCAGTCTAGAACGAGAGAGAGACAACCTCGTGACAGGGTTGGGTTGGGAGGGAAGATACTCGCCTCCTGTCTTCATATAATTAATATTTTCCGTCACAAGCTAGGAAAATCTCGAATTATACATCAGACAGGAGGCTCATATCTTATGCAAGTTCAAAGCTATAACAATGCATATGACCAATAACAATCAAAATAATCCACAACACTGACATAGATATGTGTACCTCCTGTTCAAAGCGGGATTGGCGGAAAAGCGGTCGCTGACAACAGTCCGCCGCTATAGTAAGTCACAGAGGAAACCGGGAAGAGAGGATTAACGTAGGAAACGAGGAGTTGAAAGACTTGCGAAGATCGCAGCGAGGCTGTCAAGGACATATAAGTCTGTAGACAGCGGACCACATACAGTTGTGGATGTGCGGGGAAGAACGGGTAGAAAACCGATCGAAGTACCGTCTGGTCCAACGCACGACGGAAAAAGACTTGAGTCTCTGAGGCGAGGAATGACGCCTGGATATGTCCAAAGCCTTGACGTCTGACCCACGATGATGGAAATCAGACACAAGAAGACAGTAAGCTCGAAAGACAGTAACCTCAAAACAGAGTGTCAACGTCCCCCAGCCCGAGAACATGATCATGACCTTGGAAAAATCCCAAGTGTGCTGGTACATTGGGCGATTTAACTTAACGCCTTCAAAATTGACACACCAACGGATCCAAAGAGTCCGCCAGATAATTGGCTATTACAGACCCTGGCGCTTGAACGGGGTCGACCCGTCGTTGATCACACCAAGTAACCCAGAGTCCCCAGGTAGATCGAGATGCCGATCTAGTCCCGGGGCCCAGTCCAAGGCAGGGAATCCCTAGCTGTTCCCGAAAGGTCGTAGTCTGCGACCGGAACCCCGATACTAACCATGTGAGGAGTGGTAGGATGTGCTTCGTGAGTAGAGGGTGCAGATCCCCGTTCGGACCAGCGAGGAGGTGGGGGAATGAGGAAACAACCTGGGGAGTTCCACCGTCATCCTCAGAAGGAGGGGAAACCATGGCTGCGTCGGCCACCACGGAGTGAACCGCACGACTGATGCCCTCCGGCTCGCTAAGTGAAGGAGGACCCTGAGGGTCACCGGGAACAGGGGAACGCGTAATGTGTCCCCTGTGACCACGTTTGGTGGAGGGCGTCCACATGGTGCGCCTCCGGATCCGGCCTCCGGTTGTAAGAGCGCGGAAACTGGTGGTTGATACGGGGAACGAACAGGTCCATAGAGAAGGATCCGCGAAGTGAGCGAGGATCAGGGACCCTGACCGGTGCGGTCGCCAATCATTGGAATCGGTCAGGTAACGAGAATCCAATCTGCCACCCTATAGGGATAGTCTGTGGCATATCCCGCAATCGGGACGATGTTGTATTCCAGGCAGATTTGCCCGAAGTCTTACTAGATCCGCTAGGATTCTGGATCAGGGGTCCACCATGCGATCGACGTACCGGACTGCGGGTACTTTGTCCGAACGCAATAGCACACAGCAGATGGACGTGCGTGCCAACAGACTTCCGATGGCAAAAAAGGCCGTCAGGGGTGTACGTGTTGATGTGCAGCCGAGGGTTCTCTGCGGACCACATCCTACCGGAGGACAAGGGACTGCACCGAGCACCCCAGCCGAGGCGGCTGGTATCCGACCCTATGACGAAATCCGGTGAGGAGTTGAAAATGTCTCGCCGTTCCGTTTGACGGCATGACGTAACCACTACCGTAGGTCCACCATGGCTTCACTTAGTTTGTATAGCGAAGCCCCTAGCGAAGATGTAGAGTCTCGAGTCTCTGGAGGGTTCGACAGTGAAGAGGGGCTGGAGAGTGGCCTGGATTGACACCGGGAACAGGCCGACTAAGCGAGTCAGTCCGCGTAAGGACACCCGCTGCTGCCCAGCATGATACTGATGTCTTTGCGGATGGCGGCTAATTGGGTATGGGTAGCCGAAGGATCGCTCGGTTGGTGTCCACCAAGAACCCCAAAAACTCTATCTCCTGAAATGGGTAGATAATAGGTGTTCGTGATCTATGAGGAGTCCCAGATCGCGAAGCGATCCGACCATCCAGGAGGCGTGTTCGCTCGCTAGGCGAGGGGAACCAGCCATTAGAAGTAGGTCATTCAAGTAGATGTTCAACCTCACCCTTGTTCCACAGGGCAGTAAGTTGGTGAGATTTCTCAAGCTCCCACCGGACGAAAAACCGCCTTTCTTCTTCCTGATCGGGAAGATGTTGTTGAGGAAGTTCAAAGAGAGCGGGTCCATCTCTACTATCGGCTGTTTGGTCCAAGGTCTAGCAACCTGTCGTCCATTAGGACGGTGTTTAGGTTTGAAAAACCGAATGGGATGGTGAACCAGGTATACGCCTGGTAATATACCTCCATTTGTCCTACCGTCTTAAAGATATCATCAATTAGCGTGATCCCATTGTGCTAGGTCAACCGGCGTTCAGAGGCGGTAGCCTGCTCACTAAGGCGTAGGGTTAGGTGATAGGTCCAGAGATCTAAGACCCAGTACTGTGAGGTCCCAAAGGCCCTCTCTATTCCCTTCCTGGAATACTGAATGATTATGGGATCCACCTCTGGAGTGAGCACCACCGTATTTGGTAATGGAAGGGTGAGTATTCCACCCTCAACTTGTCCGGTTAGCGTACCGATCGATCTCCGGGTCCAGCATTCGATCTATTGGATCACCTCAGGTAGAGGTGCCCAGTCACCGGAGTGTGGGTGGCCAATCACCTCCTGATCGAAAAATGGTGCTCCACAAGAGTCCAATAAGGTTTTACCCTGGGACCTAGGGTTGGCGTCGTCATGGAGCGCCATGTGCCCACTGCTCACATAATCATCATCATTATCATCATCATTTTCATCCTCAGACTCAAAGGTGTTAGCCGCCTCGTACTCCGCGGACGACTCTGGAAGAGTCCACGAGGAGTCTGGCTCAGTCCGTCTAGCGGATCGCTGCCTCTGCATGTGCATCTCCCCGAGGCTCGGGGGTCGATTGGAGTCTGGGAAGGCAGTGGGTCGGCAGGCCCGGGAGGGTACTGCCTGGGGCATGTTATTTACTTCCCCTGCCGGGGAGTCCGTGGGTCGGCAGTCCTGGGAAGGTACTGCCTGGGGCATGTTATGTACTTCCCCTGCCGGGGAGTCAATGGGTCGGCAGTCCTGGGAGGGTACTGCCTGGGGCATGTTAATTACCTCCCCTGCCGGGGAGACGGAGGCCACATTAATGTGACGGCGCATACGGGACGCCATGCCCTACTCAGGGGCGTTATATCCTTGCCGGGAGATCCGGACATAGGGGTGCATGTGGGTTGGAACAACCGATGCCCTGGTAGTCTGGACGGACCTACCGACCAGCTCAGGAACCAGTGCAGCACTGAGGTAGGTAGGGGCTTCCAGGGCTGCGTCCACCACTTCAGTGGCACCAGTAGGGAGTAAAGGATCTGTCGCCAGCCACAGGAGAGGAGTCAGCTGTCTGCGGACAGCACGGCCGTGCAGCACAGGAAGATACGGAAGTTGTGTACTATAACTTGTATAGTAATTTCTATAATTCATTCAATTATTATTATAATTTGTTTATTTATT
Source organism: Rana temporaria (assembly GCF_905171775.1). Taxonomy (NCBI): domain Eukaryota; kingdom Metazoa; phylum Chordata; class Amphibia; order Anura; family Ranidae; genus Rana; species Rana temporaria. The sequence goes on from NC_053489.1 coordinate 526,306,608, forward strand.
TATATATATATATATATGTATTTATTTATTCAATTATATATAAAGTATAGTTTAATAGTTTATATTTTAAAATTTGTTTATTATATATATTTATATATTTATTTATTTATTCAATCAATCATATAGATTGTATAAATTATTTATTTATAGACATTTATGTTCATTGATTTATTTATATTTATTTAATAGGTCAATAATTTATTCATTCGTATAATTATTTAAATTTATTATTTATTTACATGTATTAATATATTCATTATATGTAGAATAGACTACAGGGGAATAAATTCCCAGAACAAGAACTGATGTTTAATGTAACTGAAGGTGAAGGAGTGACAGAAGCAGGGGAGGGGAGGAATTCCCCACCAGCTAGGTGTGAGTGACAGAGGTTAGATGAGGGGAGATATTCCCCACCACAAGGGGAGCTAGACGTGAGGCTAGGGGCAGTAGTCTCGCGAGACTACGGCCTAACGTGATTCGCATAGATCAGTGAGATCTACACAGAGTTCCAACCATACAGCCGCCCGCACCCTGGCGTGGCGGCGATGGGGAGAGACGGCCTAGCACACGGAGGATGGGGTCCCCAGGACAGGTCCGCAGCAATGGCGCCGTCGATTTGCGACAATAGCGCGATTGGTGCAGGGAGATCCTCACCGCCACGCCCCCCTCAGAGATGAGACGCTCTGAGGAGAAGAAGGGAGGTAGGAAAAAAGGCGCCGAGATGTTAAAATGGCGCCGTCCTACCTCCAGTCAGAAAACGAGCAGTGTGCAGAGCGCACCGGGGGGAAACAAAAGAAGCAAAGCAGCGGTATATTGTAAAATAAACAAATAAAGAAGCCCAATGACTGTAAGATGTACACATCAGAGGAAACCGCGTTCTCTACAAAACGGGTGGCACAGATAGCAAAGTGGGAAAAGCATACAGCAAAAACTAAACGTTTATCATTTTTAGAAATATCAGTTGTGCTTCATAAGACAGAAGGTTGATAGAACAACACACAGATGAAGGTCTGAGGGGATCAGAGGGTATATACAGATACAGGTGGAAGTTGAAGGGAATAGCGGAGGAGGGAAAAACCTCCGTAGCTGTAATAAAAGCCGGGGTGGGAGGGGGGGGGATCCCCAGCACCCTGTGGAAAGACGATGTGACATTAGGATCTACACAAATTAAAAAAGGCTGCTGATAACCAAATAACAAGCAAGCCTACATAAAAATTATAAACATAGAGTAATGTACTTATCTGAGTTCTGGCTATGAGCAGAAAGAAAGAGGAATAGGTTACCTCAGACAGTCCCTTATATAGATTACGGTCTGGGAGGGGCTACACTGGCCCAGGGACTGCTGGGAAGGGTAGTTCTTTGAATTTTTTAAGTTACAATAAATGTTTACTGTATTTCTGCTATGGGCATTATTAAAGAAAGATAATGCATAAGATATGAGCCTCCTGTCTGATGTATAATTATAGTTCACACTGAAGGAGCGCTGAGACAGGTGGGAGGAGAGCCAGGAGAGAGCAGAGTCTTGAAGGCAAAGAGAGTGGAGTTTTTTGAGGAAGAGGGGATGGTCAGTAAAATCTATGCACTAGACCAGGGGTGTCAAACTCAATTTCATCGTGGGCCGCATCAGCATTATGATTGTCCTCAAAAGGGCCAGTTGTATCTGTAAGGTTAGATGTCCAGCGCATCCCCTCCCCTTTACATTAGATGTCAAGAGCCACCCCACCATCAGAAGTTGGGTCCCCTACTCTCCCTTACATCACAGTGTACCCCCTTTCCTTATGCTGCTGATGGGAAGAAGCTGGATGCATTGCTTAAAAACAGAAAGTAATAGTCTGGAAGAGGACCTGAGGAGGGCTGGAGCTCTACTGCAGCTGCAGGAGAGGTGCGAGGGCCACATGAAATGGCCTGGAGGGCCGGATTCGGCCCGCGGGCCTTGTGTTTGACACCTATGCACTAGACAGAGCGAGAGGAACTTTTGTTATTTCTCCTCCTTTGTGATGTCAGAAACCGAAAGCCATTACCGGCTTGTAAAGCAGCCGATCAAACCGATCTCAGTTTGTTTGGCTGCTTTGGAGAGCAGAGGACAGAAATTGGCTGCACACAAACATAGCAGAAGTCAATTTATTGAATGCTCCATAAAAAGTACATGACACAAACCGCAAGTGCAATAGCCGAAACAGAGGTGGACGTGTTTCACACAACTACATTGTGCTTACTCATCACCTTGAGATTTGCCACTGACACAGATGTGGGTGGGTATCAGTAGACACACCACCTGTCCCAATTGTATAAAGTGCTGTGTGTTGAGAAACAAGGGAGGGGGATACACGTCAATAAATATAGAACACTAAGAGCTAACCACCCCCTGCAACTCAGACACAACACAGATGCACGTGGATACCAACAGATAATTGACCACGATAAAGAACCCCGAAACATTAGACAAGGATAAAATTGTTTGTACAGTATATATATATATATATATATATATATATATATATATACACATATAAATATACTGCACATATAAATGAAAATAATTGAAAAGAAAATAAGCTCCATATACACAAAACAAAAAGGAAATGAGGCCAAGAAATACATATAAAATCATGAATAATCTGTGGTAATGTAGTAAGCAATCATAATGCACACATGAAAATCATGTAGAATATGAACGCAAAATAAACCTGAGTCATGTACATATGTCTTATGGTTACATGATAACCAATGGAGAGAATGAATTGTTAATAATAACAAATTCCAAGTGAATATCCTACAATGACCCAGACAGGGGGGAGAAAAAACACACACCATATATGGGACTGTGTATACCATACATGTGAACTCCCAACCGCTGGAACAATTAATGAACTAAAGAAAATACATAAATATATATTAACATATAGAGAATCTCTGTCTAATTATATCATGATAAAAAAAGGTGGCCACACCAGAGGGGGGTTAGAGAAGTGAACTAATGAGCAAATATAGAGTGAAGAGTGTAGTAAAGTAATAAACTCCCCGAATAAAAATGTATTAAGAAATATGTTCAAAAACGTATATCAAAAAGTGTCAAGAGGTGTCCAACCAAAATGTCAAAGAAACCAGGGATTTTATACAAAGCGAGCAATACAAAGAGAACAGAATATTCTTTAATCATAACAATATAACCAGTTTTATGTGATTGATTAATATTATTGAGAACTAACAAACATAACATTTTTTTTAATTTTAATTTTGGAAGTCTGTTGGTCTATAATTCTCTTTTCTTTTTGTAAGATAAATAAAAAAAATTCTTATATTGAATAATAATTGGTAAATTTTGAGCTAAGAAGATAGTTTAAACAGATACGGCAATACACCAATGCCGCGCACACACGATCGGAATTTCCGATGAAAAAAGTCTGATGGACTTTTTCATGAAAAATTCCAATCGTGTGTGGGCCCCATCAGACTTTTTTTCTGTCGGTGTTTAGAAATAGAACATGTTTTATTTTTTTCCGATGGAAAAAAAAAACGATAGGAAATTCCTATAGTCTGTGTGCAAAACCCACGCTTGCTCAGAATCAAATCGACGCATGCTCGGAAGCATTGAACTTCATTTTTCTTGACTCTTCATAGTGTTTTACGTCACCGCGTTTTGGACAGTTGGAATTTGGTCTGACAGTGTGTATGCAAGACAGCTTGAATGGCGTGTACAAGGCATTAGTCTCCCCTGTTGCTTTTTCTTGGCAATCTGCATTCATTGCCTTTAATAATATCTGCCTGGAGTTTAACTTTAACACACTAGTGAAAATTGTAACAGATCAAGATATTATGTGTCTTTCTGAAATAGGAGCATAGATTCTATGACTTGCTGAAATCTACAAAATAATGAATTTGTGAATATGGCAATTTATGCCCTTTAATAAGTGTGGAATCAGCAGCATTAAGACACTGATCCTTCAGCTCAGATCTGTTGAACAATTTCCAGCGTGATCTTCCATAGTTCAAATACAAGGGTAGAATAATATTGAACAAAATAATCAGACAGGAAATCCTTTAGAACAATAAAAGCCAGTAAAAGTCATATAAAAACATAAAGAGATAAGGATTCTGTATGGTTTCTTACAACCCACTGCAGTGTTGCTTGGAGTAATCGTAAATTGTATTTTCACATTTATAACCACACTTGAGATACACCCACTATATGTTTGTTATGGGTTTCCAATTAAAAATCATACCTAAAAATAATTAAAAACATATAATTCTTACTTTTCTAGCTGTTTCTATGGGGCAAGATTATACAAAGGGCTTCATAGGCAGCTAACATATTTCAGAACAACTTTAGGAACTTTTTTTAAGTATTTTAACATATAATGTACCACCCAGGACAGTGTTCTCATCTAGGGTACAACTGATAATGAAGATTTGCCAAAAGAGAACATACAGGGTTATTTAATGGCTTCCCACTCAACCTATAGTAGAATTATGGCCAAACGGCAGCTCTCCCACCCTGGAGAAATGTCATATGACGTCCTCTCAGTTGCACACCACCTGGGCCCACTAGCAGCAGCACTGCAGCTTGATGTCACCTAATGTGTCCGGATGACAGACTACTGTAATGGGCCAGGCCCAGTACCATGTGATCGGTGTGACCAATCACAGCAATAACATGAGAGTTGTACACAATGATTGGTTTTCATTCATAGTCATCCATTGTGTACTGTTGTGATGATTTCTGTGATTGGTCACAGTGATCAAATGGTACATACAGGGCCAATCACAGCGCATCCGTACTAAGTGATAGCTGTAACAAGTCACAGCTATCACAATAGCACATCTTTGTTTATAAATGGATGCCATTCATAAAAATGATTGCTTATAACAGGGATAATCCCTGTTATAAGCAATCTTAGGGTAAAACAAATTCTGATCATCTTCCAAAATTCCTACAGTGTAAAACTAACTGTAAAAAATGTTTTATTTTTTTTTTGTTTTCTTTTGCATACAGTCACCAGTCAATATGCCTAACGCTGTACTGCTCTGGTGATAGAATTAAAACAATTTGAAAAACAACATTTAATGTCTTAATTTCCAATTTTTTTTTTACCATAAACTACAACTTTAAAAAAAACTGACCATGCCTCTACCTAAATACCCTGGGCTGACTTCTTTCAAAAAAGGGCTCATTTGGGGGGTATGTGTCCTGTCCATTTTAAAGCCTCAATAAATGAGAAAAGCAGTCAGTACATCGGGACTGATCAATTTTCAAATATATTTACCATAGTTTGTAGACTCTATAACTTACACAAAGACTAAATAATATACATTGATTTGGGTTATTGTTTACCAAAGAAATGTAGCAGAATACATGTTGGTCTAAATTTAGAAAGAAAGATTATTTATTTGCAAAATTTTCAGAAACAAACAAAAATGTGTTTTTACAAATATTTTGTTATTTTTTTTTAACTTATATAGAAAAAAAAACAGTGGTGATTAAATATCATCAAAAGAAAGCTTTATCTGTCTAAAAAAAAATTATCAATTTAATTTGGGTACAGTGTTGTATTACTAAAATGAGTACTGTATTTATTGGCGAATAGAGGGTAAACTGAGCCTGCGTGTTATACACCAACATGTTTTATGTTTTTTACCAACGGGGGTGCAGGGATTGTGCGGTCCACCCCAGGTGCCACCCATGGGGAGGTGTCTGACCGGCTGGCTTCCCTCTTCTGGCCCTGGAACAGCGCTGCCAGCATACTGTAAAGTTATGAAAAAATTACTTCCAGTCCGTTCTCATACACCGCTCCTCATGTGTCACCCTCAATGTAAATGGAAGCCTCTAAATACCTCAAATAACGCAGCTCTTTTTGGTCGCTGTTCTCCTCCCGTTCTGCCTCCTTGAGTGTAGCTATTGATCGGAGGAGGAGAGCGGTCATGTGACCATCAATGAAACAGCAGAGGAGAGCAGTCACAAGACCGGGTCCACGAAAGAGTGGCATTAATTGAGGTATTTAAAAGCTTTGATTTACCACAGTGACATAGGAGGAGCAGTGTATGAGAAGGGGCTGCCAGTGATGTTTTCTCAACTTCAGAGTATGCTGGCAGTGCTGTCCCAGGAGACTGGAGGGCTTTATAATGAAAGAGGGCTGTGTACTGTGCAGTGAAAGGGGGCTGTGTACCGTGCAGTGAAAGGGGGCTGTGTACTGTACAGGGAAAGGGGGCTGTGTACCGTGCAGGGAAAGGGGGGCTGTGTACTGTGCAGGGAAAGGGGGGCTATGTACTGTGCAGGGAAAGGAGGCTGTGTACAGTGCAGAGAAAGGGGGCTGTGTACCGTACAGGGAAAGAGGGGCTGTGTACCATGCAGGGAAAGGGGGGCTGTGTACTGTGCAGGGAAAGGGGGGCTGTGTACTGTGCAGGGAAAGGAGTCTGTGTACAGTGCTGAGAAAGGGGGCTGTGTACCGTACAGGGAAAGAGGGGCTGTGTACCGTGGAGGTAAAGGGGACTGTGGAAAGTTTTTTTCCTTAAACTTCCCTCAGAGTGCGATAGGACTTAAATCTGGCCTGGGTAGGAAAGGGGTAAAAGTGTTTGGTATTGAGGTGGTTAGGGTAAACAAACCTACCCCACCTTTCCTCCTTACATTACATAGAAGGGCAAAGCTAAGTAGGATTTGCAAGGGTTTTTCAGCAAAGATAAGGGTAAACAGCATTTTGTTAATTTTTTTTTTCTTTTAGTTACGCTACGTGAATGGCTGCAAAGGTGGGAATACACATTAAGTTTTCCTTTATAAATGGAATGATATTGTAAAGCATTATGAAATACATAAATGCACATTTGTAGTAAGCACTGTTTTCATTGCATGTTTTTTCCAAAGCTTTCTTTTGGTGATATTTAATCACCACTGGGTTTTTTATTTTTTGCTAAACAAACAAAAAAAGTCCGAAAATTTTGAAAAAAACAAACAAGTTTTCATAGTTTGTTATACAATTTTGCAAACGGGTGATTTTTTTTTCTTACTTGAAGTGCACTGATAAGGCATGACTGATGGGCACTTATAGGTGGCACTGGTGGGCACTGATCAGGAGGCACTGATAGGTGGCATTGATGGGCATTGATAGGTGGCACTGGTAGGTGGCACTGGTGGGCAATGATAGGAGGCACTAAAGGGCACTGATACATGGCACTGATGAGCACTGATAGATGACACTGATGGCCACTGATAGGCACTGGTAGGTGGCACTGATAGGCAGGACTGATAGGTGGCACTGATAATGAGGCACTGATGGGCACTGATAGGTGGCACTGGTGGGCACTGATAGGTAGCACTGTGGGCACTGGTTAGCAGGAGTGGCTGTCACTGTGTCCCATTTAAACAAGCCGGTAATTGGCTTATTTTTTTTCTCCTCACACTGTCAGCATGAGGGGAATAAAAGGCTGAATAACGGCTTCTGCTTACATCATGAGACCAGCTGACCGGCCCTTTACTCTGATCTGTAATCAGTCAAGTCCCAAGGACTTGGTGATCATAGAGTGTGCCACCCGCATGCCGCAGGGGGCGCGTGGGCAGGGCGAGCACGGGAGGATTTCTGTGTACGCCCTCCCAGCAAACCTTCAGCTATAGCATGGGCATTAAGTGGTTTCATCATAGAGACTGTAATTTTTAGCTCTCATTGGACTCATTTTTGTTAATTAGGATCCCTATCCTGGTGTGTTAGGTTTGTGAATTGCGCTTAATGCATATAATATAATACAATATGCAGCATATTGTTTAAAGGTCTAATTTCTAGCACAGTGCTAACCCAATTATCCTATGAACATACAGATCATTTGCTTACAATAAAGGCCATTTCAGCCTTCAGAGAGACATTACATCCCAATAAGTTTCATTTGCATCTTCCAGTATCAGCAAATTTATCAACCCCAACTGACCCTCAGATGTTCTGTGAGATTGAATAACCTTAGTAAATTACTGAACTGAAAGTGTTCCTGCATTGTTTTCCAATGCTGATGAGAAGAGAAACATGGCAACCCATTTCATAGTTTATTAAGTATATTTGTTTATGTGTGAATGAATAAAAATAAAAATATAAATATCAGTTGTTGGTTTTCACCAACTATTATTTAATATTCAGAAATCAAATACAGTTACACAATACAAAGAGCAATGCTAATGTATAAGCACCCATAGCAACCAATCATCTTTCATGTATTGCCCTAAAACCATAGCTGTTTGCTTTATTGAATACATCTGTGTCATGAATACCTTTAGCCATAGGTGCTCTTGCAGGTTCTAATGCTGACCAAGCATGTTGTAAGCAGCTGATCATGATAATAATAAGTTTCCATTTCTACCTTTTCAAATAAATTGTGTAAGTAATTCAATATAGCTTTTACAATAGCTTGAACAATTCAGTACTGCAACCCCTGCCTCAATACTTTCAGTCTTATAGTGAAATTATAACCATTGCTTGTCTAGACAGATGAATTGATGTAATTTGCATATAAATAGAATTAAAGGTGATTATCAGAGAAATACCATCCAACGCTCAAGCCTGAGGATCCGTTTGAGAATCTAAAAAATAGAAACAATCACTAAATGGGTTTTATTAATCCTATGAATAACACTGGACGTTTATTATAGTCTTCGTTATCTGCGTCAGTTGTAATGGCTGTTCTCATCAAGTGTCATTCCTTTAAAAGGATTGCAAGCAGTGGTATTTCAAGCAATTGCCTGACATTTGATGTAGGTCTTATCATCACTTGCAATCGTTTCTAAATTGTGAGTTCTCAAGCTAGGAAAATCATCCCTAAATCACGCATGTTCACAGGTGTCAGAATATTCAATTCATTCAGCGACACTGGTATACTAGTACAGTGCCTTGAAAAAGCATTCATAGCCTTTGAAATTTTCCAAATGTTGTCATGTTACAACCAAAAACATAAACAATTTGTAAAAATTTGTAAAAAAAAAATTGAAAACCAATTATCATTTTCCTTCCACTTTACAATTATGTGCTACTTTATGTTGGTCTATCACATAAAATCCCAATAAAATACATTTACGTTTTTGGTTGTAACATGATAAAATGTGGAAAATTTTAAAGGGTATGGATACTTTTTCAAGGCACTGTATGTCTGAAAAAAAAGTGTGTGTGTATATATATATATATATATATATATATATATATATAGATAGATAGATAGATAGATCTATATATATATATATATATATCTATATTTAGATATACAGTATGCAGGGCTCAAAATTTCAAGTCCTGAGCTACTAGTCAGGCCTCAAGGGTTACTCGCCACCAGTTGCCCCACCCAGCCCGCCCCACCCCTAATTTCGCAGCTAAACACGCCCTCATAAATCTCATGAAATGACACTTAAATGTGTTATGCAGAATTAAGTTATAAAAATAAATATTAACAACAACTGTATCTGTGCCCACCAATGCAGGCTGCCTATGCCCACCAAATGCAGCCCTGTGTCCACCAAATGCAGCCCGTGTCCACCAAATGCAGCCCGTGTCCACCAAATTCAGCCCGTGTCCACCAAATGCAGCCCGTGTCCACCAAATGCACCCCGTGTTCACCATGCAGCCTGTGGACAGATTTACAATGAGCGTGTTGTGGAGATGGAGAGAGAGCAGGAAACTTTCCAGCTAGAGAAAGACATACAACGTGAGATGGATGAGAACTAGAACACTTTGGAACAGCTGTGTGTATTTAGTTTCCTCCCCAAGCAGGGGGACCCGTATTGTTGCATTGTTTGCTGTGCACTGACATCTCTAAGCTGTGCACCTTTCTTATCCCTTGTTCTCAAATGCAGTCTGTGTCCACTATGCAGCCTACCTGGTTTCTATGTACAGGGGAGGAGAGGAACAGGAGAGCCGCGTAGGTGATCAGAGCGCAGCGTGGGGAACACAGGATAACAGGTGTAATTTTACTTGCCATGTTCCCGACGCTCAACGTCATATTCAGTCCCGTCCCCTGGCCGGGGGAATTTTGATTGACAGATCACCTGTCACCAGGATTGGATGGGTAATCTGTCTATCAAAGTTCTGGGACCAGGAGGCGGAGCTGGATCTGATAGCGAGCGGCGGGGGACAAGGCAATTAAAATTCAAACTGTTATCCTGTGTTCCCCGCGCTGCGCTCTAAACATCCGGGCGGCTCTCTCTCTCTTCCCCCTCCACGGTCACTGGGAGAAGGACTCCCATTACACACAGGCTGCCGGCGGTGCTCGCCCCCGGCTCCCAGGCAGCCCTTCCTCGCCAGACCTCAAAATCCACTCGCAAAATGCGAGCAGGCGAGTGGATTTTTTGAGGGCTGCAGTATGTATATATATATATATTGTGACAGGAAGTCAGGTAAATCTGTGGGTGTTGTCACAGACGGGAGATACATTTCTGCCTTGTTTAGACAATACACCAATTATTATTAGGTGTCGGCTGCAGATGTAGCCAGTAAGATTTAAGGGCGTTGGAAAACTTCAGCTGTTCAGAATGAGGCAATTAAGGCCTATATAAGTAATCCAGAGGATTACTACTGATGGCTGCATCCTGAGGCTTTTTGAGTGAAGGAGAGCAGTGATCAGAAATACTTCTGAAGAGGTGAGGTGCTGTTGATTTTTCTGCTGTATGACCAGCAGTGTCTGCCCAGCACTAGGCTGTGCCAGACTCCATAGGTTCCTGTGTGGTGAAGGTAGACGCCCCAAGAGGCCAGGGTCTATTTTATGTTTGATTTTGTTTATGCTGTTTTGATGCTTGCACTTGTTTCCAGCAAGATGAAAGAATAAACCAAAGACTTTGCTTTCAACCTTCTTCGGCTGTTTCTCTGTATAATTCAGTGTGTAGTGAACCCATCCAGGGGGTCACACACCCCGCTACAGAGCTAACCCCTTACAAATGGAGGAGATACTGAAACAGCTGGCTTTAGCAAATGCAAATCAACAGCAGACAAACGCAGGTTTGCAGCGGAGCCTTGCAGCTCAACAACAGGCTCATGCAGCTCAACAACAGGCTCACCAAGAGCATGGCAGCTCAACAACAGGCTCACGCAGCTCAACAACAGGTTTACCAAGAGAGCCTTGCAGCTCACTGAGAGAGCATTGCAGGCTTGGAACAGAGACACCAGCAGAAAATGGAGGCCATCGTGACACAGCTTCAGAGACAGCAGACCGAGGCTGGGAGTCAGGCCAGTAACATACCGACCTTTCGGGTAAGACAGTTATTGCCAAAGATGACTGCAGATGATGACCCTGAGATGTTTCTGACCATGTTTGAGAGAGCAGCGGAAAGAGAGAGTTGGCCTAAAGAACAGTGGGCTGGACTAGTGTCCCCCCTATTATCTGGAGAAGCCCAAAAGGAATATTTTGATTTGGAGCTTGCAGATGCAAAAAACTATGATCGGTTAAAATTGGAAATATTGGCACGTTTCGGTGTAACCCTGGATGTCCGTGCTCAGCGGGTCCACAATTGGATTTATCAGCAGAGGAAGCCACCTCGGTCGCAGATGTATGACCTCATCCATTTGGCTAAAAAATGGCTGCAGCCAGAAACTCTGTCCGGACCAAATTTTTTGGAGCGAGTAGTCATGGACAAATTTCTTAGGTCTCTTCCTAACACCCTGCAGAAATGGGTGAACCATGGTGGTCCGGAAACCGCAGACAAACTTGTAGATCTGGTCGAAAGGTACCTAACAACAGAGAATTTGTCCTCTTCCACCAGAGACGCACAGACTTTTCACCCCAAAACCAGACCCTCCCCACCTATAGGTAAGACTGCATCAAGGGATGGGGGTGGAGAGAGGGACCAAGGAGCAACTAGAGGAATTATCGGGACTACTGCTAATTTTTGGCGAGAGCGGCCTAGAGGACCCATCCCACAGGAGAGGACCAGAAGGTTGATTTGTTATCGTTGCCGGGAAGAGGGACATGTAGCAGCGGTTTGCCCAGCGGGTGATGAACCCATGCAGTGTGACTTTCTGACAGAGAGACGACAGTCCCTTTTTGCAATCACATGCACTGCAGAAAAGGGAAATGAGAAACCTTTATATAGAATGTGCTTAGATGGTAAAGATATTGTGATATTGTTGGATTTAGGTAGCCTGGTCACCTTAGTGAAAAGTGATCTAGTGGTGGAAAAACCTTACATCCTAGGAAAATGGCTGTAGTTTGTGTACATGGGGACACTCGAGAATATCCGGTGACTTCGGTTTCCTTTGAAACCTCCCTCGGTAACTTGTGTCACCGGGTGGGTTTAATTCCCAAACTGCCACATGACGCCATTGTGGGAAGGGATTTCACAAAATTCTGGGAACTCTGGGACTGCCCAGATTCCCCAGTAGGTGGTTCTTCTGAGCCTGAACCATCTACTCCAGAAACCTCTAACTGTGAGGATTCTCCTGAGTTTCCATTATCAGTCTTAGCAGGGGAAACACCAGTCCCTAGGGAGGAGCCTGCTACATCAGAAGAGGAACAGCGGCCAATAGGGTTTGATGACCTCAAGGTGCACAGAGAAAATGTTGTCACTGAGCAATTGAGGGACCCCACATTGCTAAGAGCCTGGGAGAATGTAGTGAAGATAGATGGGGAGTTAGTTAACCATGACGAGAGGGTTGCCCTCCCTTACTTCATTATTGAAAGGGACCTGTTGTATCGAGTGTCACAGAGGATAGAGGACACCATTGAGCAACTGGTAGTGCCTAAACCGTACCGCAAGATGGTTCTGGAACTGGCCCATGGGCACATTCTTGGGGGACATTTGGGAGCAGAAAAAACCCGGGAGAGGATCACCCAGAGGTTTTATTGGCCTGGGATCACTAAGGAAGTGGAATTGTACTGCTCTTCCTGTCCAGTGTGTCAGATTACTGCACCCATGCCACATTTCCGCAGTCCGTTGGTACCCCTGCCCATTACCGAGGTCCCTTTTGAGAGGATCGCCATGGACTTGGTATCAGAGAAATTTTCCCCAATGGGGTTTTTAGGCAGCTCAAGTAAAACATTTTGGATGCAATGTGTATAAAAGGTTTTATTTGGGATAACACGTACAAAGAGGGGAAAGGGAAGTAAAATTAAGATATGAGTTGCGGTATTACAAAAGCATTAAAATTCCATACATTGACAGTACACAACAAATATTTGTAAGGCTTGATACTGTGAACATAAGCATATACAAATAGGTCCTAACGCGTTTCGACCCTAAGGGTCTTCTTCAGAGGTTTTGGTTGTTACAAGTTGATGAGTATGGAACAGTCCAAATCAAGCTTCCTCGTCGCAACAGAGGAGGACCCGTTGGTCCCCTGGATGATGTGCTGACCTGAAGGCGCTCCCCCACTATTGTATCTCTACGTGATTGCCAAGTGATCAAGTGTGACTCTACAGGAGATCACCGGATGCTGGGCGACGCCCGAAAAAGTGGTGTGTAGAGAGGGAATGGGAGGGGGAGTTGTTTGACACCTGCAGCAAAAATGATTGAGAGGTATTATTAAATATTATTAGGGTTATTCTGGTGTGTGCACATGTATTTTACTTTACCTAGACACCCTGTATGTTGATCATTTTAAACCATATAAAACAAAATAAAACAGCCAGTCATGGACTTGGTTGGCCCCTTCCTGAAGTCCACTAGGCTGTGCCAGACTCCATAGATGGGTTCCTGTGTGGTGAAGGTAGTCGCCCCAAGTGGCCAGGGTTTATTTTATGTTTGATTTTGTTTATGCTGTTTTGATGCTTGCACTTGTTTCCAGCAAGATGGAAGAATAAACCAAAATCTTTGCTTTCAACCGTCTTCGGCTGTTTCTCTGTATAATTCAGGGGGTCACACACCCCACTACCGAGCTAACCCCTTACAATATATATATATATATATATATATATATATATATATATATTTTTTTTTTTTTGTATATAATTTTTTAATTATTATTATTATTATTTTCTTACTATATATACACACACACAAATAGATTTGTTGTTTTCAAGTTAAGAAGAGAAGGGACAAAGGCATAAAAATAATCCAACATGGGTTTTAATCCTTCCTCATTTTATCCAAAATAAAAAAACAAATAAAAAACAAAGAATGTTGGCTAAACTGTAAATTATAGAATGTATAAATGGGGTGTTGAGGCCTTTACAGAAACACAATACTCAAAAGTGCTACGTGCAAAAAACTGTGCATATAACATCCAGTAAAATAAACACACATAATATACAGCAGTATACCCGCTGACAATAATAAGGTGCAAAAAACTTGCAAATATTCCTAATATTGATGAATAAATAAATAATGATGCATAAAATGAATTACAATTTCTTCATGCAATAAAGTGCAACTGTGAAAAAATGCAAATGAACCAAGTCCAATATCATGCAGATAGATTCAATGTCCAAAATGATTCCTGAGGTGTAGAGTGCTCACAATCCACAGCAAACTAGCAGGTGCTCCACTCCAAGTGACCCTGTTTCCCCCAGCCTCTCACCTTAAGCCTCCCAATAAATCACACTGGCAGCAGCTCCCAGTATCAAAACAAGCTTTGCCACGGACCTCTTCTTTAAATCTCCACGCTGACGGCATCTAAATAACTCTCAGCATTGGTGGATGACCCCCTGTTTAAGCTGTGGAGCAGGAAAATACATCAGAGTAGTGCAATTACTGCTGTAAGGTAAAACGTGGCAGAAATTTGCAAGCTTTTTTGCAGTGGGCATCCATACAAACTCACTCACCCGGTAGCCTACCCGCTACCGGGTGAGTGAGTTTGTATGGATGTGGAGGCATGTGGAGGGCTCTATACAAATGTGATTCATTGAGTAATTACCATGATCCTCATTATTTTTGTTCCTTCTTATTTCACATAAGCCATCAATGTAGGAAACAAATACACTGATAAATTAACATCCAATAAAAAAAAGAGAAAAAAATTATGGTATAGAAATAGAACCTAAATGTTATTCGGCTGTTTAGATATGCAGGAAGATAAAAGAGACTTTAGAACAAGAGCAGCATGCAACTAATATATCTTCGGAATGAAAACAATACTTACTTCATTTCCCATTGCAGAATCTTAAATGACTTCTGAAAAAGATAATTGAATTTATTTTTGCGTAGTCTGGGTAATGAAATACCCCCTCTAGCTCTAGTTTTCTTTAAATTAAATAATTAAATGGAGTCCCTGAAATTTGCACTTGAAGATTCATGCACATAAATGCTAGTAGTCCAAATGTAAAAATGAAACATTAAATATTAGCATAGCTTCTTATATTTAAAATAAAGGTAGGGCCATACAGAAATTGTATATGTACTGTATATGTAGCGCCTGTGTACTTTCAGTCCAGGTGCTGTCTTAAATTTAGAGGGGGATGAGAGAGTTACTTGGCTCTCATCCGGTTAATTTGTATAAATTGGGTCTCTGCTGTTTGGGCTGCGCTGTGGTTTCATTCTGTGTTAAGGAGATGCTTTTCCACTTCGGGGAGACAGATGGCGCCAGAGGGGTCCAAGCGGAGGTGCCTCTCTCCAGCAGCCAATCGGTGAGGTGTTTCCCTCACGGGGCATGCTGGGAAGGGTATTTCTGAGGCAGACGCCTTTTGGCTGGGTTCTCTTCTTGTTCCGGGTGTGGCACCCACCTTCAGGGTGTGCACACATCACAGCCCCTGGCGATATGGCCTTCCAGGCCGCAGTGCGTGTGCAACGCAGTGTTCTTGGTTCCGGGACCATGCTGGCCCGGAGCGAGTGAAGCTATGGTGGAGCCCCCGTGTTCGATTCGGTCCCCCAAATCCTGAAAGAAGATCCCAAGCAAGTTGTGCTGTTCGGTGGGGAGTCAGTCTGAGGAGAGCCCCGGAGACAGGCAGTCCAATAGGGCCTAGACAAGCCATCGGGGGTCAAGGTAACCAGACACTGAGAGTTTGTCTGTTGGCAACCTGTCAGTCGGTGACTATTTTGAAAAGACTACCTGAGGGAGATTCGGGCACTAGATTCATTAAGGAGGATTTACGTCACGATCTACGTTCTGGAGAAGGGGCCTGTGGCAGAGGTCCCGTTCTGACCTTTATTTCTACTAAGTCTGTGGCAGAGACTGATTTTCTCCTCAAAGTTCCGAGTGATACTCTGGCTGCCAGGTCGGTGTGAGAGGCCTGTCCAGGTACACTATACCCACTCTGGCAGGAGTGGCGACAAAGTAAAAGTGCCACTAGAAGCAGGACTGCTTATGTATTGTTCAAGCCTGAATCTGCAACTTCTCCTCTTCACTCATCTTTCCTATCTACCTCAAGTTACTGTTTTGCCGTGTTGGGTGAAATAAAACTACCAGAAAAGACACCTGCTGCTTGGACATTCCATTATTGCTCTCATCATCATCTCATCCTCATCATTACCCCTAGACGCTCACAGAGGTAACACGCCATCCCTATTCTATCCAGCGGCTCCTGCGGGGGTAGCGATATATATATATATATATATATATATATATATATATAAATACCTGTATATTGCAATGTTCAGGGGATCAGGGATCACCCGCACGGCCGTATGACAACAGAAATGGTCTTTATTTCTACCAAAATGCAAAACAAATAATGCTTCAGCAGCAAATACAAATATGTGTCTATGAAAATAGCCATCAATTCATCTAATTATCCACATCACAGCAATATAACAGCGTCTCACTGACTAAAAGCTTGTACCCGTAGGAGAGGTATCACGTCCCCTGGTTTTATGGGGTGTTTTCCAAAAAAGAGGCAGCACTTCTGCTGCTCACACCCTGGTACATGTCTTGCTTACAGTCTCCCACTACTCTGCACATGCTTTTTAAAGTTTGCTGAATATTAACCCTCTCCTGTGGTACATTAACCCCTTACTTCTTAAAGGGTCCATAAAACAAATAGGGGAGAGAAGTATCACCCATCCAGGACCCATCCCTGGCATCTTGTACATATTCTACCCCCATGCCTAGATCTGTGCTCTACCACAAACTTATATTCCTGGAGGAACAGGAACCACTACATCACTCTTGTGTAGGGATTTATGTTTTGTCTCACTCATTCTGCCCATCAGAAAGTATGTTGTATCAGAGAGTTCAAAGATAATTGACCTACTGAGACAGGAATATTCATAAACTTACAATCTATCTTGCAAATTAATATGTCATCCATGCAAGGGCGGATCCAGAGTCTAGTCTCAGGAGGAGCACTGCCAGAAAATAAGGTGTTGCTTACAGAACTCAATTAGGTGTCCGGTGTGTCCACTGCAATGTTGCAGTACCGCTAAAAAATCAATGATCGCCACCATTACTAGTAAAAATGTTTTAAATATAAATGCCATAAATCTATCCCATAGTTTGTAGACGATTGTCAGGGACTGCAGACATGGTACACGAGATGGTCAGAGACTGCAGACGTGGTACAAGAGATGGTCAGAGACTGCAGATGTGGTACAAGAGATGGTCAGAGAATGCAGACATGATACAGGAGATGGTCAGAGACTGCAGACATGGTACAAGAGATGGTCAGAGACTGTAGACATGGTACAAGAGATGGTCAGAGACTGCAGACATGGTACAAGAGATGGTCAGAGACTGCAGACATGGTACAATAGATGGTCAGAGACTGCAGACATGGTACAAGGGATGGTCAGATACTGCAGACATGGTACAAGAGATGGTCATAGACTGCAGACATGGTACAAGGGATGGTCAGAGACTGCAGACATGGTACAAGAGATGGTCAGAGACTGGAGACATGGTACAAGAGATGGTCAGAGACTGAAGACATGGTACAAGAGATCAATGCAGCCTCATCAGTGTCCATCATTGCAGCCTCACTGTACATATGAATGCAACCCCACTTTTGTATATTAATGCAGTCCCACTTTTGTATATAAATGCAGCCCCACTTTTGTATATAAATTCAGCCCCACTTTTGTATATGAATGCAGCCCCACTTTTGTATATGAATGCAGTCCCAATTTTGTATGTAAATTCAGTCCCACTTTTGTATATAAATGCAGTCCCACTTTTGTATATAAATGCAGTCCCACTTTTGTATATAAATTCAGTCCCACTTTTGTAAATAAATTCACTCCCACTTTTGTATATAAATGCAGTCCCACTTTTGTATATAAATACAGCCCCACTTTTGTATATAAATGCAGTCACACTTTTGTATATAAATGCAGTCCCACTTTTTTATATAAATGCAGCCCCACTTTTGTATATGAATGCAGCCCCACTTTTGTATATGAATGCAGGCCCACTTTTGTATATTAATGCAGCCCCACTTTTGTATATTAATGCAGCCCAACTTTTGTATATTAATGCAGCCCCACTTTTGTATATAAATGCAGCCCCACTTTTGTATATAAATGCAGTCCCACTTTTGTATATAAATTCAGTCCCACATTTGTATATAAATTCAGTCCCACTTTTGTATATAATTGCAGTTCAACTTTTGTATATAAATGCAGCCCCACTGTATATATAAATACAGCCCCACTTTTGTATATGAATGAAGTCCCACTTTTGTATATGAATGCAGCCCCACTTTTGTATATAAATGCAGTCCCACTTTTGTATATAAATTCAGTCCCACTTTTGTATATTAATGCAGTCCCACTTTTGTATATGAATGCAGCCCCACTGTATATATAAATGCAGCCCCTTTTGTATATGAATGCAGCCCCACTTTTGTATATGAATGCAGTCCCACTTTTGTATATAAATGCAGTCCCACTTTTGTATATAAATTCAGTCCCACTTTTGTATATTAATGCAGTCCCACTTTTGTATATGAATGCAGTCCCGCTGTATATATAAATGCAGCCCCACTTTTGTATATGAATGCAGCCCCACTTTTGTATATGAATGCAGTCCCACTTTTGTATATAAATGCATTCCCACTTTTGTACATAAATGCAGTCCCACTTTTGTATATAAATGCAGTCCCACTTTTGTATATAAATTCAGTCCCACTTTTGTATATTAATGCAGTCCCACTTTTGTATATGAATGCAGCCCCGCTGTATATTTAAATGCAGCCCCACTTTTGTATATGAATGCAGCCCCACTTTTGTATATGAATGCAGTCCCACTTTTGTATATAAATGCATCCCCATTTTTGTACATAAATGCAGTCCCACTTTTGTATATTAATGCAGTCCCACTTTTGTATATAAATGCATCCCCACTTTTGTACATAAATGCAGTCCCACTTTTGTATATTAATGCAGTCCCACTTTTGTATATAAATGCAGCCCCACTTTTGTATATGAATGCAGTCCCACTTTTGTCTATGAATGCAGCCCCACTTTTGTATATTAATGCAGTCCCACTTTTGTATATGAATGCAGCCCCGCTGTATATATAAATGCAGCCCCACTTTTGTATATGAATGCAGCCCCACTTTTGTATATGAATGCAGTCCCACTTTTGTATATAAATGCATCCCCACTTTTGTACATAAATGCAGTCCCACTTTTGTATATTAATGCAGTCCCACTTTTGTATATAAATGCAGCCCCACTTTTGTATATGAATGCAGTCCCACTTTTGTATATAAATGCATCCCCACTTTTGTACATAAATGCAGTCCCACTTTTGTATATTAATGCAGTCCCACTTTTGTATATAAATGCAGCCCCACTTTTGTATATGAATGCAGTCCCACTTTTGTCTATGAATGCAGCCCCACTTTTGTCTATGAATGCAGTCCCACTTGTGTATATTAATGCAGCCCCACTTTGTATATTAATGCAGCCCCACTTTGTATATGAATGCAGCCCCACTTTGTATATAATTGCAGCCCCACTTGTATATTAATGCAGCCCCACTTTTGTATATTAATGCAGCCCCACTTTTGTCTATGAATGCAGTCCCACTTTGTCTATGAATGCAGTCCCACTTTTGTCTATGAATGCAGTTCCACTTTTGTCTATGAATGCAGTCCCACTTTTGTATATTAATGCAGCCCCACTTGTATATTAATGCAGCCCCACTTTTGTATATTAATGCAGCCCCACTTTTGTATATGAATGCAGCCCCACTTTTGTAAATTAATGCAGTCCCACTTTTATCTATGAATAAAGTCCCACTTTTGTATATTAATGCAGCCCCACTTTGTATACGAATGCAGTCCCACTTTGTATACGAATGCAGCCCCACTTTGTATATGAATGCAGCCCCACTTTGTATATGAATGGAGCCCCACTTTGTATATGAATGCAGCCCCACTTTGTATATGAATGCAGCCCCACTTTGTATATGAATGCAGCCCCACTTTGTATATGAATGCAGCCCCACTTTGTATATGAATGCAGTCCCACTGTGTATATGAATGCAGCCCCACTTTTGTATTTGCTCTAGCAAGGTCCCCCCCTAGACGGGCTTGTGTGCGATTGCTGCCGGTGTCCCGTGATCGGTCACAGGAGCTGAAGAACGGGGAGAGGTGTGTGTAAACATACCTTCCCCGTTCTTCACAGTGGCACTGTCATTGATCGTCTGTTCCCTGATATAGGGAAAGACGATCAATGACATCAAACGTCCAGCCCCGCCCCCCTACAGTTTGAAACACATATGAGGTCACACTTAACCCCTACAGTGCCCCCTAGTGGTTAACTCCTAAACTGCAATTGTCATTTTCACAGTAATCAATGCATTTTTAATGCACTTTTTGCTGTGAAAATGACAATGGTCCCAAAAATGTGTCGAAATTGTCCGATGTGTTCGCCATAATGTCGCAGTGGCGAAAAAAATCGCTGATCGCCGCCATCAGTAGTTAAAAAAAATATTAATAAAAATGTCACAAAACTATCCCTTATTTTGTAAACGTTATACATTTTGCACAAACCAATCGTTAAACGCTTATTGCGATTTTTTTTACCAAGAATATGTATCGGCCTAAACTGAGGAAAAAAATGTTTTTTTTTTATATCTTTTTTGGGGATATTTATTATAGCAAAAAGTAAAAAATGTTGCATTCTTTTCAAAATTGTCGCTCTATTTTTGTTTAAAGCACAAAAAAGAAAAACCACAAAGGTGATCAAATACCTCCAAAAGAAAGCTCTATTTGTGGGGAAAAAAGGACGCCAATTTTGTTTGGGAGCCACGTCGCACGACTGCGCAATTGTCAGTTAAAGCGACGCAGTGCTGAATCGCAAAAAGGGGCAAGGTCCTTAACCTGCATATTGGTCCGGGTCTTAAGTGGTTAAACTGAAAGGGCTTTAATAACAACATAATTAGAATTTTGCAGTTTACCAGATTATGCTAATTATGTGCACTTTTGTGGTCACAATATTCAATGGATGCTTCCAACAGAGAGCCTTTGGGATATGGCAGAAAAGGGGGTTCAGAGCATGGGTGTAGGTACAACAAATCTGAAAGAATTACAAGATATTATTGACCAAAATCTATAAGGAACTTACAATTACTTGCATGTAGTAATAAATATCCTTCCTCAAGGTGATGTGCTTGCCCCAAAATGCACAGCATTTGCTGAATCGAGTTAGAAACCTTTGGCTTGGAAAAAGTTATGATGAACAGAAAGATGTTTTAAGACATCTAGTAATGAGTAGATTTATGTAATTATTTGACTATTTCTTGTTTTATAATTATATTTATGAAAAATGCATATTTTCTCCCTCATTTCCTTTAAACTGGTATTAAAAACAAATAGCTGGATTCAGGTACACGTGCCTAACGTTAGGCAGGCGTAGCGTATCTCATATACGCTACGCCGCCGTAAGTTAGAGCAGCAAGTGCTGTATTCACAAAGCACTTGCGTCCTAAGTTACGGCGGCGTAGCGTAAATGTGCCGGCGTAAGCGTGCCTAATTCAAATTGTGAAGAGGTGGGTGTGTTTTATGTAAATAAAGCATGACCCCACGTAAATGACTTTTTGAACGAACGGCGCATGCGCCGTCCGTGGACGTATCGCAGTGCACATTCTCCAAATTACGCCACAAAGTCTTATTGGTTTCGACGTGAACGTAAATTACGCCCAGCCCCATTCACGGACGACTTACACAAACAACGTAAAAATTAAAGAATTTGACGCGCTTTCCGACATCCATACTTAACATTGGCTGCGCCATCTTTTTGGTGGAATATCTTTAGGCCTGAAAACACCTTACGTAAACGGTGTATCTTTACTGCGACGGGCAAGCGTACGTTCATGAATAGGCATATCTCGCTGATTTATGCATTCTAGGCGTAAATCAGCGTACACGCCCCTAGCGGCTGGCGTAAATAGACAGCTTAGACATCTTAGACAGCTAAGATACCTGAATCTGGCTAAAAATGTATATATATTTCAGCTTACCAATCCTTAAAAGTAATATCTGCATTAGATTTTTATTTTTTTCCTCTTGGGATAAAGGTTTTAATGAAATGAATAAAAGTTGATTTTACCCCTGTTGCTGTGAAACGTCTAAACCCTCCAACTTCTACTTTTGCTGGAAATCTTGATCTTTTAAAGGAAGTTGAAAAATAACAGCAGGATAAAAGGATTACATTGAATTTTTCTAC
This sequence comes from Rana temporaria, assembly GCF_905171775.1. Taxonomy (NCBI): domain Eukaryota; kingdom Metazoa; phylum Chordata; class Amphibia; order Anura; family Ranidae; genus Rana; species Rana temporaria. The sequence goes on from NC_053489.1 coordinate 526,329,100, forward strand.
ACAAAAGGTAACATCTAGAAGGCCTGGCTCACAGTATCTGTTCTAATTCATCCCAAAGATGTACTATAGAGTTGGGGTGCAGGCCAGTCAAATTCCTTCACTTAAAACTCACTTATCCATGTCTGTATGGACCTTGTTTGTGCACTGGTGTGCAGTCATGTTGGAACAGAAAGGGGCCATCCCAAAACTGTGCCCAGAAATTGTGAGCATGAAGTTGTCCAAAATGTCTTGGTATGCTGACACCTTAAGAGTTCCCTTCCCTGGAATTAAGGGGCCCAGCCCCTGAAAAACAATGCCGCACCATAATCCCCCCTCCACCAAATGATGTGGACCAGTGAACAAAGCATGGTCTGTAAAGAGATGAGCAAAATTGGGGAGGAGGAGACTGCGAGCCACGTCTTCTCATTCAACATTAGTTCTGACCTCACAAATGCGCTTCTGAAAGAATGATCAAACATTCCCATAGGCACACTCCTAAACCTTGTGGACAGCCTTCCCAGAAGAGTTGAAGCTGTTATAGCTGCAAAGAGTGGGCCAACTCAATATTGAACCCTATGGACTAGGACTGGGGTGCCATTAAAGTTCATGTGGGTGTAATAGCAGGCATCCCAATACTTTTGACAATATAGTATATACTGTAATATACACTATATTACCAAAAGTATTGGGAGGTCTGCCTTTAGACGCACATGAATTTTAATGGCATCCAGTCTTAGTCCGCTGGGTTCTATATTGAGGTGGCCCTCCCTTTGCATCTATAACAGCTTCAACTCTTCTGGCAAGGCTGTTCACAATGTTTAGGAGTGTGTCTTTGGAAATGTTTCACCATTCTTGAAGAAGCGCTTTGTGAGGTCAAGCACCGATGTTGGAGAGAAAGCCTGGCTCGCAGTCTTAGCTTTAATTCATCCCAAAGGTGTTCTATCAGGTTGAGGTCAGGACCATGTGCAGGCCACTAAAAATCCTGCAACCTAAACTCACTTATCCATGTCTTTATGGACCTTGCTTCGTGCACAGTCATGTTGTAACAGGAAGATGCCACAAAGTTGGGAGCATGAAATTGTCCAAAATGTCTTGGTATGCTGATGTCCTAAGAGTTCCCTTCACTAAGGAGCCAAGCCCAGCAACCCCTGAAAAACAACCCTACACCATAATACCCCTCCACCAAATGATTTGGACCAGTGCTCAAAGCAAGGTCCGTAAAGACATGGATGAGTGGGTTTGGGGTGAAGGCACTTGACTAAGACTGGGATGCCATAAAGGCAGGCATCCCAATACTTTTGGTAATATAATATATATATATATATATATATATATATATATATAATTTATTTGTTATTATTATCTAGGTCAGCTTCCTGATGGTGACAACAGTGGACCATGCCTACAAAATGCCTTTCAGCACGACCGCCTATAGTTTCAATAAAAAGTACGTTTGACAGGATGACAATGTAGGATCACAATTTTCTGAAAGCTAACACCTTATAAAAGAAATTCTCAACAAGTACCTGCATGGCAGGATCCCCAGTTAATAAGGCTACAGATTTTAAAGGATTGAAAAAAGCTTTTGAAACAAACACTTTAGAGCTTTTGTGAAAATTGAGTGATTAGGTTTATTTCTACAATATACTTTATCCTATTTTGTCCGGGGACAACACTGAAGCTCAAAGGTCCCCTGAGGGCTGACAGTTGTTAGTTTGTCAATTACATGACTTGATTCTAATGCCGCGTACACACGACCGTTTTCATTAGGAGAAAAATGCAATTTTTTTAATTGGTCGTGAAGAACGGTCATGTGTATGCGCCAGAGCATTTTTCTCGACAAGAAAAATGGGCATTAAAATTTAGAACCTGCTCTATTTGTGTCCACCAACAGGTGGTATAAATAAAGCCGGACTGGAGCAAAGAGTTTCTCTTGGCCTGAGACTTAGGCCTGGTACACACGATAGGATTGATCCGTATCCGTGGATAAATCCTCTGAGGATTTTGATCCGATGGAGTGTACACACCATCGGATCAAAATCCGCGCCGAATTCCCATCGCGGTGACGTGTCGCGCCGTCGCCGCGATGATGACGCGGCGACGTGCGCGACGCTGTCATATAAGGATATCCACGCATGCGTCGAATCATTACGACGCATGCGAGGGATGGGTTCGGACGGATCGATCCGGTGAGTCTGTACAGACCACCGGATCGATCCGCTGGAGCCGATTCCAGCAGATAGATTTGTTAGCATAATTGAAATTCCACTGAGTTGATTCCAAATACTATGGGAAGTAACAAATGTTGGGTAATCCGATTCAGGGGTAGATCCAATATAGTGAACCTCCCCTATTGGAGAACGCAAGTGGATTTTTGTTACCCTGTTTGCTGGTGCCAAAAGTGTATGGCTACCACATAAGTGGCGGGTGGAAAAAAGGAGAGGCCCTATCCAAGTCCTTACATTAGTCTGGTACCTCAGTAGTGTGGGCGTTCGTTGTGAATGTTATTACAAGTGATTAGTATGTGCCAGAATTGTGTAATCGAAAATAAAAAAGAAAAAAACAAAACATGAATGAGTGTCTGTTAAAGACTCGACCCTATGTGGGTATCCTGGAGATCACTAGTGGTAAATGCACTGTGTTAATATATATAATATAAAATGCCTTAAGCTAGGTGCATCTGCATGCACTGCAAGATAAATAATTGAATCATGCGCAATAAGTGGTCCCTAAGTGCTTAAGGGGTGTCCAAGAGGTAGGGCACACCTTAATGTGAATCCCTATTACCTAATAATATCCTAAGCGGTGCTTATTAATTAGGTGTAGCTATACCATAAAAAATATATATATATAGGTGGATATCAAAAACATATAAAAGAAATATTGTGTAAAAATGAAAGTGTAAATCCTACTGTCCCTCCTGGGACTAGAAGATTAAGCAAAAAATGTGTCAAAAATCACAAAAGGAAAAAAAGAGAATAGAAAGAGACACAAGTCCCATATATTCAATGCTAGTAGCAGGTGTAGTAATTAACATCCACTCTAGAGTCCGATCAATCAAGAGCGGTGTTTAAACTAATTGCATAGGAGCTCAACAAAGTCTATCAAGGCAGTTTTCTTCCTTTAAGGTGTTATTCCTGCATGCGAGTTGACAGATTCAAACTTGTGACTTTAGGGTGTCGCTACACATGGTTAGGGCGGTGACATCTGTGCTCCCCCACATAGGTCCCCACTCACCGAATGTCGTCACCCCCCAGGGGGCAAAAAGCGGATGGTAGTGGTACCTCGATGTCTATGGTGTCACGACCTTTTGGCTTAGATCCTCAGCTATCTCCTTATCCAGGGGCTGCAAGGTGAATGTGATCCTTTCCAAGTTGTCCTCCAAAGTCACTCAGTGGTTAAAAAGGAAAAAACAAAGGGAACCACATAGTGTGATATGTTTTTAGAGTTTAATTGGGTAATACCCAAAAACTGTATTTATTTAAAAATGAAAAAGTGACAAAGGCAGTAGTATGCCTCCACTGGAAGCCCTGCGCAGAGGGGGGCTCCAATGAGCCGATATAAAATATACGTGCACAAGAAAAATAAAAAAATATAATAAAAATAAATAAAACACAAGTAGAGAGACACGCTGCACTGGCCTATGGGTCTCACACTGAATGAATATAGCCACTTTTATGCCAATATAAAAATCTCTATTTCAAGGCATCTTTATTTATACAAATGATTTATTTATTATATAATGTTTTTACATTTTCTCACTTGTATTATTTTTTACTTTGCACTCTTATTATTATTGGGTAATATCAACTAATAGAGTCCATTTAAGGTTTCTAGTATCTATCAGCGGCAGCATATGGTTTCCCGTCCCTCGCATTGGACATCTCCATGGGTTAAACTGGGATTCCCCAAATGATTAGGATAATCCAGCCAAATTTGTTTCCTCCGCACGGCCCGGGGGCGGGACACATATGGAGCAGCGTATATAACAACATGAGCGTGTGTAGTATGTTATCGCCTTTGAGAAAGTCACATGACGAAACGCGTCAGGTGACCTACACACAGCTCATTCATTGAGACACACGCTAATCGCCAGCACGCCTACCTGTCTCAGCTGTTTTCTCTGCTTCACAACCGACAGCGCCGAAGGAGGATTTTAAACGGCGCTAGCAGCAGCAGCCACACCATTCAGTGTGAGACCCATAGGCCAGTGCAGCGTGTCTCTCTACTTGTGTTTTATTTATTTTTATTATATTTTTTTATTTTTCTTGTGCACGTATATTTTATATCGGCTCATTGGAGCCCCCCTCTGCGCAGGGCTTCCAGTGGAGGCATACTACTGCCTTTGTCACTTTTTCATTTTTAAATAAATACAGTTTTTGGGTATTACCCAATTAAACTCTAAAAACATATCACACTATGTGGTTCCCTTTGTTTTTTCCTTTTTAACCACTGAGTGACTTTGGAGGACAACTTGGAAAGGATCACATTCACCTTGCAGCCCCTGGATAAGGAGATAGCTGAGGATCTAAGCCAAAAGGTCATGACACCATAGACATCGAGGTACCACTACCATCCGCTTTTTGCCCCCTGGGGGGTGACGACATTCGGTAAGTGGGGACCTATGTGGGGGAGCACAGATGTCACCGCCCTAACCATGTGTAGCGACACCCTAAAGTCACAAGTTTGAATCTGTCAACTCGCATGCAGGAATAACATCTTAAAGGAAGAAAACTGCCTTGATAGACTTTGTTGAGCTCCTATGCAATTAGTTTAAACACCGCTCTTGATTGATCGGACTCTAGAGTGGATGTTAATTACTACACCTGCTACTAGCATTGAATATATGGGACTTGTGTCTCTTTCTATACTCTTTTTTTCGTTTTGTGATTTTTGACACATTTTTTGCTTAATCTTCTAGTCCCAGGAGGGACAGTAGGATTTACACTTTCATTTTTACACAATATTTCTTTTATATGTTTTTGATATCCACCTATATATATATATTTTTTATGGTATAGCTACACCTAATTAATAAGCACCGCTTAGGATATTATTAGGTAATAGGGATTCACATTAAGGTGTGCCCTACCTCTTGGACACCCCTTAAGCACTTAGGGACCACTTATTGCGCGTGATTCAATTATTTATCTTGCAGTGCATGCAGATGCACCTAGCTTAAGGCATTTTATATTATATATATTAACACAGTGCATTTACCACTAGTGATCTCCAGGATACCCACATAGGGTCGAGTCTTTAACAGACACTCATTCATGTTTTGTTTTTTTCTTTTTTCTTTTCGATTACACAATTCTGGCACATACTAATCACTTGTAATAACATTCACAACGAACGCCCACACTACTGGGGTACCAGACTAATGTAAGGACTTGGATAGGGCCTCTCCTTTTTTCCACCCACCACTTATGTGGTAGCCATACACTTTTGGCACCAGCAAACAGGGTAACAAAAATCCACTTGCGTTCTCCAATAGGGGAGGTTCACTATATTGGATCTACCCCTGAATCGGATTACCCAATATGTGTTACTTCCCATAGTATTTGGAATCAACTCAGTGGAATTTCAATTGCAGCGCCATCATCCTATTACCAGCACTATTTAACATTAATCGCTTATTGTGATTACCTAGGGAGGCAGCAGCAAATAAAACAAATCCTAAGCGCGGATTCACCCCCCTTTTTTTGTTTTTTAGATTTGTTAGCATGTCTACAAATTTTTATCTGCTGGAAATCAGAAATATCCGCGGATAAATATCCGCTAAGACGTACACACCAGGGGATCTATCCGCTGAAACCGATCCGCTGAGATTTTTCAGCGGATGGATCCTCTCGTGTGTATGGGGCCTCAGAAAACCAAAAACCTGAGAGAGCTGTTTATATGAAGGTTGCTTTTCTGAGAGAAAACCTTTTTACAATAAAACTGGCTACAGGTTTGCCCTGAAAAGCTGTGTATACACACGGCCACACAAAAACCCGCCACTCTTTTGAATGGCAAGATCGCGGTGACGTTATGGACTATAACAAGCCGGTGTCTCGTCACATTCGATTCTTTTGCCGCCAGCTTGCTACACCCCAACACTATCGTTGTATGCTACAGCGCATGTGTCAAAGTGTTATCGAGCATGCATGGTTTTTCTACCCTGCAGGTAAGCATACAGATGACCGGTTTTCTCGGCAGGAAACACTCTGCCGGGAAACCCGACGGGAAAATAGAGAGCAGGTTCTCTATTTTCCGGGATTCTCGATCAAATGCTCTCCTGGCAGTTTTCCTGCCGGGAAAACCGGTTGTGTGTACGAGGCTTCAGACTTTAAGAAAGCCTGCCATTTTGCACCTTTTTCCCCAGGGAAGGTGATCCCCTATGAGCTAACCCCTGACAATTTTATAGCTATATATAGATATATATATAGATAAGTATAGTTATCTATCTATATAGATATATAGATAGATATCTATCTATATATCTATATATATATACACCTGCATATATACTTTATTCAAAAAGACTTGCCTGTTAGTAGTGAGTAAGATAATTGATTCTGGTAACGTAGAGATGAGTCTGGCAAACTATACTGGACACATAACCAAGCAATATGCTTACAGACTTATTTGGCCATGAAAAATTCCAATTTCAAATCCACATTTGCCTTTGATATGTTAATTTTCCTTCTGTTACTTGGTGTCAGTTTCTAGCAAAGTCCAATCTTTTAGCCCCGGAGTCTTCTGACACTGCTCGGTCTTTGTCATTTGGAAGCTGTCATCCTTAAAGTCTTAGAATTTATACAAGAACTGAATTGCTCTCTTTTGTTTTATTATCTTATATAACCCGAAGCACACCACATCAAAACGATAAGCCCATCAATTTGAATGCAACATACAAATGATCATTAGTTACTTAAGCAACAATATGCAGAAAAAACAATACATGGGATCATATCAAGTAAGTAGCAATGCCCAATACTTGAAAAAAGAAAACACAGAAAACATAGACTGATTAACCCCTTCAGATCCGTGCTATAGCCGAATGACGGCTAAAACGCGGACCTGCTTTGTCGGTATGACGTACGGCGTGTACTGTGATCACTGAGTCACTGAGACTCGGGTGATCACAGATCCGATTAAGGGGCCGTTCCTGGTCCCTTACCACATGATCAGCTGTCAGCCAATGACAGCTGATCATGTGATGTAAACAAATGCTCGGTAATCTGTTTCTTTTTCTCCTCACGCTGACAGCATGAGGAGAAAAAAAAAAGCCGACCACCGGCTCTTGTGCAAGGGACATCGATCTCAAAGAGAAAAGGACACAGGCACCTCATCTGTATCCACCAGTATTGCCTGTCAGTGCCACCTGCCAGTGCCCACCAGTGCAAAAAAGTGCCACCTATCACTGCCCAGGAGTGCCACCTATCATTGCCCACCCGTGGTGCCAATCATTCCCTTATCAGTGCCACCTACCAGTGCCAATCAGTGCCCATCACTGCCACCCATCAGTGCCCACCACTGCCACCTATCAGTGGCACCTATTAGTGCCACTTCTCAGTGCCCACCAGTGCCACCTATCAATGCCCATCAGTGCCACCTTATCAGTGCCCACCAGTGCCACCTTATCGATGCCCACCAGTGCCGCCTTATCGGTGCCCATCAGTGCCCATCAGTGCAGCCTATCGGTGCCCATCAGTGCAGCCCCATCAGCATACATCAATGAATGACAAAAATTACCTGTTTGCAAAATTGTATAACAAAATATAAAACGGTTTTGTATTTTTTTTTTTAAACCGGTCTTTTTAAAAAATAAAATACAAAATAAAAACGGTAGAGGTGATCAAATACCACCAAAATAAAGCTCTATTTGTGGGGAAAAAATTCTAAAAATTTAATTTGGGTACAGTGATGTATGACGTGCACTTGTCATTCAAACAGTTAAGCCCTGTACACACGGCCCAGAATCTCGTCAGGAAAAAAAATTGCCCAGATTCAAGAAGCTATTGCGCCCGCGCAACCATAGGTTGCGCGGCGCAATAGCTGTTTTGCTCCCGCGTAGCGAATGCCCCTGATTCAGGAACATCGCTACGCGGACTGCAGCCTAGGATATGACAGACATAAGCCTCCTTATGCCTTCATATCTCAGGCTGCATTCTTGCGTTGGCCGCTAGGGGGCGCGGCCATTGTGATCGGCGTATAGTATGCAAATTGCATACTACCACCGATTCACAAAAGTTGCGCCGGCCCTGCGCACGCAAGGTACGGAGTTTCCGTAAGGCGACTTTAGCGTAAGGCTGCTCCTACTCATAGTAGGTGCAGCCAATGCTAAAGTATAGCCGCCCTTCCCGCTCGTGAAATTTAAATTTCACGTCGTTTACGTAAGTGATTCGTGAATGGCGCTGGACGCCATTCACGTTCACTTAGAAGCAAATGACGTCCTTGCGACGTCATTTGCCGCAATGCACGTCGGGAAAGTTTCCCGACGGAGCATGCGCTGTTCGCTCGGCGCGGGAGCGTGCCTAATTTAAATGATTCCCGCCCCCGGTGGGATCATTTACATTAGGCGCCCTTACGCAGGGCAAATTAGCATAGCGCCCGCGCAATTTACGGAGCTACTGCTCCGTGAATCGCGGGCAAATCGAAATATTTGCGTGGGCGCAGAGCAAAAATCGTTGCCCTTTGCCCACGCAAATATTGTGCGGTTCTACCTGAATCTGGGCCACTGTGTTTTTCCTGACGAGATTCTTGGCAAGAATCTCTTCCCGGCTTTTGAATGGCATGAACGTGGTGACGTCATCGACTGCGACGAGCATGCGCTCATCGCAATCGATGCCGTTGTCGCCATCTTGCTACACCCTACCTATGCCTTGGAAGCTACCGCACATGCGTCAAAGTCATTTCGAGCATGCGCGGGTATCCATGGTGACAGGTAAGTATACAGACGCTTGGGTTTCTCGGCAGGAAAACACTGGCGAGAATCACAACAAGAAAATAGAGAGCAGGTTCTCTATTTTTTTTGTCCAGATTCTGGCCAGTTTTTTTAACGAGAAACCTCAAAGCCTCGGACGTTCGCGCAGTTTACTCTGCAAGATAGCTCTGCCAGCAGCTGTCTTGACGAGAAACACGTGCGTGTGTACGAGGCTTGAGAGCGCCGAAAGCTTAAAATGGGTCTGGTCAGGAGATGGTATTTAAGTGCCCAGTAAGCAAGTGGTTAAAAACCACGAGTACAAAAGAAAAAGTTATTGGCCCGGATTCAGATAGCCTTTACGTCGGCGTATCTATTGATACGCCGCGTAAGTTCTACGAAGTGCCGGCGTATCTTCTTTCTGTATTCAAGATACGCCCGAATTTTACTAAGATACGGCTGGCGTAAGTCTCTTACACCGTCGTATCTTAGGCTGCATATTTACGCTGGCCGCTAGGTGGCGCTTCCGTAGATTTCCGTGTTGAATATGCAAATTAGGTAGATACGCCGATTCAGAAACGTACGTCCGCCCGGCGCATTTTTTTACGTCGTTTACGTAAGGCTTTTCCTGCGTAAAGTTACCCCTCATAAAGCAGGGGTAAGTCATGTTAGGTATGGACGTCGGAAACGAACGAACAGCGTCGTATTTTACGTCGTTTGCGTAAGTCGTTCGTGAATAGGGCTGTACGTAAGTTCCGTTCACGTCGAAAGCATTGACAGTTTGCGGCGTAATTTGGAGCATGCGCACTTGGAAACGTTCACTACGCTTCGCAAGAAACGTCAATTACGTGGGGTCACAAGTAATTTAAATAAAACACGCCCACATCATCCACATTTGAATTAGGCGGGCTTACGCCGACACATTTACACTACGCCACCGTAACTTAGGGCGCAAGTTCTTTCTGAATACGGAACTTGCGCCCTAAGTTACAGCGGCGTAGTGTATCTGAGATACGCTACGCCCGCCGATAGATACAAAAATGTATTTGAATCCGGGCCAATTGCCTATAGCATCCAGCTAGAATTCTTCTTTAAATATTTCATAAAATGAATAGTGATGTGTTCATTTTCCTTTATTCCAGACTTCATAAATCAGCCCATATAAGTTCCAAAACAAAGAGAAAGCACAATTTCTTAAAGTGAAAAATGTTATATAAAATATTCCAGGTATATTTAGGTATGTACTGCCACTGGGATTAAAGTGGAACTTTGCATCGAAAAACAATGTTACAGATTACTCTTTAAGATGAACACAGTGATTCCTGCTTTATCATATTAGCTCCACATTCTTAATGATCACACATCAAAGATTACTTCCAACATATACAGATAATGTGTGTTGGTGGTACGCTAAAGTATGAAAAAATCAGGAATCGGTATCCAATTTTCAGAGGCAGTTGTGGGTCCACCATATTGTCCCAGAGAGTCAGTGGAGTTGTCTGGAGAACACTAGAAATATGAGAGTGCCATAAAGCTTGAACAAGTCCAGTAGAGATTTTTATTTTACACAATAAAAGATCGAAGATCCAAAGCACTTTTGGGGCACAAAACTCCCCCTCCATCAGAGTTTGTATGCTGACATTGAGTTCTAAAATGTACTGGACAACTGTTGCATACTGAAATTGATGATGGTGAGTCACAAAACGGCAGGATCTCATTTCTCTAATGTTCTCCAAACATTTACAATTATCCATAATATCTATAATACCCTTATTTTATCGGAACATCACTATTACTGGTATATAAAAAGCACCAGGTCAGTGGATTTAATTATATCCTCTTAAAGTTAAGCCATAAACTACCACCACTGATGACAATATAGAACTGGGATCTAACTGTAAAATGCTAAGAGGCTGTAGAGAATTCTATTTATAAAAACAGTGCATTTTAAGGGTAAGCATTTCAATAAAGCACCCAAATCACAATACTCCCAAAGCTGCCAGTCCATTTGAGGATGCCATGCAATTATTTCTGGCAGGCAGCTAACTCACTAATTTAGGTATCCTAGCTTTGCAGAACAGAAAACAGGCTTGGTCCACATAATGACAGATCCTTCATCAAGATCTACTAAAACATTTTGACTTGAGTAAGTATTTAATGTAACAATTTATAGAGATGATCAGTTGCAATTAATGGGGAACGATACTGTTCTGAGGATCAGTTTTATTTAAAAAATTTTAAGTTTGAATATTAGTGTGTTAAACATTTATTTATTTGTATTAATTATGTAAGTCGGGTATGTGTGTAAACCAAGCTTCAGCTATTGAGCTCTGTAAACAATAAACTCACAAAAGCAGTTACAAAAGACCTTAAGCTCTGGAAGATTTTACCCCCTTCATGACAAGGTAGTTTTTTTGCTTTATGGCACTGCACGACTTTAACTGACAAATGAGCTGTCATGCAACACTGTAACCAAATGAAATTTATATAATGTTTTCCCACAAACCACAGTTGTTTTATATATAAAGGAAAAAAGACTGTAAACTTTGGAGAAAAAAAACAACAATATTTTTACTTTCTGCTATTAAATATATTCAATAATTCATACATTTAAAGGGGTTGTGAAGGTAAAAGTTTTTTTTACCTTAATGCATCCTATGCATTAGGGTAAAAAAACATCTGACAGCACCGTTCCCAGCCTGGCCGTTGATTGGCTAGGCTGGGTGGATTGATAGCAGCGCAGCCATTGGCTGGCGCTGCTGTCAATCACAACGGATGACGCGGCGCGCCGGGGGGCGGGGCTGAGTGATACAGTCGGCGGCTATGGCCGCTGCTGTATCACGGGAGCACGCTCGCAAAAGCTTTCCACCATGCGAGGGAGCTCGCATGAACATGGAAAGCTTTTGCAAGGAGGAGCCGAGACAGCTGCCGAGGGACCCCAGAAGACATAGATCCGGGTCACTCTGTGCAAAACGATCTGCACAGCGGAGGTAAGTATAACATGTATGTTATTTAAAAAAAAAAAATTGTACCTTTAGTGTTCCTTTAAGCCAAAATGTGTTCTGCTACATACAGTATCTCACAAAAGTAACCTCACATTTTTGTTAATATTTTATTATCTTTTCATGCGACAATAATGAAAAGAAAACGCTTTGCTACAATGTAAAGTAGTGAGTATACAGCTTGTATAACAGTGTAAATGTGCTGTCTACTCAAAATCACTCAACACATTACTGCCATTACTGTTTAAACCACTGGCAACATAAGTGAGTACACCCCTAAGTGAAAATGTCCAATTTTGGCCCAAAGTGTCAATATTTTGTTTTGCCGCCATTATTCTCCAGCACTGCCTTAACTCTCTTGGGCATGGAGTTCACCAGAGCTTCACAGGTTGCTACTGGAGTTCTCTTCCACTCCTCCATGACGACAACACGGAGCTGGTGGATGTTAGAGACCTTGCACTCCCCCACCTTCTGTTTGATGCCCCACAGATGCTCTAGAGGGTTAAGGTCTGGAGACATGCTTGGCCAGTCTATCACCTTTACCCTCAGCTTCTTTAGCAAGGCAATGGTCGTCCTGGAGATGTGTTTGGGGTTATTATGTTGGAATACTGCCCTGCAGCCCAGTCTCCAAAGGGAGGGGAACATGCTCTGCTTCAGTATGTCACAGTACATGTTGGCATTCATGATTCCCTCAATCAACTGTAGCTCCCCAGTGTCGGCAGCACTCGTGCAGCCCATCTCATGATACTCCCACCACCATGCTTGACTGTAGGCAAGACACACTTGTCTTTGTACTAATCACCTGGTTGCCGCCGCACAAGCTTGACCGTCTGAATCAAATAAATTTATCTTGGTCTCATCAGACCACATGACATGATTCCAGTAATCCATGTTCTTAGTCTGCTTGTCTTCAGCAAACTGTTTGTGGGCTTTCTTGTGCATAATATTTAGAAGAGGTTTCCTTCTGGGATGACAGCCATGCCTACCAGTTTGATGCAGTGAGCAGCAAATGGTCTGAGCACTGACAGGCTGACCTCCCACCCCTTCAACCTCTGCAGCAATGCTGGCAGCACTTATACGTCTATTTCCCAAAGACAACCTCTGGATATGATGTGCACTCAACTTCTTTGCTCGACCATGGTGAGGCCTGTTCTGAGTGGAACCTGTCCTGTTAAACAGCTGTATGGTCTTGGCAACCATGCTGCAGCTCAGTTTCAGGACCTTGACAATATTCTTAAAGCCTAGGCTATCTTTATGTAGAGCAACAAATCTTTTTTTCAGAGCCTCAGAGAGTTCTTTACCATGAGGTGTCATGCTGAACTTCCAGTGAGCAGTATGATATGAGTGAGAGCGATAACACCAAATTTAACACACCTGTTCATCATTCACACCTGAGACCTTGTAACACTAACAAGTCACATGACACCGAGAAGGGAAAATGGTAATTGAGCCCAATTTTGACATTTTCACTTTTGTTTCCAGCGGTTTAGACATTAATGGCTGTGTGTTGAGTTATTTTGAGGGGACAGCAAATTTACACCGTTATACAAGCTGTACACTCACTACTTTACATTGTAGCAAAGTGTTATTTCTTCAGTGTTGTCACATGAAAAGATATAATAAGATATTTACAAAAATGTGAGGGGTGTACTCACTTTTGTGAGATACTGTATTTTTGGGTGAAAAAAACCCACAATAAGTGTATATAAATTGGTTTGCGTTAAAGTTATAGGCCCGGATTCACATACATCGGCGCATATTTATGCAGGCGTAGCGTATCTAATATACGCTACGCCAACGCAGCGCACAGAGGCAAGCACAGTATTCAGGAAGCCAGTGCTCCCACTCGCTCTCAAATATATGCTGGGTTTCCTCGGCGTAAGCCAGCGTAGGTGGAAGTGGGCGTGAGCCATGCTAATGAGGCGTGACCCCATGCAAATGATAGGCCAAGCGCCATAGAAGTACTTAAAACGAACGGTGCATGCGCCGTGCCGTGGACGCATCCCAGTGTGCATGCGCAGAATCACGTCGGAACTACTCCCTGCGATACGACGGATCACTGCCTACGACGTGAACGTAACCTACACCTAGTCATATTCACGTACAACGTAAACGACAAAGATACGGCGGCTTGTGTTCCCTGGTCCATACCTTTGCATGAGTTGCGCCTCCTATATGGGGAATACATTTACGCCGAATGTACGACTTACGCAAACCGCGTATATTATGCGCAACTACATTCGTGAATCGGCGTATCTCCCTCATTTGCATATGTACATAGAAAATCAATGGGAGCGGCAAATGCGCCCAGCGTAAATATGCGTCCACGATACGACGGCGTAGGCAAGTTGCGTCGGTCGTAGGAAGCCTATTTCTAGGCGTATCTCAGATTGTGGGCACGGCGCACAGATACGACGGCGCATAGTTAGACTTACGCGGCGTATCTCGAGATACGTTGGCGTAAGTGCTTTGTGTATCCGGGCCATAGTGTCTACAAACTATAGGATATATACTGATTTTTTTTTTTTTTTTTTACTAGCAATGGCAGCGATCAGCGACTTATAATAGGACTGTGATAGTGCAGCGGACAATCTGACACTAACTTTGTGGGCACTGACTAACTGACATCATCAGTAACACTAATAGTGATCAGTGCTAGAAATATAGACTGTCACTGTACTAATGACACTGGCCAGGAACATCAAGGGGTTCATTTTGTGCCCAGCAAGTGTTAATATGTTAACTGTGTGCTGCTTTGTACTATCGATTTATTTTCCCTACCTAGCAGGGAAAAGAAACAAAGTGATTGCTCGCTCTGTGTTGTTTACTAACAGAGCTCTAGGCTGTGATTTGACATAGCCAATCAGCAGGTCGCAGCCATGAATCATTGGGGATAGGTGCAGTATAGAAGGGGCACTATAATAGGAGGAAACGCACAGTACAATGGCGGACTTCATAAAAATAGAAGACAGGGGGTAGATAAAGGGAAAGAAGTAAATTAATAGAAGGGATTACTATAAAAGAAGTAGCAGTACAAGATGGGTTCTGGAAAAGGAGGATAAGTAGAGCGTAAGCTGGAATACTGGAGGGAACAAATGTTCATTATAATCTATTAGTGTTTCTTCCATGTACAAAGGACAAATGGCAATGTTTGTAAGCAAACCTTGAATGTAGTGCATAATATTTTTTTGAAGAATATCCGCTTATTGCTGTTCAGTCTACTTGGAACTGAGATCATCCTTAACCGGTTCCAGACTGCCCCACGTACATATACTGCAGCAGAATGGCTGGGCTGCGCAAAGTCACCTACAGGTACGTGATTCGTGCCCGTGGATCAGGGGCGCACGCACCCGCCATCACCGTGGCGATCCGATTTGGTTCAGAACCGATAACTCATACGGTCCATGCCAATGACCTGGACCTGCTGATCAATGTACAAACCTCATATGCCTGTGTAATTTTAACACAGGCACAGGAAGTGA
This sequence comes from Rana temporaria, assembly GCF_905171775.1. Taxonomy (NCBI): domain Eukaryota; kingdom Metazoa; phylum Chordata; class Amphibia; order Anura; family Ranidae; genus Rana; species Rana temporaria. The sequence goes on from NC_053489.1 coordinate 526,344,471, forward strand.
TGCAATCTCCCCTCGTGAAGCCCTTTTCGGTTCCAGCGAGCGAGGAGAAAGCACCTACATTACACTGACACCAGTACACGTAGGCACATATTTTCACCCCCTGATCACCCCCCTCCCCCAGTTAACCCTTTAGCATTAGGCAGTTAGTGTTGGTCCCAGATAGGGACCTAATATTCCCTAATAAAGGTTTAACCCAGGGGTCTCAAAGTACCGACCCGCGGACCGGTTTTAAATGGCCCGCGGGTGCCACGGAAGTGTAGATCGAGGTGCATGAAGAGTAGGGGTGCAACGGATCGTCATTGATCCGTGATCCGCATGGATCAATGACGTGATCCGTGGCGTGCCGCGGGACTGCAGAGCAAAGCAGTAAAAAACACATTGAAATTGTCTCCGCTCTGTTTGCACACAGCCCGCCTGCTCTTAACCACGCTGTGATAGACAGAATGCGCGTCCAATGCGCTGATGTGTTTTGTCTATTACAGCGTGGGCTTAGGAGGAGGTGGGGCTGTGTGTGAGCAGGAGTGGAGACGTTTAAACATACGGGCGGTGAGTTGGTTTCTAGCAGAGAATGTGCTGCTGCCGCCCGTCCGTTCCCCCCCACACCTCTCCCGGCTGGCTCTGTCCCCCCCCTCCTCCTCCCCCCAGCTGCCGTCCATCCGTTCCCCCCCTCCTCCCCCCAGCTGCCATCCGTCCGTTCCCCCCACACCTCTCCCGGCTGGCTCTGCCCCCCCCTCCTCCCCCCAGCTGCCGAGTCTCCTGTCCTTGCTGCAAATAGCACACAGTGAGAGGGGTGAGCTGTGCTCTTCCCATCTAAACTGTGAGGACTGTTTTTGGAGGTGACAGGGTTAACAAAGAGAACCTGTCACCTTCAATTGCTATGACACAGGGAATTGTTTTCTCCTGTGTGATAGCAATAAAGTTAAATGTAAAAAAAATACGAAATAATAATTCAATTAATAAAAAAATAAGTAATTAAAAAGTAAAGAAGAAGAAAAATAATATTAAAAATAAGAAAATTATACAAAAATTAAAGTAAAAACGACAAGCTACAAAAAAAAGTGATAATGTAATAAAAAAAAAAGAAGAAACAAAAAATATTTGAACTAACCGTGCCGCCCCTGCCATCCAACTGCTATTCTCCGGGGGGGGGGGGGGTTCGGTTGGTGGGGAGGGGGTGCATTGCAGAACCTGGCCTTGGGGTGGCAGGGAAAGGAAATCCAGCCCTGCTGGCTGCCCTCTCACTTCTTCCACCCTGGCGAGGCGGCAATTTGGGGCAAAGTGAGGCGGCAATTTGGGGCACAGTGAGGCAGCAATTTGGGGCACAGTGAGGCGGCAATTTGGGGTACCCTGATGTGCTGGGCTTTGTACCCTGATGTGCTGTTTCATGTGCCCTGTACCCTGATGTGCCCTGTCCTGATGTGATGTGCCCTGATGTGCCATGTCCTGATGTGCTCTCATGTGCCCCATGTTCCCTGGTGTGCCCCATGTTCCCTGATTGTGCCCTGATGTGCTCTCATGTGCCCCATGTGCCCTGGTGTGCTCCGTATGTGCCCCATGTGCCCTGATATGCCCCATGTGCCCTGATGTGCTGTGATTGTGCCCCATGTACCCTGATGTGGCCCATGTACCCTGATGTGCCATGTGCCCCATGTACCCTGATGTGCTGGGCTTTGTACCCTGATGTGCCGTTTCATGTGCCCTGTACCCTGATGTGACATGTGCCCTGTCCTGATGTGCTGTTCCCTGATGTGCCATGTCCTGCACTGTGCCATGTGCCCTGTCCTGATATGCCCTGCCCTGATGTGCCGTGTACCCTGATGTGGCCTGTTGTGCTGTACCCCTATGTGCTGTGCTCTGATGTGCCCTGTACCCTGATGTGCTGGACTTTGTACCCTGATATGCTGGGCTTTGTACCCTTATGTGCGCTGTGCACTCATGTGCAGGGCCATCTTTTCCATTGGGCACGCTGGGAAGTTGCCCGGGGGCCCTGCTTGCCTGGGGGGCCCCACCGGCTGCCCAGCAACCCCAGTAAAATATTGTGGAGAGTGACGGGTTAGAACTGCCCATGCCCAGTCTGCGGAAATCACAGAGAAGATCCGGTCCTCCACGAATACCGGGGGGTTGCTGATGTAAGGGGGGAGTGAATGCAAAAATGTAAGGGGGCACTGATATAAAGGTTCCCCCTCCTATATTAGTGACCCTCCTTACCTTAGTGTATTTACTCTACGGAGTGCCCCCCACATCAGAGTTCCCCTTTACATCAGAGTCTGCAGGATTCCCTCTTACAATGCAAGGGGGAACTCAGGCTGCGGACCCTGATGTAAGTGGGAAAGAGAAAGCAGTGGACTCTGATAGAAGGTGGTCTCTGGTCACCAGAGCCCCCCTCCACATCAGAGTTCCCCCCCTTAGATCATGATCTGCAGTGTTCCCCTTTACATAAGACTTCCTTTTCACTGTAAGGGGGAATCCTGCAGACTCTGATGTAAGAGGAAACTCTGTGCTGCCTGGGTTATAGTAACCTGACCTTCATGTCAACAAAGACATTTTTTATTTTTTTTACTTTTGTTTAACTTAAACACATTGCTAATATCACTAGCTATATGTTTATAGTTTAATACTGACATTTGCATTGTTCGGCACTGAAAACTGTAATTTGAGGTACTTTTTTTGCAGTGGCAGTAAAAAATGTGGTTCTGCCAGTAAATTTTATGATTTTTGTCAGTAAATTCTCGTGTGTGATTGTGTAGACAGGGCCCCAGTGCACTGTATTGCCCGGGGGCCTATAATGCTCTTAAGATGACACTGCTCATGTGTGCTGTGCCCTGTTCCCTGATGTGCTTTACCCTAATGATGAGTGGTCAGTGTGTAGTGTAGTGGTCAGTGTGCAGTGTAGTGGTCAGGGTTAATAATGTGTTTGCTGACACCAGTACTGTTTTTGAAGTTTGAAAGTTTGCATGCGGCCCCCCATGGGATATGGAAACTTGTCTTGTGGCCCTCAGGTAATTTGAGTTTGAGACCCCTGGTTTAACCCTTTGATCACCCCCAGTTAACTCTTTCACTCCCTGTCACAGTGTCGTTAGTATAGTGTACAGATTTTTTTTCTGATCACTGTATTCGTGTCATGGGTGATGCTAGTTAGCTAGTTAGTGTCAGCGTCAGTTTGGTGTCAGCGCCAGTTAGCGACAATCCCAAACAGCGTCACCTTTTGATTGCCAGTAACACAGTAGTGTCTGAACGAATCAATATCTTTGATCTGATCAGGACTATACTAGCGCCCCCAGTTGTATAGTGTTACCAAAAACGCAGTGTTAGCAGGATCAGCCCAGACACCTGCCAGGACCTGCGTTTAGCCCCTCCAAGTGTAGTATCATAAAATCAATGTCACTTCCAAACACAGCACACAAAACTGCAGCGATTAACAGAGTCAAGCCTGATCCCTGCTATCACTAGCAGTTAATTTTTTTGTATTGATTCAAACTGACAACCAGGTGTTTTTTTTTACCTGTGATTCACACTAGTTACCTATACATATATTGGCAAAAATGTCAAACCAAAGGTGCACTAGCGAAGAGGCCTACAGGATGCTGAGTATAACAGATGAGAGCGGGGAGTCCTCACTGTCATATTCAGGCTCAGTATTTTAACCTGTAGAGAGCGGCACCCCGGTAGATAGCTCTGACGATGGAGTAGTGGTCCCTGCTAAGGTCAGGCATACCCGACCCTGTTCTTTTACAGCAGAGTGTTGGTACTAGTGTTGCTCAACCTTCTGGTGAACTGATGAGCACCAGCGGCCTAGTACACCCTGATCGTGACAACATCGTAGACAACACAGGCATAGTATATCCACAAGATGGTCACGTCTCCACCAAAGTAACCGGCATCTAACGTCACGACAATACACATGCTGATCTTGTTGGTTAGAAACATATGATAGTTTTTATCTTATGACATGCTCGTTTTTAACATGGAAATTGTGAGTACTTTGGAATTCTTATTGGATGAGCACCAGCGGCCTAGTACACCCTGATCGTGACAACATCGTAGACAACACAGGCATAGTATATCCACAAGATGGTCACGTCTCCACCAAAGTAACAGGCATCTGACGTCACGACAATACACATGCTGATCTTGTTAGTTGGAAACATATGATAGTTTTTATCTTATGACATGCTCGTTTTTAACATGGAAATTGTAAATACTTTGGAATTCTTATTGGAATAAATTCATATTTGTTTGATATACTGCACCATGAGGCGTGATTTTCTCTCATTTAATGCATGAACCTGCAGATTTATTATAGGGCTATACAAGATCCAGGTGCCTGTTAGTTTGGTAGAGACGTGACCATCTTGTGGCTATACTATGCCACTATAATTTAGTAGTCCACTGCTTGCGGTAAGTGGCTGGGTGTGATGATGTTCGGTGGAGGAAATCTTTATTCATCTTAATTTGTCCAATTTGAGTGGTTCTGAAAAGAAATTGACTTTTCTTCCAGCATTAGTGGACTTTTACTTATATAATATTTTTAGCGCTGCATATACCCATTTCTTTACCTATGTTATTGTTACCAACCATTCTATGTCAACTGCTCCTTGGAATCTAAGTGCAGTACCGTAAATGCTTTTCATTTTATGTGATGAACGTAGTGCTTGATGAAACGTTGGTAGTACCCTGCTAACCCGAGGAAGGCTCTAGCTTCAGTCACAATTGTTGGGGCTTTCCACTCCTGTATGACCTTGATCTTCTCTGGGTTGGGATGCACTCCTTGTTTGGAGATGACATGTCCTAGATATTCAATCTCATGTTTAAACAGGTGGCATTTATTTGGTTTAAGCTTCAACCCATACTGGTGTAGCTGGGCTAGCACAGAATCCAGGTGGGTAAGGTGTTCTTCAAAGGTGGCAGAGATCACCACTATATCATCTAGATAAATCAGGATGCTATCCAAGTTCACGTCTCACAGACAATGTTCCATTGTTCTCTGGAAGGTAGCTGGTGCATTGTTTAAACCCAAAAGGCATCCTTTTGAACTGCCATAGTCCCATAGGAGTGATGAAAGCAGTTTTTGGGTGATCTCCTTCTGCGACAGGGATCTGCCAATACCCACTGGCAAGGTCAAGAGTAGAAAAGAATTTGGCTTTCCCTAGGGCAGTTAGGGTAGGGTGACCAGACATCCCCAGTTTCAGGGGACAGTTCCCTGATTGAGGACACTGTCCCCGGACCAAGTCTGTCCCCGGTTTTGTCCCCAGATTGGATTTAATAGGGGGCAGGGGCAATTTCAAAGACAGTCAGTGCAGATTTAAAATAAAAAAAATTGAATTACATCTCCCCCCGCTCTGCCGTGCCTACTAGCATAGGGGGTTGTATTTTTCTCATTATCTGTGCCCCTTTCTGATGATCATGTGCTGGTCGGAGCGGAGGGAATATTTCTTCAGTTCCGCTCGCATGTTCTTCTGCCTTGGCTCAAATCCCGGCCAGCCACCTGCCTATCTCCTTGCCTTTCATGGTGGAGTGATCTTCGTCCGCTCCCCATCCAGTAGTAGCCGGGGCCCGGAGAGTAAGACTTGAGAGGCTGTGAGGCGGACGATGGGCAGAGAGTTGCTGATTGCTGCCATTACTAGTAAAGAAAAAATATGTCCCCGGATTTCATTTTAAAAATCTGGTCACCTTAAGTTAGGGACTCTTCAATTAATGGCAGAGGATAGGCGTCTCTGGTAGAGACAGCATTTAACCATCTATAATCTACACAGAAACGGAGGGGGCCATCCTTCTTCTGCACTAAGACGATGGGAGCTGCCCATGGGCTCTTGCTGTCTTCAATTAGGCTTTCTTGCATTATTTGTTCCAACATCTGCTTGACTTCTTGAAAAAGGTGAGTATGCTTCTGTAGCATTCCCGGATGGGTGGACTCATGTTTAATCCCATTGCTACAGCCCAGGTCAAAATCCCCCTGTGAAAACATCTCTGACCACCTATCCACCAATCGCCTTACTACCTTCTATTGAGTGGGTCACAGTTCATTAATGGACAGCTGTAGAAGTGGGAGTATCTGTTCTCCTGCCAATACTTGGTCTGTTCCTGCTGACCATTTGGCAACATTCACTTTCGCTACATAGCGCCGCCACAGAATTTATGGAGCTCTAAGTGGTCCACTTTAATAGCGATCACAGCTGTAATCAGGGCCAGCTCTGCCACTGGTGTCTCTGGGGTCAGGCAAAGTTGAATAGTTTTACTGTTACGCATCCTAACACAGTTCCTTTGCCGAACTACTGTGAGGGTTCTAGCAATAAACAGTGACATTTCTAAGGGTAAGGGTTCCACTAGGACTGGGATGACTTGCAGCCAATGGCACGATCCAACATTCATGAGAAGTACAAGCTCTTGGCAGGGAGGAATTTGTGTCCCAGAGGGTACCCTCACAACGCCAGCATTTTCCTTGATGTTTGCCGTACTTGAGGCAGAGTCCTTTAGTGGTTCCAAGGCATGAAGCAGTTTTCTGCCCTCTTTAGGTGGTCCCATGTGGGTAGGGCAACATTCCAAAAGCTCAGACTTCAGGCTCTGGATGACATTCATGCCCAAAATAACCTGCTGTTGTCGTTCTCGAGACGCCTCAGGTGACCACCACAACTTTTTTGGCCAAGGTCCTGCCCCCACAGTTTTACTTTCATCCACTTCTATGGGAAGTTTGTTGGCAGCTGTCCCTGACTCATTTTCTTCTTTGGGAAGTACCGCTGGAACAAAGATTCTGGTAGAACAGTGACTTGCGACCCAGTGTCAAAAAGGCACTCGATCTCCTGGCCATCAAAGTATCCATACACCACAGGGCAATTGACCACCTCTGTGTGTGACTGGAGAGTCATTCCACTGGGCCCCCCTACTGCTTAAATCCTAGCAGCGGGGTGCTTTGGGTTTAACGACTCCCCCTGTGTTCTATCAGGGCAATCCCTCAAACAATGCCCCTTTTTCTTACAGCCCCAACATGGGTAGAGTGACCTCTCTTGTCTAGATTGTCTCTGGGATGGTGTTCGCTTTCTCCAGGAGGGGGTATTGTCCCTTGGATTATCGCCTTTGCGCCTCAGCGTGGCTAGTTCCATCTGGAGCTGGATATTTCCTTCTGTCAGTTTGTGGATGGCAGCCTCCCATGAAGCAGTTTGTTCAGTTTGTGGCGATTTGTATGATTTATCACCTATGCAGGCCATGAGGACGTCCCGCACTGGCATGTCTCTGCTCTGTACACAGGGTAGCTGCCTCAAAATAATTCATGGAATTTTTAATTTGGGTCACTTCTGTCCTTTTCTTCTAACTTTACCCTGACTTTGTCAGACAGAAGCCCATCAACAAATTCAGCCATCCGTCTGTGTCACTCCACCCAGCGCATCCTGGTCGCCACCTTTCCTTGTGGCGATTCTCGGCTGCTATATTCTGCAATTCCAAGGCATACTGTCGAATGGATTCTCCCTCTCTCAGCTTTCTACTGATAAAGCGAGCCCTAAGGTCTCCTAATGCAACCGTTGGAGTGTACACTGCTTCCAATCGGCTGATTATCTTGTCCAGTGGTCCTCTGCTGGAAGGTGCAGAATTAACTTCCGTGCTTCCCCTTCAAGGGTGTTAATGGCCAGATCCCCATATGTCTGTATCAAGCCCCGAAATCTTCTAATTCAGTCATCTAAATACTGATCTGGTCCTGTGTACTTAGGCAGCTATTGCAGTAGCGATCCCGCAGCAATAGGGAAGTAGTGGCAGACTGTTTATCTCCCTCAGTGCTGCAGCCGGCTAACCTCACCACTGACTGACATGGCTGATCCTGTTTGTAACGCTTATGTTTTCCATGGTATCAGCCAAATGATCAGACCAGTGGTGATATGCAATTTCTACTTGGCTAAACAATGAAGGTCAACATACTGTACCATTGCATAGGGGATATCATTTGAGCAAGGCGGTGCAGTATAGAACATTGATATAACAGAAGAAATTAGAACAATTGTACAAATGGCCAATAGATAGCAGTAGAGTTCATGAGTTCAGTTCAACTTCTGAAAGAGAGAGAAGACATTAGTGCTCACATCTCCACCTTATGAAGGAAGATTCTGGAAAGCTCATGGCTGGGTGGATCTGTGGCTGGCACAGGCTTCACACTGGCACGGCTGCTGTTGTGTTTGGTCAGGAGGCTAAAAATAGGACCACCCAACTGCATGGGCAGCCTCTCCAAAACGAACTATAGCAAATTCCTCTCCAGTGACCTCTTGTGCTCACTGCTGGTGACCCGCACACCAGACTTAACGGGGGAGAACCCAGCACCTGGTGACCGTTCACTTGCCCACTCACTGCTGTCCCATCAGGCAGGGTTTCTCTGAGCACAGAGCAGGGAGGAGTTTAAATGTATATCCCCTGGGCATGTCCAAGAGCTCAGGGGATACTGGGAGCCCAGAAGGTTGTGGGAGTTTGAATTAAAGGGACCTGGACCCAGATGCAGATAAAGGGGCATTCCGTTACATCTCTTTACTAAAGTAAGTATACTAACAGAATTTTCCAATACAGACGTATTTGGGCTTTGTCGCTTTGACAGAGTCAAACCAGGAAGATATACCATAAAGATATCAACAGTCTTAGAAAATGAACATACCAGATATTCGAACATTGTTCTTCCTCATATCCGTTCAGTTCAAGTAATGTTAATGAGTCTCATAACAAGTGATGCACACTGATGAAATATTTCATCAGTGTCCATGCAAAAAAACAGCCAAGACAGGTGCTGCTTAAAAAGTCAATCCAAAATAAAGGGCTGGTGCTTTTGCCAAAATATTCAAAGTGAAGGTTGTGTAGAAAGGGATTCCAATTTCTTTTGGGAGTTAGTGAGGGTGTCCCCTTACCTTACTGCTGTAAGGTAACAGCATGTATACTGTAATAGTGACGGAGTGAGTATGAACAGCATATATACTGTAATAGTGACGGAGTGAGTATGAACAGCATATAATACACCATTTATTGATGTGGGTTTAGTGATACTTTAAATGGCAGCAGACTGATCCAGAACAGCATCATCATCTAAATGCACATGGCTTCCCCTTCCAGGGAGTGGATCTGCACCGCAACTATCCCGAATGTTTTTTCTTTTGCATGGGATTTAAGAAGAAAAGGGAGAGACAGAATGTAGCACTGACATTTTGCACATACAGGGTTTTCCTTGTTGGGGTAAATGTGAAGGCCTCAGACATGTAGTTGGAAAAGATTTATATACGCCAGTAATGTTTTTTGTACCCCTTCTGTGACATCTACAATGGAAACAGTATTGTAAGAACAATTCTCACTGACCCCTTGGGGGACTATAATTCTGTCACATGTATGGATCTATATGTATGGAACTAAGTTAACCCAGCTTGGGACTGTACCTCTTAAGTGCTGTTCAAGTGATGTGTCATGTGTCTGCACCAAATGTTTATTTCCAAGTGAAGCATCCTGAAAAAAGGAAAAGACTCGCTTAGGCCCCGTACACACGACCAAACATGTCTGCTGAAACTGGTCCGCGGGCCAGTTTCAGCAGACATGTTCGGTCGTGTGTAGGACCGAGCGGACAGAATTCCAGCAAACATTTGCCCGCCGGGCCTTTTCCCAGCGGACAAATATTCCTGGACTTGTTTTAAAACAGTCTTCTGGAATCCTGCCCGCTCGGACATGTTCGGTCGTCTGTACAGACCTACCGTACATGTCCGAGCGCCCGCCATCCCTCGCATGTGTCGAATGACTTCGACACATGCGTGGAAGCATTTAACTGGCAGGCCCGCCCACGTCGGCGCGTCATCGTCGCGGCGACGCCGCGGACACGCCCCGCGTATAGTTTACGCGCGGATTTCTGTACGATGGTTAGTACAGCCATCGTACAGAAATCCCCGGGCAGACATGTACTGTGAAAACGGTCCGGAGGACCGGTTTCATCGTACATGTTTGCCCGTGTGTACACGGCCTAAGTGTATGCAATAAAGTCTTAGAGGTAGATTCAAATAGCCTGGCGGAAATTTCTGCGGGCGTAGCGTATCTCAGATACGCTACGCTGCCGTAACTTAGTGAGGCAGGTTCTGTATTCAGAAAGAACCTGCGCCCTAAGTTAAGGCGGCGTATCGTATGTGGTCCGGTGTAAGCCCGCGGAATTCAAATTATCCATGTAGTGGGCGTGTTGTATGGTGATGAAGGCTGACCCCACGTAATTGACGTTTTTGACTAACGGCGCATTCGCCGTCCGTGAACGTAACCCAGTGCGCATGCTCCAAATTAACCCGCAAAAAGCCAATGCTTTCGATGTGAACGTAAATTACGCACAGCCCTATTCGCGAACGACTTACGCAAACGACGTAATCAACGGAAAATTCTACGCTGGCCCGACGTCCATACTTAACATAGGATACGCCTCATATAGCAGGGGTAACTTTACGCCGTAAAAAGCCTAATGTAAACGACGTAAAAAAATGCGCCGGGTGGGCGTACGTTTCTGAATCGGCGTATCTACCTAATTTGCATATTCATTGCGTAAATCGACGGAAGCGCCACCTAGCGGCCAGCGTAAATATGCAACTAAGATACGACGGCGTAAGAGACTTACGCCAGTCGGATCTTAGCCAAATTCCGGCGTATCTTGTTTTCTGAATGCAGAAAAAAGATACGCCGGAGCATTCTAGAAGTTACGCGGCGTATCAATAGATACGCCAGCGTAACTTCTTTCTGAATATACCCCTTAGTATGTAAAGTGGGAATGATTGCTGCATGGCTGCAGGCAGTCAGTAACAACAAGGTAAACTCATTAGATGCTAGTTTGGTAATCAATGCAGAAACTGAAGACAGCGTAATTTATAATACACAGACAATACCTGGGGAAAAGAGCATCTTTGAGTACCTGGTGCAAACCTGATCAGCATATGAGCTGGTAGGGATTATGGAAAGGGGTCATAGTTCTGGTGCTGAGAAAGGACCCCCCCCCCCTAAAGGACTCATGCCAAATCACCCCCTCCCATAAGTTTAATGGGCCCTAGATGTTCATCTAGACTTCCCCAGCCTTAATCTGAACCAGGCTGAAAATGCAGGGACCTGCGTGAAGTGTGCTCCAGGTATTTGTTCTGACGGCTGATCCAAAGCTTACACTAGGAAAGGAGTGGGGCTGGGAACATTCATGCAGAAAAAATTAGCAATTGCTTAAGAAGTAGCAAGACATTTTACCTGATGTGCACTGTAATATGGAAAAGAACTTCAATATAGTACAGATATTTTAGAGCGAGGAAATAAACCTTTTATTATCTCACATCCTGCCATCTCCTGTGAATTCCATTTTCAATCTTGAGGCAGTTTATCCTCAGCTTAAGTGTAATAGAGATTTAGTAAGGTGTGAATTTGTTTCTCGTCTGGAAACATTAATAAGGCGCTGAGTTGTAACATATTGATTTAGTTAAGCAGATGACACATTACTGGATTCAGATGTGTGTAATAAAGAAGTGGATGTGCGCTCTGTGAAAGCTGACCAATTTGCATGCTGTTTCTGTTTGGTGATTGTGAGCGCTCCCTGACTGATCATCACACTGTCTACTGACAGACACATGGCATCTGACTGTCCTCCACTTTTCTAATATGATGCATTTTGCCATGCTGAACAAATGGCTTTTTCTAGTTTAAGACAGTCTGAGCGCCGATGCAAGACCTCTATAATGAAATATGCCATTAGTCATGTCTTTTATAGAGGAAGGAGGAAATCAGTGTAAACCAAGGGAAAGACATGATATACACTGCATTAATATACTTTACAGGACATTAAAAGAAAATTTCAGTTTTGTGGAATATAACTTTATACTTGAAAGTTTTTGGGTCTGCTTTATATTCAGACATTGATTTTACAGAAGGGTGACATAGGCCCAAACCTTGGGATAAGTGTCAGGAATTCAAAGGGACCACAAGTTGCCTATTACAGTAATTTATTTTTTATGTAAGCCTTAGGCCTGGTTCACATTTACGCAGGTTGCAGTTTCCATATTTTAGGTGCATTTTGTTTTTTTCAATACATACTTTTGATCCATTGAAGTCTAATGCCGCGTACACACGATAATTTTTCGGCATGAAAACGTAGTTTTTTCCAACTTCATCATTAAAACGATGTTGCCCACACACCATCTTTTTAAAAAAATGCTCTAGCAAAGCGCGGTGACGTACAACACGTACGACGGCACTATAAAGGGGAAGTTCCATGCAGATGACATCACCCTTGGGGCTGCTTTAGCTGATTTCCTGTTAGTAAAAGACGATTCGCGCTTTTCTGTCTGTTACAGCGTGATGAATGTGCTTACTCCATTACGAATGGTAGTTTTACCAGAACGAGCGCTCCCGTCTCAAAACTTGCTTCTGAGCATGCGCAGGTTTTTAACATCGTTTTAGCCCACACACGATAATTTTTTACAACCCGAAAAACTACATAATTTAAAACGTCGTTAAAAAATGCAGCATGTTCGAAAAAAATAATTGTCGTTTTTCAGAACCCGAAAAATGATGTGAAGCCCACACACGATCATTTTAAATGACATTTTTTTTAAACGTTGTTTTTTTCATGCCGAAAAATGATCGTGTGTACGCGGCATAAGGAACCAAAAAACAGAAAAAAGTCCCTGGTTCTTTCCATAAAATGATGTGAACTACATCCATAGGAAATCCTGTTATATGGACTGTAGTGTGGGTTCTGCAAAACTGAAAACGCACAAAAAAATGCATCGGTGTGAACCAGGCCTCACATGGATGAGTCCATTAGGCCTCTGTATTATGGACACATAAAGAAGGTGAATGCATGAATGTGTTTAATTTAAATGAAGGTTCTGTATTTGTTAGGCATACCTCATTGGCTCCCAGCCCTGCCCTTCCCTCTCCCAGTCTGTGTACTGCTATTTAGGGGATACCAAGTCAAATTCAGATATTTATGCTAGTTTCATAAAAAAAAAAGAAAAATCCATGTAATTTACGGCTATTTGTTTATATCTTCATGGAGTACAACTTTAGGTTTAATTTAGCATATTTACAGAGAACATCACTCAACAAGTATAATTGCTATCTACAGTCTGAATATTAAGCTGAACAGAACCAGTTTCTGATTACGGTAGTTTTGATATTAGCCTCCCATAATCCCTTGCTAACAAGACTGTGGTAAGACCAACACTGACTCAAAAAAGTTTAAAATCCTTTTAAATTGGTAAACGCCCATCCATCCTTATCCCCAGGGGCGTCAGGAGGAAGTGGCTAGGGGGCCCTGAATGTGACCCCGAAAAGCCCAGAGTCTCAGGAAGGCACCGTCCAATTGTAAGCCAGGGACCGATCTGATCTGCCGAGTGTGGCCGAGTCACCGAGTGACATAGCAGGTCCCGCCTTCTGGAGCCTGCAGCACCAATGATGGTCGTCCCACTGGTCCAATGCTGGGACCGCGGGACGACCATCATTGGTGCTACAGGCTCCAGAAGGCAAAAATTACAATGCAACCACCGCATCACTGAGATCCCCGCTCGGCGCTAGGCTGGGAGAAATCAGGGCAGCGGAGGAGCGATCGGGCGAGATCTGCCAGTGACGGCACCGATGATTGTAGAGGAGGGGATGAGGATGACCGGAGAAGCCCGCTGTGCTGGGGTGTGTAATGACCTGAGCTGTGCTGGGGGCGGATGGCAGAGTGAAGAGCTCCGGATCTCGGTGTGTCCCACTGTCTGATCATGGGCACTGCTGACCGTCCAGGTGATAAAATCCAAGCAGTCTCCTCTCCTCCTCTGGCTGCCTGCTGTGACACATGATGGGCGCGCTGCACTCCGCACACTACAGCTGAGGCTGGACTGAACTGCAGGACACCTGGACACATGAAGTCTGTCTCCTGGTCAGGTAGGTGAGGTCAGTGTATGTATGTCAGGTAGGTGAGGTCAGTGTATGTATGTCAGGTAGGTGAGGTCAGTGTATGTAGGTCAGGTAGGTCAGTGTATGTATGTCAGGTAGGTGAGGTCAGTGTATGTATGTCAGGTAGGTGAGGTCAGTGTATGTATGTCAGGTAGGTGTATGTATGGATACAATAAGTGTGGCGCTGAAAAGAAGAATCGTATGTTGCCAAATAATTCAAAATAAACAATGTGAAAAAAGTATTAAACACAGAAATGAAAAACTAATAAATGTACAATGAATCACTAAAAGTTTATAAACAAAGGAACCCATGAAGAAAAACGGAGTATGATATATTCCTGTGATTCTTCAATGATAATAAGTGGGTAAAATCCAATCTGTGAAGAAGCCCACCACCAATAGAAGAAACGGAGGCTTACCGACTAGCCTGTGACCGCCCTTCTCAGGGGGGTCAGAACAGGCTCAGCAGAAATGCAGATGATCCTCAATAGCACCTTATGCACCACCAGAAACAATCATTCACAGTTGCCACTGCAGCAGTTACCAGAATAAAGCAGAGAATCGTCAACGTTGTAAACATCTCTGCTGCGACCGGAAGTGTGTCACCATGGCTTTCAAGTCCTTCACACGTATCGTGACAGACTACGTCACTTTCTCAAAAGGATGGGTGTATGTATATTAGGTAGGTGAGGTCAGTGTATGTAGGTCAGGTAGGTGAGGTCAGTTTATGTATGTCAGGTAGGTGAGGTCAGTGTATGTATGTCAGGTAGGTCAGTGTGTCAGGTAGGTGAGATTAGTGGTCAAAATTGATGGGCACTGGTAAGCCCCAGGCAGCACCAACAAGTGAACTTACCCCCCGCCACACAATCCCACCGCCCAGCCAAAAAAACCTGTGCCACGACCACCCTGGACCCTCCCCCGGTGCCAGCCTCGGACTTCGGGCTGAAGCCCCTGGTCTTTTTGCCACCTAGCAACGCCCCTGCTTATGCCTCCCACCTCCATGTAACCCATCCTGCCAGCTGTTAAGTTTTCCTCACCTGGTGAAGTTTTAAAATCTTTTCATTAAATCTATCACTCTCACCTGTCTAAATGAACTGCATTTATGGCTTTCAAAAACCTTGAAGTCAGCGGGCAACCAGAACACTTGTTACTTTTTCAGTTTGTGTATTATTATGATTATTATTTCTTGTATATAGTACTAGCTTTGGTCTCCAGTAATTCCAAGAACTGAGGTGAACCTGTTATGAAGTGTGGTACAAGGAAAAGAAAAAATCCCTTACCCAACATCATTGTTATAGTTGTCAATCATCTCACAGGTTTCTTTCTGACTTGCCGCCTATCATACTGTTCTAATCATGTATGAGCTGACAGTGTAGTTAATTTTTCAATCACCAGCGTATCCTGTATGAATGATAAGCATCATAATTCTGTTTCACCTTGCTAGAAAGCTTTCAATATGAACAAGATCTGAGAGCCTTTAACCCCAGCCCACTTTAAATTTGCTCCACAAATAATTGTACACTAATGTGCATTATGTAGGGGTCGTGTGATGCATTATTACAACACACTGCATTGTTGCGCATTCCCCAGATCTGAAAGTGTCAGATCACGTACTAGGTACGTGATCTGGCACAGAGAGGTCACCTTGCCATAGTAAATCTAAACAATTAAAGAAATAAGTAGGAACGTGGGTGAAAGAAAAACAAAATAGGTATTATAGTGATGAGGAGGATATGGTCCACAAAAGAAAAACACACCCTATTCTGTAATGCAATAAGGCAATGAATGATGGTATATGAAGTTTCCATTGAAACCCGAGAGGTGAGGATTGCAAGCTGCCATGGACTAGGTAAGTGAGAAATAAGCACATTGGGATGGCATGGGCAGAAAAGACATTAGAAAAGGCTTCTAATTAGTGTGAAAAGTGAAATACTAGCGGAAAATGTGAACTTATGCCTCATACACATGACCGGTTTTCTTGGCAGGAAAACTGCCATAAGAGCTTTTGGCCAGGAATCCCGGCCGTGTATATGCTCCATCGCAGTTTTCCTAATAGGAAAACCGCCGGGAAAAAAGAGAACATGTTCTCTTTTTTCCCACTGGGATTCCCAGCGGTTTTTAACCAGGCAGTTACCCTATGAGAAACACTGCGGTGGAGCATACACACGGCCGGGTTTCCCAACCAAAGCTCTCATGGCAGTTTTCCAGTCGGGAAACACGGCCGTATGTAGGGGGAAAAAGCTAACGAGCAGGTTTTTGGTTTTCCTCTTGGTTTTCTGATCGTGTGTACAAAGCATTAGCCTTGAATTATGCAGCTGTAGTTTCTATACACATATATATTTTTATTTCCTATCTTATGTATTGTGTTAGATATTCTGTTGCACCAAGTAGTCTCATTTTAGCTTTTAATTAGACTTTTTTATTTTGGTTACTTATTAGGCGTGCTGTGCCCTATGGCTCTGCCTGGCAATCCCATCCATTGAGTATATCTATCCTTTACCAGTGAGATAGGCTTAAGAAAGAGGTGAAGCAGCCTCTGAAAATTTAGCCATACCACCTTCATGTCCACCAGCGTCTGACATCACACAAGACTTTCCTCTTGCTGTCAGACACATGGCTCCCCAATTATTTCCTGCCTATTTGAAGCACAGAGTCTCTGAACTGGATTACCTCTGCTATGTACTGTTGTGGTCTGGGTGACAGCCCCCAGTGGACAAAGTTCATATGACAGGCGCTTTACTCCTTATCAAATGTGAGTTGACAATTGTGGATCCTCCACATCTCTCCTTCTCCTCTTTGCAAGGATTCAATAGTACCCAAGATTGTATATATTCACCTCCTTCCAGCAACCCAACAGCTGCAAGATCTTCACTGCCTCCGATATATTCCTTTGGTTTTCTTCTGGGTTTGACATCTTTAGCCATTTTGCTTGACTGGGGATAATGTAAATCCTATGTATACACACAGGAGCTTTGTTATCAATACCAGTCATGTTGAGAATGTACAGTACACCGCATGCAAAGTTTGCAAACAGTAAGGTAAGACATTTTTCTTGCAGAAGAGACATGAGTATGTCTCTTCTGCAATAAAAATAACCTTCCACCTTATAAATTGTGTTTTACTTCACGAAATTTCAGCTTTATGTACGGAGCAGATTTTTTACTATTACTATTATCCTCAGACAGCTTAGGCCATAGGCCAACATGCTGGACTCCCCCAAACAAATCCAACATACTGGATTTTCCCAACTAATCCAACAAGCTGAACTCTCCAAACCAATCCAACATGCCAAACCCTCCAAAATGATCCAACATGCCAGATTTTCCAAACCAATCCAACATGCCAAACCCTCCAAACTAATCCAACATGCCAGACTTTCCAAACAAATCCAACATGCTGGACTCTCTATACTAATCCAACATGGTGAACTCCGCAAACTATTTTGCTCAACACCGATAGCTGCAAAAAAAAACACCTCTAAATGCTAGCTACAGTAGGGATCGAAAGTTTGGGCACCCCAGGTAAAAATTTGTATTAATGTGCATAACGAAGACAAGGAAAGATGGAAAAATCTCCAAAATGCATCAAATTACAGATTAGACATTCTTATAATATGTCAAAAAAAATTAGATTTTATTTTCATCATTTACACTTTCAAAATTACAGAAAACAAAAAAAATGTGTCTGCAAAAGTTTGGGCACCCTGCAGAGTTAATATCTTGTACTGCCCCCTTTGGCAAGTATCACAGCTTGTAAACGCTTTTTGTAGCCAGCCAAGAGTCTTTCAATTCTTGTTTGAAGTATCTTTGCCCATTCTTCCTTACAAAAGTCTTCCAGTTCTTTGAGATTTCTGGGCTGTCTGTCACGCACTGCTCTTTTAAGGTCTATCCATAGATTTTAAATTATGTTGAGGTCAGGAGATTGTGAAGGCCATGGCAAAACCTTAAGTTTACGCCTCTTGATGTAATCCCCCGTGGATTTTGAGGGGTGTTTAGGATCATTATCCATTTTTAGAAGCCATCCTCTCTTTAACTTCAGCTTTTTCACAGATGGCATCAAGTTACCATCCAAAATTTGCTGAAATTTTATTGAATCCATTTTTCCTTCTCCTCGTGAAATGTTCCCTGTGCCACTGGCTGCAATACAACCCCAAAGCATGATTGATCCACCCCCATGCTTAACAGTTGGACAGAGGTTCTTTTCATTAAATTCTGTCCCCATTCTTATCCAAACGTACCTTTGCTGGCCAAAAAGTTATATTTTAACCTCATCGGTCCACAGAACTTGTTTCCAAAATGCATCAGGCTTGTCTATATGTTCATTTGCAAAGTTCAAACGCTTATTTTTGTTGCGAGGACGTAGAAGAGGTTTTCTTCTGATGACTCTTCCATGAAGACCATATTTGTACAAGTATCTTTTTATAGTGGAATAGTGTAACACAACTCCAGTGTCTGCCAGATCCTTCTGCAGGGATCGTGCAGTCAAACGTGGGTTTTGAATTGCTTTTCTCACAATCCTGCGAGCTGTTCTGTCTGATATTTTTCTTGGTCTTCCAGATCTTGCTTTGACTTCCACTGTTCCTGATGACTGCAATTTCTTAATTACATTCCGAACAGAGGATATTGACATCTGAAAACGCTTTGCTATCCTCTTTTAGCCTTCTCCAGCTTTGTGAGCGTCAACAATTTTCAGTTTCAGTTTTCTAGACAACTGCTTAGAAGAACCCATGGTGCTGATTGTTGGGGCAAGGTCAGATGAGTCTGGGCATTTAAAACCTTTGAGATTGACATCACCTTGTCTTCCCAGACAATGATTGAGAACAATCCGTGACACTGGCAGGTCTCAGCTTTGCAAAGGGGGCAGTGCATGCTAAAAATTCTGCAGGGTTCCCAAACTTTTGCAGATGCCATTTTTTTGTTTTCTGTAATTTTGAACGTGTAAATGATGGAAATAAAATCTAAGGGGGTAATCCACAAAGATCCGGCGTAACTTAATTTTTCCCATTTAAGTTACACTGCCTTAAAATTTCTACCTAAGTGCCCGATCCACAAAGCACTTACCTAGAAATTTTTGGCTGTGTGACTTAAATTCCGCCGGCGCAAGGCATTCCTCTTTTCATGGGGGCGATTCCCATTTAAATTAGGCGCGCTCCCGCGCCGGCCGTACTGCGCATGCTCGTGACGTCATTTTCCCAACGTGCATAGCGCGAAATTACGTTACACCGAGCTTTGTGGATTGCGACGGGTCAATAAAGTTGCGTCTGGAAAAAAAAAAAGATACGGCGCGAAAAAAAAAATTCAAAACAAAAAAAAAAATCGCGTCGCTGGACAGAAGGGTCTGCTTTTACATGGTGTAAACAGTTTACACTTTGTAAAAGCAGCCCTAATTTTGCGTTTGCAAACTAAAACTTACGGAGAAAAAACGAAGCTGAAAAGCTTCGTGGATCTCCGTAAGTGCTAATTTGCATACCGGAGGCGGCATTTCGACACGAAATGCCCCCAGCGGCGGATGCGATACTGCATCCTAAGATCCGGCAGTGTAAGTCCCTTACACATGCCGGATCTTCTGCCTAACTATGGAAAACTGATTCTGTGGATCAGTTCCATAGTTAGAAACAGGGATACGACGGCGTAACAGCAGTTACGCCGGCGTATCCCTTTTGAGGATCTGGCCCTAACTTTTTTTGACATATTATAAGAATGTCTAATCTGTACTTTGATGCCTTTTGGAGATTTTTCCATCTTTCCTTGGCTTCGTTATGCACATTAATACTAATTTTTACATGGGGTGCTCAAACGTTCGATCCCCAATGTATATGTCCTACTAGGCAAGACATAAACGACTTGCAAAAAAAAATATTCCAGATATTTTGGAAGACAAATCAGAGACCCTACTACACAGACATACAGTAGTACCATATTAAGAAAACTCTTTTGTATAGATTTTTTTTTGCAGATTCATACTTACTAAGGTGGATGCAACATGGGTCTGATGCTTCTCCCCCCACCAAATCTAGCACTGAGCGATTAAACACTGCTGATCGGTTTTCAGGCTCCCTGAACAGAGAGCTGGTGACAGTCAGTCAGTAGCTCTCTGCTCTGTCCCCTCCACACTCACCGGGGCGCTGAGCAGTGGAGGGGGTGGGAGTGATTGGCTCAGACTCTCAGCAGCTCGCTTAGAGGGTGAGCCTTGAGCCAGTTCAGGCATGACGGCAGGTCCAGACTTCATTGTCGCTATCTTGCCAGGAGCCTGGACCAGCCCTGTGACGTCAGCTAACAGTGTGTTTCAGCCCACTGTCTGCTGAAAATGGGTCACTAGAGTCCAGAATGAATAGCTCTCCTGTGATCCACAGAAGTAGAGCCAAACAAGCTTTGGCTGTACTTCTCCTTTAAAACATCTTCACAGCAACAAAATACATTTCCAATGCAACCATTTAGATATGTAATAGAACAATTAAAGGGTACTTTATATTTGACTGATAATACATTTTTGATTGTTCAATGACTGAGCGAGGACAACTAGGATAGGAGGGAGAGTAGAGGAAAAAGTTTTGTTAGCTGTTCTCTTTTGATACTTTATAATGTGCAACATATGCAGCATATTAGTCGAATGCTCTCATTAACAACAACTTTCAATTTATAAGAACTAAGTAATGTCTTAATCTATGCAAACCATACAGTCTGTTATTTTGTAACATCATAATAAAAATATTTTAAAAACTGTATTTGCCATCAAACAAAACAATTATTTTATAATTATCAAGATGCTCAAAGGAGAGTTGAAAAGATCTATGAATAAAGTAGACACATTGTTAACATGGCAGATACCGCTTTTCATTTCTGAACTTTTATTAATATCTTTGGCATATCCCAGATGCCAACATGAAATAGGAACCATGAGAAGTAAGAATGTGATTAAGATGGTTGCCCTGACTTGATCTGAGCTGAGGAGTTCACCAGGAGAAAAAGTATTACATCACATCACGGCACTATTATTACCGACTGTATATAATCACCAGAGAGCAGCAAACTGTGTTCCAGCAATTTTCAGACTAGAGTCATTATTGAGTATGTTACCTAATAAACCGCTGAAGACCTACCAGACAACAGTTTTAATGATCTTATAGGTTTCTTTTTTTTTTTTTTTTTCATTTGTTTTTATTCCAAATTTTTTAAGAAATACACATATACTTTACATTACATTTCCAAAAAAACATACACAAAACAGGATCACATTTAAAATACAAACAGCATTACATATACATAAATAACAAAAATAACAACAATAACACCTAGGTTTATCCTATACCTCCTAATCTTCCATCTCCTTTCCTTTCCCTTTATCTCATGTAGTTACCTCACCCTTACTTTTATCCTCTAACCCCACCTTCCCCCCTAGAGAGGAAGAGGAAGCGAGAGGGAGCGTAAGGGAGAGAGAGAGAGACAAAAAAAAGGGGGGGTTTTTTGTTTAACTATCCTTAAATGTCTTCCTTCTGATCGAAGAGAGATAGGTTGGGTGTCCAGGCTTGGGTCAAACACAAAGTTTAGGTCCCCCGCCATAGTCACCCTTCCTTCTCTAAAGTTCTCAAGTTTTTTCAATACGTTTTTTAGAAACAAGCTAGGATAGACATTAGGGCAGTAAATATTTACTCGCTTATAGGTTTCATAGTGTTGATTTGTACTTTTATAATGTAAATGATAGATTAAAGTTCTTGTTCCAAGAACTGTATTCTACGTAGGTCCATACAAACCAAGTTTCAAGGAGCAACAAGATGGCATTTGTTTGCTTGAACTGAACAATTTTTCTTCGAATTTTCTGAATTATATTTAACGGGAATAATGAAATTAAAATTTGGGGTCAGCTAATTTTTGGGGTTGGGAGTTTGTACTGAGCAAGCAAGCATCAGAAAAGGGCTCACGGTGTGGGAAAAGGGATTCAGCACAGCATAGATAACATTTTGAAAAAAGTATGTATGTATGTATGTGTGTGTATGTGATATGAAAAAAATTATGTATGTGTATGTTTTGGAAATATCCATGATCTCTACGTTTTTTTTTTTCTTGGTGCTTGCTTCCCATCACGTAGATTTCCCTTAACTTGTTGTAACACAGCAAAACAAGGAGTTATGCCATCCTAGAAAACTGTCAATGAAACCAGTGTACCATTAATACATTTTCCCTCACCTCCTGTTCCAAAAAGTTATGATTATACATCACTTTCTGTAGTAATGACATTGTTCACCGTGACCAATAGAGAGAGCTAATCTGTAGAAAAGGGACACGGACAGCATTAAAAACAATAAACAATTTTTTAGGCTGTACTTAAAGGGGTTGTAAAGGTTTGTTTTTCATTTTCTAAATAGGTTCCTTAAAGCTAGTGCATTGTTGGTTCACTTACCTTTTCCTTTGATTTCCCTTCTAATGCCGCGTACACACGATTGGTTAAACCGATGAGAATGGTCTGATGGACCGTTTTCATCAGTCAAAACCGATCGTGTGTGGGCACCATTGGTTATTTAACCATCGGTTAAAAAAAAGCCAACTTGTTTTAAAATTAACCGATGGATTCCTAACCGATAGGACAAAACCGATCGTTAGTAGGCACGACCACCGGTTAAAAATCCATGCATGCTCAGAATCAAGTTGACGCGTGCTTGGAAGCATTGAACTTAATTTTTTTCAGCAAGTTGTGTTTTACGTCACCGCGTTCTGACACGATCAGGTTTTTAACCGATGGTGTGTAGGCACGACTGACCATCAGTCAGCTTCATCGGTTAACCGATGAAAACGGTCCATCAGACCGTTCTCATCGGATGGACTGATCGTGTGTACACGGCATAAATGTTTTTTTTTCTTTGTCTGAACTTCTCACTTCCTCTTTCTCCTCAGTAAGCTTGCCCCCATCATCCATGGGGGTTGTTCAGCCAGAACAGCTTACTGAGGAGGAACAGCAAGTGAGAAAATCAGATAAAGAAAACAAAGAAAAAAAAATTAGAAGGGAAATCGAAAGAAAAGGTAAGTGAACCAACAATGCACTAGATTAAAGGAACCTATTTAGAAAATAAAAAACAAACCTTTACAACCCCTTTAACTAACATTTATTTAAGATAATTTTTCTTCAAAGAAGTAGTGTGTGTAAGATGTATACTTTGGCTATCATTTTTCATTAAAATAGCAAGTGTGAAGAAGACAAAGAATGGTGCTACACTGTGATAAATGGAAACTAAACTATGATATTAGTATGCAAACTGTGATCTAGTGAGGAAGGAAGAGAAAACTAGATCTTAATGAAGCAAATAAATCACAACAAGGAGCTTGTAGATTAGAGACAAGGAGATAACCAATATCTATATATAAAATACTGTCTTCTGAAGCTATACATCACTATATAAATTGTATAATTGTTTGGAAAAACAGCACAAGTGTATTTAGCTGTGTGATGGCTGTGGATTCAGATGAGGATGGTATCAGGTCACCTGTTAACAAAGGATGATTAAAAAGAAGTTTCACTGTAAGAATCCTATTTAATTTAGCTGTATAGATTATGAGTTACTTGACCTTGAATATACATTTTCAGTGTAATCATTTACTTGAAAGTGATATTAAAGGCTTTCTTTAAAAAAAAAAAAAAAAATAACAAACATGACATACTCACCTGCTTTGTACAACAGTTTTTCACAAAGCAGCCCCGATTCTCCTTTTCTCAGATCCATCGCTAGCGCTCTTGACCCCTCCTTCCTTCCCAGTGCCCCCACAGCAAGCAGCTTGCAATGGGAGCACCCAAGCAGGCTTGTTCCAAAGCTGCAGTTCTTCATGTCCGTTCATACACAGAGCCACAGCTCGGGCCCTGCCCCCTCTCTCACCCCCTCTCTCACCTCATTGACTAACTGGCTGTGATT
Organism: Rana temporaria; assembly: GCF_905171775.1. Lineage (NCBI taxonomy): Eukaryota > Metazoa > Chordata > Amphibia > Anura > Ranidae > Rana > Rana temporaria. The sequence goes on from NC_053489.1 coordinate 526,368,265, forward strand.
GCCACTGGCCACCAGGGCCGTCTTTAATATGGTTTGGGCCCTGGGCAAACATTTTTTTTGGGCCCCCCTCTAGCTTATTTTGGGCATGGCTGGTACACATGTATGTGTTTTGGTGGCCCTCATTTGTGCAGGTATAGCAGCCCATTGATTTGAATGGGCTGCCATGCCTTTGTTTCCTGCAGAAAAAAGGTGCATTCAGCATTTTAAAAAAAACAGTTGCCTTGAAATCTATTCTGCTTTTGCACCATGCTACCTACCTGCAGTTCTTACACACACAAACGCAGCGTGTTTTTAAAAGTGTGACCTAAACATCTAAAAATGCAGCAAGTTTGACAGGAACTGCAGATAAGTCACAGCAGACAGCAGAATGGACAGACAGTGCTGTATTTCAGTGCTTGATGGGCATAGGTGTGCCGTGTGCGCAACGTATTACATGAGGCATGCGCTTTTCTTTGCAGGAAATGCAGGCATGGCGGCCCATTCAAATTAATGGGCTGCTGTGCCTGCGCAAATGTGGGCCGCCAAAACACATACATGTGAACCAGCCAGGCCCAAAATAAGCCCATCAAGCAGTTAAATACAGACAGTAATGCCATGTGCTCTGAGGCTTTACTCAGCCTGGACTGCAGGTCTGGTCTGTGATTTAAAGAGTTCCTCTATTTTACACATGGCATGGGGTCCCATGGTGCTAAAGCAGAATGGACAGACGGTGCTGTGACCCCCATGCCATGCCATGTGTAAAATAGAGGAACCTTTTAAAACACTGACCAGACCTGCAGTGAATCATTAAATATTATAAAGACTTTGGGCACACTCTACAGAAAACTTATATTTACAATATAGATTAGCAAACAGTGACATACCTTGAGGAGCAGGACATGAAGAAGTCAGCCTCGGGAAGAGCAAACTGGGGATGTTATAAAATCACATTCTAATTCACTTTTATATACAAGCAGCACCCAGTGGCAGGAAGGGAGAAGTGCACATCTAAAGGGAAGCCAGGGGTGCTGTACATTTTAAAACACTGGGAAGGGAAGCAGTACTGTCACTGGCTGCGTGCCGCTGATGATTTTCAGCCTGATTTGTGGGCAGCACAGGGGCTTAACGGGAGGCAGGGCCGCCATCAGGAATTATGGGGCCACTTACATAGCTTCAGGCATGGGCCCCCTGGAGCAGAGAACCGGGATGGGGGGGTGCTGCCGCCTGAAATTGAGAAGCAGGGGGGGGCTTCCCTTAAATTTAGAAGCGGGGGGCCCTTTACAAAAAAAGAAATAAAGAAAGAAATAAAGAAAAATATATATGAAAAAAGGGGTGTAGCCATCAGGGCCCTGGGGACCTCTGGGCCCTTTAATAAAAAGAAAAAAAAGATATAAAAATATATTTTAAAAAGGGGGTTGCCATCTGGGGCCCTGGGGACCTCTGGGCCCTTTAGTATTTGTTTTTAATAAAAATAAATTACAAAAAAAGGGGGTTGCCATCCGGGACCTCTGGGCCCTTTAATAAAAAATATATATAAACAAAAATAAAAAAATAAACATTTATAAAAAAAATAAAGGGTGTTTGCCACACGGGGCCCTGGGGACCTCTGAGCCCTTTAATATACATATATATATATATATATATATATATATATATATATATATATATATATATATACATATATATATATATATATATATATATATAAAGAAATAAAAAGAAAAAAAAGAAATAAAATAATATATAAAAAAATGTTTTTTATAAAAAAAAGGGGGGTTACCATCCGGGGCCCTGGGGACCTCTGGGTCCTTTATTATTAATAATAATAATAACAATAATAATAGCATTTATATTATATAATATATATATATATATATATATATATATATATATATATATATATATATAAAAAAAAAAAAAAAAAAAAAAAAAAAATTATAAAAAAGGGGGGTTGTCATCCGGGGCCCTGGGGAACTACGGGCCCCTGGGGACCCCGAGACCTCTAAAAAAAATTGTCCCTTTAATAAAAAATAAAATAAAAATATATTAAAAAAATTGTCCCTTTAATAAAAAATAAAAATATATAAAAAAAAAATGTTTTATTTAACCCCTTCCCGACCGCCGCATGTACATATACGTCGGCAGAATGGCACGTACAGGCACATTGGCGTACCTGTACGTCCCTGCCTAGACGTGGGTCGGGGGTCCGATCGGGACCCCCCCCGCGACTTGCGGCGGTCGGGTCCCCTCGGGGAGCGATACGGGACGACGGCGCGGCTATTTGTTTATAGCCGCTCCGTCGCGATCGCTCCCCGGAGCTGAAGAACGGGGAGAGCCGTGTGTAAACACGGCTTCCCCGTGCTTCACTATGGCGCTGCATCGATCGAGTGATCCCTTAATTAGGGAGACTCGATCGATGACGTCATTCCTACAGCCACACCCCCCTACAGTTGTAAACACACACACAGTGTACACCAAATCCTACAGCGCCACCTGTGGTTAACTCCCAAACTGCAACTGTCATTTTCACAATAAAGAACGCAATTTAAATGCATTTTTTGCTGTGAAAATGACAAAAATCCCCAAAATGTGTCAAAATTGTCCGAAGTGTCCGCCATAATGTCGCAGTCACGAAAAAAATCGCTGATCGCCGCCATTAGTAGTAAAAAAAAAAGAAATTTATAAAAATGCAATAAAACTATCCCCTATTTTGTAAACGCTATAAATTTTGCGCAAACCAATCGATAAATGCTTATTGCGATTTTTTTACCAAAAATAGGTACAAGAATACGTATCGCCCTAAACTGAGGAAAAAAATGTTTTTTATATATGTTTTTGGGGGATATTTATTATAGCAAAATTGTCGCTCTATTTTTGTTTATAGCGCAAAAAATAAAAACCGCCGAGGTGATCAAATACCACCAAAAGGAAGCTCTATTTGTGGGGAAAAAAGGACGCCAATTTTGTTTGGGAGCCACGTCGCACGACCGCGCAATTGTCTGTTAAAGCGACGCAGTCCCAAACTGTAAAAACACCTTGGGTCTTTAGGCAGCAATATGGTCCGGGGC